>NC_058094.1:164995000-165620000 GCF_020171115.1 Neogale vison
AGAAAGCCAAATACAGCATTTCAAGTAAGCTTCTTCTATCTGTTAGGCCAATCAAGTATACCAGCCTGTAAGTGTAAGGTACTCTCACTGTTAAACACTAGGATTTTAAAAAGAATTTCTCATTTCACAAGTTTAGAGTTCTCCTAATAATGGAATTTAGTCATTGCTTATTGAGTTAAAGTATATATAAATGAGTCATTTTGTGGGTCAACAGTATGATTACAGGTGGAACTTTACCGTCATCCACCATATAACCTTCTTACATCCATTCAACTGTTTATTACTTTGTTCATTCATTAAACAAATATTTATTAAGTGCCTCCTATATGCCAGACACTCTGCTAGGTGCTGGGAAATTAGGCACGGATGAAAGAAACAAAGTCCCTGCTCTCAAAAAATAATTTTTTTAACCAAAAGAAGACAGATAATAAAACAAACAAAAAAAACACAAATATTTTCAGATGGTGATAGTGCTATGAAAACAATAAAAAGGGACAATGTTATAGAATGATTGAGAATGGGATGATGAGAGCCTCCCAGAAATGATTAGAAAAAACAACAACAACACTTGTCCTCAAAATTAAAAGTTCTAACAAATTAAGATTAAGCAAGATACATAAAGAAGAATCTACAACAGATACATCATAGTGAAACTGGATAACACCAAATAACAGGAGAAAGCACTTAAAGTCACAGACACAGGGACAAATTATCATCAAAGGAATCGTTAGAATGACGGGTAACTTCTCAAGAGCAACAATGGGGACCAACTGATGGGAAAATCTTCCCTGCACTGAGAGGAAGTGCTATGTACCTAGAATTCTATACTCAGAAAAACATCTTTTAAGAAGAGATTAAGGAGAAATAAATATAGATTTGGGGCACCTGGGTGGCTCAGTTGGTTAAGCATCTGACTCTTGATATCGGCTCAGGTTCTGATCTCAGTGTTGTGGGATGGAGCTCTTGTCCTGGGGCCTGAGCTCAGCATGGAGTCTGCTTGACATTCTCTCTCTCCCCCTACTTCTTGCCCCTCCCTACCACACCCTCCTCTCAAATAAATAAATAAATCTTTAAATAAAGAAAGCGATAAAGAAAGAAAGTTAGTTTCAGGCAAAAAGAATGAAGAGGTTGCTCTAGGGGCTCCTTAACCAAAGGAAATTCTGAAGAATCCATATCAGGCAGAAGGAGAGTGGTTCCAGTCTGAGAAGAAATAATGATAGGGTAGAGGAGATGGAATCAGTGTTTGAAATTATTGTAGGAATCAGAAAAGTTAATAAGGGTATTTTCAAAGTTAAAAGTGAGTATTTTTCAAAAGTAAATACTGAAAAAGAGCGATAAAAATGAGTAGATTCCAGAAAAGTAAAGGGAAAATACAATAGTTAAAAATGAGTAAATCCTAAAAAGGGGAAGAGATTTTTAGAAAGGAACACAGATTCCCACCCTTCTGATGTGAGAAGTAGTTTTGAAGAATCGCTGATGGAAGAACTGCTCTTCAGATGAAAGAAAGATCATGTGGAAGCTGACTTTATTGCCTATCTGTTCGAGCCACAAACTGTACTCTTGGCTTTGTTAGAGCTTTTCCGGACTTGAACAGGTAATCGCCTCATTTCCTGTTACATCTTATATTTAAAATGAGATAGTCCTATTTACAACTAGATAAGCAAAGTTGTTGATAATAAAAAGTCAATAATTGTGAAGTCCTTTAGACGTCTGTAAAACCATAAAGACAGTTTAAATTACATACTAGTTGGCCCTCACTGATTTGTCACAGAGATTTGCAGAAGGAAAGAGTAGGTCTGCCCACCCAACGAGCCAACTGGGTGGGACTCCATCAGCCTCTGCCTGTGTGTAGGGCAGGGTGCGTCATTAGAGCCTCCCTGGCAGCCCCCCTGCCAGCCCAGAGCCTGCTGGAATTCCTAGTCAGAGGCCCCGCCACCGATCTCAGAAGTTCACTAAGTTTACTAAATCCAATCTCCGGCTTATGCTCTCAGGGGGAAAGAAAGCTTTGTAATCTCTCTAGCTTTTAAAAAATTTAGTATATCAGGACAAGAAACCTCACTACCTCTGTCTCCCATTTTTTTTTTTTAAGATTTTGTTTATTTGAGAGAGAGAGACAGTGAGAGAGAGCATGAGCGAGGAGAAGGTCAGAGAGCGAAGCAGACTCCCCATGAACCTGGGAGCCCGATGTGGGACTCGATCCCGGGACTCCAGGATCACGCCCTGAGCCGAAGGCAGTCGTCCAACCAACTGAGCCACCCAGGCGTCCCTCTGTCTCCCATTTTGAAGGGCCAACTTTTAATTTCAGGATGCAAATAAAAATTTTGAATGACAAGTCTCAAACTTGTCAAACCAGTCATTTTCCTCCTTTGGACACTGACCCTGACTTGATTGTTATAACTCAGGGAGGCACATGAGGAGCGCCGGTGAGTGACGTTGGATACGTTACTTAACATCTGTGTGCATAATACATGGAATATAATCTTTCTTCATAAAGATTTTATTTATTTGTTTGTTTGTTTATTTATCAAAGAGAGAGAGAAAAAGAGAGCACAAGCAGGGGGAGCAGAAGGCAGAGGGAGAGGCAGGCTTCCTGTGGAGCAGGACCCTAGGATCATGACCTGAGCTGAAGGTAGACACTTAACCAACTGAGCCACCCAAGCCTACTGCTCTTTTTGTAGTATTAACACCATCATACACATATGAGTTTGGAAGACTAAATGTCAATACCTATTAACCTTTCTGTAGATATTTGCAACTTTGTTGTGTATTGAATCTACCCCTGACTTTTATTAGGTCTCATTTTTTTCTCCTTAAGTCAATTTCATTTCAACAAATCATTTCTATTTGTCCTTTGAGTGGGGGCAGTTTTCCATGCAATAATAGGTCCACTCTAACCAAAAGTCTAGTCAAATAGATTTTGGAAACACTTTCAAAGTGATCGGGTATAGGTAGGAGCCCCCCAGAAGGCTGCCAGAATGTGTGAGACTTCCAACACAGTACACTCACATTCTTTCAAGCTTTAGCCTTTCTGGTGAAGGGATCTCAGAAGGTGGAGAAAGTACTTGCTGCAGTTAAAATGGCTCTGGGAGTTTAGAGAACCAGTTACTTTGATGCAGCCAAAACAAACAAAAACGTACCTAAGAAATGACATTAACCCTAAACACGGAAGGAAGAATCTTACAAAGTTCTGGGTTGTACCCTGGATTTCTAATCAGAGAGCTTTGGAGGAAGAAGCCATTTTCTTTCTGGCTGTCCCCACGCTGGGTCCTGCAAGCTGGGCTAACTCAGCCACCACCACACCCAAGCTGACTTTCAGATGCTATTGTATCCTGGATAATCATCTAAGGCTCGGACCCCTCCCTTATACTGCTAGCTCTTCTTTATTCCTCACATCAGTTCTTTGTGCCACCTCTGCCTCCACCTCTGATGGAACCATCTCTCCCAACTTTGGAACCACGGCTCTGCCACCAGCTTCCAGGTCACAGACTGGAATGAGCTTTCTCTGTTCCTTTCCTGGTCCCAAAAAGCCCCAGCCTCCTCCAGCTCTGTGGCTGATACTCAGTCTGCCTGCTCAAGACAAATTTCTAAATCATTCTTTGGCGCTCCTGAGGCTGCATGAAATAAGTAAGACAGTATCAAGGCTCTAAGGTCTTCTTTTGAAGTTAGGATGAAAGGCATGATGAAGCTGAACCCAGTCTTTGGAAGCCCGGTTAACAGCACCCCCACAGTTTCAGGACAGTGACGAAGCATTCTGGAAGTTGCCATGGAGACCACTCTTGTCTTCTGTTCACCTCTGGAAGCAGCAATATGCTTCAGAACAACAGATACTTTTTAAAGTTGCCATCCTTCCTAGAAACAAATTATGTGTGGCATTAATGCCAGCCCTTCACCAGACCTCTGGTTCTTCTTCCTGGGCGCACAGCTGGTCGGCCTCTCCCTGATACTGGTTCCAGCCAGTAAGATGGAACAGAGGTGACATGTTGTCAACACTTGATCAAGACTTGGGAGAAGCACATGTGCCTCTTTCATGCTCTCCCTGTCTGCCTGCTGGGTCTAAGTGGTAAAGGGGCCCTGCACAAGGAGGAAGCATAAATGGAGGGTGAAATTCTCTGAAATTCTACATGAAGGAAAATTGCCAACCAAAAGGAACACCTACATTGTCCCATTAAGTGAGCAAAAACCTCTACTGTTTTTGAGCCATTATTCATTCTGGGGTTTATTTAGTACTAAAGTCAGGCCTACACTAAGTTATGCAACCAGTATTTCGTGTTTTTAGAGCATAAATCATTCGTATGCCAGGATGCTGGGCCTTCATCCTGGAAAATACAAGAGGGACTAGTAGAAATGGAGGGAAGCAGAAAGGAACAATAATGTGAATAATACAAACATATACTGCATATGGAACCATGTGCCAAGCCCCATGTTAAGGTGTTACACATACAGTCGCATTTAATTTCATTTCTTTCTCATGACAACTTTAAGTAATAGTACTATTATTATCCCCATTACTCAAATGTGAAAACTGAGGCCAGGTTATAGTACTCAGGAAGCCATGATTCCAATCTGTTGACTCCATAGCTCCAGCTCTGGTAGTGTACTCAGTACCATGTATTGGGCACTTTGTACAATTCTATCTTCACAGTGTCTTGTCAAATAGTCTGTCTTATCTCCATTTTAAAAATGCAAAAGCTGAAGTTCAAGGCTTCAGCCAAGCTTACACAACTAGCAAGATTCAGGCCAAGGTCTGTGAGACTCTAAAGCTCATTTTCTTTCTATCATGCCTTGAGATCACCATATAGAGGGGAGAGGTCATCTGGATTGAGTTTCTCTCCATTTCTGGGTTCCAGTCATTTTAGAGGTTAATCCTTTACTCTAACACCATGTGACCACTCTAATCATCACTATTTATCCACTTTGGAGATACTGGGATTTCTGCCAGATAACATTCAACAGATTCCCCCAGCACGTCACTGAGTCTACTTCTCACACTGGTTGGCCTAAATTACCATTAACCCACACATTAGCCCATCCGCTCACCCAGCCTGACTACAGGGACAGTTCCTTTAGCCAGGGCTGGATCGGTCATGTTCAGGCCTAAATGCAGAATGGAAGCCAGTGGCATGGAAGCATGTTTTTTAAATAAATAGACAGTTTGTGGGTAGGAGTTATATTAGAGCCCAATCCACAAGCCTATCTCAGAAACTTCTAAAGTCAAGGAGCGCCACCAGGAATCTTATTTGTATAACCACCTTTTGATCCTCTGAGAAGAAGTACCAACAGCAATGTCAGGGCTGAGCAGGACACCAGAACTGACTTCAACAAAGCTGGAGAGAGGGACACCGGCCCACCCTCTCATTATATCCTACCTGGCCCCTAGAAGGGCTAGTTGACAGAACAAGGAATCCCTTGAGACCCCACCCCATTTCTTCTCCCTCCTGACTTCACATGGAGGATTCCCAGCAGATCTACAGTCCATATCTAGGGGAATGGTCAGTGTTCACAATGGGACAAGATGGTGGCATCAAATCACCTCCCAGCCTATATGCCATGAACCTTAAAGACCAAGGCCAAGGAGCCATAATCCCATAGTCATCCATTCAATCAACAGACATCAGTAGTTGAAAGAAAGCACTGAAGTCTCTAAAGGAGCCAGAGCTTCTCTGTAGTGCAGAGCCTGCCGAGTCACAGTGGGGACTGCAGAGAAACTGCAGGACACTGCCCTGGTGCCCAAGGAGAGTGGGTTCATCATGTCCTCATGTTTCCCATGTATGGTCCCAGAGCTTCAGGAGAGGTGGGAAGAGAGGGTTGCCAGAAGGCCACCCTCTTCTGCTTGGAGAATCAGAAGAATACATGGGGTCATGGGAAGAGCAGCACCCACATTCCTTGCAGTCATGCACATCCATTCCACAGGCGGTAGACAGAGTGAGTCTTTTCTAATACCTGTCTGGTCATGTCATCCTTCCCTGACTTTCAGTTGCTCTTGGGATTCAGACTACACTTATGACTTTGGCCTACTGTAAACCCAGTTTATTCTATGTGCCTCCCCTCCATACTCTCAGAGTTCAGAGTATGATTATCCTATAGTCTATAAATGCCATGACTAAATTCATGTCTCTTCATTCACCATTTTATATTGCATTTAGGCTATTTGCTTGACATAGATGGTGCTCAACCAGTATTGATTGTTGATGGGTTGGTTGGTTGACAAGTGATGGCCTGAAGACACAATATTTGAGCAGCAAAGTTAGGCAAGTGCTGGAACAAATCACTTCTGTGATTGTAGCCCAAGCCCTTATTTTCCCCAGGGTTGGGACAGCATGAGAGACGGGGCATGGATCAGACCCCAGTGTTAAAGGTCAACAGCAACAAGGCCTTCCATCAGAGACTTAGCAACCGACATACCAACAGAAGTGTTTTACTAATTCAGATGGGTTTAGAAAGAGGTGGGAAATAGGTCAACAAATGAACATAAGAAATGACATTTCCCTCATCACTTATACTTAAAATGACTCAGAGGAACACCAACAACTAGATCTTTCAGTTCCCTCCCTTTTACAGCAGTGGTATGACCCAGGGTCAAGAAAATGAGGTGGCAGTCTTGAGTAAAATAGGTTTGCCCTCTGTTGACAGGAAGCCAAGTGATCCAATAAGTCTAGAGAGGTTTTATGAGACAGCCTTGGTCAGGGCTTCCTGCCAAGTAGGATCGGGTCACAGCCCTCAGCGGAAGAAAAGATGATCTAATTTCTGCTCACCCTGGATATGTGACAGTTTTAATTTTGGCCCTCTCCCTGTCGTGGTAGGCTTCACCCCAGAATCTCCCTCAAGACAGACATTGAACATAGCATACCCTGGGGGTGGGGAGGATCATAAAAAAAGGACAAGTGGTGAGGAGGGGAGGGCACCAGAGTCAGAGTTGGTGAGGATTAAGTGCTACCCATGGTGCTGCTTGTGGAATAAGGAAGATTTTCCCCTGATAATGAAAAGGACAACGCTGGCCCTGGATTGAACAGTTATGATAAGGAACTACCAGCACGTGTGAGTTAAGCTAATGGTGAAAAGACCGGTGGCCAAGCACGGGTTCATTGTCTTCACAGACTTATGCAAAGGCATCTATAGAATGTTACCATCTTTTAACTGTAGAATTTTAAGACTAAGCATGAGAGTAATGTTGTTTATAAGGAAGCAGTTTTTTTGCTGTATTTTCCAGAGCTGGTATATCAGCAACATGCTAACTGTCGGGCATTCCCTTGATCTTCAGCCCCACCGATGGGCAGCTGTTGTTCAGAAGACCAGCTGTGGAAGCCCTAGATGCTGTGTGGTAGAGGGAAAGATCTAACACAGATTACATGACTTTTGCTCTTGACTAAGCTCACTCTCTATGCAGGAAGAGGAAAAGGTGATTTATTTTCAACACGGGATTTTTCACAATTATTATCTCAAGCTCCTACTGTCTCCTACTTCCTAGGACATTCTATTTGAAAAAGAATTGATTGTGAATGTTTCCACTTTTTAAGAGTCAATATCAATTATCTAGCAAATGAATTACTGTGTTTCGAAGCTTCCATGTGGTAAAAAAACCATAGAAGTTTATTTGGGAGAAAATAGAAGGAGAATGAGCAAGTAAGAAATAAAAATTAAAAATCAGTCAACACAGGAGATGTAGAAGAGGATATTGTTTGAGGTTGCCTAGGAGCCTTCAGATGCCATATTTTGTCTATAGTGGTCTGGGCCACCCCGGCAGTCCCTCACTGCTGGATGGGCTATGGCTGTTGAGATAGGAAGAGTGAGGAACCCAGGGAGCTGTGAATTCCAATGACACAGACTCAGCACCCAGAGCCGGAGTTCTCACCCTGGATGTGCAGGAGAATCACCTGGGCTTTCACCCATATGGAACACCCACAGTGTTCAAGCGCTAGCGCTGGAGATTCGGATCTCATTTTTCTGGGGTAGGTCACCTGTATTATTCATAGTGCTCTCCAGGCGGTTCCACTGCGAGCTAAGACTAGGAAGTCCCGGCTTCCTGGAAGCTACCGGCGAGGAAGGTGAGAGATGGAGACAAAGACAGGGACAGGGAGCAAACACACAGCTGGGTATATGTTCTCCACTCGGCTCAGAGACCAGCAAGGGTGACAAACCCACTGTAACCCCTAAATGTCTCACCAACCAATTTAGGTAATGTCTCCTGTTCATGAAATGAATGCACTTAGAGCATTTTTACACTTCTGGATTGTGTCTCTAAGTACTGGAAGCAATTTTAACTGCTAAGCTCATATTAAATTTAAATTCATTTCAAAGTAGCCACGTTTGATATTATCCACAATCTCATCATTTTCATGAACTGAGACGTGACTCAAGCTATCGCATCCACTTACTTTAATTCCTTGTAATCCATAGCCAGGGGCACCAGGAGGGCCAGGCAAGCCTTTCTGCCCAATGTCTCCCTGTTGGAAGATGAAGAGAAATTGAAGAGAAGTATGAGAAGGTTAGGAAGGAACAATGTATTACTGCTCTTGGCGTCCTTCTTACTTTGGTCAGATCAGGACCAACATCCATGTGCCCCATGAAGCTATATCGTATCTTATATAAAACAGTGTTTTCCAAGGGCGCCTGGGTGGCTCAGTGTGTTAAGCCTCTGCCTTCGGCTCAGGTCATGATCTCAGAGTCCTGGGATCGAGCCCCGCATTGGGCTGTCTGCTCAGCAGGGAGCCTGCTTCCCCCTCTCTCTCTCTGCCTACCTCTCTGCCTATGTGTGATCTCTCTCTCTGTCAAATAAATAAAATCTTTAAAAACAAACAAACAAACAAAAAACAAAACAAAACAAAAAAACTCAGTGTTTTTCCCCCCAATTTTAAGCCACAGAACCCTTGCAAAAATATTATGCATAATCCAGATTCAAGTAAAAAGGCAAGGCAGAGCTGCTTGGCCTAAGCAGAAGCATTTGGTCCAGTATCCTTGTCTCTTTGGGCTCCTCTAGCTGCCCTACCACCAACCCCAAGAACACTAGGGCTGTGAAGACCGCTCACACATAATTCTGTGTAGCCTCTCCTATGTTTCTCCATTTCCATATGGAGAGCTATTCCCTGAGGTTGCAGTTAAAGATTCAGCAGATACGAAAATAGGTCAATAAAGCAAAAGTACCTCATTTCCCAGTAAGTGTTTTCTACAACATAAGTGAACTCCATGCTTCTTGAGGAAAGACTTCTGTGGTCAAATGAGATTGGAAAGTGTTGTATACCATGTGTGTGCCTCTCCTTGGAGACCCCAAGTGCATACAGGCCTACCTTGTTTCCTGGCGCTTTCCTATTTGGCTCCCCACATACTGCTTTTTTACAGACTGAAGGTTTGTGGCCATGCTGTGTCAGGCAAGTCTAGCCATGCTATTTTTCCAATAGCATTTGCTCACTTTCTGTCCCCGTGTCACATTTTGGTAATTCTCACAATATTTCAGACTTTTTCGTTGTTCTTATATTGCTTATGGTGATCTCTGATCAGTGATCTTTGATGGTATTATTATAATTGTTTTATGGCACCACAAACTGTACCCATTTAAGATATCTAAGTTAACGATAAACGTAGTACTGTTCTGATTGTTCCATCAGCCGTTCCCCTATGTTCCATAGCATTCCCCTCTCTCTCTCCCTCCCCTCAGGCCTCCCTACACCCTTATGCACAATAATACTGAAATAAGACCAATTAATAACCCTACAGTGTCCTCTAAGTGTTCAAGTGGAAGGAAGAGTCACACATCTCTCACTTTAAATTAAAAGCTAGAAGGGAGCCTGGGTGGCTCAGTGGGTTAAAGCCTCCGCCTTTGGCTCGGGCCATGATCTCAGGGTCCTGGGACTGAGCCCTGCATCGGGAATCTCTGCTCAGCAGGGAGCCTGCTTCCTCCTTTCTCTCTCTGCCTCCTTGTGATCTGTCTGTCAAATAAATAAAAATCTTTTTAAAAATTAAGTAATTAATTAAACGTGATTCAGCTTAGTGAGGAAGGCATGTCGAAAGGCAAGATAGGCCCAAAGGTAGGCCTCTTGCTCTGAACATTTAGCAAAATTGTGAATGCAAAGAAAAAGTTCGTGAAGGAAATGAAAAGTGCTCCTCCGGTGAACTCATGAGGTTTGAGAAAGCAGAACAGCCTCCCTGCTGAGATGAAGAACGTTCTAGTGGTCTAGGCAGATCAAACCAGCCATAACTTTCCTGTATGCCAAAGCCTAATGCAGAGCAAGGCCCCCACTCTCTTCATTTTCTGGAGGCTGGGAGAGGTGAGGAAGCTGCAGAAGAAGCCTGGAAGCTAGCAGAGTTTGGTTCCCGAGGAAGGAAGTCCTCTTCGTAACGTGAAAGTACGAGGTGAACGGCAGGGGCTTCTGAAGCTGCAGCAAGGTGAATGGAAGGTCAAGCTCAGAGAGTAAGTGACCGGTGACCGCGCTAAACAACAGACTTTCAGCGTAGATGAAACGGCCTTGGATTGGAAGAAGATGCTGTCTAGGACTTTGATAGCTAGGAAGAGGTCAGGGGCTGGCTTGAAAGATTCAAAGGACAGGCTGACCGTCTTGTCAGGGGCTGATGCAGATGGGGACTTAAGTCGAAGCCTGTGCTGATTTACCATCTCATAAATCCTGGGGCCCTTAAAAAGTGTGCTAAGTCTACTCTATGATTTATAAATGAACAACAAAGCCTGATGGTAGCACCTCTGCTTACAGTATCGTTTACTGAATATTTTAAGCCCACTGTGGAGACCTGCTGCTCAGAAGATTGCTTTCAAAATATCGACAGTGCACGTAGTAACTCCAGAGTTCTTGGTGGAAGAGGATGATGAGATTAACGTTTCCATGGCTGCTAAGCCAGCATCCATTCCTCAGCTCGTGGATCAAGGAGTGAATCTGACTTTCAAGTTCTTACTTAAGAAATACGTTTTGCAAGAAATGTGAAGATTCACTGAAAGGATAACAAAGGATTTAGAATTACATAAACTTAGTTGATAAAGCAGTGGCAGGGTTTGGGAGGAATGACTCCAATTTTGAAAGAAGTTTTATTCTGGGTAAAATGCTGTCAAACGCATGCCACAAAGAAATCATTTGTGAAAGGAAAAGTCAACCAAGATGGCAAACTTCACTGTGGTCTTATTGTCAGAAATTGCCACAGCCACCCCGACCTCCAACAACCACACTCTTCCTCAGTCAGCAGCCATCAGCAGGGAGGCAAGACCCTCCATCGGCAAAAAGATGGCAACTTGCCAAAAGCTCGGATGATGGTTAACATTTTTAGCAATAAAGCATTTTTAGTGAAGATATAATCACTGGGTTTTTTTTTTTTAGACATAATGCTATTGCACTCTTAATAGACTAGAATATAATGGCAACATAACTTTTATATGCACTGCGAAATCAAAAAATTCACTGGACTCTCTTTATTGTGGTCGTCTTGACCTGAACCTACAATGTCTCCAACTATGCCCATAGAAATATATTAAAGCCTCTAAGAAGTCCCACAATAGAGAGATAAGCTTAACCTTTTTTATTTCAGAAGATTGCTAATTAAATTTTGATGGAACAAGCTTTGAGAAATGCTGGATTCATAGAAGTTACTGTATAAGACAGCCTTTTTTTTCCTTTCCACTACAGAAAAAGCTTTATTTTTTTCTAATTATTATTTTTTCTATTTATTTTTTCTAATGGAGGAACACCTGCTCATTGAAAAAATAAAATTAAGAACAGAAATAAAGAGGACAACAACAAAGAAAAAATAGACCCCTCTTTCCACCACCCAGTGATAATAACTATGAACATCTTGGGAGGATTTTTATCCATGTGAAGTGATCCAGAAAGTTAGGAATGAAAAGAAACCAACTGCCAAAATGAAGTCAATGGACAAAAAAAGATAAACTAAGAATCTTGGTAATTCTAGGATCCTCAGTAAAATCTTTGATTCATAAGGCCTTTGCCCTGCCCTCTCTGATGTGGGGCTCTAATTCACTTCTGTGCGTTCTGGTCACGAACATAGGTATTTGAAATTTGAATTTGTAACATGTGGCTCATTGACACCTGTTTTCCCTATGAACATACCTGATACCTCTTCATTTTAGTTTCTGAACAAATCAAAGAATTATTTGTTGAGCACGTGAATCAAGGGTTAACACAGCTCTTCGACCTCTGCGCTATTCCCACGTTGAGCTGGGGGCTCTTAGGATGTTTAGCAGCATCTCTGGCCCCTTCCCACTAGATTCCAGCAGCCCTCCTCCCGCTGCTGTGACTCCCAGAAATGATTCCAGACATCGCTGAATGTCCCCCTAGGGCAAACCAGGGAGGACAAGGTCTCCCTCTTTGAAAAACCCTGGACTGTGAGAAGGAAAGGATGAATAACCACCAGATTGGAGACAACAAAAGAAAGGGAAATAGAAACGAGAGCAAAGGGAGTATGAGGAAGTTTCTCTCACCTTCCATGGGGACAGTAAATCTAGACCCTGGCCCTGCGGCCCTGACAGAGTGTACTATGCACATTTGACACAACAGACATTAGCAGGCATTCTGTTGAAGGGCCAGCTGAGGTCCCTCTGACTAGAGGGAAAATGTGCTCCTTAATGATGGCACAGCGTCTAAGAAAACTGGAAATATTTTGAGCATTTTGCAACCACTTTCTAAAGAGACACTTTCTAATTTCTTTGGGGGAAGTAAATGCCTTTACACACTTAAACAATTTTTTTGAAAGCTACATAATATGAGAAAATAAGACTTCTCATCAGCACTCCAGAAAAAACAAGTCAACACTAAAATAAACATGTGCTAGAAAGTTAATGTTCACTCGTTTGGCACGGATGGTACCTGAACTTCACACAGAGCACAGACTTAAAGACTCACCTTTGGCCCTTGGGTTCCTATGCCCCGAGGCCCAGAGGGGCCTGGGGGACCTCTGACACCAGGCTCTCCCTGAAAACACACAATGAATGACAAGTTACTGATTTGAAACAAACAACAACAAGAAAAAACCCTTTATGTTGTATAGTTTATATAAAATGCTGTATTTCATGTTAAAAATATTTTGTACAAACTTTCATATATAAAAATATATTTTAAAACCCAAATCCTTGATTTTGACTAAGATATTGAGCCCTTTTCTTGCAGATCACTTTCCTCTACTTGACAAAGGGAGTGTTATTACCTTCTGTTTTCATTTCTTATTGCCATTTAAGTAACCTTCCAGCCAACTGATATGGGTCCATTTCAAAGCAATCAAGTTAGTTAACTTTTGACAACCTCAGTGTACTTTTTCATAACTCCCTTCCCTGGAATTTGGAGAAGCGCCCCCACTGTGAGCGGAGGGAGAAAGAAGAGAGGAGAATAAAAAGAAACCATTGAAAGCTGTAACCTCATCCTGAACTAGTTGCTTTTAGTATTTTATGCAACAAAAATTATGCTACTAGGGGTCAAGGATGAGTTTTGAGATATTTCTGCCCTAGAAGCAGTTGTGGTTACAAAATAAGTTCTATGCAAGCTTTGCAGATCCCCTAAAGCCTTTTAGAACAGGCAACTAGCCCAGAAGAGTGGTGGGGCCTGATTAGGGTAGCTCAGGCCCTGTGGTTGGATCTGTGTGAGATGTGAACGACAGGAAGAAGTACAGAAATTACAATCTCTTCATTAGCCACCTCTGTGTACCCAGAACTCTGCCCTGCATGTTCGTACAGGTTACTGGATGTAATTCAGTACTCATGACAACCCTGTGTTACAGCGATGACTAACTCATCTAACATTTCTGAACCTCAGTACATTCATCAGATATACACAAAATCACACGTAGGTTTCCTGAGGATGACAGGGAAGTAAGACAAAGAATACGAGTGTCTCGATCACAATGTCTAGAGACTGTGATAGAGACACACACTCTATTGTATCGTGACCACATAATACACAATACACAAATCTATTAACTATGTGTAAACACAGTTCAATAGATTTTACCCAGAACCATTCAATGTTTTACCAGAAATAATTGTCTTCTTTGCCTGGGTCCTGTGAAGCCCACCCCAGATAAAATGGCTCCTTCTTTTGTGCCATTGTGCCTATCTAGCTGAGGAGGCACTTGGGAAATATTAATGCCTCACCCCAGCTGTGTGTTGTTGTTGTTTTAAGGATTTATTTATTTATTTGTTTTAGAGAAAGAAAGAGAGCAGGAGCGGGAAGGGCAGAGGGAAGAGAGAAACTCAAGCAGACTCCAGGCTGAGAACAGAACCCAATGTGGGGCTTGATCCCAGAACCCTAAGATCATGACCTAAGCTGAAACCAAGAGTCAGACGCTCATTGACTGAGCCACTCAGGCCCCCCACCCCAGCTGTTTTATTAAAGATAAAACTAAAGTAAGTCTAAAGACTTACTTGTCAATAGCTGTGCTATTGACAAGCAGAACTAGGAGGATGTGGAGAAGGAGGAACGCTCACAAGTTATTGGTACAGCCACTTTGGAAAACAGTTTGGCAATTCCTTAAAAAGTTCAACATCAGGCGCCTGGCTCAGTGGATTAAAGCCTCTGCCTTTGGCTCAGGTCATGATCCCAGGGTCCTGGGATTGAGGCCCACATTGGGCTCTCTGCTCAGCAGGGAGCCTGCTTCCTCCTCTCTCTCTGCCTGCTGCTCTGACTACTTGTGATCTCTGTCTGTCCAATAAATAAATAAAATCTTTAAAAAAAAATGTTCAACATCAATTTACTGTATACTAGTAATTTCACTCCTGTACCCAAGGGTAATGAAAACATATGTCCACACAAAGACTTAATAGCTAAAAACTAGAAACAACCTAAATGCCTATCAACCATAAAAGGTGATATATTCAGCAATAAAAAGGAATGGACCACAGCTACAAGCTACAACATGCACGAACCTCAAAAACATTATTCTCAGTGGAAGAAGCCTGATCTATGAGACCACATATTTTATTCCATTTGTATGAAATGTCCAGAAAAGGCAAATCTATAGAAACAGAAAATAAATCCATGATTGCCTGGGATGAGGAACAGGAACTAGGACAAGATTAACTGTAAATGGGCACAAGGGATTTTATTGGGGGGAAGAAAATGTTCTAAAACCGATTTATAGTAAGGCCTACAACTTGCTAAATTTCCTTTAAAAATCATTGAAACATAATTGGAGTGTGTGAGTTCTAGGATATATAAAATATGTCTCAACAAAATTATAAAGAAAAAAAAGAAGAAGAAGTAGAAGAGGAAGAAAGAAGCCAAAGCCAGCCAGGCTTTGAAGGTAAATCTCCCAAGCTCTTTGCCTGAGGTCCCGTTTCATTCATGTTCTGTTTGGAGCTAAATAGCTTCTAGATTGCAACAGTGCAAAATCATGGATTATAAGAAACGATGAAATTGTTTATCTAGCAAAACAGCCCATCCTCATTTAACTTTGCTTTCTACTTATAAATCCTAAAGAGAAAACAAGGCCTTAAAAGAAAAGGAAAAGATGTAAACTTCATTGCCAACTTAATGCTTCTTATCTCTAATTTCTTTTTGTTTTGTTTTGTTTTGTTTTTTAAAGATTTCATTTATTTATTTGACAGACAGAGATCACAAGTAGGCAGAGAGGCAGGCAGAGAGAGGAGGAAGCAGGCTCCCTGCCAAGCAGAGAGCCCAATGGGGGGCTCGATCCCAGGATCCTGAGATCATGACCCGAGCTAAAGGCAGCGGCTTAACCCACTGAGCCACCCAGGTGCCCCTCTTATCTCTAATTTCGTAATTACCTATTTCCCTTGTGCCCGCAAGCCACTTTTATGATTCTGGTCACCTGTCTCCATCTCTCCCTCATAGTCCACAGCTGCTTTTGTGACTGCAGGTACTAATTATCTCCCTAACACCTCTCTCCTTCTGATTCCCAACTTTGAGTGACCCCAAGTTTCTCCCAGCTGAAATGATCACTTATCAAGAGCTCCAAGTAGAGAACATGTTCCTGTACATTTCTGTTGTCTCTCCTTTCTTGAGATACGTACCTTCAGAGGGAGCATAAATTCACTGGGGGAGAGTCTCCAGTTATCCCTGACTGATTCACACACTTGCTTCATTTTGACGCCCACCAGCCAAACAGAACCCAGGTAAACATATTTCAATAGAGTCTACCGAGAACCATTTGATGTTTTGTCAAAAAGAATTCTTTGCCTGGTTACTGTGAACCCCACCCCAGATACAATGGCTCCCTCTTGTGTTGCTATTCACCTCGGCCCTTGCCTGATGAGGTTGGAAGCACTGGGCCCCAAATGGATATGGTGGATGTGGCACAATGGGGAGTCCACAACCCCACCTGGAAAGCCTTCTGCTAAGAAAATTAGGACCTGTATTTGAGCAGGTCTCTAAATCTGACAACCACAGGACATAGAAACATGTCGACACCGTAGGAATAGCATCGACAAGACCCTCAAGGACAAGGAGCTCATACACACAGAAAGCACAAGGGAAAAACAAAGGATGACTAACCTTTGCTTAAAAGAGATTTAAGAAGCATCTCAATAGAATGCAATGTGTGGACATCATGTGGAGCCCAATTCAGACAAGCCAACTATAACAAATTTGTAAGACAAGCTGATAAATCTGAACACTGGATGTTTGATGATACAAAAGAATTACTAATGTTTTTTAAGTTTGCTAATGGTACTGCAGTTATGTTTTTTTAAAAAGAGCTTTTATATTTGAGAGATAAATGCTAAACCTTTATATGGGAGATGTCTGGGATTTGCTTCGGAGGAATGCAGTGGAAGAAGGGGAAGAGGATGGTAGAACAGGATTGACCACACACTGATAGTAGCTCAAGTGTGATGGGTAAATAGGAGTTCATTTTACTAGCCTTTCTACTTCTACATGTACATAATAATCTTCATAATAAAATGTTTGTAACAGTATTTTTTTAGATCCGTGAATGACATCCAATAAAAACCTCACCAGTAAAGGTGAGGAAAGGCTGCCATGATGTTCACTGTTAATAAGGAGAAGAATATAAGATTTTAGAGATAGAAAGATTGGCAAAGGATGAAAGCACACAGATGGATTCAGTATCATTAGAACTTACATATCTTTCATGCATTCTTGGTTATGTCCCAAACGTTACATACCTTTTAAAAATTTAGAATATGGAGACAGGGTAGGAGATTTTTTTATTGAGTAATATTTCTCTTAAGAAAGAATTCGACACTCTATAATCCATGATATTGTGAAGATTTTAGTTAAAACTTCATTCTCTATTAGTATCAGTCATATTAATACACACACACATATACACACACACCCACACACACACTGAGCTCAGGTGGGAAAGCAAGTGGGAAAAATAGTTGAAATAAGTTGCGAGTGAATGTACTTCAAGCCAGCCTTGTCTGGGTTTATTAGTGCTATTCATTCTCTCTCTTACTCAGTTTCCCTGAGTGCAGACCTTGTGGACTCCTTATTGCCCTTTCTGTCCTTGAACCTTGGCCAATGAACTTTGATAGCATGTTTCTCATATCATCTATGGTGCTACAGTGTTTCCCTCAAATAAGCTGTTTATCTTTATCCATATAATTGTTGACATATAGCTGTGTTTTATCTATCCAAATAATCTTTTATGATCTTTTGACCTAGGAAAATAGAATCTGATATATGCATTTATTTACCTGATGGACTTTAAATCAAGTCTTAGCTTAACATACTCTGCAAACGTTACAGTTGGTCTGTAACATGGTTTAGGGTTGTCCTTTGGTGTTTCTGTACCATACTTTTTTTTTTTAAGATAAAGATTTTATTTATTTGACAGACAGAGATCGCAAATAGGCAAAGAGGCAGGCAGAGAGAGAGAGGGAAGCAGGCTCCCTGCTGAGCAGAGAGCCCCATGTGGGGCTCTATCCTAGGACCCTGGGATCATGACCTGAGCTGAAGGCAGAGACTTAACCCACTGAACCACCCAGGTGCCCCATGTACCATACTTTTTAATAGATGGGAATATCGAGTACTTAATGAGCTATGGGAATCCACAGAAACAGTGTCTCCCTATATGGTGTGGTCTTGAAGATGTATTCTGTCTTTGGTTCCTTTGGCCATGTGCCCCTAGAAGGCCACAAAACCCAGTGAGGACCTACAAGAGGACCATGGTCCGGACTCACTTCACCATTTGATAGCACCTGGTCTGCCACAATGCAGCACCAGTGGTACCTAGGAAATACATTCACAATGACACTTTCAGAGGTATGATTTTATTGTCAGTGGTTGGCATGACAATCGCAAATAAAAGGAATTACGACAGGCACTTGCACAGCTGGACTTAGCTTCCCATGCAAGAGCTGAGAGTTACTGGAGCCTGCAGAGGGAGCCCTTGCATCAGGAGATAATAAACAGCCCTGAAAGCTAATTCTGGAGTTGCCCTTTTGGACTATATCCACCAATTTTGTAAGACCACATAGTCTAAGTCCTACCTCTACCATCCACAAAACAAACAAACAAACAAACAAAACTATTTAGATCGCCCAGAGCTTCCTCTTGGCCCACAAAAGGAATTCTAGACTTGAGATACTCCTTCCGTTTCCACAGGAAATGGCCAACTTTAGAACTAACTCCCTGTAGTACTTGTACATGTGAATTTAACAAATGATTCAGTGAAAGTTTCCCCTAGACCATAACTTTGTAGAGTGGTTGATTTCAACACCTTTAAAAATCATACATAATCTTATGATGGCCCTGGGAACCATTAATACCGCAAACTTCACTTTTTAATCGAAAGGAAAAGAAACCAAACGCACTATCACATTCATTCTTTTTTTCTCATTGGCAAACCTTTGCTTTGGTAACACTAAAATTACAATAATTAATAATAAAATAAATAATAATTAACATTTATTAAATGTATTATGTGGCAGGTACTTTTCATTCATTATCCCAACATCAGCTTACTTCATTTTATAGAAAGGAAACTGAGACTTCCAGATAAGGATACACAATTTCCTAGAAACCATGCAGCCAGCAGCAATCCAAACCCAGGTCAGACTCCATGTCCCACCTCCCTTCTTGGTGTTGGTGAGAGCTGGAGGCAAAACACTAAAGTCTCCATAGACTTTCTTCCAGCTACCATTTAATGCAAAGACCATGGGTCTGTGGCTGTGAAAGTCCTTTTCCTACATTCAGTTGGTCACACACACTCTCTCAAGGAGTGGAAAGAAAGCATCCTCAAAACCACATCCCTGAGAGGACCTCACCACATGTACAGTGCCCAGCTGTCTAAGACTAGCCTCTCCCTCTCCCCATCGTTGCCACTGCTCAGTTTTGTGGTTTACCCCAATGTCTTTCTTAATCTCTTTCCAGATCTTCTACCTATACCAATTCTTATTTTCTTTCTGTATCCATACTGTGATACACTTGATTTGGCAGAGTAAGGCACACTGTGATGACTACTAGAACATCAGTGTGTTAGAATTCATTCAAATGTTTTATAGACATTCTTCCATTAATTTCTCAGAATAAGCCTGTGAGGTGGGCATCATTATCCAGACCACAGAGGAGGAGGCTAAGTCCCAGGGAGAGTAAGTAACTTGCTGAGGTCACACAGCTAGTAAGTAACAGAGGTCCCCTCAGAGGGAGGGGGAAACAATCTATTTAGGAAACAATCTATTATACCTTCTGGATTTTATAAGATTTAAATAAGATATTTGAGAAGATAGTGCTCTTCAAGACAAAGTAGCCCAATGAGACTGCCTTCCCCCACCCCCACCACACGGATAGATGAGGCTCTAATCCCTGCTTTGCCCTTAGTCTATGCCTGTTAGGTCCCTGCCACTCTTTGGGAGGACTGTGGAAGCAGGTTACAGTTGTTCTAAAAGGGATTTCATGCTTTTCTACTTGGGGGATAATGAAAAGCAAACTGAATTCACTATTAAAAGAATGAGCTGCTAAAAAATTTCCCCAGGAATAGTACTCAAGATTCTACCAAATGGAACCAGGGAATGACTGAGTTTCAAAATAACTCATAAGTCAACGTGATGATTAACAACTGCCTCATGTTTCTTCCTTTCGGGTTTTGTATTTTTTAAGATTTTATCTATTTATTTGAGAGACAAAGAATGAGAGAGAGAGCATGAGAAGGGGGAGGGTCAGAGGGAGAAGGAGACTCCCCATTGAGCAGGGAGCCTGATGTAGGACTCCACCCCAGGACTCCAGGACCATGATCTGAGATGAAGGCAGTCACTTAACCAAATAAGCCACCCGGGCGCCATCATTTCTGGCTTCTAAATAAAATTAAGATCTAACTACAAAGGCTTTAGTTACCGCAAACATAAGCACCGCTCTGGAGTGGATTCTGTAATGAACTTAGGCACTGGTCTGGTAACTCTGCCGTACCTGCCAGGATGGCCATAGAAATTTAGCTTTTTGTAAGCTTCTGAATAGACAGCTTGATACTGAGAATGCGTATTGGTTGTTGACTGGACTTTGTCACAGCACTCAGCCACTTTTCACCAACACCCTTTAATGTGAAAAGGGAGACAGGAACAGTTACCAGCCCAATTATCAGGGAGATGTGAAAATAATGAAGAAGGTGCTAGAAAACAAGCACTCAGATCATAATAACATTTGCAGCATATTTTCCCAATGTATTTTCAAAATATTTTAAATAATTTCCATTCTTCCAACTAATTTCTCTCCTAGAGCTTTAATATTCACCCTCAAGCTTCAGTGTCTCAAAGTCCATGATAACTTAAAAACTTGCTTAGGGATGGTTGGGGGGGTGTTGGAAGAGGAGGAGACAGTCAACAATTTGATTGTTTCTTTTCTCAAAATCAACTCATCAAAGATGAACAAAAGATTCCCCTTTGCCAAGGTGCTGAGAATCTCATTGAAGAGGTAGAGTCTTTCTTATTTAGCTACATTGGGAATCTTGAAAATAGAAATTCTTATATTGGGGACACCTGGGTGGCTCAGTTGGTTAAGCAGCTGCCTTCAGCTCAGGTCATGATCCCAGCGTTCTGGGATCGAGTCCCACATCGGGCTCCTTGCTGAGCGGGGAGCCTGCTTCTCCCTCTGCCTCTGCCTGCCATTCTGTCTGCCTGTGCTCGCTCGCTCTCCCTCTCTCTCTCTGATAAATAAATAAAATCTTTAAAAAAAAAAAAAGAAATTCTGATATTGTTCCTAATGACAGAGAGAAGAGAAGGCTCTCTTATAATGATATTTAATATAGTTTCCCACAGAGGGAGAGCTTCTCTAGTCTGAATGACTGAAAATAAAAATGTGTTGATGGGTGGCCAGTGCTAGGAGGATTTATTGTGTGTCTCCAGGGCTGAAGGGAGAGGTGGTATGTATGTACTGCTGGAGAGAGAAATGCAGAGCTAGGAAAACAGCAAAGAGAGATGAAAGTAGCCTTGAAGGTCACAACACAGACCAAATATAGCTCTGATTTTAAAGAACGTGCATGGAACTGAATTGGGGAATAACCTTGAAAAGTCACCTAGTCAAGTTTTCCTGGTCTTGAATGTGACCTTTTCTGAAATTTAAAGGTCAAGTTGCTTGGTATTTCAACTTGATATGGCTCTGGCTCTAATTAGTCCTGGTTTTGAGCTGATTATCTTGCCTGTCACAATTTTGCAGTCCTGTTATGGGAGGTGGGTTTCTCCTGCTCCAACCTGTAGTCGCAGATGCTTAACGTCACTGTCATGAAGTCTGTATCCGAGGCCAGCCCTCCTTGTCAGAGACTGTTCAAAATGGAGTTTCTTGTCCAGTCCATGTCCACCAACGGAATTCACAAATTCCTAATGCAGCTCTGTGTGAATCGCTCCTCTGTTCTGCCATGGCCTGTTGGTGGTGTGCACATATGTGAGCCATTGCAGAGAACAGAGGGGCAATTCAAATGCTGGGAATGTTTTTAGAATAATGACACTCGGTGGAATTTCACAGAGCCTTGCATTTTAATTTATGACTATGGACCAATTTTGTCAAATAAAGCATGTATTTACAATACGCAAATATTTAAAGCTTTTAAAAAATGTTTAACTCCTCTGGGTTTGGGTTTGTGCCTCTTATTAATGTTTATGTAATTTAAGTTTGGATGATGGGAAAGGTTGGCTGGCTGGAAAGGAAAAACAATCTCACTATATGCCGAGATATCTAGAAGATAGCTTTGAAAATGAAGCATCTGCAGATCAGGGCAAGTCAGTTTCTCTGCTCTGATTTATTCATTCATTTCATCTGCATTCATTCATCCATATTCATAGTCTCCCTCTTACACATGACACAATATAGTATCAACACTGTTTCTCTTGTAAAGGGGCAAGGTGTTCAACCTTTCTGCTTCCTTATCTCCTTACCTATAAAACAAGGGGGTAGTTTAAAATGCAATGATATCCTGGAAATATTTAGGTAGTATATAATGTCTATTGACATAGTATGCAATAATAATAGCAACAACCCAACATATGCTTCCCGCCCACAGATTTTATTCCAACCACTTGATGGTGAAGAGGCCCCTTGAGGGCCCTAACAGTCAGGTTAGAGCCCCTCTGTGCTTACTGTCTTTCCTGGTCCCAGCTCACCTCCTCCGAAGTTTCAGGGAAGAAATGGCTCCTTCTCTGATGAACTACCATGCCGAAGGGGGCTAAAAGAGCTGAGAGAGGTACGTGGCAGGATGTACCTGCCCTTACTGAGCTCAGGAGAGGCACTCCTTGCATGCCTCTTCTAGGAGGCCAAGAGTAAACTCTCACACTCAGAGATATCAGTGGCTCAGCCCTGGGTCCCATGTACCTCTTGAGCCTTTGCAGGTGAAAATACAGGAGCAAAGAGTCAAGTGAGCTTCCCAAAGGCAGGTGAGGGTCACATAATGATAGTCCCCAAATCACAAAGCATCTTTTTTGTCTATAGGGGTTCAGTGAAAAAGTACAGGCAGCACGAAAAAAGATCCTTGAGCTTGCTTTCCCCATCAACAAACAAGTCTGGGTCCGGGGAACTGGGCACTAGGTGAGTGCTTCCCATTCAGCAAGAAAGTAAGTTGTCAGTTTCTCTTCCAGGCATGTGTCAAAAGCAGATTTTAAAACTGTATCTCCTATCTACTTAGAAATGTAGTTTTTATAAGAATTTTAGAAGTCTTTCAGAAGCCTTGTCAAAATTCAGATGCAATTGAAGGTAACTATATATAAAAGTACTATAACCACTGATGTCATATGGAATTCTTCCCCTTGGAAAAAAAGCCAGAGAGCACCACAAGGGTGCAAGATGTCAGGGACTGCTTCTGATAGGTTTTGAAACATAGAAGCTTTGATTCTAATGTCTGTGTCGTATGCTAAACACATGTGCCTAAATAGCACCATTAACTAAATAGCACCAAAACCTACCATAAATTGTCAACCCTAATGGTTTCCTCATTTCAAAACACATTTGTTTTGTAAGTTAATGTGCTTTTAGGCCAGAATTTTAAGGTGACTACACAGAGTTTAAATGAAAAACATATCTGATATGTATCTCTATACAATTATACACACACACAGACATACTCCCACATACTTACAATTTCTCTGGTATTTTAAGTCAGAATGAAAGGAGGTGAATTTTGCATACCTTTGAGACCAATGCTTTCACTACCATTGATACCTTTAGGTACTTTGAGGGTCTCACCTCCACTTTACCAAACCAGAAGAACAAAGTTAGGTGGAATTAAACTTTTCTAAATATCTCTCTTTCTTTACTTCTCTCTCTCTCTCTGTGTGTGTGTGTGTGTGGTTTCCAAAAGTTTTCTTCAGAGAAAAAGACGACATAAAGACTTTAAGGCCCCTACCAAAGACGAGAGATGATATTGAAAATTATTTAAAAGCTGGTGTTTGCTTTTAGGATTTCCTTTATTTCCAAGTTTGTGATCCAAGTTCATTAATTCTAAGACCAGCGTGCATGATTTCCAGGATAAAACTTTTTCTCAGAAGCCACAGGATGAGGTCAAAGAGAGAAAGGAAAGGCAGCTGAGAGTAGGCTGGGGGAGGGGGGAGGCAGATCCTAGCCAATATTCTCTCCTCCCCTCAGCTAAGAATGAGCTGTCTGATGCTGCCTCCCCTCAGCCTTCCGTGTGGGCCAACAGAGATAATGAGTCTCCCTTAATACACATCTATGGCAATATGTTGGTTGTTTCAAAAAGTAAAATAGGCAATGTAAAATTTTGAAGGAACAAGCTTTTTCTTGACTTCCCTCTGCCTAAAATGTACATGATAGTGAATACAGGGGACTTTCAGAGAAAACCAGTATATGGAATCATTTACTAAACGTTTTAGTTTGTATGTTAAATGACCTGACATAATAGAATACTCACAAGAAGCAAATTAAAAAAAAATGTTTTCTATGTATAATTGCCTGCCTTTATAATCATTGCTAAATGTAGAGCAGTAACTTAATAGTGTAATTTATATGTATATGTATATACTATGTATACTTACCTAAATATATAGATATTGTCTGTCTATATACATCTATAGAGGTATTATCATAGGTATATACTATGTATATTATCTAAAATATAATAACCTATTCAGTGGAAGTATAAATGATCATGTTTCCATTAGAATACAAACACATTCCAATATACATTTAATACATTTAATTTAATTTATTTAATACATTTTATTTCATGCCATAAATTAAATAAGTTTCTACTTTCCTCACTAAAGGAATATTTACTTAATAATTTATATAATAGCAAAAGTTTTCATCCATGCTCCACTCAGAGCAGAAAACAGCAAAGTTTACATATTGAAATGTCTTCCAATTTTTAAATTTTAACATTTGACAGATGACTATGCTTTAAGGAAAAAAAAAGAATACTACCATACCCAAGTATGCTTCCTTATCTCCATACCTTCAGTATGGTTTATTGACACTGTCAAGATATGTTAGAGGATTGGATTCAGTTCTGAGTCAGACCAAGCCAGAACCTCGATAAAAGTATCTCACGTGTGCTCCTCTGTATAGTTTACATATAGTTTACATAGTACTTTCAGACACAGCCTCTCCCTGGGCTCTCGTGATTACGCTAACAGAGATGGAGGAGTCAAGCTGTCCTTTACAGACAATACTTAGCGCCATGGGTTTCCCACCTTTCACTGTCCCAACGAGAAGGCAAAAGGGCCCCTGCCTCACTGTACAGAAGTATCGGCAAGGTGATGTCTCTCCCACAGGCTGGGGCAGAGACCAAAAAATCAAAACAAGAAGCTGACATTGAGCAATTAGAACATCTCTCTCTAATGACCCAGAAGCACTGGAAAAACTAAGTAGATATGTTTCTACAGACATGTTTTCTCTTTAGGGTAGTAGTAATCGTTCATTCACTTTCCACTCACTCAACATGTTTCACAGCCCCTACTGGGTGGCGCGGCTACTTCTGGTGCCAGGAATTTGGCAGGGATCAAGACAAAGAGCCTACCTTCAGGAAAACTACACTCTGGTGGGACCCACAGAACAGTAAATGAGCAAGATGGTTTGAAAAAGTGGTTTTGCTATGGAGGACATCCACAGGGGCATGTGAGTGTGATGAGTGAAGGGAGAGACGGTTGTCCTTTGTTTAGGTGATCAGGCTCAGGTTAGGCGAGATTTGAGCTGTGGCCGTAAGAATGAACCATCTTGACAGAGCCAAGACCCAGAAGCAAGAATGAACTGAAATAGAGTGGGCCAGTGTAGCCCACAGAAGGCAACAAGGAGAAGGGGGTAGGAACTATAATCAGGTCGTGAAGGAATACATAGGTCATAGGAAGCAGTAGGATCTTGTTTTAAGTGCAGAGAGAATCCATCAGAGTGTTTTTTGAGAAGGAAAGTATTCCGATCTGATTGAAGACAGCTCTGCCTGACAGGTAACAGAAGGGCCGAGGTTGAAGAGGGAAAGCCCATGGAGGGGTTATTTTAATGGCCCAGACAAGGGATGATGGTGGTCTGCCCTGGTGAAGCAGAAGAAGAAAAGCAGCTAGAATCAAAATGTATTTTGAAAAGAGAACTGACAACATTTACCAAAAGACTAGACATGGAGGGAGAGGAAAAGGAAGGGGCAAAAATGACTCAAGTCTCCTGGCTTGGGCATGGATGAGATGGGTGGTGCCATTTATAGGCTCATGAGGTGAAAATCAAAATTAAATTAAATTTTGGGCTTTAGGTTAGAGATGTCTGTGAGAAATCCAAGAGAAGTTATATGGTAAGAAACTAGATGTGTACAACCAGAGCTTAGGGGGAAAGACAGAAATCTGAAAGGCATCAGCATGTGAGTAGTGGCTAAAACCATGGGGCTGGAGGAGATCAGGGAAGAGATGTCTAAAGGAGAAGGAGGGCTCTGGACGTAATTCTGCCTTTGGTACAGAAAACAAAGCATCAAAGGAATCTGAGAGTTGCTACCAGAGAAGAAGGAGAAAATCCACTAAATTAATCCATGTTCAAATTTGTGTAAATTCCCCCAGGAAGTCCATAGGTGAAGATAAATAACTATCAATTCTTTAGACGCCACTGCTCCTCTATTATGTCTGATAAAAAGACTTCACCATTACCAAAGTCACTTACCTACAAAACATCTTCTTAGAAGCTACTATGTTGCCTACTTTAAAATCTTACCTTTGCTCCGGTGTCTCCCACTCCACGTAAGCCCATGGGCCCAGGGGGTCCTGGTAGTCCCCGAGGTCCCTGAGATGATATAATAAGGAAGAGGGTGAACATCCTTGTCATGCGCAGTATTTATTAAGAAGGAAGGAAGGAAGGAAGGAAGGGAGGGAGGGAAAGGAAAAGAAAATAAAAGAAAGAAAAAAAAGGAGGGGGGGCAATGAAGGAAATTGTAGTGATATCCACACTTACAGCCACGCCAGGATAGCCATCCCCTTTGAGTCCTGGAGCACCCACTGGTCCTCGAGGTCCTTGGGCCCCCTGCGTAAATTCAACACTGGGTGACATCACAAGACTAAATGATGAAACATCTGGCAAAACTTAAGCACAATACCAACTCTCTATGGCAAACATGCACTTGATGTTTGAATGATTTTAAAAATTTTAGAAGGGAAGTCTGCCACATATGACAACTTGTTTTAAGTATCTTTTCATAAGTCTTACCTACTTGTGTTTGGTGGGAAGCGTGGAATGAATACAGGGAATATATGTGAACCTTACAAAATCCTCTATAGGAAACATATTCATAGGAATTAAAAAATGACTGATCAGTGATATTTTAATTTTTAAAATTACATTTTTTTCTGGGGTGTCTAGGTGGCCCAGTGTGTTAAAGCCTCTGCCTTCGGCTCAGGTCATGATCCCAGGATCCTGGGATCAAGCCCTGCATCGAGCTCTCTGCTTGGCAGGGAGCCTGCTTCCTCCTCTCTCTCTCTGCCTGCCTCTCTGCCTACCTGTGATCTCTGTCTGTCAAATAAATAAATAAAATCTTTTAAAAAAATAAAAAATAAAATTATATTTTTCATATCATAAATTGTAGACAAGTATTAAAATAAGAAATTTTAATACATATAGTGTGAGGAGAAGAGAAGGAAAGAATACGTAGCAAAATCTCAAGTGTAAAATTTTGAATGTCAAATTACATAATTATACACTACCTATTGTTAATGTTACACCTAATTTCCTCTCCAATGGGGCCTGAGTCACACAGTGAATAAATAAGCCCATATGAAAATTAAAAACAGATTAAAAAAAAGTTATAAATAGATAGGACACACAGTTTATGATTCGTATCTTGAGACCTAGAAAGAAGTCCTAAATATTGCTTTACATGGTAACCTTTAGCATCAAAAACTATAGTAGCTATAATTGGCATCCTATACAGAGGATTGGGAAGCATGATTACTGCCTTTTGAATAACAGAATTTTCTGAGATGTGTAACTCTCCTTCAGATGGAAATCAAAGGCTTTTTTTTTTTTTTTTTTTTTGAGAGCGCAATTGCAGGCAAAGTGGGGAGGGCTAGAGAGGAAGGGAGGGAGAACCTCAATCAGACTCCCTGCGGAGCTCAGAGCCCAACTTGGGGCTCCATCTCCTGATCCTGAGATCATGACTTGAGCAGAAACCAAGGCTCAGTCACTTAACTGACCAAGCCACCCAGGTGCCCCACGGATCAAAGAAATTTCTGACTAAAGTAAAATGGAGAGAGAGGAAATAAAAAAATGAAGAAGACTCTCAGGCTTAGAAAATATAAATCTATTTTGCTATATATAAAACATGTAATTCTTTCTGTATCACATTCGGTTCTGTTACTGTGATAACTCTTCTTCTAATGGCCCTTGTCAACACATATAAATTATTTTGATTTAAGGCTGTTCTTATTTCTAAATATTTATGGTTGGGAGAAACTGATCATTGGCAGACCTGTGTTTTGGAAAAAGTAGCAGAATTCTCCACGCTTTCCTTATATGCAAGGAGCTCACATTCTGATCATACTGCCAGTATTCCAAGCCAAATGTAGCCCCAAACCCAACTTCCCAAAGTTGTTCCTAGCTCTACTTCTAGGAATGAATACCTGCCAGAGGCAGGGGGAGGTGGTGAGGAAACTTGCATACTCCTTAAGCAATAAAAAAGTTAAGTTTATTTAGAAAACCAGGAATACAATAGCTGCTTTTTTCCTATTAAATCTGAGACTGGTTTTGCGTGATGAACCTTCTTAAGAATGATCTTTAGAAAACAGGAGACCCCTTATAAAACTTAATGGACTGTTTATCATCAACAAAAACACAGGATGATCCCTTCCAGTTAAGTGATGGAGAGCAAAAAAAGTTCTTTGGGAGCGGTGAATCTTGGTGTATCCTTAGCCACAGCAAACTAACCAATCACATCTCAGAAGGATTTCTTGTGCTAGTCCAACCATATTTCAGATTAAAGCCCTAAACATTCCACATGGACATGTCCCCAGATAAGATGCCCCTTTCTTTCCATGCTCACACAAGGAACAGGGCCCCAACCAAACAAAGCAGGAACTGCTCCCTGGTTAAGCTGGAAGGAAAAGAAAACCAGAATCAAAATTCATTTTCAGTTTTTATTCCTAAATTTCAAGACTATAACAGATTATCAGCAGCTGCTACTGTTTATCCACTGGCACCCATATTGGGAGGAAAAAAATGTTAAAATATTTATAGTTTACAACTACACATTTTTTTTTCCCTAGAGATCTGGGTCCTGCGTTCTGTAAAAATTTCAGTTAGCTTGTTACTTCTCATGTTCATAGGAAATATCAGGGGCCAGGGAGAGGGCACTGCTCTGTCTCAGTTTTTATTCTGTGTCAGATTTTAAATTTGTGTCAGATTTTCATTTGGACTCCTCATAATATTTTTATAGGGAGAATTTTTGTCCCTTGGCCTTGATGCACTGGATTCAAGAAAATGTCCTGCAGAGTGATTTGAAACGTCTCTCTCATTCAGCAGAAATTAAGGTAGAAATCTTAATCTGGTGTTTCATAACAGACTTTAGGGGAGGGCCTGGGAGCTCCCTGAAGTCATATGCAAAACTGAATTACGTGCCAAGACTTCCATCTGACATTTAACCTTTGAAAGGCTTAAAAAGTAGTGCATTAGGGAAGAATGACAGAAGGAGTATCGTTAGAGGCCAAGGGATTAGAAAAATTGTGGAGTAAGGAGTCGGAACACATCAATTAAATACATCACCAACAATGCCAATAATGATCAGTAAAAAACAGGGTGGGGATCTTTATAAATCTAGGCCGCACATTTAACTGGATTTTACTTTTATTGTAAAGAAAAGTATAAGTAGAGAGAAGTAGCTTTAAATCATGGAACTAGGAATATGCAGATTCAGGAAGTTATCAAACTATATGAAAATTGCCATCCAAACATTCTTGATAAAGGCCATAGCTATAGTTTTAGCATGAGGAAATTTGGAATTTTCTCCTTGCCTCCTACATAGCTTGGGTTGCCATGTGCCTCAGAGTCAGGCGAGTGGGATGACCATCTTGTTCTAGTTTGCCCAGGACTGGCTCTGTTTTAGCTTGAAAATCCCACATCCCAGAACCTTCTGTGTCCCCAGTAAACCAGTAAACTGTCACTCTAGCAAGAACAACTGTTAAAGTGATTAGGAATAAGTCAAGCAGAGAGAGTCAAGTATCATATGGTTTCACTTTCTTGTGGAGCATAAGGAATAACATGGAGGACATGGGGAGATGGAGAGGAGAAGGGAGTTGGGGAAAATTGGAAGGGGAGATGAACCATGATGGACTCTGAAAAACAATCTGACAGTTTTGGAGGGGCGAGAGGTGGGAGGTTGGGTGAGCCTGGTGGTGGGTATTATGGAGGGCATGGATTGCCTGGAACACTGGGTGTGGTGCATGGACAATGAATTCTGGAACACTGAAAAGAAATTTAAAAAATAAATAAAAAATTTTTAAAAAGTGATTAGGAACAATGGAGGTGAGGATCCTCCCTCCAACTTTAAAAGGAGCTCTCTCCAACTTAATAACAGTATATAGGAGATTTCACATTGTATTTCAAAGAGGGTTCTAAGTTTTCTTTTCTGAAGTTTTGAAAATCACTGCTATTAGTACTGGATGGATCCTTTTTATCCAGAAGAGGCAATCTGACAGAACGAAAGCCGGTTTCAAAACCACATAAAAACATGCTACTAATTTGATACAGTGCTGAATATGGAGCCCCGAAGCCCGTTCTCATAAACAGGGATGGGATGTGTTTGTGACATTTGGAATGTTAAATTTTGCTGTCATGCTGAGTTTTGTGTAAGCAGGGAAATGGTGCTTTGTTGCCATGGAAAATAGATATGATTACTTAAAACTGTCATCTCCTATGATTATTTGCATTTTCATTTAAAACAACTCTGAAAGATGGAAAACAAAGCAGAGAAATTGAATTCAGTAAAGGTCCCAAACATGAACTTCTTGGACAATGTTTTGCAAAAGAGATACCTAGGCTGTTAATATGTAAATAAGGAAGCTACGGGTCATATAATCTCTTATTTCACAGACATTACAAAAGAAGCATTTTCAAACAAATGTTTAGTCATCTACAATCTAACCATAGGAGCTATCATCCCTCCACATTCATGAAAAATGGATCATCTGATGGTTTGATTTTTAAAAACAATGATAGTGTACTTTCGCATTAGAGTCCATCATTGTGGAGTGAGGAGAAAAGTCTCAACTATCAATTTTCTGTGCATTAATCCCCCTTTCCCTTCTCTCTCTTTCTCTTTCTCTTTTTATATATTTTTAAAAGATTTTATTTATTTATTTGACAGATAAAGATCACAAGTAGGCAGAGAGGCAGGCAGATAGAGAGAAAGAGGGAAGCAGGCTCCCTGCCGAGCAGGGAGCCCGATTTGGGGCTCGATCCCAGGACCCTGAGATCATGACCTGAGCCGAAGGCAGACACCCTAACCACTGAGCCACCCAGGTGCCCCTCCCTTCTCTCTTATAGAGGGGAAAAAAGAACACAAATAAAGCCTACCTTTGGTCCTCGAACAGCAATTCCTGGTTCTCCTTTAAATCCAGGCATCCCCGGTCCTCCTCTATCTCCCTGCACATTTCAAATAATGTTCAGTTTCAGGCTTTAAATGGTGGGAGAAACCATAATAGCATAAAACACCAAAGAGTGAGGCAATTTATAAAGGGCTTAATCTATCAGTCTCGGATCTTGAGGAAGTAGCTTCCTCTAATATATTTGAGGGGGATTTCAAATACCAAGCAAATAAAAGCTGTCAGTGAGGACTGTGACAACTGTTTATAGAAAGGCCACTGAAATAAGTGGCTATCTAGACTCAAATATTTAGACTATACGAATACCCAGGAAAGCTCTTAAATCTGAGTGGTTTTCTTTTCTGCCAGACTCTCTGATTATTAATCCTACTAGATTCTTCTGAATAAACACAATAAATTTTTACCTGCATTAGGGTCTAGAATTTGGTAGAGGTAGCTCATGGTGAAGTGACAACTTCAAGACCAGGAGCAAGAAACCTGTTTCTAATCTTCAATTTCCTGCTAGCCTTTAGTTTGCTTACTTGTGAAATGTCAGGGTTGAACCAGATAAAATCTTGGGGTTCTTCCAAAACTAAAATTCTAGTTTACTGATATCATGAATGTTCCCCACGCCAACTGCCAAAGATCCAAGTTATAACTCAATCAATCATTCATTCATTGATTCACTCACTCACTCCCAAAAATGCATACCTTTGGCCCAGGTGGTCCAGGGATTGATGCTCCGGGCATCCCAAAAGGGCCCATAATTCCTGGTTCACCCTAAAAAGAAAAGAGCAAAATACTCATTACATTACAATCAAAGAAACCATATATAAGAATTATATTAGGAAAAACATAGAAATGTATTTCCAGCATTTTAAAATATTATGAGCTGTTTCACAGATCAATGTGAAAATATTTGAACATTTTTGCTAAATCACTGCTAAAGTTTTTGATGATGAACATTTCAGGGCCTTTAATAAATGCATTCGATTAGTTTCTCAATATTAGGAAATTTTTATCCCTTGTGCATTCTTTTATTAGTTAATAAAATTATGCAATTCATGGTGCTTCCTTTTTGTATTGCATGTCAGGAAACTCAGAGGGAAATGTTTGTTCAATTACAACAGTTTTCTTCAACATAAGTTCTTGGGTATACTTGGTAAGTAAATAATGTTTCCTGTAGTTCCTTCTAATCTTTTCCTTTGTTATTTTATTTTAAAACCCATGGTATATCCGTCTTCCATTGTATCTTAGCTCATATCACTTTTTTAGAACTAGGGAGTTTATGGTAAAAACGATGGAATTTCAAATTAAAAAATGTCGTGTGTCTGTGTGTGTGTGTGTGTGTGTGTGTGTGTGTGTGTGTGAATATTGAGTCTCAAGAAAGACTCAAACAATATCTCTGTCCCATCTGGTTCTGGACCAGTGATCCTCAAATCATCAGAGGAATTTGATAAAATATAGGGTCAGGTCTCAGCCCCAGAGATTTTAATTCAATAGGTCTAGGAGCTTGGCCCAGGAATATGAGTTTTATGAGGCCTCTCTGGAAATTCTGATATAGGTACAATTATCTCACTTCAAGACACTATCCAAAGCAATTGTCATTAAAAAAGGGTACACACAACCACAGGTATTCAAAATGACCCATTTGGGATACTAGAAGAAAATATTAGGGCTTCATTATAAATTTTTTCTCTTCTAAATTTTCAACTATTTATGTAAATTTCATGGCATATTATTATAATTTATGAGTTAAAACTACAATTAAAGAATAAACCTATATTGAAGTGTGGTGAAATTTATTTTGACTAGTTAGGGATTTGTTATCAATCAGTTTGGAAACTACTGATGTAGGACAGGTGTGACAAAGTGCCACCTTCAGACTAAATATGGCCCTCTGCCAGGTTTCACACAGCCTTGGGCTAAAAATGGTTTTCATATTTTGTTTTGTTTTTTAAGTAAGCTCCACACCAGTGTGAGGCTTCAACTCATGACCTCAAGATCCAGAGTCACATACTTTACCTACTGAGTGAGTCAGCCAGGTGCCCCAATTTTCCGAATTTTAAATCATTGTTATTTAAGTGACCACATTATACCTTGTGGCTCTTTGACCACAAGGCCTGAAATATTATCTGTGCCTTTCCAAGAAATGTGCCTTCCCCTTGCTTTAGAGGCTGAACTGACCTCTGTGGTGGGAGCTGCTCACTTGGCCCCCTGTTTCCTCTGAGAGGGACTCCATCAATCAGACACTTCCCTGATGACTCTTGCCCTGGACCACAGTCGCCTTCACAGCTGAGGCCTCCCACTGTGTTGATTATCCAGTAAGACCCACAGGCTGAGCACCCCAGCCCACCGGGGCTCAGCTCCTGCCACACATGTACATGCCAAATCTGTAAGGCACTGGCACATGACAGAGCCAGGATTCTGGCGACAGATAACCACGCAATTCAATCCTATGGCAAAGGAAAAACACTATCAACCTGTTAAAACTCTCATTAAACCAGGTTAACCAAAATTATGCTTCTAGATTTCATCTATTCTACTCTTCTTTTTTTAAAGTCAATTACTTTTTAAAAATACGAAAATATATATAGATAGTATATAATTCTTTTAAAGACCCTTTATTAAATTGTGACTATGCTTTAAAATATGGCAGTTCTTCATCAAAAAAGCTTTATTTCAAAATACAGGAAAATACTCTTTGAAGAAGAGAGTAAGATATAAGGAATAACTGTCGTTTTTTTTTTTAATATTTTATTTATTTGACACACAGAGAGAGATCACAAGTAGGCAGAGCAGCAGGCAGAGAGAGAGAGGGGGAAGCAGGCTCCCTGCCCCAATGTGGGGCTCAATCCCAGGACCCTGAGACTGTGACCTGAGCCAAAGGCAGCGGCTTAACCCACGGAGCCACCCAGGCGCCCCTAACCGTTGTTATTAATACTGATATAACACTTTCCTTATATAATGGCATTTCTCATCTTATGCTCCTTGAATTACCTGTAGCACGGGACGCTTATTTAAGAAACATACAAGACACTTTTTTAAGAAACATAGATTTCTAGGACCCACCAACTTTCTAAAATCCCACTGTCTGGGCACGGCACCAAGAAATACCAATTTGTAACAAACTCCCAGGTGATACTGACAGACACTGAAGCTTAATGGCTTGTGGACAGGGGGTGATTTGTTTTCTACCTGCTCTTATCTTGCCAGTACTGTTTTTGTACATTTGTTTGTCTCTTTAATAGTCCTTCAACATACTCCATGTCTCCTTACAATTAGCATCTTCCTAGAAGCCTTAACTCTCTTAGGTTTGCAATTTCTGTTTCCTGACACATCCAGATGACCTCAATATTCTCTTTGGCTAAGTCAGGACACACACTTGATTGCCTATCTTGCAATTTCCTTTACTTCATCCTCATCTTCTGGTCCTGGTCAGTTTATCAGGTCATAGATCCCCTACTTTTCACTGCACCTTAGTGATTTTTTTCCTCTCTGAATAGCTTCATGTACCGAACACTTGCTATGTGCCAGGAGCAGTGCTCAGTGCTTTATTAACTCTTTCAGTCTTTACAGACATCCTGGGAAACAGACACTGTTATTGCTTTCTATTGAGGTGACTGGTCCCAAAAGGTTCCAGGTAGAACAGGAAAATCCTACTCTCCTGCATTCTGAAGCCCTGCTCATCACTACCCCCAACCTTGCCTCTCAGTCTGGAACCATGTTGTTATTTCACAAAACAAAATGGAAGAGAATCAGTACCTCCGACCGTCTTAACTTTATCCCAACTTCTGAATATTTGGTGGTCACTTGAAAGAATGGACATACAGAAGGTCTCTATGTATCATAAATGCTTCAGTGAAGATCACATATTTTATGGACTCTTTATTCCATTCTGTTTGGCCCAAAATAGTATGTTTTCTAAAGCCTTTTTTTCATTTGGATTTGTTGAGAAGGAACTGGTTTGTCCAATTTGTGGTGGGAAGCTAATGTTCTATTAAAACCAGATGCAATTACAATCTCCCCAAAGCATACATGAGAATATAAGAAACATACCTTTGGCCCTTCAGGCCCTGGAAATCCCCTCTGTCCTTGATTTCCTTTGCTTCCTTTCTTTCCTTCATCACCCTGACAAAATAATGATAAAAATACAGTTGTATGAACAAGCCCTCCTTGCTCTTAACAGCAACCCTATCAGGATCATGTTTTCAACTCACACTGATTTCCAAGCCATGTGTCCCAAGTCCAGCTCAGCTGTACAGGATTTGTCAATGTTCTTGAGCAGACTGGATGACTTCAGAATTGTTCAGTCTTTACCACTTATTGAATATGATTTGATTTTTTTTTTTTTAAATCTAAGTTCAGTATCTCTTTTGAGGACTTGAATTGGAATTCCCAGTTCTTTTGCAGCATTGGTTTATTAATAACACAGTTCTTTTGCAGCATTGGTTTATTAACACATACTTCTGAGACGTTCACAGTTTCAGAAAAGACAGCTAGTACCTGTGCTTTTTCAGCTTTAATGCTGCTTGAGTTTTAAGACATAAAATGAGATATTTTCCAAGAGCGAGAACAAACGGGCATTTGCCAGAGGGGAGGTGGGTGGCAGGATGGGTGAACTCGGTGGAAGTCATGAAGAGTACATGTATCTTGAGCACTGAGAAATGTGTCAGATTGTTGAATCACTATATTTTATCCCCGAAATTATTAAGACACTGCATGAATTGTACTTGAATAAGAAAAAAATTTTTAATTTTACATCTACAGATTGTAAAGATGGCGACAAGGAAGGGAAGCATTAAAGAGCTAGCTATACTAAATGTTACCACTAAAAAACTCCAGATTTTTCAAATCCATCCCCATTTCTTCCTCACTAAGGAATCTAGCTCTGTCTCCCAAATGAGATCAATAATTTTATTGGTAGAAAGATGCATGGGTATTAACCTGGAGCTCAGTTAAAAACTGCCCCCTGGCTGTTCCTCAGCCTGGTTGTGTAAGCTAGTACTTCCCTGAAGGAATTTTCTTATGTTCCAGCAGGGCCTTCACAGCATTACAAAACTATCCTTAAATCAGGGCTCAACTGCAAGGTAGTATATCCAAATGTGGCTAAAGGAAGGAATAACATTTGGAGGTTTGCTGATGAGGCCATTAAAACCTTTATGACATAAATGACTATCCTACTATTTTCAAACTTAAGCATGCTTCAGAATCATGTGGAGGGCTTGTTAGCCCACAGATCGCTGAGCCCCACATCCACAGTTTCTGATTTAGTAGGTCTGCATTGAGTTCCAAGAATTCACATTTCTGACATGTTCCCAAGGTCATCAGCAAAGCAGACACTCCCTCCAGAAGAGGTGAACTCCTACCTATAGATTGTAATTAACTCCCCAAGGTCAAACTAATGAAGAGCAGTGACACAGGTGATTAAAAAAAGAAAGAAAGAAAAGCACAACACTCAGCTATTGTATCCTTAACTTATCATATCATTATCATCTGCCAGCAGAAGCAAAATCTAACCGCAAACTAGTTATTTTCCTCCATTCACTCCCAAACTTAATTTACTGACCTAAATAACCCAGAAGACAACAGTGGGAACCCAGTTAAAGGTAATAAAGTGCCTGCGCTGAACCGTAGCATATCTGGGCCACATAGCGTCTTCCTATCACTCTTCCCCATAACTTTCCACAAGCCACATTCAGAGCTACACATCCCGTGCCCTCTCTTTCCAGCACATTCTTCTTGCTCTGTGGGTAGCATCTGACAACACCAAGTGCTTTCCTCTTGAAACCCTCTCACCTTCGCTTCCCTAACATGGTAACTATTCTGCTTATCTTCATGCTCTCCTGAATACTTTTTTCTCCAACTACTGTACAATGTGGAATTGAAGACTCAGCTCTCTTTCCCAGAGACATCATTCGTTCTTCCAGCTTCAATGATTAACTCCAAGGGGTCTGGTTTCTAAAAGTATATTCTGGAAAACATCAGTTCTCCTGACTGTTAATAGACACACATTTCTAAAAGTATTTTGGGGGGACACAAAAAAGGTATTCTCTGTCCACGTTCACAAAGAAAAGAGAGGGGGAGATCTCATAGTCTGATAAATCAATAAAAGGTTTGAAATTCCGCAAATATAGTTAAATGTCAAATTCTCACATTTAAGGTTAAGGACTCAATATTTGCACAAGACATAGACTTCTTAAGCTTTCACTGATCATTTCAATGCAATTATAAATACAACTCTAATAAGTATGCAGATATTATTTTTACTTTGCTCATATATAATTCTGCAGAATCTTTATACGGACACTGATGACTGTACATGAAAACTGCAGGAACATCTGGTATCTTAGAAGCCGTAGGTTATGTCACTAGTGATCTATTAATGAATTTGGATATTCTCATCTTTATAAAGATCTTATTCAACCAGCATTTCTATGATGTATAAGATAGATGTATGCCAAGTTGTGAAAATGAAACCTCCCTTCGATAAATTGATATTTCTTATTACTGTGTGAGATACTATCAATATTTGAAGAAAATGTATGGACTTTCCAGTCTCAAGGATATATCTCAAGGCTTCTTTTCTATGTGTTTTAAAATGTCAGTCTGACCATTTATTGAGAAAACCTGTGTTGAACTCTTCCTAGTTGCCGGGTCTTACGATAGATTTTATGATAGATCTTAGGAAAATAAAAATGAATAATACATACTTGCTGTCTTCTGAAAATGCACAAGTTGGAGCCATAATTTTAAGCCAAAAGTAAACATATTAGACATAGCAGGAATAGCAATCAAATTTCTCTTAAACTGTCTCTTGAGCAGTCTGCTTTCCCCAACACCTTGTCAGTTCCATACCTTGGGGCCAGGCTGTCCTTTTCCAGGTGGTCCTTCTGGGCCTCTCGTTCCTGGAAGACCTGCTTCTCCCTAAAGGAAATGACACTGATGTGTGAGTGAACCCTCCATGGACAGTTTGTACAAGCCCACCTTGTCTCCTTTTACGGCCAGTGGATTCTCTGCTGAGCCCCTCCAGAATAATGTCTTAAAATTAATTTTGGAGTTAACCAACTTTAATAAATTCATATCAAACTCTAGTTGAGCCCAGAGCAGCTGAAATAGGAAAAAGTCCAATTTCTCAGCCAATTTTCAAAGGATAAGCTCACTTTCCTTTGGCTCATAATTCTCATTTGATGGTTTGGTTTAAAAAAAAAAATGAGAAAGACCTTCAGCCTTTCCATCTGCTGTTTTTCTCTACTTATCTTGAAAAATGAGTATTTCAAATGTCAACTCATAATACTTCAAAAAATCATTATAATTACTTCCTGAATGGATTTACAGACTCTCTTTTTGGAGCGCAAAAAGTGTTTTTCTCAAGGTTTCAATTAAAGTGCTTTCTAGAAATCACAAAGGGACTAGGTCACTGGAGAATGCCGTGGTTGAAATGCCAGAGAGAAAGTAGAGAGCATGAGACACTATTCAGCCATTAAACTGGTGCTTTTTCTCTCTAAAATAAGTAAAAAAGGAAACTTAAGAGTTGTGAGATGTTTGCTTAAAATGACTAAGTTTGTCCTGGATGGTCTAATTTGAAATCCTGTGGGACCAAGTTATCAGTGAGGTTCCACAGTTTTCACTCCAGTAACATGAAAAACAAGTGTTACCTTCTTCCCTGCAGCTCCATCCTCTCCGGGTACTCCTGGTTGTCCTGGAAGCCCTATGGAGCCTGGCTCCCCCTGGTGGATAAGCCAAGATTTTCTTTTTAATTTAATTAAAAAAATTTTTTTAATAAACATATAATGTATTTTTAGCCCCAGGGGTACAGGTCTGTGAATCGCCAGGTTTACACACTTCACAGCACTCACCATAGCACATACCCTCCCCAATGTCCATAACCCCACCACCCTCTCCTGACCTCCCTCCCCCCAGCAACCCTCAGTTTGTTTTGTGACATTAAGGCTCCCTGATGGTTTGTCTCCCTCCCGATCCCATCTTGTTTCATTTATTCTTTTCCTACCCCCAAACCGCCCACGTTGCATCTCCACTTCCTCATATCAGGGAGATCATATGATAGTTGTCCTTCTCCACTTGACTTATTTCGCTAAGCATAATACCCTCTAGTTACACCCACGTCATTGAGAATGGCAAGATTTCACTTCTTTTGATGGCTGCATAGTATTCCTGTGTGTGTGTGTGTGTGTGTGTGTGTGTGTGTGTATCTCCACATCTTCTTTATCCATTCATCTGTTGATGAGCATCTAGGTTCTTTCCATAGTTTGGCTATTGTGGACATTGCCGCTATAAACATTCAAGTGCACGTGCCCCTTCAGATCACTACATTTGTATCTTTAGGGTAAATACCCAGTAGTGCAATTGCTGAGTCATAGGGTAGCTCTATTTTCAACTTTTTGAGGCACCTCCATGCTGTTTTCCAGAGTGGTTGCACCAGCTTGCATTGCCACCAACAGTGTAGGAGGGTTCCCCTTTCTCCACATCCTCGCCAGAATCTGTCATTTCCTGACTTGTTAATATTAGCCATTCTGACTGGTGTGAGGTGGTATCTCATTGTGGTTTTGATTTGTATTTCCTTGATGCCAAGTGATGTGAAGCTCTTTTTCATGTGTCTGTTGGCCATCTATCCAGATGGATCCATTTTTTCTTTGCAGAAATGTCTGTTCATGTCTTCTGCCCATTTCTTGATTGGATTATTTGTTCTTTGTGTACTGAGTTTGAGAAGTCCTTTATAGATTTCGGATACTAGCCCTTTATCTGATATGTTGTTTTCAAATATCTTCTCCCATTCTGCCAGTTGTCTTTTGGTTTTGTTAACTGTTTCCTTTGCTGTGCAAAAGCTTTTGATCTTGATGAAATCCCAATAGTTCATTTTTGCCCTTGCTTCCCTTGCCTTTGGAAATGCACCTAGGAAGAAGTTGCTGCGGCTGAGGTCGAAGAGGTTGCTGCCTAAGCAAAGATTTTATTTCCCAGAAATTCGTATTTGTCTGTGTCATATTTATTGTGATTTAAATTCATACTTATGCACCACCGTTTTGAGGTACTTGTCAATGGAGTGTATCTTACAATATTTGGACCAGTCTATTAGTGGAGAAATCTGAGTAGTAGCCAGTAGTAGTTAAACTCTTTGACCTTGGGCAAGTTACTTAATCTCTTTGGATCTCAGTTTTGGATTATGTTCTTTCGCGTTGAACTGAAAACTCAAAAATGGGATGTTGATGTTCTAACCACTGGTACCTGTGAATGTGACCTCATTTGGAAATAGGGTCTTTGTAGACATAACCAAGATGAGATGATGAGAGTAGGTTCTAATTCAACATGACTGCTGTCCTTATAAAAATAAAAAGAAGCAAACAGGAGCATTTGGGTGGCTAAGTGGGTTAAGCTTCTGCCTTCAGCTCAGGTCATGATCTCAGGGTCCTGGGATGGAGCCCCACATTGGGCTCTCTGCTAGGCGGGGAGCCTGCTTCCCCCTCTCTCTCTGCCTGCTGCTCTACCTACTTGTGATCCCTCTCCCTTTGTCAAATAAATAAATAAAATCTTTTAAAAAGAAGAAGAAGAAGCAGCAACAAACATTGGGGCACCTGGGTGGCTCAGTTAGTTAAGTATCTGCCATCAGTGCAGATCATGATCCCAGAGTCCTGGGATCAAACCCCACATGAGGGAGTCTGCTTCTCCTTTTCCCTTTCCCTCTGCCTGCTGCTCCCCATACTTGTGCTTTCTCTCTCTGTTGAATAAATAAATCTAAAAAAAAAAATGCATTTGTTACAAAAGAAGAAGAAGCAGCAAAGCCATGTAAAGGCAGACACATGGAGTGGGGGACTCCATGTGACGGCAGAAGAGTAGCTACAAGCCCCGGAATGCCAAGCATGGGGAGCTAGCACCAGAAGCTAGGAAGAGGCAAGGAAAGATTCTTCCCTACAGGTTTTAGAGAAAGCATGACTCTGCAAACACTTTGATTCTCCACTTCCTCTGGAATTGTGACATGACAAATTTCTGTTGTGTTGCACCACAGTTTGTGGTTCTTTGTTACAGCAACCCCAAGAAACTAACATAGAAGTGCAATGTCAAATCTGATACTCAGTCATGCTACTTGATTTCAAGTTCATTTGTATTTAAGAATATGCCCTGTAAAATGTTTAGAGATGACATGTGCTACTTTCTAACAGTGCCAGAGTATCCTTACTGTATTTATTAAGAGAAAAAAAAAGAGAGAGAGAGAGAGTGAGAGAAACTAGTGAAAATAAAAAGAACAGTAAACCTAAAAATAAGTAGAAGGATATGGTGAATATGAGAGCAGAAAGTAATAAATTTGAAAACTGAAAATAAGAAAAGTAACAAAATTAAAGGGTAGTAGTATCTTTAAAAAACTAATAAATAAACCTCTAACAGGAATTACAAATACTAAAAAAGAAAAGTCCCAGATAAATGCTATTAAGAATTAAAGGGAAATATAAGTATATGAATAGTAAAGATTTTTTAAAATCATAGAAAATTTCTGTGACAATTTCAATTGGAGAACGTTAATAAATAACTTTTAAGAAAAATGTGAATTACTTAAATGACATAAGGAGAAATGGGCAAGCTAAATAAACCAGAAGCATTAAAAAATTGAATCAGCAATTGAAAGTCTCTAATTTCCTCTCCTTCCAAGATCACAGGTCTGCTGGTTCCACAGGCACGCCTTACAAATTCTTTATTCTTTGAAGAACAGGTATTCCCTATCATACAAATAGTTCCAAAAAATAGTAAAAGAGGGAAGTCTACCCAATTTATTTCATGAGGTTAACAAAAGTTCAATTAAAGTCATACAATAGTAGGACAAGGAAACTAAATTGTAGATCAGACTACCCATGAATGTAGATATCATGTAAGTTTCTTGTCAAGTGGAGGAATGGGGACCAGATTCAATTTCTTCCCTGACACACCTAAAAACGAAACAAAATACATGAAACAATATCTTTCAAGACACTAGATACCAAGTAATGAAGGATAATAATACCTGGGGGCAGGGAAACAAATCAGGTAAATACTGCAATTTACCTAATTTACTGACTGGGTAGAGTTTCCTGGCCATGGTGCAGGGAGAGAGAACCCAGGGAAAGTTCAGAAATCTCTCCAGTTTAAGGAGACAAAGATAGGAATCTAGATAAGCCAGGTATCAAAAATTCACGGACTAGATTACCTGATATGAAGAAGGTACACAGAGAGAATGGTGAAGCTCTGATGAGTATCCCCCTCATGTAGTCAAGTAAATACTGTTCAGCACAGTGCAAAGAAACTACCCAATACCCAGAAAACAACCCACTGGCAACAGGCCAGAAATAGCACCCGCTTCCAGTGACAAGAAAGGAAATCTCACAATTCTGAAGGCATAGATTAGAGTTCTAAGAAATGTCTTGCTTCAGTAGTCAAGAAAAATGAACCCAAGACCAAATACTCTTACCTAAGGAAAATTAAAAGCAAGACCAAGAGGTGCAAACTGTTTTCAAGTGACTTAAAAAAATCCAGAAACAAGGACATGTAAAGAAATTCAAAGTTATATGTAGCCATATAAAAATGTTTAACCCCCCAAAGGTAAAAAATCCACAAATTTGGCATCTTGCCAAAAATTATCAGGAAGTCAATGAAACTGGAAAAAAAATTACCAAGAAAATTATAGGTGATAGAAGAGTAGAAAAGAACCCTAAATGTTATTGTACTGCATTCATATGTTCCATACATTCAAGAAACCAGAGGAAAGTTGAGATATATTAAAGAGAGACATGAAGTTATAGAAAGATACGAATTGAACTTCTAGAGTTGAAAATTGCAAAGTATGAGATAAACTATACGCTGGATAAAATTAAAAGAAAATTAGACATCATAGCAGGTTAATGAACTGAAAAAATACAGTAATAAAAACAATTTAAAATGAAACAGAGAGAAAAGAGACCAAAAAAGAATGAGCAGAATATCAGTGAAGCAGCCAAATTTAAATAACATGGCATTGTCTGGGGGAAGGCAGAGAGTGGGAAATATTTCAAGAAACAATGGCCTAATATTTCCAAATTTGATGAAATCAATAACCCACAGATCCAAGAAAATCAATGAATCCTGAGCACAAGAAGTATGAAGAAAACAAAAATAAGGTACATTATAATCACATGGTGTAAAACTAGTGATACAGAGAAAATCTCAAAGGTAGCCAGACAGAAACAAGTAGGGAAATGAATGTGCAGATTCTAATGGATTTCTCATCAGAAACAATGCAAGTGAGAAGAAAATAGAACAACATTTCAAACATACTAAAAGAAACAGGAAAAACAAAAGAAAGAGAAAAAACAGAACAAAAACAGCCATCAACCCAGAATTCCATACCCAATGAAAATACAGACAAAATAAAGGGTGTTTTGGAAACGAATTTGACAATTTCTTGAAAAGCTAAATAGATACTTACCATATGACCCAGCCATTTCACTTCTAGGCACTTACCCCCAAAAATGAAAACCTATGTCCATACAAAGAAATGTACATAATTGTTCAAAATAGCTTTATAATATCCCAAAGCTAAAAACAATCAAATTTCCCTCAACATAGGAATGGATGAACAAATGTTCCTACAGTGGAATACTATTCAGCAATAAAAAGAACAATAACAAAAAAGCTATCCTAAATGTTAAACATGGGCCTCAAAGTAATTTTTCTGAGTAAAAGAGAAGACAGAAAAAAAAAGACTATTTGGCATGTTATTCCACTTACATAAAATTCTACAAATGAATACAAATGAATTTATAATGACATAAAGCAGACCAATAGTTACCAGAGATTGCAAAGCAGATCAGTAGAAGTTAGGGAGAGATGGAAGGATGGTATTACAAAGGGACACATAATAATTTGCTGTGGGGGAGATGATGAATACTTTAATTATTTGGTTTTGGTGATGGTTTCAAGAACATATATACACATATATGTTTTATCAAAGCGTACACTTTAACCATGTGCTTTTATTGTATGTCAACCACATAATAAATAAAATTATTTAAAATGGAAACAAAAATCCTGAATAAAAGATTAGTCGATTAAGTTGCTATCATAAACAAGTTATATATCATGACCAGTTGGGTTTATCTCAAGAATGCCAGGAAGGTTCAACAACTAAAAATTCTGGAAATGTTAATATGCCATTATGAACAAGTTAAAAGGGAAACATAAAACAATTATCTTAGTGGATGCAGAATCGGATAAGATCCAATACTCATTTATAAGTAATAAGAAACTTTTGGTCCAATTGAAGCAGTAGGTAATTATCTTAACCTAATAGAGGTTGTCTAGCAAAAACCTACAGCAAATGTTACACTTAAAAGTGAAGTTTTAGGAGCACCTGGGTGGCTCAAAAGCATCTGCCTTTAGCTCAGGTCATGATCTTGGGGTCCTGGGATCGAGCACTGCTTCAGGCTCCCTGCTCAGCAGAGAATCTACTTGTCCCCTTCCCCTCCTCTCTGAATGTGCTCTCTCTCTCACTCTCCCAAATAAATAAATAAAATATATATATTTTTTAAAGTAAAATTTCAGAAGCACTTCCTTTGAAGTCATTTCCTTTAAGCATTGCACTGGAGATCCTAGCACTGTAAAATTTTAAAAAAATAAGAAAAAGAACTAAAAAGAAAACAGTTTTTTATTTTCACACAATATGACTATGTACACAGGGAATAAAAAAGCTAGACTTTACAAACAATTATAAATAATAAGAGATATTATCAGCTACCTGAATACAAAAATCAATATACCAAAACAAAGCAAAACCCCACCACGAACAAAATACTTCTCCTAACAGACCTGCAATAGTTAATTAAAAGATGTAGAAAAAGAAGCAACTGACAATTGCAAAAAAATTTCTCCAATGTACATTTTTAACTGAAAAACTAGAAGATCTTTGTGGATAAAATGACAAATATTTTCTTGAAAAATTAGTTTTATGCTGTGGTTTGAAAGACTCAATATTTAATCTAAAGATTCAATGCAATCCCAAGAGTATATCCCAATGGGATATTCCATCAGATTTGACAAGTCAATCCTAAAAGCAGTATGTTAGAGTCAAGAGTAACCAGGAAAGAAGTTGAGAGTATTTTTCCCTATTGATGATAAAACTTATTACAAATCTATCATAATCAAGACAGAGAAATCATAGCACTAAAAGACATAAATAGAAAATGGAACCAAAAAGAGAGCTCAGGCATGGATCCTCACGTATAGAGAAGCTTGATATACAACAGTGCAGCAAGGACGGACTATTCAGTAACCCGCACAGGGACATCTGGTTGTCCATCTGGGTAAAAAAAGGTCGCTATGTTATACTAAATGCAAAAAAGAAATGGTAAGTGGACTAAAGACCAAAACATTAAAAATCAAGAACCCCAAATTTTAAGAAGAAAATATATGAGTATCTTTGTGACTTTGGAGCCAACAAATGTCTCTAAATAATATTTAAAAAGCTCAGACCATAATGGGATAGCAATACATCAGAACTTACAACTTTTGTATAGTAAAAGGTACCCTAAGTAAAAAAGATAAGCCATAGCCCGGGAGATATCTGCAAGTAACAAAGGATTAATACCCAGATATAGAAAGAACTTTAATAAGAAAGGAAGACCAAACCTAAAAAAAGAATGAATATTTACAGGAATTTGCAAAAGAGAAAAGCTGAAGGTCCATTAAGCGTCCAGAAACTGTTCAGTTACCAGGGAATAGAAATTAAAATAATGAGATGTATTTTACATGCTTCATGTTGGCAAGAAAGTAGAGAAAAGAACATTTTCACATACCGTTAGAAGGAGGATGAATGGGCAGAACCATTTTGTGCATTGTCCACTTTGGACAGGATTTTCATGGTATCAAAATTGGAAACTTGCCCATACCCTATGATCTTTCAATTCTACTTGTAGCATCTATTACCAACTAGTGAGAGAAACGTGTAGTCTGACTTACACAAAAGGAAACTCATAGAATGTTTATGGCAACATTGTTGGCAAACGCAAAAAATGGGAAGCAATTTAAACGTCCGTCGATAGGAAAACGGATAAATTTTAAATGAGATTTTTATACAATAGACTACCATAGAGCAATGAAAATGAATGAATTAAAGGTATATGAAGGGTGCCTGGGTGGCTCAGTTGGTTAAGCAACTCCCTTCAGCTCAGGTCATGATCCTCGAGTCGCAGGATGGAGTCCCGCATCAGGCGCCCTGCTCAGTGGGGAGTCTGCTTCTCCCTCTGACCCTCTCTCCTCTCATACTCTCTTTCCCTCTCTCATTTTCTCTCTCAAATAAATAAATAAAATCTTTTTGGGGTGCCTGAGTGGCTCAGTGGGTTAAAGCCTCTGCCTTCAGCTCAGGTTATGATCCCAGGATCCTGGGATCGAGCCCCGCATTGGGCTCTTTGCTCAGCGGGGAGCCTGCTTCCTCCTCTCTCTCTGCCTGCCTCTCTGCCTACTTGTGATCTCTGTCTGTCAAATAAATAAATAAAATCTAAAAAAAAATTTAAAGAAATAAAATCTTTTTAAAAAAGGTATATGAAAACAAGACATGAGGCTGAATATAAATATAAGGCAGAATGATGCATTATGTAAAGTTTAAGAACTTTAACACACAAAGGCTATATGTAGCTTATGGATAAAAACATACATGAGAAAATTATAAAAACATCAAAAGAATGCTAAACACCCAAGTTGTGGTAATAATTATGTCTGGTGAGGGAGCACAGGGTCATGGGTGGCAGAAGCAGAGGCAGAGCCTCTAGCTATATCTGTAATGCTTTTTAGAAAAATAGCTAGAATACACATGGCAAAATCTCAACATATAATAAAGCTAGCTGTGGAATACATGGGGGTCTTTGTGCTTTCCTCCACGCTACTGAGTATGTTTGAAATATTTCGTTTTCTAAAGTCAGAGAAGCTTACAATTACACATCTAGTTAATGGCAAAACTGGGATTTAGGCTTAGGTAGTCTAATTGCTGAGCCTTACTATCCTATGTTGTTTCTCTGAAATCGGCACACATATGACAACATATGTGTGCATATGTATATGTACACTGAATATATGTACAGTGACATATATGTCATAGTTAGCATATTACATGGCACATCAAAACCAATAGTGGCAGCTATTATTACTATTTATTACTATTTATATTAGTATTTGTTCTTTATGTTAGTAATTATATTATATTATTATATATTATAATATAATTACTAACATAAAGAATATTATATATTATAATAATATAATATTATATTTATAATTTGTAATTATATGTTTTATGCACATGTAACATGCCTATTCTTCTTTAACAGCCACACCTGTTAAAAGACACAGGTGAAAATAATCCTAATAATGTATTTTACTTACCTCAGTAAGTCTGAAATGATGTCATTTCAGTATGTAACCAATCTGCAAATGTACTAGGGATGTAGTTCACATTTTTTGTGTCGAGCTCTGTGATCAAGCGTGTGTTTCACGCTAACCACGCATGTCACTTTACTCTTGTCACATTCCCGGTGTTCAGGAAACACATGTGGCTGGTGGCTCCAATGTTGGGCACTGCATTTCTTGAGTGATTAGTAAGATGAAAAGTATTGCAGAAAACATGCCAGTTGAGGTGAAGGGGAAAAGCAAAGGCAAGAGCATGCTGAGATAAAAAAATCATTGTGTCGTGGGAATGGGGGAGACGTACTTTAGGGTTAGGGAACAATTTTCTGAGTAGGTAGCTTTTGAACCGAGACCTGAAACGTGAGCCCACCGCAAAACAAAACAAGGGAAGCACTGTTTGCTGAACTCCTACTGAGCTAGGTGCTCTGTTTTATAATATGCAGACAAGAATGTTCTTAAAGAAAAAGAATTGCTCTGTGTCAAAAGAGGGCCTTTGATACTAATAAATATATGAATAAAATCCAGTAGCAGTCCTCAAAATAAAATAAGATTTTTGATTCTTCTTAAACAATAAGAGTTACACAGAGCATCAAACACTTTTCTGAATAAATATTCTTCTCTGATGAAATAACAGATGACACATGCATGACCTGTATTGCATTTGGATACCAATGAAACTTTACATAATATAACGTAAGTTATCTAATTGTTTCTGATCTGTATGGTCAGCTCACCTTTGGGCCTTGTACTCCAACTCCCACTGGTCCTCTAGGTCCTGTAGCTCCTGTCTGGCCTACTTCTCCCTAGTGAGGAAAGTATTTAAAGAGTATGTCATTATAGCAACAAAATAAAAATAACATATTCCTGCCTTAAGAGCTAAGCACTCTCTTGTATCAACAAAATAAGATTAAAACCAAGCTTTATGTGCTCAATTCATATATATAAGTTCAAATATATACATAATAGATAGATGTTAATATATTACTGATATTAATACTCATGATATATAGTAATATAAAACATGAAAAAATATTTTTAATATATATTATTTCAGTATATGTCTGTTTATAATTCAAATATATGTATTTGCCTAACATCTCTTCAGGTGGATGGAGGTTTACCAAATTTGGAATATATAATGGTCTGGCTTAAAATATAGGCTAGGTAGAGGCACCTGGGTGGCTCAGTCAGTTAAGCATCTGCCTTCAACTCAAGTCATGATCTCAGGGTCCTGGGATCGAGCCCCATGTCAGGATCCTTGTTCAGTGGGGAGACTGCTTCTCCCTCTCCCTCTCTGCCCCTCCCCCAACTTGTGCTTTCTCCCTCCCCCCCCCACCAACCTCACTCACTCTCTCTCTCTCTCAAATAAGTAAATAAAATCTAAAACGTTATATATAGGCTAGGTAGCATACTCAAAAGGTGTAGGGCACCTGGAAGATAGGCAATTATATCCCACAACAACTGAAATTGACACATGAGAAGTCAGAATGACTGTAAATCAAGGGTACTATCATAAGCAGAGAGAAAAACCCAAGCTTCCAATGATGAGCCCAATGCAAAAACCTCAAGGACAGTAACTTTCTGCTGCTTAACTACTTCTTACTTGGCTATCCCTAAGGAGTATGCTGGAAGGTGACTACAGTCAGGGTAGTATTTATTTCACAATGGTTAGTGATCATTTGAAGCAGCATTAAGGACAGTTTGTTAAATAAGAAGGGCCATGCCTCTTCCTAAGGGATAAATAATGGTTTTAATTTAGGACATAAGATGATTCCCACATTCAGAGAAAGTTTTTCTTTATTTCTGACTCCATCTCTTTAATTAAATGTGTCAGGAGGTAGGCCGACTGTGGGACTGTTGGTGAGAATGGGTTAGCCAGCCCACAGGTAGCTTCCATTTCGAGAAGAGGGTCTCTTGAAACAAAGTAATAAAGAAAACAATAAATTAAGATTGTCTAAATAAATGCTTCTAAAAGTGTAAAGATTATATATTACATTAACTAAACCACCAAAAATATTAGTACCATTTGCATTTAGTAGGAATCTGATTTTTAAGTTCATTTCATCTGCTGCTTTCCCAATGCACTAGCTACTGGCCAGGAAATAGCAACTAGACCATAGATATATTAAACTCTACTCCCATTCTGAAATTTACCTTGGAACCAGGCAAGCCTTGTCCTGGAGGTCCTTGTGGACCAGGTGGACCCATAGGACCCTGGATTCCCTTTAAAATAAAATGTTTAAAAAATAGCATTAGTGAAATTAAGAAATTTGGATAAAAGTGATTTCAGACCCTTTAAAGTGAAAATGGAATTCACATCCCAACATATATTAGTTATACTCGGTATTTGTTGAATGGCATGGCGGAGGCTGCTAGTAAAACCATAATATGCATTCTCCCCTTCTTCCATAGTAAGAGAATTGCAGCTCACCTGCATAGCTGCCTAGAATAATGACCATGTTTCCCAGTTCCTGGTGCAGCCAAGTGTTGCCAAATGGACTGGATTCGGGCCACTGGGATACAAACGGAAGTGATGTGTGCAATTGCAGATTCATGTTAAAGGAAGAGGCATGCATTTCCCTCCCCTATTCTCCTTCCGCAGTGACTGAAGTAAAGACACAGTGGCTATTCTGGATCATGTGGGTGAGGAAAACACCCTGAGAAGGACAGACATCCAAGAATGAAGACAGAACCTCTGAAGACCCCGATGAACAGGGACACCATGCCAACTTGGAGTTCCAAATCAGACAAAATTCCTTCTCGTTAACCTATTTTACATTTTAGTCCTATGCAGGTAAACATATAGTCTAGCTGTCTCAATCACAATATATCAGGATGTTAAATCAAAGATTTGACCTCAGGTTCTAAGAAGCAATAGTCTGTAGACACCGGACTAAAGAATGTCCAAACACTAGATTCCCACATTGTGAGTAAAAAAAAGGAAGAAGATAGGATTAATAAGTTCTTTTTTGGAGAAAGTAATCTTATGAAGTGTTTTCTTTGAAGAAAATGGGAGGGGTTTGGGTTGCTTCTCTCTTTACTGCATTCTAGAAAGAGCTTCTGTGAAACCACTTGTTGGCTTTGATTTCTGCCTTGGCAACACAAGGGACCTGTGTCTGACTCACACCTGCGAAAGCCAAAATGGATGGTGATGGCCAAGAGAGGGCTGGGGTTGGATCAGCCCATCTATCCAGGGTTGGTCAGGGCAAAGGCCAAGCAAGTTTTTTTTTCTGTGGGCTAGATATACCCTATGTGAGAGACAGGTTTGGCCTGGAATCGTTTGGAATCCTGTCCAAGAGGACCTGGAGGAGCAGTGGAATCCAACAGAGAGAATCGGTATAGAATAGGCTGCCAGAAAAACAGAGGCTGATGGGGGAGAAACAGCTGGAGGAAGAGAGTCTATCATCCATGTCCCAAGAGTGGCAGTCACAGGAGCAATGTAGGAGCCCCACAAGGAAACTCACTGTCAAACATCTGTCAAGACTAGAGGATCCAAAGCTGTGTGACAATAGATAAGCCAAGAAAGAACCTCCCCCTCTACTCTCATCCTTGATTCGACCTGGCAGGGATGAGAAACACATTCCTTCCCATGGACTGCTGGTTCTCCCTATAACTCATACCAGATAAATGAATATTTAAAGGAAAGTTAATATATTGATTAGATAATTTTTATTATACAATTAAAGCCATGAGTTACAACTTAGAGGTGACACTATAACTTTTTATTTCCTAAAAGTGATAGGAAAAGTGTGTAACTCATTAATATTTTCTTCCACAGGAAGAAAATGAAAAAACTTTTCCCCCTGAAAAAACTTTCCCCCCTGAAAAAAATACTTAAAGGGTTGATGAGGAAAGACTAAAGTTTTATTTTGCTCACACCCCACAAGCCATGATTGTGTAAATAATGGTGACAGATACACGATTATTTTATTACAAGTGATAATCCCCTTTTTTCCAGCTGGAAGATACAACTGTTTGTTTACTTTTTAATTGTAAATATCATTTTCTCTGGTTAATGAAGATGAAGCAGTCTAAACAGTTTAATAAAGCTAAGGTTATTATGAGAAGAAATCATAATGTTATTAGAAAAAATCTTTTACAATCATCTATAAGTAACATGATACATAACAAGGAACCAAAAAAATTCAGAGATCCATGCATATATGTGTGCACACATGTAAATGTGATCATTTGTATTTTCACTCCAATTTATAACAGCGTTGAAGTGGTCAAGCCACCAAACATTTCATGAAAATCTACAGGCCCCTTGAGGCATGTTAACAACATGTTCCTGAAAACAGGAGCTCCCCCAAAACAGATGAGTGGGGGAAATCATTTCTGTAAGAGAATTAGGAAGATCTAATAACAACAGTAATTCAATGGGTAAACATGTCAAATTAAGGATAAGAAGAAAAATGAATAACTATATAAACAGAGGTTACATTTAAGTAGGAATTAATCATCTGTCTTAAAAGGGCAAACAAATTCCTTTCTTGTTCAGAGTAGTTTAGAAATGATGCATTCTATTCAGTCTCCTATCCAGTAGGGGTCAGCTCCATATGGTCACGTCTACCTTAAAAATAATTTTCTCCTGGAAATTTGGAGAGAAAAAGGTAAGAAAACAAAAGAAGTCAAAGAGATATTTTTTAAGGCTGAAGAACAACAACTCCCACCAAGAACCAGCATTAAAGGCAACAGGAAGTTGCAGGTGGGAGGTCCAGAATTTGCAGACCATCTGGAAAGATTTGGCTTTCTTTGAACCTCATTTTCAGCGCTATAGTGGTGACTCAGCACCAGGACCACAAGACCTAGGACTGTCCAGCCACTTCCAGGATCAAAATGTAAGCCTGGCTGAAATCAGCAAGCAAACTGCAAAGTCTGAGACTGCCTGGTGCTATACTCAAATCACAATCCTTGCATAATCGAAATATCCAGCTCTTAATTATTATCTAAACAGTTATATACAGACTTATCTTGGCTTTTCCTGCATCTTAATCCTCCTAATATATTACCACTAGGGTATCTATCAAGAGAAAGGCAATAGAAAAAGGAGAAATATCCAACTTTGCTGTTGCTTGGATTAACTACAACAACAACAACAACAACACCACTAATTAATTTCAAGATGGTTAGAAATAAACTCAGAGTTAATGTCAACAATGAGATTTGGAATTCTCTCTCTCTCTCTTTTTTAAAATCTTCTTTTCCCACTGTCCTAGATAAAGGAAGCACTATTCATTCTCTAGCAACAGAATAGTTCACACCTTAATCATAAATCTTAGTCAAACTGTCTACTTTCTATGTAGGAGGACAGTCAGCATAAATTTGGATTTGTTCATCACTTTGATTAAACAAGATTCTGTAGGTAGATAGTACTGTTACATTATCTTTATATTATTTAGATCTAACAAAATTGCCCTTTTCCAAAAGTTATGGTCAGAAGATTTTGGAAGCAGTTGGAACCATGAGTGTAGAGACATCCTTAGAGAGCTTTCCTTCTTTCTGACTAAGAGAAGCCAATTGTCGTTAATAAACCTTATCTCTGATTTTCTTCTGTTCAGGAACAGTGCCCTTTAAGTTCAATAGTTACCTCTGATTCTGGTCCTTGTTTTAAGTTTAATACTTTTTTTAGATTGGTCCATGACTAGGGGGTGGGAAATACTACTCCCTTGCCATTGGAAGAGAGTGAGATTTAATCATTCGCAAAGCCTTAAGGGGAAAAGACATAAATCAACAGATAAATAAACCACTGCTCCTAAGGAAACCTAAAAATATAAAATGACTCTCAAACTCTTATCCTATTAATTAGGCATGAATGCTAAAAGCCACGGCCCCAAGAAACACATATTTTATTTTTTTAATCTTTGGAAGTTCTAAAAAATAAAATCTCACAGAATCATCTTCTCCTTCCCTACATTCACTTTTGGTTGTATATTCCATTGCAATTTGACTATCAATATACTAATAGGTGTTTGCAGGACTGGATTTCAGTGAACACCAGGACTGGGTCAGAGTTCTCTGTACCGACTGGAAAGAGAGAAAGTTCTGATTACCTGTTCCCCTTGACTCCCGATTCCAGGGATGCCCATTGGTCCCTGGGGTCCCACAGGTCCCAAATCCCCCTGTATAGAAAATAAATCAGAAATATAACAATAAACCTCATTCTTCCATATTTTGCTAATCTTGAATTATGCTAAATTAAAATCTATCTATACCATAATAGGATTCAACATAAAAAGTTAGAAAGCTCTATTTCTTTACAGTTTGTAGCTCAAGTTTGCCAAAAGAGTGAATGATATTTTCACTGTGCAGTCTTAACTGGTGAATATTTGGACCAGTTTATATTTATCAATCATTTTTCTCAGAAGGACCAAAAATTCCCAAATGGTTGTTATAATGATACAAACACTTCCTATTAGGTTTATAGTAGAAATATTTAAAAGTCTAATATTCATAGGGTCCAAGAAAGTCAGGACTTGAGAGAGAAATGTGTGACTATTTTCTGAATAACTTCTCCCCTCCACATCTTGCTAAAATACAGGTTAAAAATTAAGAAATTATCTAAGGTAAATGCAACAGAATTAAAGAATCTCACCTTTCCCTTCCATGCAAATTTGGGAAACAAAGTGAGAGTTATCAGTAAAAAGAACACTATCATTCATTCATTCATTGTGTCTTTCAACAAATACTTGCGAGTGCCCATTATGTGCCAGGAAATCTTCCAAATGCTAGGGAAACAACAGTGACCTAAACAGCCAAAAATCTCTCTTCTCACAGAGCTTACATTTTAAAAGGAAAAATCAGAAGATGGTAACAAGAAAAATAGATAAAATAAGTAATATGTTGAATATGGATAAGTGCTAAGGAGAACAATAAACCAGGGAAAGTGGAGAAAGCTATAGTTTTGCATAAATAATCCGGACAGGGATGGCCTCACTGAGGAGAGGGAAAGAACCAGGTAGAATCACAGAGGAAAAGCACTTTAAGCAGATCTAACATCCAGTGTGAGAATGACACCTCGCACATCTCAGAACAGCAAAGAGACAAAGAGATGCATGTTTTAATTTTTATATTTTGAAGAAATTTCCATGCCCAACATGGGGTTTGAGCTCACAGCCCTGAGATTAAGAGTCATGTGCTCTACCAACTGAGCTAACTAAGCATCCTAGACATTTAAATGTCAGTCGTATTTAGGCTCCATCAGGATCCATGAACTTGTTCTTAAACAGCTGGACAATAAACATTTTGTTCTTGAGGGCCATACTAAGGTCTCTATCATAATAAGTCATGAACACTGCTTTGGTCAAGCAAAAGCAACCACAGACAATACCTAAATGCACAGATGTGCCTGCATTCTAAAAACACTATTTCTGGGGCACCTGGGTGGCTCAGTGGGTTAAGCCTCTGCCTTCGGCTCAGGTCATGATCCCAGGGTCCTGGGATGGAGCCCCACGTCGGGCTCTCTGCTCAGCGAGGAGTCTGCTTCCCCTCCCCCGCCCTGCCTGCCTCTCTGCCTACTTGTGATCTCTGTCCAATAAATAAATAAAATCTTTAAAAAATAAATAAAAAATAAAAACACTATTTCTAAGAATAACAGCCAGCCCCATGGTTTGCCAATGCCTGGGCTAAATAAATGTTTTTATGAACAAAACCGTATCATTAGATCATACTTCACATAATATTAGAGGAGTCTGGGTGGCTGTTTGTTAAGCATTCGACTCTTAATCTCAGCTCATGTCTTGATCTCAGGATCGTGAGCTTCAGCTCTGCATTGTGCTCTCTGCTTAGCGTGGAACCTGGAGAAGAGGAAGGAAGGAAGGAAGGAAGGAAGGAAGGAAGGAAGGAAGGAAGAGAGAGAGAAAGAAAAGAAAGAAAGAGAGAGAGAAAGGAAGGAAGGAAGGAAAGAAGGAAGGAGCGAGCAAGCAAGCTGATCCCATCATTAAGACATGCCCTGGAATATGCCTCTTAGTGTTTTACTTTGTGTCAACCCCAGTCTAAATAAATATCTTAAAAGGAAATATGTGTCAATCCCCAGTCTAAATAAATATCTTAGAAGGAAAAATATACTGGACTCAAGTTCTAGTTCAGAGCTGGATTATTCTGATTCAGAATTGGATTGTGTGTCACATGGCAGGCCCTGTGCTAAATGTTTTTCATGCTTTATCTCACTCAGTCCTCACAAGAACCCTCTGAAAGTAAGCATCCCTATCTTCCAGATGAGGTTAAGTACCTTGTATCACACAACCATTAGATGACAAAGGCAAGATTCAAGTTCACTCTCTCTGAATCCAGAACCCACTCATAACCACTATTCTGCAAATATTCAATGATCACATAAGAAGGATCCTCTTTTGTGCATTATTATATACATTTAATATCTGTATCAAAACCACTTCTTTGTGTTTTACTAATTATGTATTTTGAGAGCCCTTATCTTATCAGTTGAATTACACCAAAGTGCTTAAACCTAATGTTAAATAGAAAAGAACAGGAAAGGAAGAGAGAGGGAAGGGTGAGGATTTGGTGAGGGAGTAGCAAATGAAAGCCTTGTGATTACTATGTGATAATGTCCGATATTTCAATGTATTTTCTTTGCATAAGCTCCAGGTGTAAAAACAAAAATGCCGTGACAACAACACCTGAAAAAGTTAATTGACTAAACTCATAAAACAATAGATCTGTTGTACTCAGTTCTCACTGCTCCAAAGGAAGAAAGTCTTATGTATTTTTAGGGTATTTTTGAGCTGGAGCTGAACTGTTTCAATCAAGAACTACATTACTACTAAAATTTGTATAATTCATTATTTACCAGTATCTCTGCTATTTAAATACAGATGTCTAAGAGAGACAGCTTCCAATAAATAAAAGAAATAAGTAATTCAAAATTGATACACAACACCTATAATCATGAATATAAATCATTATTCTAATATAATATAGTGTGATGATATGCTCAGAGATTAACATATAAATGACTCCAAATGGATATGGCGTCTAACAGCATCCAATCCAAAGCCAACCCTTACCTTCTTAGACATGTCCCCAAATCACCTAACAAAAGCCCAAATCCTATAAAAAAAATCTTTGATCTTCTTACTGAATAGTGATGGGTTCCCCATAGCATGTGGTCTCCCTAAGAGCAATGAATCTATAAACCTAACTTTGTTCAACTATAGGTGGATCCCTTTTGTTCCTTATTAGAGAGCATCAGTGCTAGCTTTCTTGAATAAGTCCTCCTATTTTAGTCCCATTTTAGGGTAATATTTTTTGAGCAAACATCTAAGGATGGACATACACGTTCTGTAACAGGGTCAAGCCAATACATTTTAAAAAACTACTTTCTTTACTCAGAAGAGGTCTGTTTTGCTATTGTTCGACTTTAAATCTGCTTAGCTGAAGATAGTTTTACTGGAAGTCAAAAACCCAAATAAATGAGACATTATTGTAAGTAAACATGATGGAATATTTTCGATCATAATTCATCCTACATAATAATATACCTTGCATATACTTGATTTATAATTAACTGGATACCTATGTGATATGGTCATTAGGCTGAATACAGTCCATAAATGTAAATGCATAAAGAACAATGGACATAAATAATTTTATTGGCATGCTTCCTATTGTATACTCTATATGCAGTACCTTGTCCCCTTTGATTGACAGGCCTTGTAATCCTTGTGGGCCAATTGGTCCTTCAGAGCCTTTTTCACCCTGAAAGTGTGTGAGAGAAATATCAGCATATTTATTAAAATCAGGATTTTAAAAATAGTGGAAGCATCAAAAGCATCCAAATTCACTGCTCGTTACAAATGGGTAATTCTAGCTGATCCAAACATTTGTTAACTTGCAAAAAATATGTAGTTTTAATACTCCTAGATAGGAAAGAATCTGTCCAAACAGAATACATACACAGCATCACTAAAGTTGGAAAAGAGCTCCATTCCTGATAGAAATATCTGGAAATGGGGAACCTAACTAATCGTATTGTACAACAAACTGAATCAATCCTCCATTTCCTTGACACTGCTTGACTAGATTCCTCACAGAATGAAAACTTCCTCTCATATTAGCATATGAGCTAATACTTGCTAATATTGAGTTACTTACTCAATGTTTTATATCATACTTTATAAATGTTCTTTGAAAATTTGGTTTTAAAATAATTCATAGAAAATCTTCTAGGAAGTTCTCCTAAGTCACACGACCTATGTGAATAGCTCTGGTTGTAATGTAAAACTCAATGAAGTCATGACATTTTGTGCATTTGTGTGAAAAGTAAACCATATAATTAATTAGGAATAGCATTCATTTCATGAGTTTATTTAAACCTAGAGTAAAATCAGAGAACACTTGCAAGAAACCTAGGAAAATGGAAAATATATCTTTAAGTACCTCTTTACTCGTAACTTATTCACTTTGGCTCTACATCAATGGAAAGTAACTTCAAATAGCACATAGAGAAAACGCCCATCGACCCTGCTGGATGGGGAATGAAGTATTGTGACTAATAGGTTCTTCTGATAATTACCACAGAGTATAATCATATAAGTCAACCCTAAAGTAATGCTGAATATAATGGATTCTTTCTGTGATGAAATGCAGGGCGGTGCGGTGCTGTGGGTTATTATGAGTGAGACTGTGTCATTATGATGTACAGTTGAACCTGTCACTAAGACTCGCCCTCAGTCTGCTTCTTAGTCTTTCATTTATTCACTTCTCATTTACTTATGTTAAAAATCCTCACAGATTATAAAGAGAAATAACCTTGGCTATTTGAATTTCCCAGGTTGTTTTGACTACACATAAACAGAAATTTATTATATGGCACACACACCAAAAAACCCTTAAGAAATTATGTATTTAAAAACTTACTGAGGGGGTAGGGTTATGGACTTTGGGGAGAGTATGTGCTTTTGGGTAAAATGGAAGGGGAGGTGAACCATGAGAGACTATGGACTCTGAAAAACAATCTGAGGGGTTTGAAGTGGTGGGGGGGGGTGGGAGGTTGGGGTACCAGGTGGTGGGTATTATAGAGGGCACGGCTTGCATGGAGCACTGGGTGTGGTGAAAAAATAATGAATACTGTTTTTCTGAAAATAAATAAATTGGAAAAAAAAAACTTACTGAAATGTAGCACTAACTGCTGGCCTGTCTTCCAATAGTGACACTCTGGTTAGGTCAGGGCATTTGGACTGTCCCCTTTATCCTACAGGTTATTCCCTTTGATGATGACAAATTAAAGTTACTCAGTTAACAAGGGCTTCTTTTAAAATCCAAGCCCGTAGTCATTCACAGCTTAGTATAAACTACGTTTTAACTAATTGATCTCCCTGTAGTTGAGACTCAGGTTTTTCACAGAATCCATATTCTATATGGATCATGGCTGAAGAGGATAAGAATGAGATGATATTTTAGAGCATGAGGATGGCAGGAGAAGGCCAGATCTTAGTGACCTGACCAAACGGCTGAAGTAGAAGTTCTTAGACACTTAGAAAACAGCATGTGCCTCTCAGGGCAGTGTGTGTGTTCACATGCATGTGTATTTGGGAGAAAGAATTTAGAAAAGAAGGGAAAAGGACCGCAAAATGTATTCTCACTTACTCTGAAATGTTGATGCTGCTCAAAATGTCTTGGAAAATCATTTCCTGTGTGGTCTTTGGTAGATGCGGGAAACCAGCCCAGACCATAGGTCAGCAAAGTATAGCCCTGACAGATACCACATTGCTCACACAGCCTAATTATTTATCATCTGGCCCTTTACAGAAGTTTGCCAACCTGGTCCAGAGGAACTTGAGTGCCCAGAATTATACATGGGAAGCAGTAGAAACATTTAAATCCTCAATTGCCGGGTAAAAGGTAAGTTTCTCACAGCATTTTGCCCCTTATGATAACAAGGTAATCCCTGTTCTGTCCGCCCACCTGTATTTCCTTCTTATTGTACTAGTGACCATATGATTACAAACTGGTTTATTAGTTTCTTATCTGTGTTTCACAAAACAAAGCTGTGAGGAAACTTCTGGCATTGCTGTGCTCCATAACTTCTCTTCTGGACACGAAGACACTACTTATCACTATGGTTTAAGGACTACAAAGTAAGAGAGATTTCTCCTTTCATACACCATAATTATATGAGGTATAAGTCTGCCAAATAGTTATTTATAACTATTATAACTTCTAGTTATAACTTATTATAACTATAACTGCAAATTTCACTATAGTTTCATGTTAAGAGAAAGGTACATATTCCTTTATTTAATGGGGTGAAGATGGTCAAGAAAATACTTACTTGTGATAATTATAAAGTATGATATAAAACATTTTGTTTTTAAGTTGGAAATCATGACCATGCAAGGCAAAGCATTTTTTTTCATAGTACAGAAGGTATTGTTACCTTTGGCCCTGGAAATCCTTCTCCTGGTAATCCCCTCTCTCCTGGTGCTCCCTCAGGACCACGGGGACCCTGTGTAGACAAGGGAATGAGGAGCAGGAAAAGAGCGAGAAAGAGAGAATGGGGTCGGGGGGCAGCGAGAGAAGGGAGAAGGAAGGAAGAGAGGAGTGGTTATATTTTGGTTCACACTGGATGCAGTGATATAGTCCTACTTAAGTTATTAGTGGGAATCCTTCTAGTAAACTCCACACTGATTAGTAGAATCGTAGAATGGAGAAGAATAATATTCCTGTTGCATAGCTCATTCCACTTAATTAGCACAAGATGTCCTATTCTGGTGTCCTCAAATTAGAGGAAAATGGGAATTAAGCGATGCTTCAGAATAAGGATTAGGAGATAAATCCTCTGAGGAAAGTCTAAAAATCTAGGGCTGTGTGGTCTGGACAAGGATGCAGAGTGATTAAATAATTGAAAAGTATCAGGGGAGCTCTGTGAAGAAATCAGTGCACAGCTGCTTGAAAGCACTGAATTCTGTTTACACATCTTTAATTTCTATCCTGATACATTTGGATTCAAACCTGAATTCTTTCAAGGACTGCTGGACTCTGCTGGAGGTTTATTTGCAAATGGGAATCTTGATAGCATCATTCAGGGACAGCACGGTTTTCGTTCCAATTTTAGTATATGTGCTGCCGAAGCGAGCACGACAGCACGGTTTTCGATCTCAGTGATTCAATTTAAGAAGTTCAGGTAACTTGCTCAGAAGGGCACTCAGGAGGTGACAGCTTCTCACAGAAGGAAAGAAAAACAAGAGCCTTGGGCTTTGAAGTGGACAGGCAGGAAACATACTAGTTGAAAAATAAAAGACAACAGCAAGATATTCACTTGAAGTAGGAATTTTAAAAAGGCTACAAATTCTCCCTCTCTTTATTCTTGGCCAGAAGGTCACAAAGCAAAAAAAAAAAAAGAAAGAAAGAAAGAAAAGAAAAAGAAACGAATGAGAATCTTAGAAGCAGAAACTGGAGCTTTTCCTCTGAGGGATCTAAAAAGATATTTAGGGTTTGCTTGGCACGGAAGTGAACCCAAGATGATATAAAGTCTACTGAGTTGCCCAGAAACTCCAAAGCCAGCACACTGCAGACACTCTAAATGATCTGGGGCTCAATATGCAATAATCCAGGGTAATTTGAGAGGTGATTTCTCAGGAAGCCTTGTAGCAGACGTAGGCTGCAACATTTGTTAATCAGTGACCGATCATAGTTTTAGATTTGTAAACAAAAAGCTAATTGTATGCCATGTTAATTTTTTTCCTTTCCCTAAATATTATATATTTTAAACACAGTCTTCTTCAGTTTTATACATTACCCATTTCATAAAAACTTTAATTAAAGGAAAAAGCTGACATTTAATTCCATTTAAATTGCTATGCTGATGGGAAACGTAGCTTTTAACAACTCAAGACCTTCATCAATGCACTAATATCCATGACAGCTTGCTCTAATGTTAAAGCAATTAACTAGCGGAAAAATAAATATAAGCAGGAAAACTAGATTGCAAACTAAAAAGGCAAGTGTCTAGTTAACACCATGTAATTTAACAACAACAACAAAAAATTGACAAATTATTCCTCTTTCCCAATGATAAAACGAATGAAAATAACACAATTTACATTAAATGCAAAGAAGTCTTTTCCCGGTTCACTCAATTTTTTTCCCATTCATTCAGCAAATGCCTAGTGGGTGCAAGGCACTGTGCTAAGTTCTAGGAACGGCAGGTAGACCTGCTCCTTTGTCTCACAGAGCTTACAGTCTTTCATGGTAATTGAAAGCATATTACTGTGGTGTCATATGGACCAGGGTTCAAGTCCCAGCTCTGTCGTGTGTTAGCAGCATGATCTCCAACAAAGAGTTAAATCTCTCTAAAGTTCAGCATCCTCGTGATAATGGTGGTAACAATAGCACCTACCTCAAGCACAGGTGTTAATACGAGGGGTAGATCAGAGAGATTAAAAGCTCTTACACACTGAGCACTCAATAAATATCGGCTATCCCTATTTTAATTATTTAAAATAATTAAAAATTATTTTAATTGAATCTTGTGATTGCCAAGAATGTCCTTTCAGGGCATGTTTATGAATAGGGTAGCCTCAGAGTGACGGTTTACGGGACGCAGTACGGCAACATGGAGAATGGGCCGCTGCACAGCATCAACACCAAACTCTCCCTCCGTCCCTGCATTTGTAGAGTCGACCAGCCAAGGTGAGAGAGAAGACAATGGTGGCTCTGAGGAGCTGTGTGTTTCACACTGTTGAGAACAGAGAACTAATGCTCAAGAGCAATCACTTAAAGGCATTAAAAAAGAGCAGTGAATCAAGGTTTAATTACTATGAACTGTAGGAGTAATGTCCCACATCATCAGTACGTTCTCATATGTTCCAGCTGAACAGAAGGGAAGATGAGAAAGGGCAGGTACTTGGGGTGGATACTGAGGGATTCTTTTTAAAAGACAGAAATGCTTCCATATAAACGCACGGTGTCCTTTTCAAAAGTCTTGAGAAGCAATCATAATTATGGCAGACTTATCTGACTACTCACGAATGCCTCTAATAAAAAAAAACCCACAACCTGGAAACTACTTGAAATCATTCAAACAAACAAACAAAAAGAACTTTCAGCAGAACCTTTTTTAGTCCCAAAGTAACTCTTCATGTTACTTTTTTTAAAATATTTTATTTATTTATTGGACACAGAGAGATCACAAATAGGCAGAGAGGCAGGCAGAGGGGGTGGGGGAAGCAGGCTCCCTGCGGAGCAGAGAGTCTGATGTGGGTCTCGATCCCAGGACCCTGGGATCAGGACCTGAGCCGAAGGCAGAGGCTTAACCCACTGAGCCACCCAGGCACCCCTCTTTGTGTTACTTCTAAGTAATTAAAAACTTGCAATGTCAGGTTTTTATTATGACAGTTTGGTGCAAAACATTTTCATACATTACTTGTGATCTGCCCCACCTTTGTTATGATTTCAGTTCCCAACTAAACCACAGGCATCACAGTGTCACTCTGAGTTGTATAATTGTAGCTTGGAGAGTAAACAAACAAGAACTCCATGTTCTGGCAGTATTGAGAAAACTCTCTAGCTACAAACAAAAAGGAGAGCAATACAAATTTTTCTTTAACACGAATTTTAAAGGCATACTGGAAGCCCAAAAATAAATAAATAAATAAATAAATAAAGGCACCACTAAGGGGTGGTACTCATAGAAGCTGATGCTTGGGGCTGCCCTGGGTGAAAGAGTGTGGTTGTGTGGCAGAAACACATCGAGAAAAATATAAGAGGAACAAGAATTTTGGCTCACTCCATGGAAAGTAAGGAGAGATTTAAAGCTGAGATAAAGCTCATAAACCTAGGTTCTGTGCTGAGCATAGAACCTGCTTAAGATTCTCTCTCTCCCTCTGTACCACAGTACCCCTGCGCGCATGCTTGAGCTCTGTCTCTCTCTCTCTCTCTAAAAGAGTCTACGGTCAGTGCATTATTCTTAGGATTAGGTGCCAATACAGATGATATCTTGAGCTTGTTAGCTAAGAAGACGTATGTTAAAAGTTCAATAACCTGGGTGGCTTTGTTGGTTAAGCATCTGACGTCAGCTCAGGTCATGATCTCAGGATCCTGGAATCCAGTCCCACATGGACCATATCAAGCCCCACATGGGCTGCTTTGGTCCCCCAGTGGGCTCAGTGCTCAGCAGGGAGTCTGCTTGTCCCTCTGCCTCTCCCACACCTTGTGCACACGTGCTCTCTCTCTCTCAAATAAATAATATCTTTTTTTAAATAGTTCATTAACTCAATAACTGTATATACATACATGTTGATATATGTATATATACATGTGTATATAAAAATACACACATATGTATAATACATATGTGCTTTCTAATCAGATTTTTAAGATTTTATTTTTATTTATTTGACAGACGGAGATCACAAGCAGGCAGAGAGGCAGGCAGAGAGAGAGGAGGAAGCAGGCTCCCCGCTGAGCAGAGAGCCCGATGCGGGGCTCAATCCCAGGACTCTGAGATCATGACCTGAGCCGAAGGCAGCGGCTTAACCCACTGAGCCACCCAGGCGCCCCTCTAATCAGATTTTTAAAATACTGACTTTTGAGAGCAATTTATACCATCTCAATATAAATCCTTCATCAGATATGTGGTTTGCAAATACTTTTTCCTGGTCAGTAGCTTGTCTTTTCAACCTTTTAACAGAGTCATAGAACAAACATTTCTCATTTTCAGGAGTCCAACTAATCAACTTTTTTCTTTTTTGGATCATGTTTTTCATAATATGTCCAAGAAATCCACCAAGCTGCAGGTCCCAAAGATTTTCTTTTATGTTTTATTCAAAAGTTTCATAGTTTTACATTTCACATTTAAGTTTGTGAGCCATTTTGAGTTAATTTTTTATAAAATGTGTGTGAAACTTACTTAAATTGAGGTTCATTTTCTTGGTGTATGGATATCCAATCGATCCAGCACTATTTGCTGAAAAAGTTATCCTTTCTCCATCGAATTATTTTTGCACCTTTATCAAAAAATCAGTGTGTGGTCTGTATCTGGATTCTCTATTCTATCCCACTGATCATATTTCTCTGATCTACCAGAACTGCACAATCTTGATTACTACAGTGATGTGAATAAAATACTTTCCTCAAATTTATTCTTTTTGCAAAATGTTTTTAACTATTCTAATTCCTTTGACTTTTCATGTAAATCTTAAAATAACCTTTTCTGTATCTATACAAAATTTTATTAGAACATTTAAAAGACTTACATTAAACCTTATATCAATTTAAGGGGATTGACAGCTTTATATCACATATTCAATCCATGAACATGGTGTGTCTCTCAATTTATTAAATATTCCTTTATATCATACATTAGTGCTTTGTAGTTTTTAGGATACAAGTCCTACACATGTTTTATTAGATTTTCACCCAAGTATTTCTATTTCTTAATGACTATAAATGCTATTACATTTAAAATTTTTATTTCTAAGTGTCTGTTACTAGAGTATAGAAATAAAATTGATTTTGTTTGTTCTTTGTCTATATGGAGTTGGTTTGGCTTTTTTGTTTTTAAGGCTCCACATGTAAGAGAGAGCAAATAGTATTTGCTTTTCTCTGACTTTGTTCAGTTAGTATAATGTCTTTAGAGTCCATCATGTTGTTGCAAATGGCAAGACTGCATACTTTTTTATGACTAAATAGTAAACCATTATATATTTATATATATATACATATATAAAATGATATCTATATCAATAGTATTCAATTATATATATATTTTATATATATATCTCAAATATATATATATAGATCTCAATTTCTTTATCCACTTATCCATCAATGAACATATAGTCTGATCTCCTATATTGGCTATTATGAATAGCAATGAACATGGGAGTGCATAAATGTTATCAAGTTAGTGCTTTTATTTTCTTTGAATAAAGACCCAAAAGTATAATGGCTGGATCATATAGTAATTCTATTTTTAATTTTTGAAGAACCTCCATATTGTTTTCCACAGTAGCTATACAAATTACATTTCCACCAACAATCATGAGTAGTCCCTCTTCTTCACATCATCAGCAACACTTGTTATTCTTGTATTTTTGATAATAGCCATTCTAACAGGTATGAAGTGATACCTCATTTTGATTTTGGTTTGCATTTTCCTGGTAACTAATGATGTTGAGCATCTTTTCATGTACCTGTTGGTCATCTGTACACCTTTGCAAAATATCTATTTGAGTCTTCTGCCTGATTTTTAATTGAATTTTGTTGTTATTATTGAGTTTTTTGAGTTCTTTATATATTTTGGATATTATCATATATATGATTTGAAAATATTTTCTACCATTCAGTAGATTGCCTTTCTATTTTATTGAGGGTTTTCTTTGATGTGCAGAAGCTTTTTAGTTTGATGTAGTCCCAACTTGTTCATTTTTTATTTTATTCCTTTTACTTTGGGTATTTAAGACATCATTGCTAAGACCTATATCAAGGAGCTTACTGCTTAAGTTTTCTTTTAAGAAAGAATAGTTTCAGGTCTTACATTCAAGACTCAAATCTATTTTGAGTTAATTTTTGTATATAGCATAAGATAGTGGTCCAGTTTACCCAACACCATTTATTAAAGTAAGACTCTCCTTTCCCCATTGTATGTTCTTGGCTTCTTTGTTGTAAATTAATTGACAATACATGTATGAGTTTACTTCTGGGCTCTCTGTTCCACTGGTCTGTGTCTGTTTTTGTGCCAATACAATACTCTTCTGATTGCTATAGTTTTGTAGTATATTTAGAAATCAGGAAGTATGACGCCTCCACTTTTGTTCTTCTTTCTCAAGGTTGCTTTGGGTATTCATGTTCTTTTGTGGCTCTATACAAACTTTAAGGTTGTTTGTTCTGTTCCCATGAAAAATGCCATTGGAATTTTGATAGGAATTCCATAGAATCTGTAGATTGTTTCAGGTAGTATGGACATTTTAACAATATTAATTTTTCTGATCCAATCTAGTTGTTTTTATATGTATCTCTGTGAGTAACTTACTGTTCTTTTCTGGGAGAGTAATGATTACTTGAAAAGTTAAGAGCATTTCTATACTAGGATAGTCATGTTTTATTCATTTCTTCTTCAGATCTCTTTTGATAGAAACACTTTCATTCTCTTCTGCAAAAATAGTGAACTTCCCAGCTACATAGGCTAGAAGCTGCAAATAACACAGGTATTACCTGTCTACCTTCATCAGTCCTAGTTTGAGAGTATACTCATAAGCTAGGTAATGAGCAACATCCTTATTCTCGATGATTTTCTCATGGCTCCAGGAAAGTCGGTACAAAGTATAGACCTTAGGCCTAAATCCAGTTCTCCTACCCCACCAGGAGATTTTGACACATGAGATCTCTTTTCTTCTTGGACAAGCTGATTAATCTTGTAGGAGATTTCAGTAAGAGACAGCCAGTTGTACATATCATGTGTGTGGTGGGGGGCGGTTTCTATTTCAAGTGTTATGAAAAATAACACTTGGATCTGGTCCTTGCATAATTATTGTCTTTTGTAATCCCCAAAGATGCAACATGGGCTTAATTTAACCATTTAGTCTAAGCACAAAGGGTACATAAGAACTATATGTGTCCTTTTTATTCCATCTAGAGTTTCTTGCTACTTACTGGCTGGCCTGGCTCCCCAATGCCAATCGGTCCTGGAGCCCCTGTTCTTCCTTCCTGACCTCTTTCCCCCTAAGAGAAAGAAATAATCCAATGAAAGTTTGAGTTTTTAGATTAAGTATATACATAGCACAAGATACTCTGGAGATTTCAACAAAGATATATTCTAAAATACTCAAGCTTTTCACATTCATAAAGATAAAAAAAACATTCTGGAGGAGGAGAAATAGCTCGAATTTAAGTGAACAAATTACTCTAAAATGCTCATCATCCCTTCTTGTGTAAGGGCAATACACCAATTTCAGCTTTCAGAAACTATTGTGTGTGTAGCGATTGGCAGGCTGGACTGCGTTAGATTCCATTGAGTTCACTGAGAGGACCAAGCTAACAAAGCTTGTGCTGCTCCCTGCTCCTCTCACCACCATCCTGGATTGCCACCTCTCCTGTTCCATTTTACCCCTCCTTTCAGTTCCGTTTCACCCTTCGTCTCCTTCAGAATCTTTGTCCAATTGCTCTGCCAATACGACTCCACCTTCCCTGGAGTCTCATCATGCTTATTGTTTCAACTCTATCCATGAGTGATACTTGATAATACCAGAACAGCCTTTTTTGTACTGCTCTCTGTCTTAGTCCTGCACCAAACTCTTACTGTCCCAATGACGTAGAAAAGCCATTTAAAGTAAGCACTTACACTCTGTGACATCCTGCATGATATACCCAGAGCACTCCAGGGTGTTGGGTGTCGTTGCACTTTCTAGTTCCCTACAAACCTTTCTATCAACACCTACCTATTCAGTGTTATGTCTTTCTGGTTTCTGCGCCCTCTCTGCTTCTTTAACATGAACAGGTGATAGTTCATATGTTAAGATATTTCTCATCCCAATATCACTTTTGCATTTGCATTTTGCATTTAAATTTAACATTTAAATTCCATGAAAACTCAACAGAACTAGATGTATGTTGGCGAGAGGGTGGGCATTTGGAGGCAAGACAAATTTTTCATTTTCATCAAATAAAAAAAAATACATTGATTATTCTTGTGGTAACTGCCCCAGTGTCCAAGCCAACCACCCCAGACTGTAAATACCTTCTACAGGCAGCCTCCTTGCCTCTAGAGGGCAAAGCTGAGCAGAGTTCACATCACAGCTTCCCCAGTCCCCGCAATAAATTCAGTACTCATCAATGGGGAAAAAGACAAGAATTGTTACCTTAATTCCTTGCTGTCCAACACCAGGGGCTCCTGGAGGACCATAAGGACCAGGGGGACCTGGTTCACCCTGGAGGAAGAAACAGTTATGCATTAGGTCAACTCAACAGTATTTGTTCAACAGCTCTTAGATGTATAGTGATGCTGTAGGAGTTTTGAGGGCAACAGTGAAATCTAGGACATAGTCACGGCCCTCAAATTGCTTACAATCCAGCTGGGAGGACAATATAGACCCAGAATTGAATTAACCACTGCACACAGTGGGCACAATATCTAGGGTCCATGAAAATGTTTCCATATTAATGTTTAAAATCAGAATAAAATTTTTTTAAAAAATATATAACAATGAATCCAGTCTGGATCAAATTTGTCTTTCTGCCAACTCAGTAGTAATACATAATTTTTAACATTGTTTTATGGAGAAAGAAGCCCACAAAAACAAAAGTTTTAGGATCCTGCAGCCCTCACTTGTTTGCTCAACAGGTCTTTATTATGTGCTTCTGACAGACATCTTTGTTTCCTACCCAATGACCATCCCCTCTCCTCTTTCTTTTCCTGCTATTAGAAACCTGAGCTGTTCACATCAATAGAAAGGTAGTCTTTACACTCAGGGCTGTAGGATGAATGATAATTGGTTCCATGCAAGTCTAGAATCTCCTTTCCTTTGCCACTGGTTGGCCTTGTGGCTCAGTTCCAACAAATGAGATACAGGGACGTTATTCAGTGCAAAGAGAAAGTTTTACCTCTGCCTCTTCTTTGCTAGTTGGAGATATGATAGCTATCTTGTAACCATGAGATAACAGTCTCTCAGATGACTGCCAACCATTGAAGAGGACTATGCAGAAAAAGATTCTGAAATGTCCTAACTCCGGGAAACCTCACTGAACTTAATCAAACAAAACCTCATTGAGCTACCTACCTTCAAGTCTTCTGTTTACTAAACAAAAAAAACTCTTATGGCATAAGCCACAATTAATGAAGATATCAGTTACAAGAATCCAGAAGTATTTTCAGTTAATAGTCTGCTATGTGGCAGGCCCATCCTAGAATTCAAGCATCACAGAACTAAATGAGACGGAAGCACTCAAACTACTACATTTCATAGGTGAGGAACCTGAGTCCCAGAGAGGTTATGTGGCCTGCCCAAACTCACACCTCAATATCACCCACAGGTACATGGCAGGTTTCTCAAATTTCCAGTCATGTGTCATGTTGATAGGAGAAAGGAGAGTGATTATTGATTACAGTTTCTTTTTTTTTTTTTTAATTTTTTCTGTTTACCAAAATAATATACCTTCATTACAGAAAATTTGCCATATATTGAAAAACATGCACACAGAGAAAATTTTAAATGATCTATCTATAACTACTACTAATTTCTGGTGCATTTCCTTCTAGTTCTTTATGTACACACATACCTCTAATTTATGTGAAGGAAGTTTTCTGAATACTCTCTTGTTTGAGTTAATGAATTCTTGGTATTTAAATTTTCATCCAACTTAGAGATTTCTCTTCATCCTTATATTAATCAACAGTAAAATGAGATAAGAAGTTGAGACAAACCTTCTCCAGATTGAGGGGAACAAAAGGATTTTCACCAATGGTAAAGCCTCAGTTTTCCCTGGAGGCTTCTGATTTTGAAGAGGACTCTTAGTAATGTCCTATTGATATGGTAAGCGCATTACTTTAAGGAAGTCTGTGGACTTTATTCAGTTACAGAGGGGAAAGAGAAGGGTCAGAGTCAAATCAGCTCCCCAAAAGATATGCCCAGGCTCAAAATTATAACAAAGAAAACCTGTCTCAAAATCACTTGATTATGATTTTAGGACAGCTTGGCACTTGGGTGAATTGGAGCTAAAGTTACATTCAGTTCATTATTTTAAGTATAAGTCAATCTGGTAGATAAATCAACTTGAATTTTCTTTTTAAAATTCAAAGTTGTGGGACGCCTAGGTGGCTCAGTGGGTTAATCCACTGCCTTCAGCTCAGGTCATGATCCCAGGGTCCTGGGATCGAGTCCCACATAGGGCTCTCTGCTCAGCAGGCAGCCTGTTTCCTCCTCTTTCTCTCTGCCTGCCTCTCTGCCTACATGTAATCTCTCTCTGTCAAATAAATAAATAAAATCTTTAAAAAAAAATAAATAAAAATAAATAAAATTCAAAGTTGTACTTATTTTTCTATGTATGTTAAATTTTCTGGAGCAGCCAGATAGTTGCCCTTCTTCTTTTTCACAGGTTCTTGGCCATGGACTTTCTCCACAAATAGTATCAGACATAAAGATTCTCCCAAATGTGAAGCTGTTTTCTTGATCTCAAAGTTTAAGTGCTAGAGAATATTTAGTTTCCTAATTTAGATTCCAAATTTTTACTTCAAAGAAACTTTTCCTTATAATTTCCTGTGCCACAGTCTTGTCAGTTATATTGTGTGTGGGTGACTGTTTCCATCGCTCAAGGAACACCAAGCACTTACTCTGTGACCAGTAATGAAGTAAATACAGAGAAGTTTATGACATCACCCCTAACCTCAAAGGACCGGTTTAAGAGATAAAACACACCATTAAAATAATAATAACACAAGGCCTTAAGTTCCTTATTGTATTCATTCCCTGTCCCTTTTATATTAGTTTGGTTCTGTAATGGATCAGAGGCTTTTAAGTATTATATTATATTATATTATATTATATTATATATACATAGTATATATTTGGAGGAGAGTTTGAGTTTTTTAAATAGTGGAAGCTCTGCCCTACTTAGTACTTTTCTGTATGCTTGATCTAAAACAAACAAGAGCACAGGTTGGTGAGAAGTTTTCCTCTAAATATGGACAAGGAACTCGTTCTTTTGTTAACTTGAAATATGTTAATCAGCAAAATCAGTAGGAGAAGCAACTGTCTTGCTCTTAAGCCCATGAGCTTCCTTTACCTTTGGTCAAGCACCAATAGCCATGGAGCGATTTTTCAATACTGCTTTTTAGAGAAGGTATAGGATCTAAGGGTTATAAAGGGATCAATTTCCCTACCTTAGCACATCTCAGTAGCAACATATCTTCACCTTTCAGTTGTTTAAATTTCTTTCTCAGGAGCTTAGCATCTCCACATAAGGCCTACAGACCAGCATTGGCCTACAATTAATCTTTATCCCGTTCAGACTTCTCCCTTCCCTTTCCTACAAAGATTCCCCAAGTGATAAAGAAAGTGGTCCTGATTGTAACATACCATCACTTGGTAAGACAGAAGAGGAAGAGAAGAATCACACTCTACTCACAATGATTTTCTAGAAGTTCACCAAGGCCACATTGCCCATTATTCATACCCCAACCTTCACCAGTAAGTACAAACACACAGAGAGAGGTTGAATGGCCCCAGTGTTACTTGTTATTTCTCTACTTCACTTTCTTTAACCATCAGAAGCATATCCAAAGAGGACTGAGTTAAAGTGGATAGCCCTGGAGGGGGTTTGTTTCTCATGACCTTTATATGAGTATAAGCATAGGTAGGGATATTGAGGAGTTTAGGAAAACCACCATTTCCTCAGAAATTAAGGATGTTTGTGCTATGGGCCTTAACATTGAAGGAAGCCAATGTTTAATAAAACCTAATATTTCCAAGCACTGCCCTGACACTTTGTGTATATTATGTCACTCAGTCTTCTAATCATCTTAGGAAATGGGTTTATTTCCTTATTTTATGGTGTGGGATATAACCATCACTTTTTAATCCATTTTTCACCATGCATGGAATCACAGGGGGGGAAAAATGGCTTTTTTCCCATTCAATCTAGTTGAATCCTGGCTCTATAATTTACTAACAGTTTGAGTTCTGCAAGACCCCCATATGCAAAATGAGGATAATTATATCTACCTTGCAGGGCTGCTGAGAGGATGTGAGATATTGTCTATAAAACATCTAAGTCATAACTAATCACATGATAGTTGTTTGACATGCATAGATTCAACTGTTATTCACCAGACTTTCATTGAGCACCACCCTGGTACTGAGTACCCAGTTACATAATTATTGACATAAATCAGATTACACCTGCACTTTGTAGACATTTACAATCTGGCTGGAAAGACAAATCAATATAGAAGTAAATATGAGCATGTGAATTAGTTATGATAAAGATATTAAGGGAGAATGTAAGACTGTGAGGCACAAATGTTTAATTTCTACCTTAAGGAATTGAAAAATTTCGTACAGCAGGGGAGATATTTGCTCTGAACAAAAAAAAATTAGGAATCATATCTAATCTGATAGAAAAGAAGAGGAACAGAAGTTCAGGAAAACGAAAGAGTATGAGGCATAAAATGATATGAAAAGTTCTGGGGACAATAAGCAGCTCTGTGGGCTCAAATGGACAAAAATAAGGCAACAATAGGGTCACTGTTTAGAGTAGCACTGTCCGCTAGAAATATACAATGAGCCACATATGTAATTTTAAATTTTCTAGCCACATTAAGGAAGTAATAACTTTTTATTTAACTCAATATATCCAAAATATTATCATTTCAGCATATAATCAATATAAAAAATCTTATTAGTGATTTTATTTATCATTTAACATGTGTCTTTGAAATCCTTTGTGTATTTAACAATTATAGCACATTTCCATTTAGACCAGCCACATTTCAAGGACTCAGTAACCACATGTGGCTACTGTATTAAATGTGTTTGAGGAGGCCAGAGGCTCGGGTCAGAACCATGGAGAGTACCAACAATTAAGTGGGGTGGGAGTGGAAGACCAAAGAAATGTCCTGTGGGGAGTTGAGGAAGAGAGTGGCTGAGAAAAAGAAATGGGAACTCCAAAAATAGTGTGATAGAAGTCAGGAAAGAGAATTTCAAAAGAAACTCATCATCTCCAAAGACAAACTCCTCCTCTTCCCCTCACAGACCTGATCACCTTCCAGCATTCTGTCTCAGTGAAGAGCACAATCCCTCCATGATTCAAGCCAGAAGGAATCATTCTTGACACCTCTCACTCCCTTACCCACCATGTGTAATGCATCGCCACCGCTTTTCCATATGTCTTCTAAATCTCTCTCAAATCCATCTACCTCTTTAGTCCTCATGCCTCTTTAAGACTAAAGAGTAAGTAAGACCTCAAAGTAAGAATCACCTCTTGTTCAGACTACAACAAAGTCTTTAGTACGCTACACACATCCATCATAGCACGCTTTAATTTATTCCTCCCATTGCTGCCAACGCAATCTTTTAATTTAAGTTTTTAAAATTTTTTTACAAATATTTTATTTATTTATATGACAGAGAGAGAGAGAGCCAGAGAGAGAGCCTGAGCAGTGGGGAGAGGGAGACGCAGCCTCCACTGCTGAGCAGGGACAGAATTTACCTTTCTTGAATAATACAATTATAAACGATGTAATCACACTTTGGGGTCTTAACATTAGAAAGACACTTTAGTAACTTGTTTTTTTTATTCCTGATGCAGGGCTCAATCCCAGGATCCTGAGGTCATACCTGAGCCAAAGACAGATGCTTAAATGACTGAGCCAACCAGGCAACCCTTAATTTTAGTTTTATCTTTAATCCAAGTGAAACCATTCAAGGACCTTCCCTTTGCTCCTGGGGGAAAGACAGAGCTCTTTATGACTTGTGAGCCCCTGCATGGTGTAGTCCCATGGGCTTTCCAGTCCCTTCTGTAACTAGTTGCTTCTTCACTCACCACCGTAGCAGCATTAACCTTTGTTCAGTTCCTTGTACTTGCTAGGCTCCCTTCTGTCATATGGTCATAGCACATGCTATTCTATCTATATGGAGGTGTTCTTACCTTCCCTTTTTCCTGGTCAACCCTTACTCATCCTTCAAATCTTATTTTAAGCAGCACAGCTTCAGAGAGGGCCTCTCCAATCAGGTGAAATTCCTATCCTAGAGGTATTGATAGCACCATTTTCCTCTTTTTCTAAGTATTCATTATAATTACAACTTCCCCTAGATTGTTGGGAGGATGTCCTGTGACTTTGCTTAGTTTTGCACTGTCAATACTTAGCTAATTGATAACATTCCCTCCACCATTCAGGCAGCAAACACATACTGAGCAGCAGCTTGGGAGCTGGTACCATGCTAGCTGCTGGAGGAAACTGGAAACAAAACAGTTCTCAGCTGAGGGGGTTGGGAACCTGGAGATGCTCCTTTGGAGTTCCCTCTGATTTAGTTTGGTTTTCAACCAAAAGTAGCTATATATAAATTACATAGTGATATCAAGTACCTATTACACAGAGTGTCTCCTGCAAACTTACCCAAATAAAATTAAATATTTTCTTTTCAACTGAAGGAATAAAAATTCTTAAGGTTACACTGTATGGGAATTCAGCTAGGAGAACACAGCATGGCTTATTCCGGGCATCAGCTCTAACCAAAGTCAACATCTTTCCTTGCCCTAAGATAACAAGTAATGAATGGTTGTCCAAGACTCTGAATTTTTTGAGGACAGAATTTACCTCTTCTTGAAAAATACAATTATGAACAATGTAATCACACTTTGGGGTCTTAACATTAGAAAGACATTTTAGGAACTTCTTTTTTTATTCCTTCCCAAGTAAGTGTAGCACCAACTTTAATATTTTAAGTCTTGTGACAAATATTCTCATACTTTCCAAATGGAGGAAAACGGTGGATGAGCATGCTGCTTAAAATAAGATTTGAAGGATAGGTGTGGAATGATTTGAGTATGGCCAAGATACAGTCTTAGCTGGAACTAGGTGAAATTGTAATGAAAATTGTAGTATTATACCAGATTTTAATAACTCAACTCATTTTCTTGATTGCTATTAGATTAAACCACATGAAGTTGATAGCATTCAACCATGATCAACGCATAAAAATGATATTCATATGGTCAATCTATTAGGAAAGTCATACTTCATATATAATAAAATCTAAGGAACTGTGTGTCATTGTCCCTAAAAGGAAGGACTGCTTAGAAGCCCATCAGGAGAGTTTTTAAGACTCTCAGCTCGGGTGGACACTCCTTGGACTTTTATCGCAATAAAAAAGCCTTACCCTTGGAATAAACTTAATATTCCCTATTGCGATGCTTTTGCAATTTACTTGAATTGGGGACATTCGTGTGATTTTTTTTTTTTTTAAATTCTGACATCCCTCTGAAGACCCTGCAGTAACTGATTCAGTTCCATGTTAGTGCCCAGCTTGACTGGGCATGTGGGTTAGACTCAACACCTTTACGTTAGCAGTATTTGGGGCTTCTTGATCCATCAGAGTTTTTACCTTGGCAGTCTCTGTGCACATGCCTGTATGCACGCATGTGCACATGCACACACACAGCGGTGTACCCCTCCTGCTGAGAACCATATGCATCAGAGATTTGGGAATGAAAATCATCTTCCTTGAAGCCATTGGCTGACATCCCACATGTTCTGGCAGCCAGTTCAAGTTGTCACTATCAGTTTTCTCATGTCAAATGAGTTAATAAGCTCATTTAGAGTCCTGGTGGGCAGATGTGCATGTAGGTCAAAGCCCTTTCCACAACAACAATTGCTGGATTACTAATGATTTTTTCCCCTTTAATTAGGCCCAGGACAGAAATAGCATTTAAACTTTGACATCTCCAAAGAGAAAACATTCACATAGTTTGGCAGCTTGGCTCCAATCTTCATTCAACAGATATGTATAATTAAAATTGTAAAGGGACTCTTCCCTTTACAAGGGCATCAATACTGAGCAGTCACAACCTTGTTCAAAGTTGTTAGCTGCCCAGGGAGCCAGAAGGCCCATCATTGGTTTGAGACAATTGGAAAAACGGACACGTTCAAGTACTCGGACTTAAAATGCTTTAGTGAAGCAAAAAAAATAGTCATTCTGTGAAGAGATCCATAACTTTAAAGTTTTTCTCCTTGATTAATTCTCTATACTAGGAATTGTTGATTCCTATGTATGTTTCACTTGGTTTGCATCCCATCAAGTTAAAAGGAATTATATCCTATTTAAAATCATGATTTTTTTTTTTTAACGGTTGAAAGCAACATCATGATGTCAGGAGATTGTTAGATTTCTCAATTGTGTGAGAGCTGAAATAAAACTACACAGCCTGTTTGTTTGAGGAGGAAGTTTAAAATTCTTCATAGTTGTTCATATCTGTAGTGTTGAACTATTTCCAAACCATAACTGAAATATTGGGTACATTTAGTGAGTTGACCTTCTAAAGTTGCGAAACTAATGTTGAGTCGAATCAGGTATTTAAATAATGAACAAAACGAGAGTGTATTTTTAAAACTACTAAATCTTCATTAATGGCAATTCTGTTCCAGCAAAAATAGTGAGTTATAGAAAACATGAGAGTTTAAGTTGTATATTTGAAACTGTAAAAATAAATAAATAAATAAATAATAAGTCCCAAGTCTTCTTGCCTCTCTTAAAAAAAAGTGGAAGTATAGGGGCGCCTGGGTGGCTCAGTTGGTGAAGTAGCTGCCTTCGCCTCGGGTCATGATCTCAGGGTCCTGGGATTGAGCCCTGTGCTGGGCTCCCTCCTCAGTGAGGAGTCTGTTTTTCCCTCTGCCTGCCCCTCCACCCTCTTGGGCTCTCTCTGTCTCTGTCTCCGTCTCTGACTCAAATAAATAAATAAAACCTTTTTTAAAAAATGGAAGTATAAGAAAACATTCAGTTATTGAATGCAAGAAGATTTTAATGGGTTACGTCAACACTTTTCTCTTTCCCTTTATTATCCCAATATCTTGGAAAAATGGTCAGAATTCCTAGCTATGGTGTCCTTTTCCTCTGTCACCTCCCCAAGCTCTCTTATCCAAACAACTTCCTTAAAGATTCCTAATAATTTCAAAGATGACAAACTAAATGACTCTTTTAGGTTTTTGCCTGTTTGACTTCTCTATAGTAGGTGTTGACAACTCATTCCATGTAAATACTCATTCACTCATTCATTCAGCAAATATTTCTTTGTTGCATATAATAATTTTTTCTCTCAGATGTGACAGTGGTGCTCCAGACCTGCATTGTCACTGGATCTTCTGCCTTGGATTTTGTTTTTAAGCAGTGAAGGACCTGCATGTATTTGTTCAATTCTCCTGTCAATGGTTCATATCTGAAAGAAGGCTAGCAGTGTTTAAAGGAATAATGCATAGAAACTAACAGGAAACTACCAGCTACCAAAAATATGTGCATGGGCTCTCCCAGTAGCTATTATAAAGGTTGACAACCAACCCTCTTTTTATTTTTATTTTTTTTCCAGCCCTCTTTTTAAAATTGACCTCTTTTTCAAGTTTATTTGTTAACCTTTTTCAGAAGAATACTAGCTACATGGAAAAATACATACTGTACTTGGAAACCTCAAGAAATTAGGTGAAACCTTGGCAGAATTAGAGAAGGAGGAATAGGGGTCCAAGAATCATGGTGTGGTGCAGAGCCATGGATTGGTCTAACTGATGTGCCCACACTCCTCTTGAAGTGTGGATCCCATTTATTCATGGATATGAGGTCCTTTGTTCATTTTGGATGGATGGATCAATGCTTGATTCACTGGAGATTATTTACCCTCATTATATCTATTTATTAAACTGGACAGGACTGGCGCTACTACTCTGTTGGTTTTTTTGTTTGTTCATTTTGTTGTTGTTGTTTTTGTTTGTTTGTTTGTTTTGTCACCTCAGAAGTAAAAGTGAGTTAAGACAAAGTCTCATACATAAAAGGACTCTGAATTTCTCACACTTGCTTGTAGTACAAGAAGAAAAATCTTAGGGGATAAAAGCCCTGCAGAAATATATAAATGTCCTGGAGTAAAACAATGTAAAAGGTTATGAGAAGCAAGGTAATTCATTCATTAAGATGAGCTAATACAGAATATAATATCATGGACTTTCCAATTGTTGGAGGATTAACATGTGGTACTTTGACTTGGGAAAGCCTGTCAGGGATATTTCCTAGCGCTCTTTGGCCCTAGCACTAAAGCTCTAATACTAGAATACTCCAACATGTCACAGGCTATTTTCTGCTCATGCTACAGTGAGCAGGCCCTCTTCCCAGGAGCACAAAGAGGGTCTTGGAAAGAGCCAATCTGCATGAGATCTGAGAAGGAAATACCCTTCCAAAATAACCTCAGAAAGACATCAAGAAATGGCAAAAATTACCTAATGCGGGTTGGGCACACCCAGCATTCTACTGTGTTTACTTGTACAAAACGAATTTTGTAATTTGTTCTCTGTGATTTGAAAGCCCTACCAGTCTTGAGCCATTTTTTCTCATTATGAGAGGGCCCATTCTAGGACAAAATGGGATTGCAACTGAACCATCACCATAGCCTTGGAAGTTGGCGGTAGGGTTCTTAGGTACTCATTTTTTCCTCAGAAAGAGCACTGTGCTCTCTCCAGAGTTACCGCATTTTCCCTTTGGTCCTAGGAATAAGGCCCTTGTGTGATTATTACGCTAATTGATTTTAGAGACTGATGGGATGGTCTTCTTGTGGGTGCCACTGCATGACCTTCTTTTATGGGGGAGGCTGAAGTGGCCGGAGAGCCACAGCATCATTCTGAGAAACATCTATGTTTTGTTTCTAAGACAACAAGGTCATTCAGGGCAAAATAGGCGCTATTTTACATGTGGAAAATATTAATGACAGAAATGATTTGTGAAACTGGGCCAGCATCACATTTTTCCTTGATTTATCACACGCTATTTTTTCCTTTTGTTCTTTGACCACCTTTCTACAAATGCTTTGATGAAGAAAACCCAACTACTAGACCAATAGAATAGGACTGTAGCTCATGAGAGAAACCATTCATAAATTCAAAAACATAGACAGTCCCCATCTAGAAACTCTTATGGAATCTTTGCAAATGTTACAAGCCTAAAGGTTTTCTGTTTGAAAGTTTCCTAAGAAACAAAATATTTGAAATGCACATTACTGGTTTCTTTTTCCCATGCAATTCCCATCCTTCTCTTCCTGCATTTTCAGATGAACATTATAACCAAATAGAAATGCACCTCTCAACAGACTGTTGTTTCCAGCCAGAGTACAAGAGAAAGGGGACAGAGGCAATTTTCATACTGTCCAAAAGAAATGCATTTATCTCAGGTCAAATACTCAGGAGATTCAGCAATATTCCTAAGAAGATAAATATAATATGGTGGTTTAGAGCAGACTGTCTGGGTTTGAATCCTGGCTCTATACCTTATCAACTATATAGATTAGAACCCATTGCCTAACCTCTTTTTCCTTGAGTAGCCTAATCTGTATCATGGGGATAAGACTAGGTCATGCTTCAAAAGGTGGTATTATGTTAAGTGAGTATTTAGAACTATTTACCTGTAAATAGTAAATATATAATAAATGCTATTGATTATTATAGAAGTTTCAAAATAAGTAATCCTCCCATGCCCACTAGAAAATACACAATTACTAGGTTTTAGAGAATTTTTTGCACAATTTATAATAGCAATTTCTTTTTTTTTTTTTTAAAGATTTTATTTATTTATTTGCCAGACAGAGAGCACAAGTAGGCAGAGAGGCAGGCAGAGAGAGAGGAGGAAGCAGGCTCCCTGCCGAGCAGAGAGTCTGATGCAGGGCTCAATCCCAGGACCCTGAGATCATGACCTGAGCCGAAGGCAGAGGCTTTAAACCACTGAGCCACCCAGGCACCCCTATAATAGCAATTTCTTTAAAACATTTTATAATTAGATAGTAATGCATAAAAAGAAATGTCATTATAAACATAACATTATTTCCAGATTGAGGAAAAAAGAGTATATTAAGTCTTTATATTTATATTCAAGATGTAGAAGTACATTCTGAGACACAAGATGAAATCATTCCCTGAATTCTGACTTTTAAGATAATATACTAATGAATGTATAAAATTTTTTAAAAATTAATGATCAATGCAGCATGCATCTCTGGTTGACAGACCCAAAGAAAGGTAGAAATTAGTCTTAAAGTATGTGTCAAGAGACTACATAATTTGTGACCTTAAACCAGAAATATTACCAAAAGGAAAAAGAAAAATCCATTCCCACTTCATTTTGAAGATTTTCTAGATAAGGACATCTTTTCAATTGACAGTGAGCTTTGTGCATTCACCTGGCAGTGAATTGTGTGATTAAAACCCAAGGGATAATTTTCTATTATGTATTCTTTACCACAATTTGTTTTTATTTTTTCAAGATATTATTTATTTATTTTATTTGATATACAGAACAGGGAGAGGGGCAGAGGGAGAGAATCCCAAGCAGACTCCAGGTTGAGCATGGAGCCCTACTGAGGCTCAATCTCATGACCCTGAGATCATGACCTGAGCTGAAACCAAGAATCGGACACTTAACCACCTGAAACATCCTGGTGTCCCCTTAACCACAATTTAAAAAAAAAATTTTTTAAGAAGACCTTGGAAAATTCATAAAAAGTATTCAAATACTTAGGGTGATGTAACAGCATGAAATTTTCAAGCATGAAATGTTATCACCTCAGATAATTGTAACTTCCCCTAAACACTCAACTATATTTATTCTAAGACTTAATGCACTGTTGGAATTAAAAGCTAAATTTTGTTTAAATAAGTGTATGTGGGGCACCTGGGTGGCTCAGTCAGTTAAGAGTCTACCTTCAGCTCAGTTCATGATCTTCTGCTCAGCAAGGAGTCTAATTCTTCCTCTCCCTGTGTGCTATCTCTCTCGCTCCCGCTCTCAAATAAAAATAAATAAAATCTTAAAAATAAGTAAGTAAGTAAGTTTATATTAAAAGGAAAACCTAAATAGTAATTGTATGGAACATGAATAGAAGGAGCAATCATGGCATCTTTCGATGGACTGCAACTAACCATCTCCCAAAGCGCCCTGCTCCCAGCCCTCCACGGGTGATCTCCAAAGCTGATGAGCCCAGTTGAGCCTCTGCCTCAGGCCAGCCACATGATTTCCAGACTTCACTTCTCTTTTCCCAAAATGAAAACTTTGGGCCAGGATGATCTCAAACATCTCTGGTGGCTCAAACATTCTATAATTCTGTCACTGTTGCAAACTCCAACCCCGATCCCTGATTTTAAGCCTCTTTTTCACAAACATGAAAATTTCCATCTTAGGTAACTAAAGAATCCTAGAAGTAAGTGTTGATTGTCAAAATATTTTTTTCTTGCTTCAGAATCTTACCACAGCCAAAGTAATTTTATAAAAACTTCTACTCAGTATTCAAGAGATACATTTCTTTTCCCCAGAGAGAATTAATCATAGGCAAGGACTGGAAAAGGCAGTTTCCCCAGATGAAGCTTAAGCACACTCCCACTGAGAAGCTCATTCTATTTTAATTTGCCAATTAAAAGTGGCCTGGGAAATCACACATTATCGTTATCTCATTAAAAATGCTATACTTGTCACTCTCTTTCCTCTCTCTGGAAAAAGAACACGCAAGTAGCCCAGCTGCTTCCCACAGCTTCCATCTGACAGCCCCCTTAAAAGACTGGCTCTATCTAGTGTCCACTGGGGAGGGCACCTTCTGCTGTTCTTGGTGCCACAAATTCCACAGATCTCTGGTCACTAACAACACTATTGGATATTTACTATATCCATGAAATTTACTGAGCACTGAGAAGAGTTTAAAAGATACTAAAAAGCTTGTTTTCAGCAAATTAATGACCACCCTCATTAAAAACCAGAGCCTTATAACTAGATCTGTTAAATATTCCAGGCATACCATCTTTGGGTTCTATTTGGCTCTTCCTCAACCCCTTCTGCTATCTCGCCTGCTTATCTGTGGAATGACATCACAAGCCCAGTACTGATGGTTGAGGTTACACTCCTGTAAAGATTTCTAAAAGCTTGATTTTTGTTGGCATGACCCTTACAAATTTCCTTCTTTTATAAACTATATATTGAGTTGACATCAAATATGGGGAAAAACAGTGATTTGAACTGGTTATTTGTTACTGCTTTTCAGTTTCTAGTGAACCATAAAATGACTGAAAAGCAGGAGTAAGAAGGAAATACTGCAAAGATTCTTAATAATGGCTCGTATTTAATAAATGCACCTTTGAGTAACATAATAATAGATAAATCTATGCCACTGACTTTTCTGCATGTACTTGAACCCAATTCTGTGTCTACACCTACAGGTCATTCTAATTGCCAAAGATACATCCTCAAAGAGCCCATTACCTTCTGCTTAATAAAAACACACACCCCTATAGCTCACTAGGGGAAAGGAACTCTGCCTGTCTTTAATCAAAGGGTATGATTACCTTATTGCCTTGAAATCCCTTCGGGCCTGGTTCCCCTGGAGGTCCACTAATGCCCTGCTCCAAGGTGAAAACCAGGAATTAGTTCTGTATACAAAAAGCCAACCAGGAAGGAATTGTTCATTAGGGTCCCTAGGAATGCTGAAGTTAGAAGTCAGACTATAGATCTGGTTACCTTGGGGTTGCATGTGACTGGGAAGTGGAATGAGATAAAATTGCTCATGTCTTATAGGCTGTTTCTAAAATAGTACTTAAGCTCAGAGCGAACATTTATTCACGAGGTGTTTGCTTTCTGTGTTGCCAACCTTACTGGACACTCTTTTCAAAAAATTTTGAATGAATACTTTAAAAAATATTTTTAAATATTAATATTCAATATAAATAAAAATTCAGTTTATAACTGAAAGTTGGAGTTTCTAATGACTCCAGGATAACCAGAGTTACTGCCCTGCCCCAAGACAATTCTAGGCCAAAGCAAAGGAGTTGATGGTTAACTAGATGCTGTCTAGAAAATTTTGGGTCAAGTTATAATTTTTAGAAGACTTTTTGAAATACTGCAATTAACACATACCCTCACCCCATCAAAACTTTAGAGCAGGTCACTACCCAGACTGGGGTTAAAAACAAGAACAAAAACAAAAAATCTGATCTAAATTATTTTTCGAAATCCTTGGAATATATTTAACTTAAATAAATGCCTTAAATAATTTTTCCATGTTATCGAGCATTAAGTACTTATAAAGATGGAACAGAACAAATACTGTAATGTAAATAAAATGCATAGTTCTTCCAACTATATTGCAGCAGCAAGGCAAAAATAGTTACATCCTGTTTTTAATTGCTTTGGATTTATCAGTATTCCTAGACCCAAATTTTTACACTTTTATCCCTCTACTAAGTAAAGCCATCTGCTGGTACCTATCTTTGGAGAACCTGAATTAGTTATTCACAACATTAGGGCAGTGATTGCCAAATTTTGTTAAACATTGGAATCACCTGGGAATCTTTAAAACTACCGATGCCTGGCTTCAATCCCTAGACATTCTGATTGAATTATCAGAGACAGCAAACCCCCACAGTGGGTTTTAAGAGCTTCCCTGGTGATTCTAATCCTATTATTTTAATCTAATCTAATCAAACGCAGACTTACCTGAAGTCCTCTGGGTCCCTTTGGTCCATGTGGTCCTAAGGATCCCTGTGGAATAAAATGAATGGCAAGTTGCTCTAAATATCCATCATCAAACTGCAATGATTTTAGGTGGAGGAGAAGGGACTGTGTTCTCAGTAATGGCCAATCTTCCCAGATTAACCAAACAGGAAAGCCAACAGATGCAGATGCATTATTAACAAAATGATCCTAATTAATAGGATCAACTTGAGGTCAAGTTTCCCTTTAGTAAACTCCATGAAAACACAATTTTAGATGTAAGTCCTTCACCTGTATATTGAAAATTTGATCAGAGTAAAGAATTTATTTCTTAAGATTCTTTAGAAAGCAGTACACTTAGTGGAATATTGTTTCTTTCCAACAAGGCGAAGTCAGTTCAACTAACAATGTAGTAAGTTTCCCCATAAGATCACTCTTCTGCCCATCTTCAAGACATGCAACTTAACAGAACAGTGTTTATACTCAACCCTCTTTTAATGGAAAGTATTTTGATATGTTCCATAACTAGGAACCCCTTTAAAATTTATTTTTATGAGAATATAATAAAGTCTAGTTTCTCTTTTCTCACTTTTTTTTTCTTACCAAAATATAACCTGTTCATAACAGATGAACCTTAGCAATTATAGAAAAAAGCAAAGAAACAGGGGAGGAAAAATCACATAGAAGCAACCGCCGTTAACTTTTTAGGCCATCTATGCAATAATTACGTTTCTTTAAATAATTTAATTGAAGGGCATATGCAACTTTGTGTCGTTCTTATCTGGTCTTCCACTGTATCAAAAATATTTTTCCATGTCATTAAAAACGTAATGTACTAATATTCAAGAATATGAATCTATCACACTTTACTTACTCATTTCCCTAGTATTGACATTAAAATTGTTTCTGATGATTACTATTTTAAATAATATTTTAACGAACATCTTTGTATATAAGTCATGTCCCTCTTCTGATGGATTCCTAAAGATGATGTTCTGGAAGAGGATGACAGACACAGAGACAATGAGCACATTCAAGGCTCTCTCATTCTCTTTTATGTCTCGCACCACACATGGAAAGATAAAGCAAAACTTCCCTCCACAGAGTTTGTTCAGATTTCCATTCTTACTCCCTGAGTAGAGAACGTATGTCTTCACCTTACACACTCCCCATCAGTGCTGAGTATTATGTATTGTCTCAGGGTTGGCTAGTTTGATAAGTGAAATAATATTTTCATGTGTTAATTTCACTTATTTGATGGCTAATATATTTGGATTTTTTTTTCATTTATATTCCTTCGTTTATGTCTCTTCAAGTTCTTTGCATGTTTGACTTATGAACTTATATGAACTCCTCATGTCAAGGACACTATTTCCCTGACTCTAGTCATGCCTTTTTTTTTTTTTTCCAGATTTTTACATCTCTGACACTAAGATGTGTCTTACCATCAATTCCGTCTTCTGTTTATAATTGACAGCACTTTTTCCTTCTTTTTGGCACAGAAAATAATAGGACATTTAACAATCCCTGACATCTTAGTCAACGAAATATGATATTAACTCTTTTTCAGCCATTTTCATTTCAAATAGTTTTCATGGTTACTGTTTCATTCTCATTTTTGTTCTTCTGTGTCCCTCCTTTTATACTTTCAAGTCCATGTCTGTCTCCCATTTTCAATTATCCTCTGGGCAGAATCTATTCATTACTACAGTTTCATTTTGCCCAGAGATAATTACCAAGGCTACATTTTTCAGATCCATCTGGCCTTTAACTCCATAGTACTTTAAAAGCTTTCACAAAGTCTCAGGCTATTTAAAATGGTTAGTTACATAGGCCGGTGTCATTATCTTATTCTCTGCTTTTCACCTTTTGCCCATTTTTCCCCCTTGTCTTTCTCCCGTAATTAAGTTACAGATATTGAAAGAGTTGAGTGTCTTGGTAGCATGCTGTTCATAGTTCTTAACTATAATGAAAATTTTTTTTACTCTGTACATTTTTGGATCCTTTGTCATTACATTTCAAAGTGCTCTCTGTATATTTCTGGTCCATTAAGGAACTGCTTACCATATTTAATGTTGTATCCAGTTTAAATACTTTATTCATATTCATTTTTTAGCGAAAGGTAAATACCATTCCAATTGCTTGTGGCTTGCTGCAATTTCAAAATTTCAAACCCCTGCCTTACCTAGTTCTGCCACATTATTTATAATTATTTCATTAACTTATACCATAGAGTTCTTCTCTCTATTTTGGAAAGTGCTTGCTGTCAGTGTTTACATCTGAAAAACAATTCCACTTAAACCAGATTGGAGCTTGGGTTGACTTTGCAGGTTAAATTATTCTTTTCCCCAAAACGTTCTGTAGGTCTGGCCTTAAAGGTTAGGGGGCCACAAAGCAAGGTCTTAAAGGTCCCTAAGAAAGGCATGTGGGGGCTCCATTAGCTAACGTTAGGTATGGCTTTGTTTTCTGCTTCACGTTTTACAGATTTGAAAATGGAACCAATGACTTTGCAACTCCAGTAGTGAGAGCAAGGTAATGAATCCCAGGAATTTCCTCTTAAGGAAACTCAGACCCAAAGGGATCAGTTGTTAGTATTTTAAAAACTTGTTCCTTACTTTGTCGCCTTTTATTCCTGGTTTGCCACATTGTCCACTTTCTCCCTGAAAAATAAATAAATGAAATAAATAAGAGGACATTTGCAGTCATTCAGGGTTAGGATTTTTAAAAAAGATTTCTTGTGACATAAGCACTTTGCTGGGTCATACGCATGTTTATCCTCAATTGTGGGTTGTTTGGGCATTGCCCTCTGAAAAGTTTTACCCAGGAGTCATCCTTAACTCAACAGAATCAAATCCATGACACCACCTAGTGAGGCTTAACGTTGTGGAGTGGTGGATGAAATTAAAAGGACAGAAACTAAGGTTTACTGAGCATCTAACATACGCTCTTTGCATGTGTGATTTAACTGAGTCCATATCACAGCTCAGTGAGATCCGTTTACACTTTTGTTTTGGAGATGAGAAAATTTAGGCTCAACAAGATGACTTCCCTCTATCAAGTAGCTCAGACTCACAGTCCCTGTTTTTTTCCACAACATGATACCCCATCCTGAGTACCAACTTTGATCAGTTAGTAGTAAGAGCAAGGTCCTGAGACCATGCCATGGGTTGGTGAGAAAAGGAGCCATGAGGAATTAACAAGAGGGGACAGGCAGCGTGGCCAGCACGCTGTTACTTCCCATCATCTCACTCTCCAGTCCTGCCTTTCCTGGAATAGCGATGGAAAAAAGAACTAACATTTAAATTATGTTTTGCGGTTTATGATCAATGTTATTTTGCAGACCTTATCTCGGTTAAGCTGCCATTAACTGTCTGACGTAGCTATTATTAGCCCAAGTTTATAGACTGAGAATTTGTGATTCCAAAGGTTAAGTAACTTGCTCATGTAGAATGAGAATTGGGACCTCTGAATACCAATCCATTGTATCAGACTTCTAAGACTTTGAGTAATTAGAACTAAAAGGTATAAAAGGCAATTAGAAAAACAACTAAAGATAGAATGTTCAACTGCTTTCACATTTTTTTTTCTGAACCTCAAAGCAATTCCTTTTAAAATCTTCTTTTATCTGAGCATAACTGACACACAGGGTTACATTGGTTTCAGGTGTACATCACGGTGATTCAACTTCTCTATATAGGACACGGTGCTCACCCCCATGTAGTGACTATCTGTAACCATACGACACTATTACAATATCACTGACCCTGTTGCCTAAAAGCAATACATATCTTTAAGCTCTGGCAACTCAGCTGGAGAGGTTAGATGAGTTACTTACATGTACATGCCAGCCAGTGACTCCTAGTCTAGTGCCCTCACTACTGTCTTTCTGCTGCTGCTGTAGAGTCCACAAGCCATAAGGCACGCTACGCAAAGCGCCACCACACCGTGACATAAGAAGCTTGGACTCAGTGAACATCAGTGCCCTGCCTCCATTAAAGGATTCACACGGTGAAAAATGCATGTCAGCTGAAGAGTGTATTTAGTGATACAGTGGATTTCTATTCTGATGCAAGCTTTATCTCATTACAATATACCAGCAAGCAGTTCACAGACCAACAACATGCGGGCAGACCACACTTGGAATAGTACTGCTCTAAAGAAGGGAAATAGCAATTGTAAACACCAACCAGGGGTCCAAGTCCAAAGCCTTTACATTACTGCTAATCCCCATAACAGATTATTTTAGATTAGAGAGAGAGAGAGAGAAAGAGGCAAAGGATATTCAGAGAGATTAAATAGCTTGCCCATGATCACAGGCTTGAGTCTGTTAGATTCCCAGGTCCGTGTTCATCAACCACCCTGCCGTGGTCTGCAAGTTACTTTCCACTAGCCTAGGGTAGTGGAACCATGGGGTGTTGCTGGCATCAGGAGCAGGAAAGAAGGAGGTGCAATTCCTCGATCCAGCTATGCCTCTGTTCAAAAGCAATCTGCTCTCTCGGCACATCAAACTGAGTCAATCTGACCCAGGAAAACCTGAGCTTTCACTTAGAACAAGTTGAACATTTATTTCTGAATGCAAATGGAAAATCACTCTTAAAGAATCCGTTAGAAAGCAATTAATTTAATAATGTTGGATGGGAATAAAATGAGTCAAGCACCAAAATATAAAGCAGAAAAGTACCATAAATACACTCAAAATTCTTTTGGCCTGGATTCACATTCCATTTGTCCAGACAGATTTGTTAGCTATAGGGTCCTGAGGACCAGCATTTGTTTTGGGGGCAGACTTCCATCAATGAAAATATTGTACTCATGTTATTTGCCTCTGCAAAGGCGTTTTCTTTTTTGGTGGGCTCAGTAATCCCTGTGGAATGGCCACAATTACACAGTTTCAGAGAGCAAGTGCTTCAGAAAGCTATGAACAGATCAGCTCTGTTTCCAGCCTCCGATTTCTGATGCTGCTTTTCCTGGTCAAATTCTGGTTTGAATGTCAATGGTTCAGGGTCACTTTACTCTGACAGCTTGTATTATCCAAATGAGAACCCCACCAGTGATTCTGTAATTTCCCAGAAGGTTAAACAAGTTTTTTCATATATACAAATATACATGAATGTGTGTGTGTGTGTGTGTGTGTGTGTGTGAGATATATAGTGTTTGTGGGTAACTCACATTATAAATCAAGATGGGAGGACCTGGATAATTTTCTCCAGCTGTATAGAGGACAATTTTATGGTCCTGAAACATTCGTGACTCTCCTTTATTAACATTTGTTCCCTGCTTCTTCGTAATAGTACCTTACATTTATAGACCAGAAAAGAGTTTATAATACATTGTTGCATCCATAATTCCATTTGATTCTCCAACTACCTTGTAAACTCAGGAAGCCTACATTAATCCAGTTCTATGTAGATGAAGGAACGGGCACTTAACCTGCCCAGTGACTGGGGATGTATTTATTTGCCTGCATGTAGACCCCCCCTCTAATATATGCAGGGCCCAGGGCAAGAGTGCAAGGAAAGGCCTACATACTCTGTATCAAAACTGTTGAAAGCTATATATGAAGCTAGTAAATGACTAATGTTCTAACTTCCCTTTCAACAAATATACCTTCAAAAGGAATACAAAATGAAAGAGTTTTTATGTTCTTCAGAGGTCCATGTGCAAGTAGAGCCCCATGCCCACAGCCTACAGCCCTGCTCCCACTTGACTCCACCCCACTTCTGGTTTCCTCCACCATAGGTGGAACCGATGCACACGAAGGTGCCCCAGGCAGCAGTATGACAAAGCTCCCACCAGGGCCCCCTCCAGCCTCAACAAACAACTTGCATTTTGTTTCCCCCCAGACCCAGAAAAAAGATAGACAGAGGAAAGAAGTTTGTATCTACCTTCAAAGCAGGCCCAGGCCATTTTGCAGGGACTTCTGGGATCTTGGTTACCTAACACATGATCTAGATTCAAGGGGGCACAAGTCTCTTGCCCTACAACTTCCTGGCTCCAATGGGGGCTGGGCCAGAGGAGACCCAGAGCAAGATCACTGGCCCGGGTCTGAGGTTGTAGACAGACTGAAGAAGAGAGGCACACTCTGCTTTCAGATAGACAATCTGCTAACCGAACAGTAGCATGAACCTATGAACGAACCATTGAACACACTCAAAGGTTCTGGAGCTCCCCCTCCAGTTTCCAAACCTGTAATTGGCAAAGAATCCTAAAATAACCTATCAGCCCATAACTTTTATTTGTTTGTCAAATTTACGCCCCAGCCTACAAGACCCCTACCCAGCTCTACCCAGATGTCTGACTTTATGAAATAAGCAGTTCCTAATTTCTTCTCCAGGATAAATCTTCTTGATTCTGTGAGAGGGTCTGGTGTCTAGATGTTGTAGGAAGTGAGGCAGCATGAAAGAAACCTAACCATCATGTTGCTGAATCCATGTGTATGTAGAAACTTGGAGTCTGGATATCTGTGTTGCATGCCTGTTAGATTGGGGTTCTCATGTTTGCAGAGCTGAAAGAGACTGGATCCTGATCTCAAGAATCTTAGGGTGCCTTTCACCCCTACAATATGTCCTGTACCTTAAGTTCTACTCTTATTTTGTATTAACAGAGTTGAGTACATCTAGGACTTAGGGAATCCAGACTTACAAAAATAAAGGAAAACAACTTCTATTAAGTACATAAATACAGTTAGGTTTCTTTTTCTTTCTGAAATCCTGGTCTCCCTATTGGCTGTTACCAACTTACCTTCTCACCCTTGTACCCAGGAATTCCCTAGTTGAAAAAAGAAAGAGTAAAACATATTAGAAGACATTGTTGGAGGGAGTATTTTATATTTTTCATTTACAAAGTATAACAAAGCACATTTTTAAGTCAAGGAAACTAAGACCACATACAGAAATGTTAAGCGATGTTCCTTCTCTTTGAGCTTAGGGAATGTGCACTGACACAAGGGAGAAGAAAAGAACCCACTTTTCCCTTAATTACATTCTATTCTCAGTTCCACATATTTTTTTCAAACCCGGTTCCTTACCCTTGGGCCCACAGCTGAAGGAGAAACTAGACACTGAAACTTGTTGCAGAAGGGACAACCGATAATGCTCCTTTCAGAATTGTTGTATTGACTTTTAAACTACGAACCATCCCAGCTGAGAATGTTCCACAGAGGCTGTTGGAGAAATGGGCTTTGAAAATGAGCTAAGATAATGGCCTTTCCAATGTATATAAATATTTATATCCATTATGGTCCTCCTTTCAAATTCGGCCTGGAATATAGAGCATCAACGAAATAAATGGTTCCTTTATCAACGCTAATGAGACAGTGACCTTTAAGTTCCTATATTTTATCTCCCGCTAACTACAGGGCCGGTGCCTCTGCTCCTCTTCTGTGTCACTCCGGGGAATCCCACACAGCCTCCTCCATTGTGTCCCTGCCCAAGAGCCCTCTAAGTAATACGCTACTAAATATTAAGTGAACTGCGAAATTACCAACTTTCAGCAACAGCAAGCCTTTTCCAAATAGGGTGTCATGTTTTTCTCCTACAACAATAGCTTTTAAGTATGAAAATAGAATTGTAAGACATAGTTTAAGTGAGCTGCAGAAACCAACGGGATAAATAAGCTATTATCGCAGTTACACGTGTCAGACTAGAGAATTCTGTTTTGTGTGACTTTTCTTACAAAAGGCAAAAAAGGAAAACCTTGGGGAAGGAACTAACATGTCTCTCCAAATGAGTGGTCACTGAGAAATGGGACATAAAAATAGAACTACAGTCAAAAATATTGTTACACTATAATTTAATTCATCTTGGAAATATTTATTAGCAGAAAGGGTTTGAGTTTTCGTCCTGGGCTTAAAATTAAAGGCCACATTATAGACAGCCAAATTGGGGTTCTTTATGAAGACAACTTACATTCGCAGCAACTAAGAAATGCTAGACTTCTGGCCTCAGGAACTCCAACCCTGACGGCACACAACTATGCTAAAATCCTGTCATTATTTTATGTTAAAAGAGTTCAGACTGTATGTAGGAAGGAGACAACATAGCTTATGAGTAGAAACCTTACTCTTTTTTTCAGGTTTAAAACATTTTAAGTCAATAGAGGCAAGTTTAAAACTTTAAAAAAAGTATAGACTTGGGGTGCCTAGAAACCCTATTTTTTTATAGCTCCTCTTCCCCCCTTCCCCATTTTTCTTTCTGAAATCTCTGGTCAATTTACTGTTTGGTGGCTATCAGCCTCCTTCCTGCCTTTCAGGACATCTTAATTACTAGTTCTAAACCATTCAAATTTAAAATATCCAAAACTGAACTCATCAGTCTGCCAAATTTTCTTCTGACTTTCCTGTTTCTATTAATGGTACCATCGTATTTGAAATCACACAGAATCAAAAGTTTGTAATTATCTTTTCTCTCTACCTGCTCCTTGCATTCCTCTAATCCAACCAGTTAAAATTCTCCATCAGCTTTCACTGCATTTAGTTTTAAATCCATCCTACCTACCCCTGTCAGTCAGTAGGGCCCTCCGTAACCCACCCCTGCCTATCTCCATAACCTGTCTACCACCACTCTGCCAAGTCCTGGCTTTTTTTCCTTTTCTCCAGGCTGCCAGGCTTATTCCCACTCAAGAGTCTTTGTACCTACTGCTCTCTTGGCCTAGAACACTCTCATGACCTTGTTTTATGTTTCCAGAACACACTCACTAACGAAATCTCATTTGTCCGCATGTTTATTGCTCCCCCTGCTAGAAGACTGTATGAAATAGGAACTATTTTGCTCACTCTGGTCTCCCCAGGAGTGAAGCAGAGGGCCGAGCATATAGCACGTGCTCAATAAATGTTTGCTGACTATATGAATCAGAGTCAGTCCCCAAAGCCTTTTCATGGCTCTTACAATGGTCTCTTTTCTATTCTATCATCACTGTGCCCAATTCTGTCCAATAGAATGTGAGCCTCATATGTAATTTAATTCCTTAATAGCCACATTAAAAAAGCAACAATGAACAAGTGGAAACAAATTTTTAACAATATATTTTACTGAGGGACTCCCTGGGTGGTTCAGCAGGTTAAGTGTCCCACGCCTGATTTTGGCTCAGGTCATGATCTCAGAGTTGTGAGATTGAGCCCCACGTCCGGCTCTGTGCTGGGCATGGAGCCTGCTTAAGATTCCCTCTCTCCTCTGCCCCTTCCCCTCCCTCCAACTCTCGCATGCATATGCACTCTCTCTAAAACAACAACAACAACAACAACAACAATAATAATATTTTTTACTGATTCCCATAGTTCTGAAATACGTTTCAACATATGAACAGTATAAAAGTTATTACTGAAATATTTTACATTTTCTTTGGCACTAAGTCATCAAAATTCATTGTGTATTTTACTCCTACAGCACACCCCCATTCAGGCTAGCCATTCAGTGATCACATATGGCTAGAGACTTTCACAGTGTCCAGAGCAGCCTTAGCCAGGGTCCCTGTTCTTATACAAACTGTAACAGAAAACCTTCTAAGTGCTCCTTTCTTCTGCTTATTCCCCCTTCAATTTCTGCTTTAGTCATGCCAGATTAATCTTCCAAGTACACGGCTCTTGGGTTGTGAGCTTCATCTCATATAAATCGCTCACCTAGCAGAGCATGGAACACCCACTTTGACCTTCAACTGTTTCTGGCAACACTCATCTTCAGGCATCCCCCCTCACCATTTTCCAACACATTGCCTTCCCGCAGGTCACTGCTCATGACACCGTCTAGCTGCAATGCCTGTTGTCTTCCACCCTTCTGTTCTGTCCTTGCCTGTCACGGTCCTTCACTCGCCAGGAGTCATCCTGTAAAACCTACCCTGGTTTCACTATCTTCTGAGTGCCTATAATAATTTGTGCATGCAATATTTATAATATTTTTACATTCTGCCTCATAGTGTAGCTATTTTTTTAATTAAGGTATACTTGATACACAATGTTACATTTGTTTCAGGTATAAGCATAGTGATTCAATTTCTCTCTACATTATGTTCTGTTCGCCACAAGTGTAGCTATAATCTGTCTCCCCACAGCCCTATTACAATACCATTGACTATAGTCCCTATGCTGTACCTTTTTTTCCTTCCAATTTTAACAGATTTTATTATACAATACTATTTTTAGAAGCACATTCAATAATATCGCCACCAGACTCATCAAAAAAGTTCATGATAGCACATACAAGTTTTCAAAATTCTATTTGTTAACATATAATGTATTATTAGCCCCAGGGGTACAGGTCTGTGAATCACCAGGTTTACACAGTTCACAGCACTCACCACAGCACATACCCTCCCCAATGTCCATAACCCCACCACCCTTTCCCTACCTCTCTCCCACTGGCAACCCTCAGTTTGTTTTTTTGTGATTGAGAGTCTTTTATGGTTTGTATGTTGTACCTTTTATCCTGGTGACTTACTCATTCCATAACTGGACGCCTGTATCTCTTACTCCCCTTCACCCATTTGCCTACCCCTCCCGCCTCCCTTCTGGCAACCAATATTGTAGCTATTTTAAATATCTTAATCTCTCCCATAATAAACTTTTTGAAAAAATAAGCATTTTGTCTTAATTTTATTTTAATAAATAATAATAATATGCTTCCCATAAGAAATATTTCCTAAATGAATAGCTAACATTTCTGAATGAATTTCCATTGTTCATAAAGTTGATTAAAAACACCAAGAGATCAGTTTTTAAAACCTCTGGGTCCAACCCCTGGGCTTTCACAAAGGGGACAGCCAGGAGGAACAATGTGACATGGCCTTTTTAAAAAAAATTCATCGTACATGCTTCCCTACTCTTTGCTGCTTTACTGAAACTGCCCAGAAAAATGCAAAAGAAGAAATTTACTGTGACTATTTCTCAGACAATCTCTAACATCTTCTAATTTTAAAAATAATAAATCAGCTAGAATGATGGCTTTTGGGGGGGGTCTGTGGATCCAATTTACAGAAGCATAGTTTAGATTATATAATTCTGTGCTCACAGAATTTTTAAATCATTCTTTATTGGAAAAAAAAAAACCACAAGACACAAAGAAAGATATTTTTCTTATTTGAGTCTCCCACAAATCTCACTTAAGCATCAGAGAACGTCCTGTGGTTGACTTCCCGGTCTGTCTTCACTCCTGCTGCGCAGAGCATTCTCTCCCCACATCTCCAGTTCTAAGATCCTATCTGTCTGATTGCCTGTCTGAGCCATCGAGAGCACAGGTACATAGAAATCATTTTTGCACTCGCGCTACAGGGATCACAATGATCAATTACAGAATCCTAGCATCTTGGATTACTTCCTTAGGATGACATTCCAGTTGTATACATACCCCTGGGCCTCTTTCTCCAGGTTCCCCTTTTTGAGCATCACCCTGAGACAAATAAACAAATGAAACTCAGTCAAAATTCCACAGCTTGCACAGTGACTGTTCAATAAAATGCATAATTCAGAATTCCCAGATTAACAGGTTAACCCCATGGGGAAAAAAAATCTTTGGCCTTTACCATTGACATTTCACCATGCCATCTAGAGAAGAAAATAGCAGCTCAGATAGCCTTTGCCCTTTGAAACGAAGCTGGATGTGTACAGCACGATCCAGGTATATTTGCTCAGCTTAGGACAAGTTTTGCATCCCAGTTTAACAACACAGCCATTGTTCTCAAATACAGCCTTGTACCCCATCAGAGCCAGCCATTTTGGCTTTCCTCCAAGGGGTTTTGGAATGTTTTCCAAAATGTTCTTAAGAGTAATTGCTTGATTTCAGCAAGACTTAGGAAAATATATTATGTGGCCCAAAATTACAAGCTAAATAAATGAAATGTAAACTTAGATTCAAAACAGGTATTTAACAAAACAAAAAAGAAGACATGATGGCATCAGTTTGGACCTAAACAATGAGTGGGTAGGATTGTGTGTGTTTGTATTGTAAGGACACCCAAGGATGCATCATATTCCTTTTCTTTGGCAAGCAAGCAATTGGCTTTCATGGATCTAAAATACTTTCATGCGGGGCGCCTGGGTGGCTCAGTGGGTTGAGCCGCTGCCTTCGGCTCGGGTCATGATCTCGGGATCCTGGGATCAAGTCCCACGTCGGTCCCTCTGCTCAGCGGGGAGCCTGCTTCCTCCTCTCTCTCTCTCTCTGCCTGCCTCTCTGCCTACTTGTGATCTCTCTCTGTCAAATAAATAAATAAAATCTTTAAAAATAAATAAATAAAATACTTTCATGCATCTAACTTATTCTGTTTTTCATTACCTCCCTAAGCACAGTTTCAGAGGAGAAGCTATTGGGTTAAAATTTGAATATTTGAATACTTCTTATGTAATGTCTAATTGCTTTCCAAAATGTTTGCACCAAGTTACCTTTGCAATGAAGAGCAAACCAGTTTCACCACCTCATTGCTCTCACTGATTATTATTGCTTTCATGTTATTGCTGTTAACTGCTACCAAAAACGGTCATTTTTTAAAAAAAAATCTGAAGCATACACATGCACAAAAAAATCCAAACTATGTGAACTAGAAAACCGCTCCCCTCCCCATGCAAAAAACCACCCAACAATCCTGGACTACAAAGTTTCTAAAGTGTGAATAATTAGTATTGAAGGGTATCTCATTTTCCTTATCTAAATTTCAGTAATTATCTAGTGAAATTAAGTGTTTTTCTATTTCTTTATTTACTGGTTTTATTTCCTCTCTTGAAAATTGTTTGGGTCCTTTGACCAACTGACTATTAGCAGCTTGATATTTTCTCATCCATTTTATAGAGTCTTTATATACTATATAAATTAACCAATGTTCATTGTATTTGATGCAAATATTTCTGTTTTCCTCTTTATTTTAATTATTATTTTTCATTACATAGAATTCCGCCATAAATCTTTCACATAGTTATCTGTCTCCCCTATGATTCTTTTAGTCACTCTTGAACTTGGAAGATCATCATCTGAAATATTATCTGATTTTTTTAGAATTAATCTTTTTTTTTTTTTTTATGGGTACACAAAGAAAAGAATTGGGAAAATGCCTGAAGATGGTCTGATAGCTTTCCATAAAATGGATCCATAAAAAACATTAAGTGTCATTGTCAATCTGATATGAACTATGTATTAGTAATTCATGGAACATTGTAGCAATCAATTTGAGCCAATGCTATTTAAGTACGATTGCAATTTGTTCGGTATTCCTAGGTTTCCTAGACTTATTGACTAAAATGGTCATATATTACTTAGGATTTGCAAGCTAAAACAACCCAATTAGAAAATACAGGAAGTAAGCTTCCTATAATCTTCACAGAAATCATCGTATTTTTGGCATTGACATAAACTAAAGTGCTCTTTGTTTTCTTCATTTTTGTTCTTTAAATAAATCTAGAAAGAGATACAGTGGTTTATAAAGAAAGCTGTTCACTTACCGGGTTTCCTTTTGGTCCTCGTTCACCTTTGATACCTGGGTTTCCATGTGTACCCTGAAGGCAAAGGGGAAAAAGATTATACTGAGCTCACATCCTATTGGTTTTTTACACATTATAATAATTTCTGATCAGCTTCATCCCATAAAAGGCGTGAAGACTGTAAACAGACTTAACCTGCCAAGCAGAGAATCAACTGTATTCTCTCCTTTACTACACACCAGGAAGACTGCACTGTCTTGAACAGGTAAATTCTCAAGATTTGCTCAAAAGAGGATACTGTCTTTGCCTGATATCCAAAGGATCTTTTCAAGATGAGAGAAGAGAGTGTTCCAGTCCTGTTCCAGAAAGGTGTTATGTTTTCCAACTCTCAGACCCCAGGAACCTGGCTTTTCTGAGAACTGGTTTTAGGGACACGCAGTAAATGCTAGGTTTTTGTTGTTGTTTTTGTTTTTTTATTAAAGAATTTTATTTATTTATTTGACAGACAGAGACTACAAGTAGGCAGAGAGGTAGGCAGAGAGAGAGGAAGGGAAGCAGGCTCCCCGCTGAGCAGAGAGCCCGATGCGGGGCTCGATCCCATGACTCTGGGATCATGACCTGAGCTGAAGGCAGATGCTTCAACCCACTGAGCCACCCAGGTGCCCCAGTAAATGCTAGTTTTATGTCTATTCCAGTTCAAACATAGTATGGTGCAGCATAGGGAATAGAGTCAATGGTATTGTAATCGCACTGCTCAGTGACAGAGGGTAGCTCCACTCGGGGGGAACACAGCATAACATATAAACTTGTATAGTCAGTATGTTGAACACCTGAAATTAATATAGCATTGTGTGTCCACTATATTTCGGTTTAAAAAAAGATATGGCAAAATGCCTGGGTGGCTCAGTTGGTCAAGCAACCGAATCTTGATTTCAGCTGAGGTCATGATTTCCGGGTCCTGGGATTGAGACCCGTGTTGGGTTCCTTATTCGGTAGGGCATTTGCTTGAGATTCTCTCTTTCCCTCAGTCCCTCCCCATGCTTGGGCTCTCCCTCTGTCTCTCTCTAGAATAAATAAATAAAATCTTAAAAAAAAAAAATGATACGTTTGGTGTGTCCGTGTGGTTAAATGTTTGCCTCTGGCTCTGGTCATGATCCTAGGGTCCTGGGATCGAGCCCCACATTTTGCTTCCTGGTAAGCAGGGAGCCTGCTTTCCTTCTCCTGCTACTCCTCTTCCCCACTCCTATGCTCTCTCTCTCTCTTTCTAATAAATATATAAAATCTTTTTAAAAAAAAATATATATATATTACTTTGAAAGTGCTAAACTAATCTCAAACAATACTGAGTGACTGAAATTGTCAGATTAGCTCAGCAACTGTGAATTTTCTTACTGTTTATCCTAAAACACAATTGAATATCCCAAGTAAACCTTCCCACCCAGCAATTTCTTGGTGTAAGAAATATAAATTAAGACTTTATAAGAAGGGAACGTTAAAACTTTAATTTAGCCATAATCAGCTTCAACTGGCTGCCTCACTGTTCTGTAAAGTATCTAACGAAACATTTTAAGAAAAGGGAAAAAAAGACAAACATCCCCACTTTCTAATGCCCTAATTGGTAGAATGGTTTGAAAAGTATAGTCTTTGGACCTGAGTCTCAAGAGAAAATGTGGCATAGTCTAAGAAATTCATAGTACACAATCTCTTCTCTGTGCCCAAATACAAACATTTGTTCAAAAACTGTATCCACAATTTTTGTGAAATATATCCACTGGGCTTTTGGCCTATAGGGTTTGAAACCATATAAGTAAATGGAATACTGACTAAGCAGCATGGATGCCTTTCATGATATATGTTAGAGAAATATACAGTATCTCCAGTCACGGCAATGCTGTTGCAAGTACCTTCCCAGTGCATACATGGCTCCTCCCAGATGTTAGACCAGAATATAAAGGAAGCACTTCTTTGGGGATTATTTTATCAAGAGTTGAGTCATCGTAATAAATCCTGCCTTTAACCTTTAGTTGCCAAGTTCCATTTCACAGAATTCACACTAATCCCCAAAGCTTTCTCACCAGCTTCCTCCCCGAGAGGCCACCTGGTGTTGTTCTTGGATACATGTGAAGACACACACACTTCCAGCTTCTAGCGAGGAGGTCTGTGTCACTTCTTTCTAGGCGGGGTAGGCTAAAGCTTTCCCTAAAGCACCAAGGGTTTGTATGATCTCTTTTCCTATACTTTCGCTTCAGTGTTGAGAAATTCTGGCCCCAATTGTCACATCAGAAGGGATGCTGGAACTACCTTTATGAGAACAATTTCATCATTTTAAACCAAATCTGCCCTCTGCTCAGTCAGCAAAATCCCAGGCTTATTCCTAAGGATAGAGTGTATCCCTTTAGGAATAAAAGAAAGAAACAGCATTTCCCTGTTTGCTGCTCTTTGCACACGACTGGTTGAGCTGCGCAAACCAGCCCTGGCATTTCCAAGGCAAGTAGAACAATCGTGACTAGGGTTCCTGACTTGACCTTCCGTTCAAAGTGGAAATGTACTCACAGGAGGCCCTGGGTCGCCTGGATCCCCCTTTTCACATTCACAAATCTTGTGTTCGCACTGCATGAAGAATGAAATCCAATATTAACACACAACAAAATGCAGCATTTCAAATCTTATTCAGTATGTAACTAGATAGAACACTCCTGATGAAATTTTACCTTCAAATTACGGAGGTTTTGTTCTCCCTTTTCAATTCTTCTAGGCTACCTCAGATCTAAGCTAGTCAACATTGCCATGGTTAGATAAAATAGACCTCCCATCGAAAATGTATGTATGACATCTAGTTGCCAGTGAAAAGGGAAAATAACTATTTTCAGTGGATTTGGGGAACTTCTGCTTTTTCTCTTCTCTACGGCACATCAAAGCTCAATATACAAATATCAACTACTCCTTTAATCCTAAAGGAAAACATTGTGACACACCACATCTTATCAATTCTAGGACATATATTTGTCCTTATTTTAACATGTCTAAAATCAAGAATGAGTCTTTTTTGAATCAGGCCTGATCATAATAAAGTTGTTATTATCTGTCCATGTACTTCAAAACTCACAGAATGGAATGGAAGAAAACCCCAGAGATGCTCCTGGAGCACACTCAAGAAAAGCTGTAGCACCAGTGTTTTTGATGGCCCAGAAGCCGATACTGGGGACAGGGGGTGAGGGGGGTGGGGGTAGGAAGGGCATCAGAGCCAAAAAGTGATTCAGAAGATTCAGATTCTGAATGCGAAGACGTTTTAGAAATGACCAATTTAGTTTGCCTCAGTTGTCCTGTATGTGTATATACAGAAGTGATAGAGGGTTTAACAATCTATATCTAAATAAATCGAAAGGGACTCTTACCATAAGTATAAAATCAAGAATTGTCACTTACGAGAAGGTGCTATATCATAGTTTAATTGGCAGGGTCTTTTCCTGTCTCAATGGAACTTAAAGTAATATTGCATCTGACCATTTGAGGAAGCATGGTGCTCTGCAGGGTTTGATTGGCTCCTATTATTTTATGCAATTCTCCTTGTAAATTTCCTGATGTTTAACCAGCAGCTGATCCAACAACGTTTGCATGTTCCAAACTCTGTTTTAAGAAACACACGTCCAGTATAGAAGTCCTTGGTAACCTGGTGGTCATCTATTGTGCTAAGCACCATCCAACAGATACTGGCCAGCTTCCTCTGCTACTTGGTTTGCTTGCTACCATCAAGGAGAATGAGCTTAAAGTCAAGTCACCAGGCAGCAGCGCAAGACTCTGAGCTATCTCTCTTGGCCAGGGATCCTGGCCAAACCCAGGCATACCTCCCGAAGTGGAGGGCCCCTATCAGGAGCTGGTGTCAGAGACATGCTTAGAACAAAGGAAGTCATATCAAAATAAGCACAAACGACACCTTTTGTGGGGTGCCTGGCTGACTCAGGGGAGTGTGCAGCTCTTGATCTCGGAGTTGTGAGTTAGAACCCTGCCTGGGTTAGAGGTTACTTAAAAACAGAATCTTAAAAAACAAAACAACTATGCTATTTGGTTATCAATGATTTCTAAAATTACTCTTTAAAATCATATTAAAATATTTTCTACTTTTTCCAGATTTTGAAACCTGTAGTAGACCTAGCAACATAAAGAATAGAGTGGTTCATTTTTAAAGGTATTAAGCATTTCTATGTAGACGCACCTTATCTTCTAATGCGAATTAAATGCTGACTTGATTATGCAGACTTTGAGAGTTAATTCATAGTAATCAAAGCATGTGGTGCTTACCTTCTCTTCGAATAAGATATCCTAGGAGAGAAAAAAAGAGTAAAACATTAACTCGATTCATAGTTCTGCTTCCAGCTTCTTATTAGTCTTAATTATTCCCTATGGGATATGCAATTTTCAAGAAGGATAGCAGTTCAGCTTTTTAACCTTGTAAAAGCAATAGAGCCTACCTGCTAAGCACCCAAGGAACACTCTGAGCCATATAATAAGAGACGTGAAGGGCACTAACATTAAAAATTATTCTGTTTTCTAGGAATTTCATCCTGTTGCATCCTATGTTCTATCTTTCTGTCTATCAGCTCTCTAAACTCTATAATTTGGCTATAAACTTAATCAGCCATAATAAAAATTTCTTACATTTACGTACAAAGACTTAGCCAGGATACAAAATTGTGTTTTCTCATCTTTTGCTTTTCCATCTCTATACATGCATGCATTTGTTTTTCAGCATTAAAACATTAATTTCAGGGTGCCTGGGTGGCTCAGTGGGTTAAAGCCTCTGCCTTCGGCTTAGGTCATGATCTCAGGGTCCTGGGATCGAGGCCCGCATCAGGCTCTCTGCTCAGCAGGGAGCCTGTTTTCTCCTCTCTCTCTCTGCCTGCCCCTCTGTCTACTTGTGATCTCTCTCTGTCAAATAAATAAATAAAATCTTTTAAAAAAACATTAATTTCAGAGTGATCTTTTTATGAAATATCAATAAGCTTTTGAAGTCAATGAGGTTCAACCTTTCATCTTCCTCTAGGGAAACGTGGGTCTTCAAGGCTGTGACTTGCCCAAGGTCATACACTGGGCTGAACCACCTAACCAAGATAAAGTGCTACGTTATACTCACACAGAAATGAATTAAGCAGAATTTTTTTTCAAAACTCCTTTAAATTAGAAACTCACAATCTGGTTTTTGTCTAACGTGCCAGCCTCCCTACCCTATTTCGGCTTAGTGGGGCATTTTCTGACAAGTGTCCTGAGGGCCGTGTCTGAAGCCAAATATCATAGGAAAGGAATTAACCTAGGCTTACAGATAGAATTATTGCTTCCATAACGTAAAACCTGTGGATCAGATTGATGCCTTATGATGGAATCCAAAGGACTCATTTGCATGTGATAAAATAAAAGTGGGAGGAAAAAGCACTAGAATATTTGTTGCAAGATACTAAAAATGAAAGTTGTAATGAGGAAGTTAAAGAGAAGTCAGAATTGTACCTTAGGGAGGACCTCACATCCCTTTAGTTTTATTTTTACGTTACCTTTATTTCCATACAAACTAATAATACAGAAAAAAGATTCAACAAAATGCTTTAAGTGGTCCTTGTGATGCATTGGGAGGAAAAATTAGGCTGGGAATTAAGTGTCATCCAGGGTTTTCATCCTGTGTCCACTGTTAACTAGCTGTGTGGCCTTGGGCAAGTCCTATAATCCATGAAGGTCATTTTCCACATACATGAAAAACAAGAAAGTTTGGCTATGTGGTCTCAGGAGTTGTAAAACTCTGGCTACAGGGCCTGTCTACAAAATTCAGAGTCGTACCTCCTGCCCTCTGTCCTCCTATCCCTCCCAGCCACTCCCCACCCCAGTGATTTAAAAGTTCCAGCCAATGTAAATCCAGGCAGAACACAGTTGAGATACTTGTATCTTTATGAACTAGCAGGTCATGGGAAGAAGTGGGAATTCAGAAATAATGACAGTTTTGGAGTAAAATGGCATTTACCCTCTCCAGAACATTTGGCCGTGCCTAGAAACCTGAAGATGTGTTTGCTTTACTTCTAGGCTGCTCAAGACATGTCCTTGCTCCCACCTATTATTCTGACATTCCTTGCAGACAAGTCTTAGGGAAATTCTTGCAGATCCTGTATATTTCAGCAGTCATTATTTTTAATAGTGAAAATTTGGAAATAATTTTGGAATTTGGAAATAATATCCATCAATATTAGAATGGATCAGGAGGGGTGTCTGGGTGGCTCAGTGGGTTAAGCCGCTGCCTTTGGCTCGGGTCATGATCTCAGGGTCCTGGGATCGAGTCCCGCGTCTGGCTTTCTGCTCAGCGGGAGGCCTCCTTCCCTTTCTGTCTCTCTGCCTGCCTCTCTGCCTACTCGTGATTTCTCTCTGTCAAATAAATAAACAAAATCTTTAAAAAAAAGATAGAATGGATCAATAAATGAAATATTATTCAGTGGTTCTGGTGAATGCATTGGATCTACATATTTCAACACAAAAAATTTTCCAAAGATACTAAGTGAAAAAGCTAGTTGCAGATGGATATATAGAATATGATCCAAATTTTAAAAATATTTTAAACACATTTAGTTTCTCTAGGAGGGAGAGAGAGAAAAAGGAATTTGAAAAGAGTTCAAGAGACAATAAACAACTAATAATTCAAGTCAAATTGTAATATTTTTAAAAAAACTGATGAAATAAAAATCCAAAGTTTTGTTACCTTACAATCTTTTATAATAAGCAACACTTTTCTATTATCCAATATCAATTTTTAAACTCATGAATTTAGCTATTTTCCCTGATGTATAATTTGATACATTTTTCAACCTTTCCTTTGAAAATTTAATTTCTGCTTTGCCATATTAACTCTTTAAAAACATGCGTCATGGGGCTTAAAACCATAACAACATAACTAACTAATTTTGAAACTCATTTGATTTTGTGTTTGCTGGTATTTGTATTCCTATGGAAACAAAAACAGACCCAAGACTCACAATAGATAAGATTGTTTCAAACAAAAAACAAAGCTCTATCCCTAAGGGCACTTATAGTCTATAAGCTCCAGTGACAGAAAACAGCACACAACAAGCAGCGTGGGAAGGAGATCCCAGACTGGGTGGGGAGGTGGGTAACAAGACATTTTCTTGAAATAGGTGGGTTTTCTGGATAATTTCCAAGAGCAGAATGCAAAGGACCAACTCATTGATGGAATGCAGTTCTATATATCAAAGGTCATGAGGGAAAAAATCATAAAGGTCAGTGTGAGCAGGAAGACAAAAGAAGCAGTGAGGAGGGATGCTTAAAAAGAATAGACAAAAAGGGCCCGTGTGGACAGAGCCGTACACCTTGGGATGAAGTGAGTGCTTTTACTTAAGCAGAGAGGCAGGTTTTGTGGAGGACAGCTGGGAGAACATGGTCAAAGGCATAGGGAAGGGCACGTTCAGTGAGGACCTAGGTGGACACCACAGTCTAAATGGAAAGGACAAATAGACAAGACCTCCCCAAAGCAAAAGAAGGTGCATGTTATCAATGAAGGAAGAATGGCAGAAGGCTAGAATGGAATTGCCAATTTTGTGAATGAGTATGAGGTCAATGCTATGAGAAAGGGACAGAGGAAACGTAAGGAAGGTGTCAAAGTCATTGGTACAATAGCAAATGGGATGAGAATAAAGAACTTAACAGGTGGGGATGACTAACTCTTTGACAAAAAGATATTTGCAGCTTAGCGTAGTAGCCACATAGCTTCCATAAATCTCCTCTAAAAGACCACCTAATATATATGGACATTGGGTTGAAACAGTTTCTTTGGTTTCAATAGTGTTACATAAATCATAATAGTGTTAAAACACTGTTAAATACTAAATAGTATTAAAACACTAAAATACTTTTAAAATAGTATTAAAACATTGTCTATATCCTCTTCAGTGTGGAGTCATCAAGTCTCTCTGAGGCTATTCAGAGCTGAAGTGTTTTCATGGGGTTCTTACATGATCCTTTTTCCTAGAGATGCCAAGGAGTTGGGAATGATTTCTTGATTTGTCTTGGATCCTGCAAGATCTATTCATTGCAGGCACTCATGTCCATTAAAATTCAACTGAAGTCTACTCCACAACAACAAAAAATAAATTGCTGATGCAAAAAAACAGCCCAGCTGAATTCCAAAAATCATTATGCCGGGAGTAAGAAGTGACAGAAACATAGTACACACTGCATAAGCTTATTTGCATACAAGCCTAGAGTGTGTACACTAATCTGAAGTGGCCAAAATCAGATTAGGAGCTAAGAGGCCAGGGAAGGATGTCTTGCAAAGAGGCATGAAGAAGTTTGGGGGTGACGGACATGTTCCGTATCCTACCCGCGTTGGTAGGTTCATGAATGTATATGTCTATCAAAACTCAGAGAACTGTGTACCTTAAGTAGATGCAGTTTTGTACTTAAATTATACCTAATGAACTTATTGTTAAAAGTCAACTACATAATTATTTCAAAATGAAAAGTTTAGGAATTCACCTAATGATGTACTAGATAAGATGAGGAATTTTTCCAATGGCCTGATCAGGAATCAAGTTCTGCCTCCTACACAGAGACGATTTGAAACACTGAAACAGTATATTGTTCTCTGAAGGGCCTAATAAGCCCTTTGGATGTTGAAAGTGTTTAGAAAGCAGCCTCTCCTAAGAAGTGGCTTGTTCATAGAGCTTCCATCTGAACAAACAAGCTGAAATCACAGGATGCTAAGGAAGAGCAGGGTCGTGGGGACACTTGGTCATTCTCTGGTTTCCTCAGAAACGAACAAATAGTCCTGCTTCACGTGTACTGCCAAGATCCTGTGTTCTGGGTTGGGCAGGAGCTCTCTGTGAGGCGGATGTATCGGGAAGCAGTAGGAACCTCCTCAGCCTACACCACTGGCCAAACAAGGAGCTGCCTATCCTGTATCTTCTACAGTCAGCAACTGGTGACTCGTTATCTCAACTCCAAGGTTCTCTGTTACACATCTGGAATCCTCTGTTTTGGGTTCAGTGGTCAGGACTGCTTAAATTATGGCATAGGCAGCGGTAGGTAGGTAACCAGGCACCCCTGCACATTTCCCTTCTATGCAAAAGTGATGTTCAGGGGGTGCCTGGGTGGCTCAGTCATTAAGCTTCTATCTTCAGCTCGGGTCATGATCCCAGAGTCCTGGGATTGAGCCCTGCATCAGGCTGCCTACTCGGTGTGAAGCCTGCTTCTCCCTCACCCCCTCCCCCTGCTTGTGTTCGCTCTCTAGCTGTCTCTCTCCTGTCAAATAAATAAATAAAATCTTTAAAGAGAGAGAGAGATGCTCAGGATGAACCCTCATTCTATGTCCCCAAGGGGCCAAATTCGTCATCTCAAGCCTAGGCAGAGCTCTCCCTATCTACCCCCAATGCCAACGAAAAGATGCTAGAAACAATAGAACTTTGGAAGAGAGTTGTTGCTTAACGGTTTCAAGGCAGCTCTGACTGAGAAAACCTTAAAACACAGTAACTATTTTCCCCTTCCAATATAGCTTCACAGGATTAAGCAGGAAGACCCCAGGACCTTTGCCTGTCCTTACATTTTCAACTCTAAAATGAGGATACTATTACTTACATCATAAGATTGTTGTAAACATTGAATAAAATAAAATCTGTAAAGTGCTTAGAAAAATGCTTAATACACAGAGCACTCAAGGTGTGGTAACTATTATTTAGATTTTTCAAAAAGTCAATGTCTTATGCTGAAAACAACAGTTATAATAATAACTTATTAGTTATTATCTTATAGTTTATATTGACTTGTAAGTTAAAAGAATAATGTTAGGAAAAGGATTGCGGGAAGGGACAAAAGGGCCAAAACAATCTCTAAAACAAGGGTGAGGGTTTTTTGCAGCCTATAGAAAACAGCCACATGAGATGTTCGGTCCATAAAGGACAAATTTGCCCTGCTCTCTTCTAAAGAAAAAAAAAATCAATATTTTTAAGAAAAATCAATTTTTAACACTTAACAAATTAACCACTTTTTCTCCGGGAGTTTTCTTGAGAAACACTGTGAAGAGAGATTTTATTTTGATGGCTTTGCCTTGTGTTTTCCCAAGCAGAAAGAAAAGAATCTCACACACAGCTGATCAACAAAGAAAAGCGTTGACATGACTAATCAGACCAATCAAATGGTACTCATTGATCTGCATGGAGAAACCACTGAGTGACTGCAGGTGATTTTAATGGGTGGGCCTGCTAATACCTAAGAACAAGGACATAATAAAAAAAAATTGGAAGTCTATGAAATTTGCTTGAGTAGAATAATATAGCGGTATAAGACATCAAGTCAAAATATTTCTGCAGATGTTAAATGGGAAAAAAACCAACTTAGTACAAATATAGCAGACCACAAGTTGACCACAAATTGAATATAAGTCAGCAGTGTTCATGATCCCAGGATGTATAAACAGGATCCTGAAGTGTACGAATGGAAAGTAATTCTTCCAAAATCCTCAGCATTTGGCTAGTGATGAAGTTAGGAATGCAATTCCAGAGCATGAGCCTTGTTCTCTCCCAGTTTATCTGGTTTAAACTATCAAGGAAGTAAAGAGAGATTCGGGAAGATTCTCCTACCTATTTTCCAGGTGGATTGTTTTTCCTTCATCCTTCTGACCCAGTATCTATCCTTACAGAATTTGTAAGTAAGGTATCAATATTATGATCGGGAATATATACATATAACCAATTCATTTGGTACCTACCAGGCGATCTCGAATTTTATCTACAAGGGTTGGATCACTTAACAGTGGAATGGGTTCACGGGATGAATCCCCAGATATCAAACGAAGTTTGGCTTCATTGACTACAGTCGAAAGTCCAATGGTGATAAACAATATTCCTGCAGTTCTGGCATCTTCAGAAAGACTCTGAACATCTGGATTCTTCGGATGGTCAATGCCATCAGTCATCAGCAGAGCCACCTTCACACCATCTTTACGCCCTTCTCTCGTAAGTAGCCCAGTGGCATTGGAGATGGCATAGTAAGAGAAGGTGCCTTGCCCAATGAAATTCATAGACTTGACCCTCTGTTTAAACGTCTGCAGATCCTTCCAAGAAGAAAAAGGTGGATCAATTTGGACAGAGCTGCTAAACTGAAGCGCTGCCAGTTTGATGTCATATTTCAAGGCGCCAACCGGGGTCAACTGGAAAACCTCGTCACTCAGTCTAGCCACAAAATCTTTCTGTTTATCGAAGAGAATAATTTTAGAACTTTCGGAGCTGTCCACAATGAAGACAACATCTATGAAGCAAGTAGAGTCTGAAATAGAACAAAGAAGTTAGGCAAAATATTTGTTCCTCCTCATGAAATGACTTAGCATCAGGAAAGCCCTGGTGTAGTGTGATGTGTATGTGTTTGCTGTTGTTTTATTGTTTTGGGGGGTTTTGGGGCTTCGGGGGTTTTTGTTTTTGTTTTGTTCTGACAGGAGAGGGGAGTGGAAAAGAGGCATCTTGCAGGTAAGGTTTAAGTTGTAAAGTACTAAATCTCTTTCCAGATCTATAAATTCTTTGCCTCTTGTAAAATCATGCAAGTCAGAAGCAAACAAATAAGCAAAATTCTATTTTGAGTATTTTCCAACTGTCTAAAAAAATCAACAAATATATACTTTCAAAATTTTATTTATTTACTTAAAGAGAGATGTGGGGGGAAGGGGCAGAGGCAGAAGGAGAGAGAATGTCAAGCAGATTCCACACTGAACCGGAAGCCAGACATGGGGCTTGATCTTATGACATGGGGCTCAGTCTCACGATCCTGAGATCATGACCTGAACCAAAATGAAGGGTCAGACGCTTTACCAATTGAGCCACCCAGGCACCCCCAAAATTCAACAAATATTAGGCAAAAGTTTTTAGAAGTAAATAATGCTCTGCCTGATTCTCAGGTTGTGTGTCACATTGGTGAGATCCTATCTTGTTTTGGGTGGGTGGTTTTTTTGTTTGTAGCTTCTTTTAAAATCAAGGGAGAAAATGACTACACACATCACATTGTAGCAATGAGGGGGAAAGAAACATAAAAGCAAAGAACTTAAGTTTGAATTCTAGCTTTTACTAGTTAATTTGCCAATGGCCTTGGATGCACCACTTAACGTCTCTGGGCCTCAATTTCTTGTATCTATGACAGTGGCAGTCTCTGTCACTCCTATTTTACAAAGCTACTGTGAGGCTCAAATGAGATAATAAATATACGAGGGTTCTGAAACACCCGATGTTTCTGTAAGTACGCTCTATAAGTATAGAGGGTATATTATTATCATAATGTAAGTATATTAAAATAGGATGATACATATATGTTTATATATATGGTTTGTTATTTACATCAACTGCTATTTGGAAAAATTCATATTAGTGTTTTAACAGGCTAAAACTAATCATTAAAAACAAAACCAAAATTTTTTTTTTTTTACCCAGGAGATTATTTTTCCTTGCAAGTGAGTTGGACTTTGATCCTTTCTTTCTTTGTCCATACATTGTTTGACTCATGAAAGCTGGCAAAAGCAGGAGAGAGAAGACAAAATTTCTGTTCCACATTATGGTAGATGGTGGAAAGTTATCTGTCTTGTAACACCTTTAATAGAAAAATCAGTTGTAAATACTTCCGTAAAATACAGTGTTTGCTATTTCTAATTTTAAGCCAGCAGAATTGAAAACTGGCTTGTGACAGGGGCAAAGGATTTTCATTCATATTTACAGAAAAACATCTATATCGAGATTTTAAAAGATTCAAATCCAAGTAAATCATGGCACCACTACCAAACATTTATTAGCGAATGTTTCTATATAGTCAAAGAATTACATCCAAGTAATCTGAATTTCCCGTTTTATTATGGGGAGCAGAGAGTAGTGAAAACCATTTAAAAACACTTTAGTCCTACTCTATATGATGACAATGGCTCAAATACAGAGTCTGTTTCGAAATTGTCACATTCTTCAAGGTGATATCAGATTGCTACTTGGTTGTTTCATTATAACTAATTCCTGATAATCTCAATAGTTTTACAGGATAGTAGAGAACCACCATCATTTCAGTCTTAATATTACATGTACAACTTCAGTTAGCTCAAAAGCCAAGTCAAAAATGAAATCGCCCTTCCAATTCCCATAGAACACCACTTCTTTTTTGTACTCTTACTTGGAAACTTCATCTACAACCGAGATCCAAGCTGCACTACGGCTGCATGCATATCCAGTGAATCAAGAGAGTATGAGAGCAAAAATAATAGAGTTGCTCAGCAACACTGTTCTTCTAGTGAAAAACTGATGGACAGAAACAAGACTTAAAATCAGGAAGCACTTCCTCTGACCATTCCTGTGGAACTATTTTTCTGGGTAGATTAACAATGAAAAATCTAATCCTGTCTTAAAATCTACAGCCATCTTCATGTCTCAATATGCCCAGCTGTACACTAAATGACTTTTAAACCCATGGGCCTCCCTGGCAAGAGAAGAATCATGTGGGGCTAGCCCAGTATACTTGAGAAGGAACACGAAAGCTTTTTCTGAACCAATGTTCTGCATAGTTTGAAAATGCTTTTTTTCTTAAACCATACTGACTTCAAAAGTTCTGGAAAAGGAAGTCACATTTTCCTTCACTTTGCCTTCAGGGAATGGGAACTGGGAAATCATGAGCACGATTTTTCCAGGCTCAAGTAGGGGGTAGAAATATACGCACAGGCAGTGAGAAAGGGAATGGATGACTGGCTCCTTTCATACATGCCAGATGGAGAAAACCAAAAAGGAATCAAAGCTGTTGGGCTGAGGATGAACCAAAGGATGGCTCTACGCCATCATCTGCTCCTCAGCTGACATCGTCTAACAGGAAATGTATGAAGCTGACTCTGTATCAGTAGGGCCAAACACCTCTGGGCAAGGCAAAGGCATCAGGGGCAATTGACCAATGTCAACTGTTCTTCAGACAAGGTGTGCTAAGACATGACGACACCTGGGCATTACAAAAGAACAAGGTGTTTGCTGAGGAAATAAAACACATCAAGGACATCCCTCCCCAAAGTAATTCCTTGTTAACCGAAGAGAAGAATACAGAAGGACGTACACATTTAACTCTGAAGACTAGCGTAAGAATAAGGCTATGTAGCAAAACACAGCTGCTATGTAGCATTCTCGGGGTTGGGGTGCGAGGGGAGGCAGGCGGAAAACCACCGTGTCCCTGGTATTACATATAACCTGTCTCTTCTGTTGAGCCCATACTGCAAAAAGTGTCTCCGCTATTCTGGAAATAAGAGGCTGAGAATTTAATTTCACTGAAAATAAGAGAGATTTTACAAGCTCCATGATCAACTCTTCAAAAATCTAAAGAAGGTGATTCCCCTGCAGGATCCTGAGCAGGAAACCACATTCCCCTCATTTGTAGGCCACACTTTGGGCTTTAGAAATGTTGTCTTTAAATGAACACTTGGGGCACCTGGGTGGCTCAGTGGGTTAAAGTCTCTGCCTTCGGCTCAGGTCATGATTCCAGGGTCCTGGGATGGGGCCCTGCATCAGGCTCTCTGCTCAGTGGGGAACCTGCTTCCTCCTCTCTCTCTCTGCTTGCCTCTCTGCCTACTTGTGATCTCTGTCTGTCAAATAAATAAATAAAATCTTTAAAAACACACAAAACAAAACAAAACAAAAAAACTTTATAAAAAATTTTAAAAATAAATAAATAAACACTTGTCTTTCCTAAAACGAAGCACCAGAGCCTACAGGTTTTTTTGAGGGGGGATATAATCATGAATGCTTACCTGAAGCTTTGTATATCCACCATTCACTATCACACTTACTCCTTACCACTCATCAGTATGTCTCATATTTCATTACTGTTTGCGCTGGTATTTTTTTACCCAGCACCCCCAAAGCAGTCTTGCTAGTCCCTTCTCTTTACTGACGTTAACCAGACCACACACTTCTACGTTTGGATTTTTAGTGCCACTACCTTCCTAAAATCTCTCTCTCTTTTTTTTTTTTATTAGTTTGGCATCTTTTTTTTAAAAAAATTTTTATTTACTATAAACATATATTTTTATCCCCAGGGGTACAGGTCTGTGAATCGCCAGGTTTACACACTTCACAGCACTCACCAAAGCACATACCCTCCCCAATGTCCATAATCCCCCCCCTTCTCCCAACCCCCCTCCCCCCAGCAACCCTCAGTTTGTTTTGTGAGATTAAGAGTCACTTATGGTTTGTCTCCCTCCCAATCCCATCTTGTTTCATTGATTCTTCTACCCACTTAAGCCCCCACGTTGCATCACCACTTCCTCATATCAGGGAGATCATATGATAGTTGTCTTTCTCCGCTTGACTTATTTCACTTATTAGTTTGGCATCTTAAGAGTACACCCATTTCTAACCATTTTTACCATGTTTTATTCTGCCTCATTTTTAAAAATAATTTTTGCTTTTCTCTCATTTAGATACCATAAACAAGTAAAATAGGTTTTGGGGGGAAATGCCATTAACTAAATAAAAGAAACATAAATCTGTATGTTCACTATAATTTGTATTTTATAAATGCAGAAACAATGATTATCTTTAACTAAATGCCATACATTTGCCTTTTTTGCCTAAAATTTATTTTGGGTAAATATCAGAATCAATAAATCCAAGAGACTGTATATTTTGTGATATTTCAAAAATGAATACTTTCAGCACAGTCTGCCAATTGTATCCAGAGTGTTTGCAGCTCCTTTTTTGCACAGAATGATAAAATACCAAAAGAAGACTTTATTCAAATGGTCAAACCAGCCAAATTATAAAATATTCTGTAATTAATACTGAGTTATAAAAATATGTTCCATGTTAAGAAAAAGAGGTCCCAAAAGGTATTAACATCATTGCAATGCTAGGTAGTAGACTGCAAATTAAAAATCAATTTTAAACTTTGAAATAAATTTTAAATGTTGGCATTTTAACAATTATTTTTATTTTTCTAATAATTAATTTAGAGCCATGGCAGAGGATAGAAAATTTGGATAAGCTTTCTTCACATAAAAAATAGGCAAACCCCTTAGTCTTCCACAGTGCCTAGATGGTCCCATCTGATTTCAAGTGATTAAAATAAAACAGTTATGTCTTACCTTATAAAGTTTGTCAAACAGGAATTAAAGACTGATTAAGCAAATGCCAACAGCAAGGACCATGGTTGGGATGGAGTTGGCTATTTGATATTGTTCTGTTCTGTGGGAATAAAAAATGGTTTTGGTCTTGGAAGTTTTGCAATCTTTCATTTGTGTTTATTAGCCTAGGTTAAAGCAAGAGTGGTCAGGCATTTAGCCAGGGTGCAAGATCTGGGTGGGATCAGGAAGTCATTTAAAGGAACAGTGTCCTCTCAGAACAAGTCTGTGTTCTCCAGACTGTTATAAAAATCACTTGAGCAGATTTTCTACATTTTAGGCATTTAGGGACAGCCTGCTGTTTCTCATACCATGTCCTCCTTCTGTTTCTCCTTTCTCTGCCTGGGGTGTGCTCTGTGTGTTAGTGGTTCTGAACAGTTTTGTCAGGCAGCATAAGTGACAACACACTCAGACTCAAAACTGGCTTTTCAGGAGAGGCAATGGATCGATAATTCTTGAAGCTGAATGAAGAGTAGAGAGAAGTTTATTACAGTAGCTTTTCTACATCTGGGATTTTTGAAGATTTTCATAGTAAAATGTCAATATAATCTTCAGTGGAAAAGTGATCTGAATTTAGTCCTGGTTCTGTCTCTCCTATGGGGACCTCAGCTTCCCATTTATGAAATGAGGGAGTAAATTTAATTAGCGATCGAGATCCATCCAAACTGTAACACAAGAGCTAGGTTTACAGTGGTCAATATTCTGAGCACTCTGTCCCAGAAAACATAGTTACTCAAGTGGGTCCATTCTCTTTTTTCCTGGTTTTTACCTTGCAGTTATGACCCATTTTGAGTGCAAAACCTATTGCCAAGAAGCCACTCGACTCCTAGACAATGAACAGTCAGGCTTCTCAACAAACTGCCACAGAGATAGAGAGTATCACAATGACCAGAGATGGCAATATAAATGTTCACGTCCCAATAATTTAAAATCAGCCAGCTTTCTTAGGAAGGCATTTGATATTTACAAATCTGCTTACTGTAACAATAATAGCTTCCCTTTCACAAATACTTTACCAGGTGCAGGGCCTTGTGCTACGCGCTTCACACACCTTACGGCACTTACCCCTGCCACGGAGCCACCACTGAGGGACAGGACATGCGGAGATTTTACACGTTTACATGTTTTTACACGTTTATATGGTTTTACACATTTACATGTTTTTTCCACATTTTTACACGTTTACATGTTTTTTACACATTTGAGGATGTGGATGTTGGGGCAGAGGTGGTCTTACCAGTGCTAGAGAATGCCCGAACGATATCTCAACTCAGATGTAGCTGACCCCAGAGCCTCACTTATACCAACTACTGCATCATTAAGTTACACACCTGTGTGAATGTTCGTGTTTTCATTGTCTCTGCACCACAAAGCAGTTTTTGAAGAACTGAAGTTTTGTGAGGCTTTGGTAACAGAGAGAAGAAACAGGGGGCACCGTGAAGAAGGACAAATGAAATTTCCCAAGATGTAACCACAAATATACCTTAAATCGTCTGTAGATGTCAGCCATGCTTGACTGAGCTCAGACTCAGGGGACAAGGAAGTGGCATTTTTTTTCAGAAGGTCGCCTCCCTTTTTTCTGGGGTAGAGAATAATATACCTATAAGCAGCAAACAGATGATCACTGTTGAATAATAATATACCTATAAGCAGCAAACAAATGATAACCCTGAAGCCCCCCTGCTTCAGAACTGTTCTGACTGAAGTCACGGACAGGTTGGAGTCCTGCCTGCTCATCCCTGTCCTTCCATCCCCCAAAGTCAAGTAGAGAAACCCGGACACAGGGTTTGCTGCCTTTCAGTCCCAGACGTGGCCATCAGCACTAAGTTGATTGGGTAGATGACTCCGAAGAAAATCCTGTGTCCTCTCCATGTATATAAGGCAATTTGCTTTGCCCAGAGAAACAGGATGCCATGGGTGAAGACTGCAGTCTTAATCCTAATGGATGGTCTTGAATTAGTGCGCAGCTGGACATACACAGTCCGAATTAGAGTGCATGGAGAACAGTGATGGCTAGAAAAGTCAACTTGGAGCCCATGCCCTCTGACAGTTGTTCTGTAGCAAAGTCTTGGTTTTTTGCTTAGAGTTTTCACTATGTCTTTATTATTGCTTATAGGGGCCCTACTTCCTTTATACACCCACTTGACAATATCTACCTTAATATCTCTAATGTTTTTATTACATGCAGTGCACAGTGCTGGCTGTAGCACAGTCTTTATAGAAGAAAGAAGCACGCTATTTTTCTATTATTACTGTAATGTCCTAGAGTGATCTCTTAATAAATATTTATGAAATGAGTGATTATTCGAAGTAATTTTTTAGTATTCATCAATCACTTGAGAACCGTGATACATTAGGTTGCTCTCTTCCAAAGCACTGCTAGACAAGAAATCTGTTTTTTGACTTTTTCAAAAATTTTACTCTACCATAGTAGAGTCTATGTTGGCTTTATTTGTTTTGGTACCAGTGCCAAGATCTTCATTTCAATAGTGAAGGTATTTGGGGGTCTAGAGACATTTAAAAGTAATCTAAGTCTGGGATGATTTGTATATACCACAAGGTTTTATCTGCATGAGGTTATAGAAATATTAAATACTAGTATAGAAATACTAAATAATTTCTATACTATAGAAATAATACTATAAAATACTAGTATTTAATACTAAAATGCTAGTAACATATCAGTTCGAACTTGAGTGGAAGTTATACACCTGGATCAAGACCAAGGTAGAAGGCAATGTTTCACATTCCCTTCCCAATTTTGGCCCCCTTTCTCAGTGCCGACCCAAATAGAAAAGAACGTTATCAACTGTGAAAGAAATCAAAGACCTTTTTTACCCAACTTGGAAAATATCTGTCATTAAAGGTCCTCTTATATATTTTTTTTCAGTACAAAATCTTAATATAGTAGTTAAAAAAAAAAAAATTTCTAACATCTTTCCCAAAGCTCCAAAGTTCTGTATTTACCACCCTTCTTGGCTCCAGCAGGATGACTTGGACCTTCTCTCTCCTCATTCATCAGAAAATGAGAAGACCGCCAAATTGGATTTGGCCCTATTTATCAACTAAGGGAAGGACTGAGAACATTCAAAGACAAGAGGGAGTGAAAATCATCACTGATCATAAAAGGTAGGCACTGTGGCATTGCTTCAGTCTGGAGCAGCGTAACTACAGGGCCCCTCCCCTAGCCAAATTCTGATTGAGCTGATTGTTCCACTTGCCTCTCTCACTTGTGTTTGTATTGTTTACTGCCTGTCTTGCTTCGTTGTCGTTTGGTCCCCAGCTTGAATAATCATATCCCAAATGCAACATGCAATGGCCTGGACCACGGTGACAGCTCACTGTACCGATCTTAGGATCACTAAAACGTTTCTTTAAAGAAATTTGAATGTTCGGGCTTTTTCTCTTTTAAATTTTTCCTTTGAGTCAGTGGATAGGGTAGTCCTAACCTTTTCCTGCAGAGTCCACCATAAAGCAAAGGTTGGCTCTCTATGAGCCTTGACCAAACTGTTTTATTTTTTTTTTTATTTTTTTTTTTATTTTTTTTTTATTTATTTGAGAGAGAGAGACAGTGAGAGAGAGAATGAGCGAGGAGAAGGTCAGAGAGCGAAGCAGACTCCCCATGGAGCTGGGAGCCTGATGTGGGACTCGATCCCGGGACTCCAGGATCACGCCCTGAGCCGGAGGCAGTCGTTTAACCAACTGCGCCACCCAGGCGTCCCGACCAAACTGTTTTAATAGGGAAAATATTTTCTATTTTTCATTCAGTTGAATTTACTTTCAGGTATTAGAAAGTGTTGTACTGTATTTGGGTGAATTGATTTCCCCCACCAGATGGTATTTAAGCTTTTCTTATATGGGGGGCAAAGAATGGAATCTCAGAACTGAAAGAAAACTTAGACAATACTTTTGTTTGATTCTTCCATTTTGCAGATGAGAAACTAGAGGGCTGATGTTAAGGACCACCCAAAGGCCATGCCATGAGTCCGTGAGGGAATAGAATTTATCTTCGTGAGGCAGCTGGGCATCTTTCCTTAACTCTAAAACCCCCAGAAAGATTCTTGGCCTTTACACCATCTGGGCTTGGTAAATTCCACATACCAAGAGAAAAAGGAGGCTGGTCTATGGCCAACAATTTATGCTTGAAAAAGAAGATTTACTTTAGGGACAAATGGCTCAGGAAGATTATCACGGGCTAAATTCCTGCACTTCAAGAGTGTCACATCTCACTATAATGCCTGGGCCATCAAAGGCAGTGTACACCAATTGCTAGAACCCTGAGTTGAAGAAATTTCTCCTTTAGGTTTAGGTTGGTTTGCCTGGGTAGCTGAGGATTATTACACAGATATCTGTGGCCGATGCATATTATTGATAACTGATCAAAATATAGCCGGTAATATAAGAAGATATCATCATCTGTGTGAATAAGTTTCAGAAACTCAATACCCATTTGAATATTCTAGTCAGTTCATTTGGGATTTAATAAGAATATCCAAAAGAAAAATTTAAAATAACTATCAAATTTCTGGAAGTAAAATGTTTTTAAGAACATTAAGTAACTTATTATCCCACATTATATCAACCCATTACAACTCTGGTTTATACAACATTGTCCCTAATTGAGGTAAGAGAGTCATCTGCTTTTTGAGTTACATCTAAATTATATAGTTTCTCCTGGGCAATAGGTTGTTTCTTCTGCCTTTTTACAAATTCTTTACTAAAAGTAAACTATTCATGGACAAAGTTTACAGTGAAAGAAACCTGAGGTGAATTAATATTTTTTCTATCTTGGGATATGAGAACTCTTTTAATAACATAAAACTCTACACAAATATAAGGTCCTTATTATAATCATTATTTATTGTTTATATCCAGAACTGTAGCTTCTGAAATTACATGCATACAATTTTTAATGTAAGTAATTTTTATTTAATTATATAATTTCCGTTATGTTAATTGACCAAATTCAGAAATGCCAAGTAATCAAATTAGGACTGACCCTGGGTCCTCAGGAACTATTGGTTGAAAAAAGATATTTTGGCACCACCCCGTGGATCTTTGTGGAAAGACACAGTGTGAGAGTGTCTACTTGTCTACTATCATTAACAGTTTAAAATTCTTAACGGCCCATGATTCTGAACAAGTAGAAAGTAAATTTCTTTCTACAAAATTTTCTGGGTAGGGGAATAAGAGGATAAGCCAAAGGGGGTGGCAAAATTACTCTTTTTTTTTAAAGATTTTATTTATTTGACAGAGAGAGAAAAATCACAAGTAGGCAGAGAGGCAGGCAGAGAGAGGGGAGAAAGCAGGTTCCCTGCAGAGCAGAGAGCCCGACGTGGGGCTTGATCCCAGGACCCTGGGATCATGACCTGAGCTGAAGGCAGAGGCTTTAACCCACTGAGCCACCCAGGTGCTCTGCAAAATTACTCTTATATACGAATCAAGAAACTAACATCTGATGAAATCTCAAATGCATTTATTTAACAAGTATTAATGCACATATAGCTCCTATTATGTGTGAGGCATTGGAAAGAAAACAAATGAGATCCAGTCACTTCAGCCCAGTGAAAAAGATAAGGAAGTAAAAGACAATGGCAAACTTTACCAAAAATATTTTTTTAAGTAATCAAATGACAAATGCCAGTTAATGATACTATGCTATTGTGTTTGGAAGAAAAGTGTAGTTACCTGCAGCCTAGTTTTAAGTGCATCACATGAGGGGCACCTGGGTGGCTCAGTTGGTTAAGTGTCTGCCTTCAGCTCGGGTCGTGGTCCTGGGATCCTGGGATCCAGCGATCCAGCCTTTTGTAGGGCGCCCTGCTCAGCAGAGAGCCTGCTTCTCCCTTCTCCCTGCTCAGGCTCTCTTGCTATCTCTGTCTCTCTCTGTCTCTCTCTCTCTTTCTTGCAAATAAATAAATAAATAAAACTCCTTTAAAAAAAAAAAGAAAGAAAGAAACATATATATATATATATATATATATATATATATATATATGAAGATGGGTAAAGTCCTGGGTAGACGGATAGATATATGAGAAAACAAATATATCAGTTATAGATCAAATGTTAGCCGGACTAGTTGGTAGGTAATAAGTTTATAATTCTGTCAACTTTTTTGTACGTTTGAAATTTTTCATAACAAAATATTGGCCAAAAAAAAAAAAAAAACCCACCAGGTAATGACAATGTAGTGCGATAGTATCTATAAAAGAGATCTGTGAAGTGGGTACCCAGTCCAGACAGTGACATGGAAGCTGGAAATGCAGGGAGCACAAGACAATTAGGCATTCTTTAATGCCATGTTAAAGGGTGTAGACTTTATCTTGAAAAAACCAAGGAGCCACTGAACAGTTTTAAGCAGAGGAGTCACATGATCACGTTTTTATTTTAGGAAAATCACTCTGTGACTATGTGGAGAATTAATTGCAGAGAAGCAAGCCTGGAGACTGAGAGACCTATTAGCAAATGTAGCAAAATACCAGTAAGAGATAAGACTCTCATGTACCGGCAGTGGGGATGGAAAGAAGTGAACAATTTCGAAAAATACTGAGGAAGCAGAATCAAAGAGCTTAGGACCTAACTGGCCTAGGAAAGGGAAGGAAATGAAGAAGCACAGTATCCAGTGGTTTGCTGAAGAGTATTTAACAATTGGTTCTCTGGAAGAAGGTGTGTGTGTTCACTGGTTTATATAAGTTTATTATAAGTGCGCTGATAGAGTGTGTGGTATGCAATTTACAGATAAAACAACACATACAATTTTCTGTATTATAAATTCCACATACCAAGTTGATTCTCACAGAATGTTTTCATTTATTTTTGCCAAATCCTTGTATTCTTACTCAGTCTCTGGTTGCAGCTGATACGTGACTGGAGTTCTGACAGGGATGCGGACTGATAATTCCATTTTCTTTAACAAGCAAGTATGCCCTTGTTGTCATATCTCTATGGTACTTATGTTCGTCCATAACTTTTGGTATCTCTTTCCTCCCATAATTCACACGTCCCCATAGGAGGAGGAATTGGATTTATCCTGAATGACGGGGATAATAGTGTAACAACCATTGGTCCATGTTTCCTGTCCCAACATCCATCATCACAAAATAAGATTTTAAGTCTGAGCATTTACTAAATTTATACACCATGTTATACATGCACGCTCCTCATGATGTATATATATATATATATATGAATATACATATATATACATATATGAATGATGCTATCATCATTCCCTTTACAGTATTATACATGTAACATACACTACCATACCCCATATTATAAAAGCCTTGTTCTCAAGGCTTTTACTGCCTGACAACTGTTAGAATAATCACAATGCCGATCACTCTTCTGCAGGCATTTAATGCACAACCCGCAGAACTGTCGGCTTCAGCCCTGTGTATCACACTGTTCATGCAATTAACATTTTGGTATAAAGTTGCAAAATCTTCTTTGTAATTCATTATTACATTTTATTATTTGTGTTAACTTATTAATGGCTAGAAATTTCAGTTACATACAATATTTTGCTCATTCTGATTTCATGTCAATGTCGTCAATCCATTGAAAACACAGGACACAGGACCCCATAGGATGCATTATAAAACTTTATTTTACTCCCCACTGTCCTTTTGTTTTGATTTTTGAGGGCAGGATTTTTTTTTCCCACTTGGATGATATCCCAGGCAGGTGCCATGATTCCTTGGATCAGTCTTTTGCATAAAAATCACTTTTTCACACTTAATCATAAAATCTATGTGTTTCCTACCATCAAAATGTCTATTCCCATGTAACAGCCAGGACTCTGAGCTCAAAGATTCTCCCCTCCGCAGCTGGGGCTTCCTTCAGGCTGGAATTTCCTGCAGTGGGAAAAGGGCCACTCTTCCTTTCGCACACTCATGAAGAAGTGTCTGACTCTTCCAGGAAGACCAGCAGGAAAGAACGACATAAGTAAACCGCCTTGTTCTGGTTTTGAAATGTATTAAAGTGATCTCTTTCTCCACCTTGGAGCTCTCCCTCGTTCATTGGAGACTGCGTCCCTGGCGAGCTCTCATCCCATGTTTTTTTTTTTTTTTAAGCCAGCCAGGTCTCTTCTCTGGCGGGTGTCCAACTCCACCTTCTCTGACCCCAGCCTCTTACCAATGGAACACCACCAGGGTCTCTCAGCTCAGTCAACTCAATCTGCCAGAAAATCTACTTATTTGACTATGCTGTGCTGCCTCTCACGCTTGTGGCCCTCATCCTGTCCACAGGGCATGCCACATCGTTTGTCCTGACAAACCCCAGGAGTGAAGGTTTTCCCAACAGATGCACCTCTCACCTTTTGACCTTCAAAACAACCAGCTGGCCTTCCAAGTTTTCAGGCACGACTCAGACAGCAGACCAACAAGGTCTCTGCCCATGTCTCTGTTCCCATTTGCACAGATCAAGCTCTTCAGGGCAGCAGTGCCCTTAGATGTCTCCTGGGGGATTAGGAGTAAGACTCTCTGGAAATGAAGGGGAAAAAAAAGACTCTGGAAATGAATTTCTCCAAAGAAATCCCTCTTAGATACTTCAGTTCAGAACCCCCTCTAGGAACGCTTGGGGTCTTCAGGCTACAAAGTCTGTTCCAGCTCCGCAGATGGTAGCTTCTCACTTTGGAACATGGAAATATTCATCACCTATTGTCCTGTTTCAGTCTAGTGGGGATTTGGCCCGTTGTTAGACACAGCCAGTTCTAATTTTAATCTCTTATTACTCAAACAAATATCTTATATGAGCATGGATAAATCCTGAAAGAGGAACAGAGAAATGAAAACAGTTGTGCATGTAGGACTACCTGTATTTTAAAACATTTCCTTCAATGTTCTTACAATAATATTTGAAATTTTGAGTTGGAATGGAAGCATTCATATATTTGTGTAATTTTTTATTGCGCATTCCTTACTTTGATTCAACAACTAATGAGGAGAACAATGATGACTGTAACACGTATCCCAGCCTCGAGAAATTCACAAACCATTTAAGTATATTGCAATATAATAGGTAATAGAATTATCACAGTATATTATTGTGCATGGGTTAAGGGATCAAGTGGGAAAACATATTGGACCAGAATGGGGACATCCTCATGTTGATAACTTTCTTTTTTATATTCCAGAAGTTTTGTGCATGTTACATGGAAAGGAATATCCACCATTGTATTTTATTGATTAATCTTTAAATCATTAATATATATTTTACTTCATAAAAATATATATATATATATTTTACTTCATTTATACAATGAGTACTTTGAATATGTGTTAATTTAATAAGCTAGATTTCCTCAAACTCATAAACATTGTTGCAAACTAAATACTTCTTCTCAAGTTTAGAGTAGCAGATTTCTCTAAATGTTTTTCAGTTGGGGTGCCTGGGTGGCTCAGTGGATTAAAGCCTCTGCCTTCAGCTCAGGTCATGATCCGAGAGTTTTGGGATTGAACCCCGTATCGGGCTCTCTGCTCCGTGGGGAGCCTGCTTCCCCCTCTCTCTCTGCCTGCCTCTCTGCCTACTTGTGATCTCTCTCTGTCAAATAAATAAATAAAATAAAATTAAAATGTTTTTAGATAAAATACACTCCACGGTGCAATTGTAGAACTGACTGATTCAAAAGTTCCAAAAGGGTTAGAGCTTAGGAAGTAAATTTGTTTCCTTATCACTTCTATCCTGATTCTAACTCTGATTCTCTTTCTGCCTCTGATTTCTTACATCTTGAATGTCTTCCTGGGGTTGCAATTACACTTACTAACAAAGTCAGGCTTAGCTTCTCAAATAAACTGCTGATGGTCCAAGATCTTGAACATGAGAATCAAATCTATTATCCATGTGAAGATTTTGTAGTCACACATTGCCCATTACTTTAGAAGCTTTCCAAATCATTGACTGGGCCAATCAGATATGCTTTGGTTTTTCTGGGACCTGGTCTTTGGCTCAAATAGCACGGATTCTGAATGTATCGCCTTCATAGTTAGATATCTGTCTAAGTTCCAGCGGTGGTTCTAGGAAACTTTTTCTCATCTTATTACCAAGAGAAGCCTATCTTTACAACTGCTTTGGGCTTTGTCTGCTTTAAGTAACTCTAAAATTAATTTGATCCATTGAAAACTTAAGTCTTCTTTCTCATTGACTGTTAAGACGTACAGCATTGACATCTTAACTGCAGTCTGAGGAGTTTGATTGTTGGTCTGTAGGCAACATGAACCAAGGAAGAGTCTTACCTAAGACGGTCACTTGAGATGTGCTCTGGAAGATCAATCTGGCCACACAGAGGAGATGGCTTAGAGGGAAAAGGTAGGAACAGGGGAATCAGAGGCCAGTTGGGAGACTGCTGTGTGGGTGAGCAGTAATTAAGACCGAAACTGGGGCAATGGCTGTGGGAACAGAGAGATTAGCAGAATTTAGCCACATCGTCTGTTTCAAAAGCCCAAATGTGATTTTTTCAAATCCCATCCACGGAGAAGAGACCAGGCAGCAAGACAGCCTGTGTTTCACTAGGATTAACAGTGCTGATCTGATAGTATTTTGATGGTTGCTGATTTACTTCTTCAGCACCCATCAGAAAGGATGAGCCAGGTTTCGTAGTCAGTTCAGGATGCTATAACAAATTACCAGAGACGGCACGGCTTGTAAACAACAGGCATTTATTTCTCGTAGTTCTGGAGGCTGGAAGTCTGAGATCAGGGTGCCAGCATGGTGGAGTCCTGATGAGGACCCTCTTCTGGATTTCAGACTGCCGACTTCATTATGTCCACATGTATGACAGGAAAGGGCTGCAAGAGCTCTCCGGGGTCCCTTTTATGAGGGCATTACTCCCACTCATGAGGGCGGAGGTCACATTCATGTGCTCTTATCACATGATAAGATATGAGGCCCCATCTCTTCATATCATCACATAGGGTGGCAGGATTTCAACATATCAATTTGGGAGGGAGGGAACACACACATTCATCCATAACACCAAGTTACCCACAAATGAAAGAGACCCTGTGAAGAAGGAATGAGCAAAGCAGGAAATGTTAGCATCCTAGAACAGTTCCAGTTACTGAAGCATTTAGGATGCTGCTTAAACCCCATTATTTCTGCCTTAACTCCGTAGGTACAGGATTATGATGTGTCTGTCCATCATTATGGAATTAAGCATCCCAATTCCTCCAAATATACTATTTAAAATAATACTCATTGGACCTTTTTCCTCATTAAAACTTTTTTACATTTTTATTTTAGAAAACATAGAATGTAATGAAGAAAATAATGATCACTTTTAAACCTACCACACATGGGAAACTACTAAGAAAATAGCACCATTATTCCTTCCCATCTTTGAAAAATAAGATTAGAATTATGATGTTTATTCCTTTCGGTACTATTTTATTCCTATAACATAAAACACGAGTGTTTCCTGTATCTTTAAATGCTTTTTTCTAAAACAGAGTTTAGCCGATAATCCAACCTGCCACCTGTTTCTAGAAACAAAGTTTTCCTTTGCATATGTCATGTCGACGACTGGTTTTGTAATAGGACAGCAGAAGGGAGGAGTGGTCATCAAGGCAGTAAAACCTGAAAGGCGGGGAATATTTACCATCTGGCCCTTCACAAAACAAGTTTGCCAACTCCTGTTTAAAAGATCATTTTAATAACACTTAAAACTACATCAAGTGGCTACCATTCAATAGTTACAAGCACAATGTTGGGGTCACATGGTCTGTGTACCTAACCTTGCTCCACCACTTAAGAGGTATCTGGGGCGGGGCGCCGGGGTGGTTCAGCCGGTTACGTAGTTGCTCAATCCGGCTTTTTTTTTTTTTTTTTAAAGATTTTATTTATTTATTTGACAGAGAGAGATTACAAGTAGGCAGAGAGGCAGGCAGAGAGAGAGAGGAGGAAGCAGGCTCCCTGCTGAGCAGAGAGCCCGATGCGGGACTCGATCCCAGGACCCTGAGATCATGACCTGAGCCGAAGGCAGCGGCTTAACCCACTGAGCCACTCAATCGGGCTTTTGATTTTGGCTCAGGTCATGATCTCAGGGTTGGGAGACAGAGCCCAGCATTGGACTCCACGTTGGCTGTGGAGCCTGCTTAAAATACTCTCCCTCTGGGGCACCTGGTGGCTCAGTCAGTGAAGCATCTGCCTTCAGCTCAGGAACCTGGGATCCTGGGACAGAGCCCCACACTGAGCTCTCTACTCAGCCTGGAGTCTCCTTCCTCTTCCTCCCTCTGCTCCTCCCCCTGCCTGTGCTTGCTCTCTCTCTCTCTCTCTCTCTCAAGTAAATAAATAAAATCTTAAAAAAAAAAGAGAGAGAGATTCTCTCTCCCACTCTCTTTGCCTATCCCTTCATTCCTCCCTATGCCCCTGCCCCATTCCCTCTCTAAAAAGAAAAAAAAAAAGCGAGATCTCGGGCAATTTATTTAACACTTCTGTGCCTCAATTTTCTCATTTGTAAAAGGGGAAAAATAACAGTATCATCCTCATAAAATTGATGAAGACGTGAAGTCCATGATGTACCTCCCCAGTGTTCCCCTTCAGTAATGAATGGTTTAGTCCTTCAGCTGCTGGGAAAGTTGTCAGCAGATGGCCTGCAGCTGTCAGCCATCTTTGGGGACTGTCTTGGCAGAGAAAACGGCCTCACTCAAAGCCACTTGTTTTTCAAGGGACAGGTCACATTAGTGACCTAGCCACATCAGTGGGGTAGTACGAAGTCCTGAATCCCTTGTCCCTACCCAAGACAACTCGAGAGGGCCAATCCAGTTTCAAAGTTTCTCGTGGATTGGCTGAGGCCTTTGTTGGTAATGAATCACACCTCAGCTCCTCCCTCTGCCCTGACCTGCATCTTCTTCCTTCCTCTCACTGGTGTTGATCCCAACCCTCCCTCATAAGTATCCTACTCTCAATCTCCATCTTGAAATATGTTTCCAGGGCACCCAACCCGAGACAGTATTAAATGAGCCAATGTTGTAAAGCATCTGGGAATAGCAAATGCTATGTAATTGTTTCTTATCGAACAGATAGATACTTCTGGGAGAAAGTAAAATGGAAATACAAGATCAAGAAGAAAAAGAGAATAACATGAAATTTCCTACAATTAAAGAATAGCTTAGTCACAAAAGTTTTAAATGAATGATTGTAAGAAACTCTCGCTAAAGTATCTAAATTTCAAGAACTACATTTAAAGTGTGATGCAATAGTTTTGTTTACAATTTAAGTATTTAAAATTATTAAAAATCATATCCTTGGAACTATGTAAATTTATTACGACAATGTTAGATGTATTTCTCCAAAATATATGAATAAGTATACTGATTTACAAAACTAATTTGGGAGTATGCTTGAATACTTTTTGAAGACCACTATCTTAAGATATCTCAGATCTTCTTACCCTAACCTTTTAAAAAGATTACCTAAGCCATAAAACATTTTTCCAGGGCCCTAATTTCCCCTTGATGCTTAAAAGCAAAACTTGCTCTCATAGTTACACTGATTTTGTGCAGCCTGATTTTGTGGAAATAAAGGGAGTTTGGACTCTACAGAATGTTCCAATAGAAACTGAGCTACTGCTAAAGGCAGCAGTAAATAAGAAGGAAATAGCAGTTCTTCAGCTGTTGTCCTTTATTGGTTTTAAACCACAACAAACATCTTATTCTGGATCACTACAACATACGTGAAGGAACTCAGAAAGAACAATATCTTGTTAATGACACAAAAGTTTAAATTAAAAAACAAAACAAAACAAAAAACCATGAGACTGAACTACACAACTCTGGCATCCATTACAAAATGCACGTTTGATAAAGACAAGTAGTGTAACCTCAGAGCAGTGTGTTAAGTTCTGTGACACAGTTTAGTCTTCTAAAAAGTAGAATATACTCTTCCACTCAGTAACTATTTTTGAATACATATTATGCAGCAGGAGCTATAGGAAATCCAGAGTTCTATACTAAAAGCTCACTACTCACAAGGTGCCATTTTCCAGACAGGGGAAAGGGAGAAGAGGAAGTGAATGGCAAGGAGCTTCTCTTCTACGGAATCTAGGTTGACTAACAAGGAACACTGTTTAGTGCAGAAGGGGAATGGATTTCCAAGGAGACTGAGAAAAGTGTCACTTATTGCTCAAGGGACTCTAGAGTGCAAGGAACTTGTGATGCCATCAGAAGAATGCACTTTCACAAAAGCTTAGATGGAAAAGGAAGGAGAGGAAAATATATTTGCTGGAGGAGAGTGTCAAGAAAGACAATTGTTTTAGGATTCATCCAACAAATTTTTATTGAGTGCATACCTGTGCTATGTGCTGTTTTAGGTTCTGGAGATTAAGCAGAGAATAAAACAGATAGAGTCCCTGTGTATTAGAGAATAGGCCAAGGTGTTCTAACAGGTCCCCACAAAGAGCAATTTTTAAACAACACAGTTTATCTTCTCTTGTGTAATGGCCCAGAAGTCTATGGTTGATCCAGGGGAGGAGGCAGCTCAGCTTTCTCAATTAGACTGAAGCTTGGACTGATGGGGCAGTTTTGTCTCCCATAATACATGGCCTCCATTTCTATACCTTGTTTCTTTTTGTCATTTTCCAGACAGCTGGAAGGAGGAAGAGGAAGTAAATGACAAGCAGCTTCTCTTTTAAGGGACAGGATCTGTTTCTGTTCATATCTCATTGCTCACAACTTTTTGATATAGCTGCCCCTAGCTGAAAGGGAGGCCTTTTAAGGAATTGTCCTCTCTAACTGGGTCACCAAGTGCCTTGCTAACATTGAGGGGTGGAGGTATAATGGAATGAAAACTGTTGATGTAGAGCATATATTCGAGAAGGGGAAGACAACTATAGGCAAGTAAAGAACAGTTTCGGAGAAGAGGTGGCATGAAGCCTGAGAAGAGTAAATTCAGGGGAAAATAGGAGGATGTAGGATGAGAGAGAGCTAGCATGGCCTTCTCCTTTGAGAAGGAAAATGAGAGCGACTTGAACATACATTGAAGGTAAACAAGCAGTAGAAATGGAGAGGTTTAAGATACACAGAAAAGGAGAAATCGACCGTGCAAGGTCCCAGAAGATGAGAAACATATAGGGTCCCTCCTCTTCCTCTGTGTCAAGGAGAAGAAGGTGAGAATGGGAATGAATGATGATGTTGGGGACAGGAAAGAGAAAATAGTAGGAGGTTGTGGGGAATTCCTACCTAATAACTTAAATTCTTTCTGAAGTAGGAAGCAATGTCATCTCCTGAGGACAGACTATGTATATGGTAGAACAGATAAGGAAGAGACTTGTATTGATCTGGAAATTTGGGGCCAGGGCCTGAACCATTGAGAAGCTTGGGAAGATAGTGTATGAAGTGATGAATCTTCTGGTATCTCCCTGCAGTACAAGCACTTTCTTCGGGCTCCACTTTTCCGAAGGTGGAATGAATTATGGGAACCAAAACCCTAGAATCCTCTTTCTCCTTCACTCTCTTAAGTCAATTGTCAAGCTCTGTTTATTCCATCTTCTAAATCTTCTCCACACACACCACGCCCCACCTCCCACCCCCCACTCACCAGACCACATACCAAATGGTAGTTCGGATTACCATGACCTCTTGCTGGGATACTTACCCTGCCCTTCCCTTTTCTTCCTGAAAAACTGATCACACTACCTGCCTAGTTAAAAACCTTCCATGACTGCACCATTGCCTTTAGGAAAAAGTTCACCCAGACTCACCAGCCTCGTTTCCAAATGCCTTTCTGACAGAGCATCTTGATCACTCCCCACTTCCCCTGCTCATCCATCCCTACTTCACAGCTTCCCCTCTGAGATGCAATCCCTCCTCAACCTGACCTTGATCTTCCTCTGCCTTGGAGGGCTCTTCTCTCCCAGCCTCCTCCGCTGTTCCCTTTCCCATCTAATACCGTATTCATCCTTCCTGGGGTCAGCCTAGTGATTCACAAGAAAGCGTTCCTGACCTCCCAACACTAAGGGGGCGCCCCTCCGGTGGAGCGCTGGATTAGTCCTAACAAGGCATCACTGTTTTCTGCCGGTACCGTGTCTTTATTGTTCACTCCAGTGTCCCCAGCATTCCAGCAAGGCGCTAGGTACCCAACAGACACTCAAGATGTGTTTGTGGAATGAGCAAAGGAATGAATAAATCGTGAACCATACCCTGGAATTTCTACTACATCGATAACCTGCAATAAATTGTTAATGGAAATTTAAAGTGATCGAATGAGGTAAAGCGTCTGTAGTGCTAGAGACAACGCATTTCCGACAGGCCTTGCCCGGGAAACCTCCCGCAGGTGCGCGTGCCCGGGATACCTCCCGCAGGCCGCAGGGGCGGGGCCTCCGGGGGGTGCACAGGAGCGCTGGGGGCGGAAGGCGGGGCCTCCAGAGCAGTGGCCCCGCCCCGGGGCGGTGCTACTCCCGGGCGACCGAAAGGCGGGGCTCACGGGTGGGGAACTTCCAAGACCGAGACGCGTCCGCGCGTCCCGGAGGCGCGGGGTGTTGGGGTGTTGGGTCCCGGCCGGGTGGCCCAGATTGCCGGCCCCGCCGCCGCGGCCGCCATCTTGCCCGCGTGCGGACTCCCAGGGAGGGAGGGGCGGTGACCAGGCCGGAAGTGGCTGTGCGACGGCCGCGCTGCCTCTTCAGGTCAGTGAGTTGTGGCTCCGGTAGCGTCTAAGCATTCCCGATGCGGAGGCCCCCCATGCGCGGGCTCGGGAGTGCGGGGGCCGCCGTGAGGGGCCCCGGGAAGCCCAGTTAAAAGGCCCGGGCCGGGGCCGACGCGAGGGCCTCCTCGGAGTGGTGGCGCGGGTCGTAGCGTTTCGTGCTGCGGGATAACCGCGTCGGGCCGCGGGCCGGGCCTAGCAGGCAGCCTTGGGGCTGCGGGCGAAACCCCTCGGGGGCGCTGGATCCGCGCTGCAGCTACACGCGCGGAGAGTTCGTGTGGAACCCGGTGTCCTGGCGTTGGACGGGAGGGTCAGCCAGGTGCCGAGCGTGGGAGTGGTCCTCAGGTTCCTGACTTGCAGCAATAGCAACGAGTCACGCTCTCTAGCTGTACTCTACTAATATTTCCTGAAGGGCCTGTCACCGGGTTAGCTGTGCTTTCTTCTTGTAGGGCCAGTGCACATTCCGTGTAAGGATGAATAAAGCCTTTCCCGTGTGCCACGAGCATTGCTAAATTGCTTAGCAAATGACTGCATTTGCAGGCCTTTTGTATAGCTATATTTTTATCTTTTAGAAAAAATTTTATTTATTTGACAGAGAGAGATCACGAGGCAGGTAGAGAGGGAGGAGGAGCAAGTATATAATTTTAAAGGAAATTTATGCAGTGCCTCTCCTTGAATATGGTGAGGCTGAAAATGTCTTTAAAGTACTGTTGTTACTGTCATAGAAAAGTAGAAGACAACAACAAAAGGATGTGAAAGTTGAGTAGTCGGGTACCTTGTATACTTAGTATTATGGCTCTTCACTGTCCAGTAGCCCCACGGGGTTGAGCTGTGCTGTAAATGTAAAATACACATTGAATTTACAAGACTTGGCACCAAAGAAAAAAAATCCTCAATATTTTTTATATCAGTTTTATGTGGAAAAGGGTATTTTTTTTTGATGTTTGGTTGAATAAAATAACATTGTTTAATTTCATCTCTTTTGCAATGTGGCTACTAGAAACTTTTAAATCATGGCTAACACAGTGTTTCTGTCAGACAGTGCTGTTACAGATACTCTGGTGAAGAATACAGAATCAACATGGCTTTCCTTTGCTCAGAAACCTTTGATGGGAAGTGAACCCTTGTTACACTTGAAGGTGAGGATGTAAAATGTAAGCTTTAATTATTGCAGATTTCACCCCTACTCCTCCCACTTTCCAGTGTCTCCAGCATTTGAGAACATTAACTTCAGGGCTGCTGAAGGAAATCATAGTGATACGAATAGCTGTGTGATGCGAATAACCCAGTTTCTCACAACTTTGTGAGATGGAGGTAGGGTGGGTTCTTACTCTTATTTTATAGTTGTGGTGTATTAACAGACTTAGTTGAGTCTAGCCAGTGAGTGGTTGGAGGTCCTCTGACTCCAGGTTGTTTCCTTTGCTCTTCACCATATTCCTCGTCATCTGTGTTCATGAGCCAAGATCCATCTGTATTGTGTGTTGGACTGTAAAGAAAGACATTTCTTAAAAGGGTGTTTATGGATGTACCTCTCTATTCAGGGCCAGCTTTGTGTTTTGCAACCTATGCCATCGTATAAGGCCCAAATACTGGGGGCAGGGGGCCCTGTATTTTCATTTTGCACTGGAACTTGCAAATAATGTAGGTGATTTTTCTGCAGTAATCTAGGATGGGAGTTGGGAAGTGTTGGACAAGAACTAAATCACCTGGTCTTCACTTTACTCCTTTATGAAATGTGAGAGGCATGCCAGTCTCTCTCCAGTTTTGTGATTCTGTATGAATTACTGTAATCAGATTTTGTGGCTAGTAATAAAATATTGTACAAACGTAGTTACAATCAGGAGAAATGCTAACAGTCCTCCATTGAGAGTTATGCAAATCAAAGATTTTTTAAACTATAGTAGTACTTGATTTTTTTTATGGTGGATTTTTCCACATGCCACCAATTTTTTTATGGATCATCCATGTAAAGAATATGATAATAGGATGGAGGCCTATATTGAAAGTGTGATTTTTTTTAAATTTTTATTTTTTTAGATTTTATTTATTTATTTAACAGAGAGAAATCACAAGTAGATGGAGAGGCAGGCAGAGAGAGAGAGGGAAGCAGGCTCCCTGCTGAGCAGAGAGCCCGATGAGGGCCTGGATCCCAGGACCCTGAGATCATGACCTGAGCGGAAGGCCGTGGCTTAACCCACTGAGCCACCCAGGCGCCTGAAAGTGTGATTATTTGAGTGTTTATCTTTTGATAAGATAAGAAGATAGGCCAGATCTCCAGATACCTCCATTTAGGAGGTTTCCTCTGTGAAGACATGAGTGTGCACCCTTACTTGGCAGTATCTGTTCCTTCTTTTTGTTGTCTTAGCTATGTCCTATTGTATGAGGTGCCTCTTCTCATTCATGAATTTTTAAATTCTCTTTAAAATTGAATATCAGCATTAGAATGCAGTCTTTATTAGATTAGTTTACTAGTCTGCTTTGGCTGCCATAGTAAAAGATCACAGAGTAGGTGGCTTAAATAACAGAAATTTATTTTCTCACAGTTCTCAAAGGTTGGAAGTCCAAAATCAGGGTTCCAGTGTGGTCTGGTTCTGGTGAAAGTTCTTTTCTTGGCTTGTACGTAGCTGCCTTCTCACTGGGTTCTCATGGTGGGGAGAGAACTCTATTGTCTCTTCCTCTTTTTATAAGGGCACCATTTCTGTCAGATTAGCACTCTATCCTCATTATCTCATTTAACTCTAATCACCCCCTTAAAGGGTCTTTAATACTGTCACATTGGGGATTAGGGTTTCAACCTGAATGGGGGGAGCAATTTAGATTATAGCAACCAGGGAGCTTGTCTTTCTTTGTTCACTACCGTGTTCTTAGCATTTAGAACAGTTTCTACCACATACACTAAATATTTACAGAATAAATGAAAGGCAGGTATTAGAGTGACCCTCCCTTAGGGTGGCTCACTGTGGGCTCTTGCCCATCATTGGAACCCTAACAGTGGGTACTTCATTCTTGGTTGAAGCCAGTCTCTACTAGGAAGGATAAGGCATGGAAGAATGAGGAGATGGGTAAAACTTGGATAGAGCAGTGTAAGAAATGTCAGGTGGAGCATTTAATAAATAATTATTAAGTATCTACTAAGTGTTTAGGCCTAGGCTGGGTATTGGAGGTATAAATGGAAAGCAAAGATACTTTTCTTGCTCTTAAAACTTTTATAATTTAGGAGAGACAGGGTGTTCAAAGGAAGGAATACTGTTCACTGAGAGTACTATCTAAATAAACTGACAGACCAGGAAGGGGATAGGGGATATTTGATGTCAGCCTCAGACCATGATGGTTCAGAGATGGTCAAGCATGTGTTAACTTGGCCTAGAAGGGAGGGAAGAATGCTCCATCGAGAGAAAACAGCATTTGCAAAGTAGTGGTGATGGGGATGGGGGCAGAGGAAGATTACATTCTAGGAACCAAAAAGAAGAACAGTTTAGATAGAACACAGCAGGGTGGAAAATGGTGTGCCTTGATGCCAAAGCAGTTGGTAGAGACCAAAGCATTTAGGATTTTATAGGTTATATTGAATATTTGGAACTCTCTACTAAGAGCAGTTGGAAACCATTAGAGGGTTTTAAGTAGGCATTGTATGACCTGGCTAGTTTTGCGTTTTAGAAAGGTCCCTGTATGTACAAGTTGTATTACATAAAGATGAATTTCATAAGGGCCTGAATATACAGATGAGTAAAAGAATTGCTAAATCAACACCATAGGCTAAGCATGTTGCATACCTTAATTTCTTACAGAATCAGTCCTCAGAGCTGTGAGACTTGGCAGCCTGAGTGGAGGAAAGAAGAGAAAATAATTGGGTTGATCTAGGCTTGGGGAAGGCAAGCTTAAAACAGCAAAGAAGTGAAGAAATTGAGGGTCTAGTAGAAATGTAATAGAAATGATGATCGTGTGCATCAGACCTCTTAAGTAAGGAAATAAACCAGTGTAAGAATTCTTAGAGGTCTTTCCCAGTCAACAAAATTGTACGAGTGAGGGGTATAGCTATATATACTATATATATATAGTAGAGCATTAGACTGCAAAGTTGTATGAGTATATTGAATTCTAGACTGATAATTCCTGACAATTCCTGACTGAAAGTTTTACAAGGTCAAAAAGTAAAACAAATATGTTTGAGCTGATTTTATTTAGTGTATCTATATTAGGAGTCTGTGCCTGGCTCTACATCTGGTATAGGGGATCAGGGGGTGAATGAATCATAGCTTCACCTTTTAAGTACTGACAGCATGGCTGTACGGATTCTAATTGCCATGAAGATTCCAAGTACTTTTTGCCTTTTTAAATCCAGACTTTAACCACTAGCCAGAATTGGTTAGAAACAGACATTTAAATTTTTGTTAAGTAGCTTTTGCTCTTAACATAGCATTTCTTTTAATTTAAAAAAAAATGTATTTATTTGAGAGACAGTATGTGCATGGACATACATGTGAGTATGGTGAGGGGCAGAGGGAGAGAATCTTCAAGCAGATGTCCCCCTGAGTGTGGAGCCTGAAGAGGGACTTGATCTCATGACCCATGATATCATGGCCTGAGCCAAAACCAAGAGTTAGTCACTTTAACCAAAAGAGCCACCCAGGCGTCCCTAAAATACCATTTTTAACATGGCTATTTTTCGTTTGTGTTTAAACAACTATCATCTTTCCAAAAGTCCATGTCAGTATTAATCAAAGTTCATAGAATTAAAAACTGTAAAAGCCTTTAATGATCACTTAATTCAGTTTCCCAAATGCAGTGTGTGTACTACTGGTCGTAAACAGGATGATTTTAGGTAAAACATAATCAAGCATTTTTTTTTAATTCCAATATAAGTAACATATCAAACATTTTAGGGGCACCTGGGTGGCTCAGTAAGTTAAGTGTCTGCCTTTTGCTCAGATCATGATCCCCCGGGCCCTGGGATGGAGCACCATGTTGGGCTCCCTGTTCAGTGGGGAGCCTGCTTCTCCCTCTCCGTCTGCCCCTCCCCACCTCTCATGTTCTTTGTCTCTCTCACAAATAAATAAAACCTTCTAAAAAACATACTAAACATTTTAATAGTTACATATTTATTTTAATGTGTCTTAGAAAAAATATTAAGCATACCTTAACCTGTGATTCATGGACTTCATGATGAAATTAAGATCAATTTTCTGATTTTAAAAATAGTCACTTTAAATAAAAATATTGAATAAAATAAGTGGTACATGAATGAAGTTTGGGAAACAGTACTCTAAACCAACTCTTCAGTTATGTAGGTGAGAAAACAAAAGGACCCCTAATCACAAAGGCCCTTCTGTGGTGTATAGCTAATATATGTCAGAGCTAGGAATAGAAGTTAACTCTGTTCAGTCCATGTTATTGTTTATTCTGCTATACAGGGCTGCTGCTTATTCTTGAAACTTGAGGAAGAGACCTCTGTCTTAATAGCGGCATTGTACTTTAAATCTTCATTTTCTGTTTTGGTGGCCACATGTGGCTATTTATATTAAAAATAAATGAAAAGTAAATAAGATTTAAAATTTGTACTAGTTAACATTTCTTGTGCTTGGTTAGCCACATGTGGCAAGTAGTTATCCTGGTAGACAGTACAGCCAGAGAACATTTCTATCACTGCCGAAAGTTCTGTTGAATAGTTTTGGTGTAAACTGTTGCTTAAAAACATGATTCGTGGGACACCTGTGTGGCTCAGTTGGTTAAGTGTCTGCCTTCAGCTCAGATCATGATCCCAGGATCCTGGGATCAAGTCCCACATTAGGCTCCCTGCTCAGCAGAGGGTCTGCTTCTCACTCTGCCTGCCACTCCCCAACTTGTGCTATTTCTGTATGTCAAATAAATAAATAAATAAATCTTAAAAAACCACACACACACAAAAGCATGTTTCATAACCCTTTAAAGTTTTACCCCCTTCAAAGAGATGATGCTTATTAATTTGCTCACTGTACTGAAGTTCTGTTAGCCCTAAGGTTAATGAAGGTACTAACAACAGTGCAATTAAAATAATTGATCATGGGAAGTAAGGCCAAAATGTATTTCTCAGAATCTCACCACCTCATCTTATTGGGGGGAAGTTCTTTTTCCCTTTTTAATCAATAAATATTGTCATGAATTCATAGCAGTTAGAAGAAATATATTGAAAGAGAGTCTCGAATAGAGGATTTCCTGATTTTCTTAATAGTTTATTCATCTTACAATTATATTTCGTTAAGATTTTAAAACTTTATTTTTAAACAGATTTTCAGTGAATGGACCTGACTGGACTCTTTGAGCACATCAATAAACATGAGCGGTACCAAACCTGATATATTGTGGGCACCACACCAGGTGGATAGATTTGTTGTATGTGACTCTGAACTGAGCCTTTATCATGTGGAATCTACTGTGAATTCAGAACTCAAAGCTGGATCTTTACGTTTATCTGAAGACTCTGCGGCTACATTACTATCAATAAATTCAGATACGCCATATATGAAATGTGTTGCCTGGTATCTCAATTATGATCCTGAATGTCTTCTAGCAGTTGGACAAGCAAATGGTCGAGTTGTACTTACAAGTCTTGGTCAGGATCATAACTCAAAATTCAAAGATTTGATAGGAAAAGAATTTGTTCCAAAACATGCACGACAATGTAATACACTTGCGTGGAATCCATTGGATAGTAACTGGCTTGCTGCTGGGCTTGATAAACACAGAGCTGATTTTTCAGTGCTGATTTGGGATATTTGCAGCAAATATACTCCTGATATCGTTCCCATGGAGAAAGTGAGACTTTCAGCAGGTGAAACTGAAACAACATTATTAGTAACAAAACCTCTTTATGAATTAGGACAAAATGATGCTTGTCTCTCTCTTTGTTGGCTTCCACGAGACCAGAAACTTCTCCTTGCTGGTATGCATCGTAACTTAGCCATATTTGATCTTCGGAATACAAGCCAAAAGATGTTTGTAAATACAAAAGCTGTTCAGGGGGTGACAGTAGACCCCTACTTCCATGATCGTGTTGCTTCCTTCTATGAAGGTCAGGTTGCCATATGGGATCTAAGGAAATTTGAGAAGCCAGTTTTGACTTTGACCGAGCAACCAAAGCCCTTAACAAAAGTAGCATGGTGTCCAACTAGGACTGGTTTGCTGGCCACTTTGACAAGGGATAGTAACATTATTAGATTATATGATATGCAGCACACACCCACTCCCATTGGAGATGAAACTGAACCCACAATAATTGAAAGAAGTGTGCAACCTTGCGACAATTACATTGCTTCCTTTGCTTGGCATCCAACAAGTCAAAATAGAATGATAGTTGTAACTCCCAACCGAACAATGTCTGACTTCACTGTTTTTGAGAGGATATCTCTTGCCTGGAGCCCAATTACATCTTTAATGTGGGCTTGTGGTCGTCATTTGTATGAATGTGCAGAAGAAGAAAATGATAATTCTTTAGAAAAAGATATAGCAACAAAGATGCGCCTTCGGGCTTTATCCAGGTACGGACTTGATACAGAACAGGTGTGGAGAAACCATATTTTAGCTGGAAATGAAGATCCACAGCTCAAGTCCCTCTGGTATACCCTGCACTATATCCTTTTATTATGAATTTCATGAGATGAATCAGGTAAAACTGTTCTTAAAGTTTGCTGAAAGATCAGTCTAAATTTTATTCTGAATGTTTTATATGCAAATGCAGTTACATAATGCTAAAATTGTAAAGTAAAATTATTTAAAACTGTTGAACTTGAAATACTGCTTTACAGATTGTGTAGAAGGAAGAAAAGTTTATCTGCAATAAAGTAGGACCATCTCACTTTGGCTGATACCTATTATGAATTCACTCCAAATCAAAATAAATTTAGCTTTGAAATATGTTATTATGCATCATCATTAATATTTCCTATGCATTTAAATACTTATGAAGCAGTATACAGAAGATATGGATCAGAAATCTCCAGGAAACAAAGGATCATTGGTTTATGCAGGAATTAAATCAATTGTAAAATCCTCTTTGGGTAAGAAAATTCTATATTTTATTTTCTAAAGTATAATTTTTGTACTCTTATTTTTCTCCCTTTATCCCCATCATTTAATTACTTCAGAATAGATGTGCCTAAATTTTTTTTGTTATTTTAGAGGGTTTCCGGTTAGATACTTTTAGTGAATTGTTAAATGCATATTTTATATCCAAAATTCTTTTTCAGGGGGTCTTGACTCATTGAAGTGATAGAGTCTTTCTAATCTATTCATTTATTCACTGCTATTTTTTTTTTTTTTTTTGAAGACCCACTTTGAGAGGTTTGCATTAGATGATTTATAGGATCCTGGCTGTTTGGGTTATATCACAGTATTTTGCTTTTATAAAAGCTAAATAAGATGACATAATTGAAGGAGATCTCTCTTTATTGTGCTGCCTAAATGCTTTCACTTAGCTATTTAATGGCAAGGTCTGGGTAACTATGTCATGAAGTATGGCCTTAACTGAAGGAGCCTTACCTGAGTCATTGATGATTAAATGAATGTATGAGTTAATGCAGGGTTGAAATTGACCAACTATTTAAGAATAAATATGACAAAAGAGCCAAACTTAGTTTGTCACTGAGCAGTTATTCTTAACTGTTTTTTTTTTTTTTTTTTGAAGATTTTATTTATTTGACAGAGAGAGATCACAAGCAGGCAGAGAGAGAAAGAGAGGAGGAAGCAGGCTCTCCACTGAGCAGAGAGCCCGATGCGGGACTCGATCCCAGAACCCTGGGATCATGACCTGAGCCGAAGGCAGAGGCTCAACCCACTGAGCCACCCACGCGCCCCTCTTAACTGTTTTTTATTGAAATGAAATTGTGCGTTTTACTATAATCCTTTACCCAACCTAGGATTCAGTATCTAGCTTTTTTTTTTTTTAATAAAGATTTTATTTATTTGTTTATTTGACAGACAGAGATCACAAGTAAGCAGAGAGGCAGGTAGAGAGAGCGGGGGAGGCAGGCTTTCCGCTGAGCAAAAAGCCTGATGCGGGGCTCAATCCCAGGACCCTGGGATCATGACCTGAGCTGAAGGCAGAGGCCTTAACCCACTGAGCCACCCAGGCGCCCTTCAGTATCTAGCTTTTGAAAGCAGTCAAATTTGGGCCCAAGTTAAGCTGCTAGAAAAGTAGTTTATATTTAGTCAAAGAATGGCAGTTCAAGTAATAAATTCAACTTGGTCTTTAATAGGATTTTCGTAGGTACTATACGAATAATACAAAATATAAAAAATACTAATTTAATAAGAATAAGTTAAGTATTTCAATTGAACTGTTGATACTATTTTTAAAAAAATTAAAGGACTTTTTGCATTATTACCTTGTTCCACATTGCTATACTAGACACTCTTTGATAGATTTCATTTTGGTATTTTCTCACTAGCTCTCCACTAAAAAAGTAAATTTTATTACAAATAAATTTATTAGAAATAAAATACATGGATCCAATTAGAAACTTCCATTTTATTAATGTAAGTAAAAGGGCAGATAACACTGTAATATCCCTATAAATGAGCCTGCTCATGACTTCAGAATTGCCACTGCAAAGATTTAAACAGTTTATAGAATTTTTAGTATTTTTGCTATATAGCAGGTCAGGCCACATTATGTTCTCAGTTATTCTGAGGTGTATTATTGTTTTTGTTGTATTTTGATATATTTTAGGGGCAAACCTACAAACTGCCTCTGAGGAAAAGCAAGAGGACAAATAGAATATCTTTATATTTCTACTGTAGTAGAGAGAAACTGAACGTTTTGACTTAAGAGTAGTCTTTACCCAGATTAAAAACTACATTAGAAAGATTTCCTCATTGCTAGACTTTCAGCTTTTTGTTTGTTTTGGTTTTGATACTTTTGTTTCTACAGTCCCAAAGTGAAAAGTAGAGAAATAACTGTCAAAGATGGCACACGTGTCATTCAGTTTTTTATCTGGCCAAACTTCTTTAATTGTCTTTCTTATGATTCAACATATAGTCAACTCATTGAGCCATCTTACTCACTGTATTATATAGCACACAGTGAAATTTTAACTTTGGTGATAAATAATATATACTGAGTGCATACTGTGTATTAGATGTCATTCTAGTTGCTTTCCCCATGTTACATTTTTTAATTCTTACAATATGAGGTAAATTTATTTATTCAGCCAATATTTATTATTTGTTTATTATGTGCTAAGAATTGTTCTTGGAATAATATATAACTGTCAACAATCTAAGTCTCTTCCCTTATAGAGAATGAAGAAGGTGGATATTACCCATGTTCTTGGGAGGTTTACATTCTCGTTCAGAATATGGACAAGTAACTCGGCAATTTACTATGAGGAAGAACTAACGATTATGTATAGAAGAATCCTAATCTGGGTGTAAGGATTAAAGAGGGTTCCCTGGAAGAGGTAAAAACAAAGGCAAGGAAGGTCCAGACAGGGAGCCGCATATGCAATTAACCCAGAGGAGAGGGAGCATAGCACATTTTAGTATTGTTGGAACAGAGTGTGAGAAAGGAAATGAGGGAAGAATGGAGACTAGAAAGGTAAGCAGTGGGGTAAGTAACTCAGGACTTAGAAATCATGGGAAGAATTTAGGGAGATTTATCCTGTAGCAAAGGGAAACCAAGGAAAGATTTTAAAGAGTATTAACAGAATTAGATTTGTGTTTTAGAGCTGTTGCTATGTATGGAATGAATTGGAGAGGCTCAAACAGGGACCTCAGATAAAAGCCACAGTAATTAAGGGCACCTGGGTTGCTCAGTCAAGTGTCTGCCTTCGGCTCAGGTAGTGATCTCGGGGTCCTGGGATCGATCCCCTAGGCCGGCTCCCTGCTCAATGGTGAGTCTGCTTCTCCTTCTCTCTTTGCCCCTCCCCCCTGCTTGTGCGCTTGAACATCTTTCTCTTTCTCAAATGAATAAATAAAATGTTTTTAAAATAAAAGCCACAGTAATTAGGCAAGACATGAAGGTGTTCCTATCAAGGTTAGTGGCAGAGGAGCTAGAAAAAATGTGGGTAATTAGAGTGTGACAAAATGTAATGATTGAATACAGGAGATGGAGGGGAAGGAAGAGTGAAAAACAGCACACACACATATATATAGCTTAAGAAAGTACATTAATACCAGTACCAGTTAATTATGTAGGTTAACTTAGGAAGAGAGCTTTTGAGAAGGAAAAAAGTTTGTTTTGGAGAAAGTTGATTTTGAGATAGTTAGGTGGAGATGTGCAGTAGGCAAGAAGTTTAGAGTAGGTTGAAGAAGGAAAGTCATCCATTTTAAATAATTCTTCCAAGAAATTTGACTAAATGAAGGAGCACAAAGAATATATAGTAAAAGCAGCAAGTGGATCTGGAATCATAAGAGGGTTTTTGTGTTTCTTTGTTTTTGTTATTAACATAGGATTGATTTAAGCTAGCTTAAATGCTAATGTGAGGAAGCCCATACAAAGAGGTTGAGATGCAGAAAAAAGGGAATAGTGAAGAGCAAAATTCCTAGGAATATGAGAGAACGGGATCCAGAGCACAGGTGAAAAGACTAGCATTAAATAGTAGGAGAATGTACAGTTTCTCCATACCAGCCAGCGGGGAAGGGGAAAGGTATGCAGGTTGTGTAAGGTTCGATGACTGGAGGCTGAGGAGCTTCCCCCTGATGGCTCTTTTTTCAATGTAGTGGGTTTGCTTATTGAGAAGGACCAGGAAGGCTATAGGGAGGAGGAGACACAGAAGAGGAGCCAGGGTTAGCTTGAGAAATATGGGAGGATTGTGGGACAGTGTTGTTTTACCGAAGATAAAATAAAGGACAGTGGGCTGAGAAAATTAGGACACTGGGAAGAGAATGATTCATTTGCTGTTTTGGGGAGGGAAATGACAGAAGACTGATAGATAAAAATATGAGGGACCAAGAGATTGCGAGTTTGAAAAATTTAGAAGTGAGATTTCTGGAAGGCTATGAGGTTATGAAAGGAGTGGGTGAAATGGAGATAAGGAAGCAAAGGAACAGAGAGACTAGTTTATTGGGTGGACCAAGTATTAAAGTCAACCAGGAAGAGAATGCATGCTCTAAGGGAATGTCTTGTACAGTCTTGTGGAAAGTGTTCATAATGTTGTTAGTATTATAGTTCTTTCCTTTTAGGGTGGCAAAAAATTGCATAATAAACGTTGGTCAGCCGTCCATCCGATAGGATGAAAATATTTTTATACTTCAGGGATAAATTCTGATCTAGAGAACTTGTCTATTCGGAACTACTTTAATAGACCGAATAGGTAGGACTTAATGTTTTTAACAACAAAATGTTCTTATATACACTGTATAATTGTACTGCTTTGTTATATAGATGTAAAAATGCAACAAATTAATATCTACAGATAGCATAATGTCTGATTGCTTGGTGTAGTATTTGAAACCAATTTTTTAGAAAAATGTTTTTTAATTTCCACATGAACTTGTTTCTCTCACACCTGTCAGTAAAATGTCAATTCTATTATTTATATGTAGTGCAATCTCATACTTAAGGGGTACAGTTTTGTCACTTTAGTATTGCATAACATGCTTAAATAGATTTTAATTTTTTTCAGAGGTAGTTAAAATCGTGTATTTTAAAATTCCCACATGTTAAAAATAATGACTATACACTTAGAAATGCACAATGTCATATTGCTTATTTGATAACCCTAATTAACCTGTCATACAGTCCTCAACCTGTAAGAAGGCCTCTAGACAACCAAAATACATGACACAATATCCAGGTATTTCACTTAGAGGGTATTTTCCATCTCTTAGTAATGAACTCTTTGGAGTCATATGTATTGATCTTTATTCCATGACACACTTTCTGTAAAATAAAAACTCTTAAGAAACTGGAATCTTATTAAATTAAGAGGAATTGTTTGAAAATGCTGCTTTTTGTTCAGCTGTTTAAAATTGTTATTTTTACCTTTTAGTATCCTCAGCATTGAATCCAAAACTTACAGGGGAGATACAAAAATAAATACCTTATGATACATTGACAGCCTGTTCTACTTGAAATGTAATACGTACATTCTATCTAAATTTAAATTTGTTATTCAGAAAAGTAATGTATTTATTTTTTAACATACATGTTTTAACTTAATCATTATTCAGAATTTTCTAATAGTTCTTAAAATTTCACTTTTGAAAGCTAAAAGTGATTTTTCGTGACTAACTTTCCTCATGGTTGCAAACAGAGCAGCTTGCTTCCTCTTTTCAAAGGGCAGGTGGTTCTCTTAAGGAAAGAAAATGTCAGAAGTCTCATCCTGAGCCCTTGACCTAAATGGCAAGAGTTTCCAACAGTAGGGTTAAAAATAAGTACTTTCAAGTGTAATTATTTAACTGTTTATTAAATTTCCAGAATTTTACAAATAACTCATCTTGAAACTTTTCATAAAGCAGTGATATATAGCTTAAAATATGTCCTAACATGAATAATATTGTAGGTCTTTGCTGTAGCCTAACATCATATAATGAAACAGTTTATTTAAAAGTGCGAATTAGGGGCACCAGGGTGGCTCAGTGGGTTAAAGCCTCTGCCTTCGGCTCAGGTCATGATCTCAGTCAGGGTCCTGGGATTGAGCCCTTCATCGGGCTCTCTGCTCAGCAGGGAGCCTGCTTCCCCCTCTTTCTCTGTCTGCCTCTCTGCCTACTTGTGATCTCTCTCTCTCTGTCTGTCAAATAAATAAATAAAAATCTTTAAATAAAAAAATTAATAAGTAAATGAAAGTGTGAATTAGGTTTGGTGAGTTTAGACTTTGGCTATGTACTAATTTTACTCTACCCATGTATTTAGAATAAATGGACTTTAAGAAATAAAAAACTAGTTTTGCATTATTTACAAATGTGTATATTTGATTTGTAAATGACAACTGATTCAGTTGGGTTTTTTAAAAGATTTTATTTAGAGAGGGAGAGAGAGAGCATGCATGTGGGGGGGGGGCAGAGGGAGAGAGAGAAGCTTAAGTAGACTTCATGCTGAGCATGGAGCCGGAAGCCAGTCTGGATCTCACAACCATGAGATCGTGGCCTGAGCTGAAATCAAGAGTGGGGTGCTTAACTGACTGAGCTACCTAGGTGCCCGATTCAGTTTTTAATATTTTCTCAATTTTGCTTGTGTTCATTTATTTAATACCTTTATCCGATGAGTATAGTTAAAGTCAACTTTGGGCAGTATATTAGTTTTATATTAATGCATTTATTACCATCATTTCCATGGTCTGGAGTCTTGGCATACCTTCATGGATCTTTTGCTCGGGGTCTCACATTGCTAAAATGAAGATGTGAGTACTCTTCCCAGCTCATATGGTTGTTAACAGAATTGGTTCTTTCTGTCCCACAGGACAGATGTGTCCTTCCTGCCTGTTACCAGGGGCTGCCCTCATAGAGGCTGCATGCTTCCTTGCCACATAACCGTCTCAAAACAAAGCTTTTACTTCCAGTCCAGCTGGAGACTCTTTCTCATTCCTCCAGACTCCTTTAAAGGTGTCACCTGGTTATAGCAGGCCCACACAGTATAATTTCCCTTTGATTAAGTATGAGCAATGGAATAACAACCTTAGTTATATCTCCAAAATGCTTTCGCTTGTACAATCTTGTATTATTTAGAAGCAAGTCACAGATTTCACCTGTACTCAAGGGAAGAGGATTATGAAGGGTGTGGTTACTAGAGGGCTAGAATCATGGAGCCCATTATACAATCCTAGACAAGTTGAATTATTTCTTAAAACCCATTTATTATTGATCTAGTTATTTATAAAGGTATAATTACTGTATTACATATAAGTAGATAAACATAGAATTACTGTAAGTTACTCCGAATAAAAGATGTTTGTAATGTTGGACCTTGTTGCTGCCTAATTCATAATTTAGTTTATTCTGAAAATCCTTTTTGTTAAAATAACAACACATAATTCTACAATGACAGTTTTGATGGTAAAACTTTGTAGAACATTTAAGAATTTGAGTTATAATTGAGTCAAGTTTCATCTTTGTTTTACCTTAATTTAGTACCATTAGGATCATCTACCTTGATTGCAATCTAATGCTGGATGAATTAGATTCCTTACAAAAAAAGAATGAGAATGTAATGTCTTCTGACTTAGTGAAGAGGAAGAAACCTTAAATCATTGCCATTGTGTATTAGCTTTAGTATTTAAACTTTTTTTTTTTAAAAGATTTTATTTATTTATTTGTCAGAGACAGAGGGAGAGCGAGCGAGCGAGCACAGGCAGACAGAGAGACAGGCAGAGGCAGAGGGAGAAGTAGGCTCCCTGTCCAGCAAGGAGCCTCATGTAGGACTCGATCCCAGGACCCTGGGATCATGTCCTGAGCCGAAGGCAGCCGCTTAACCAACTGAGCCACCCAGGCATCCCTAGTATTTAAACTTTTGAAGTACTTTTATATTTATTTCATTTTTTCTTGTATATACATACAAAGAAAAAACAGAAGATGGAGAGAGAGTGTATTGGGTCTTAAGCACTGGGGATAACCTCTCAAATAGAAACAAGATGCTTGCCCGTTTGGAGCATATGTTCTAGCAGGAGAAGAGATAAGTCTGAAAATTAATGAAATATGGGAGCTTACATTAGATCTAGAGGAAATGGAGGAAACGGTTTCACAGCAGATAGTAAAAAATGGCACTCTTAGATTTGGTAGTCAGAGAAGTGCTCTGAAGCAGGGAGTCAAACTTACTGTTAGCAAACATTAATCTTTCTTCCTGTAGCTCTTTTTGATACTCAAGGAATTATTTAACTTAACAACATGTAAAGTATGTTTTGTTTGTGGCATATTTTGCATTTATGCTGTCATGAATTTGTAGTTAAGAAGTCAAATATCTGGGGCGCCTGGGTGGCTCAGTGGGTTAAAGCCTCTGCCTTCAGCTCAGGTCATGATCCCAGGATCCTGGGATCGAGCCCCGCATCAGGCTTTCTGCTCAGCGGGGAGCCTGCTTCCTCCTCTCTCTCTGCCTGCCTCTCTGCCTAATTGTGATTTCTGTCTGTCAAATAAATAAATAAAATCTTTTAAAAAAAGTCAAATATCCAAAATATGACATTGAGATAATCTTTGTAAAATGGACTTATTTTCTAAATATATTTCAAAAAATAATAAACAACTAATATAAAAATACTTCTCTTTTTAGGAATGGTGGAAAGCAGCAGACATAATTGGAGCAGTTTGGATAAGCAAAGTGATATTCAAAATTTAAATGAAGAGAGAATCTTAGCTTTACAGCTTTGTGGGTGGATAAAGAAAGGAACGGATATAGATGTAGGGCCATTTTTGAATTCCCTTGTACAAGAAGGGGAGTGGGAGAGAGCTGCTGCTGTGGCATTGTTCAACTTGGATATTCGACGAGCAATCCAAATCCTGAATGAAGGGGCATCTTCAGAAAAAGGTATTAGGTTATAGTCAAGGATAATCGTAGTTCGTAGAGTCCTTTGAAGAGAAGACACTGATAACTTTCAAGTATTTAGACAGTATATTTGTGTAAATTCTTTTGAAAGAGAACACATAAATGTATCTATTAAAGTATTAGCCCAATCCCTTTTGTTTGTGCCTTGGTTTATGTCTGTAAAGATCATAATGTGTCTAAAGACAAAATGTGTCTTCAGTACCATTCTAATAATATTACAGTGAATGCTCAAATGCATCTGTCTTAATGCTTTTTCTTTAAAAGACATTCACATTTTTAAAAAAATGTATTTTCTTGAAGATAGGACTGCTTCAATTTGCAAGCATTCTTTTGTTGTTTGTTTGCAAGCATTCTTATGGAAAATATTTGAGAGTATTTTTATTTTGTCGTTTGGATGGTTATTGGTTGGCTTTTAGGAAACTGACACTTTTAGTTAGACTAATACAGAGTTTTATAAAAATCATTTTGAGCTGCAAAAATGCTTCTACTTGAGTCTGGTGATTTAAGCATAGTTTCCATTTGATATTTATTTTAAAAGAAAAAATGAAATGTAATAAAGTTTTTACTCTTACATTTTTTGCAAGAGAATACTCAGGCAAATGAATTCAATCCAGAAATTCAGGTTTATTTTTTTTTTTTCTTATCAGGAATATTTCACTTAAAAATAAGTAAGATGTATGTAGCTATTGATTTTTAAAGCACCTAGCAAATTATTTCTGGTATTCAGAAGACTTAATTCTCACTTGCTGGTCCATTTTGAAACTGTTACACTTCTGTTGTACCATACAGAAAAACACGAAATTAACTGTAATATATTTCCTTGCAGTAAAAAAGCTGAAAAAGCTAATGTTTTGCCCAGATTGGCCTTTTTTCTTTCACTTTTGCTCTAATTTAAGTTTTCCCCATTTGAGAATACAATAGAAGATAATGTGGCGATGAAAAAGAGTTTGATATTTAAAGCCATTTCTAATTATAATTTTGCTACAACGTGGGGACATGATACTTCCCTGTCATGTATACCTGGAAAGTTCAGTTTTAGATTTGAACACCTATACTATCAGTAGGGGAAAACTCTCTTTCCAGTGATTTCAATAACTTTAAGGATTAAAGAGAAGATTTCCCTGAATCCAGCCTTCCTTCCACTTGGACACAAATTGTTTTGAGCAGGAATTTGGGAGATACTGTTTTGTGGTGGTGGTGGTTGTTAATCTTAACAGACTTTAACCCAATTTAATAGAATAAGCAGAAGAAGCAAGCACAAAGCAACTTGGGGAAAGTGTTTATAGAAATGAAGAACAAGGCTATTTAATAAGGAAGTGGGAAATGCTGTTTTTATTTGGGAAAGAAAGTGATTAAGATCCAGGAACAGAATAAGAAAACTGTTATAATAAATGTATAAAATACTTAAGAGTAAAAGTTAAAAGTAAAATTAGTTTTTTCTTGAAGTGAACTTATGTTAGGAGGCTAGCCAGTCCATAGGGCCAACTGTCAGGTTAGCAGTTTATCAGTGACTATATAGACTGCTAAAAACCGATGTTTAAAAAACTATTGATTAAAAAAAAAAACTATTGATAACAAATACTTTGTTGCAAATGTGTCCATATACAATGCTCTGGGAATGCTGATAGTTAATTTTGTCCCAGAAAAATTAGAAGTGTTAAACTATTAAAAGAATGCTGAAATACTGGTTATCAGAACATATACTTAAGTATGAGCATTATATACTTAGGAATAGGAAAACAAAATAATTTTGAAAGTTATAGCACTGAAATACTGTATTATTTACTGCCATTGCTTTGAAATATGTCAACATAAGTGAACTTAATAAGGCTGACAGTGATTCTGGTGGTATGGCTTCACTTCACTTCATTTAGGCCCTAAACAATAACACTGTATAGGAACTGCCTGGAATGAGAACTTGAAAATTTAAAGATGTGCTTGTCTTGCACAGGGTTAGCAATATGGACAAAAGTTTTATAAGAATGGAAATTTTTGCTTGTGGTCCTTGCCAAGTTTTCCAATCTGGATCAAAACCCTTAATTCTAGTGTGCTTATTTTTCTGTAGGTAAATGTCACCCTCTGATGTTTGTTTGTGGTTTAGAACTGGAAGAGGAAGTATTGAGCTTTTGCTCACTTTGACCAGCCTAGTGTTTTTAATGTGCAGGTGATCTGAATCTCAATGTTGTGGCAATGGCTTTATCGGGATATACGGATGAGAAAAACTCCCTTTGGAGAGAAATGTGCAGCACTCTACGACTACAGTTAAATAACCCATATCTGTGTGTCATGTTTGCATTTCTGACAAGTGAGACAGGATCTTATGATGGAGTATTGGTAAGCTAATTTCTGTTTGAGAAGACTCCTTTTAAGTTAGGCGTTTTTACCTAACCTTGTTAAAATTTTCAAGTGTCTGTTGCATAAAATATGGTTAAATTTTTATGTATTTTGCATTAAAAGAAAGTATCTTAAATATTTTTGAGCAGCTCTTCTTGAATGTCATTTTACAGTTAGCTGATAATAAACTTGATTTTTAAAATAGTTTGAACAATATAATTTACAAATATAAACAGCATAGGATTTATCCTTTAGCTTAAGAGCAGCTCTAGAATTCTACAACTATATAAGCGTAAGTTTTATATTAAACTGTAATTTTTTTAAAGTAAATATTTGGGTTTTAGTTAAGTAAACAAATACATGATCAGTTATGATCAGAATGACTATATATTTTGTCCAAGTTAGTATTTGTATTCTCAGACATTTACCAGTTTGGAAGATGTATGATCATTCTACTTACAGTGAACTATTTCTTTTTTTTTTTTTTTTCATTTGGTCTTTCATTGCTTTACCTCTCCTGCTTTAACCACCTATAAGCACATCACCAGATAGGTTCTTTATCACAAAGTGGGGTAAGGAAGAATAAAATGAGATGTAAATTTCAGTTACTGGGTTTTAAGCTTCATGTTAGTACTACAACTTTCTTTGCATTGTTGGACCTCTTTCTACCTGAGAAGAGCTTTCTAACATGAAATTCATTTGTGTTTGCCATTATAGCACTTAATATAAAAAACACATTGCTTGAGTAATGAATTTAAGTGTCAGTCCCTAAGAATTTGTAAAAAATGTATTTTATTGAGATACCTTAATGAAGATTTTAATAAATGTTATTAGTGTCCATTTTAACAATTCCTTAGTTTATTTTGTCTTTTAGTAAATGAACTGTTGAACTTTCTAACCAAGTTAGAAACTTTCTAATATCCAAGAGTATGTTGTGTTTTTGTTTTTACTGTTATTACTCTTTTGTTAAATGGAAGACTTTAAGTGTTGCATTTTGAAGGAATAAAATATTATTTTCAGGAAGTAGTAAAGTATGGTGAAGACTAGAAAAAGAAGTGGATTGTTCAAATTTTAAATTGATAGAGAAGTATTCTTTAAATTTTTAATTTCTGTATTTTAAATTAAATGACCTACTATAAATACCGTCATTTTCTTATACCTAAATTTGGGTTATTAGGTAAGGTATATATTACCTTGAGTAGGAAGTTCATATTTTTAAACTGCCTTGAGAGTGTACTTAATTATATATTATGTAAATAATTATAATTAACATATCCTTTGTTAAAAATTGTTAAGCTGTAGTAATCTAATGAAAAGTACCCATTTGGGAAATCAGAAGATTGAAGGTCTGAGTCCTTGCTCCAGTTTAGTTACTTCAGTTGGCTAGTTAACTTTTTTGGGTTTTAGTTTTCTGAGCTGTATTTTTACAGCTATTATTTCTAATATTTTCTATACAGCTAATATTTTCTGAGCTAATACTTATAACCCTTTCCCCATCAAAATAGTAACACCTCTGCCTGAACCTAAAGAGTTAAATCTAATTTGTACCAAACATGTTTCCTCTTAAGGGCAGAACCATATTTTATAATTGAGAAAACATGCTAGGATAGGTACCAAGGGAAGTGATCTTACATTTAGAGTAGGGAGACTCTTTCATAGAATGACTTCAATGGAAATACAATCTTTTTTCCACCTTATGACTGTTGATTACTTACCACAAAATTAATTACCTTTGTACATTTATAGAAATTCAAAATACTATTTTACAATATTGAAAGGTCTACAAAAATTTAATCACAATACCTCTGAAAATTTTGTTGCAAACCACCTATTTAACTGTATTTTACTATAGCCACAAAAGTTGTGTCTATAAGGGTCTATTTTAAGACTTAAACTTTCTATTTACAGACATGCATTGACAGTTTTTCCAAATTCTGTATTGGTATGTTCACACTGGTATATTCACTGATAATTCACAGATTTCTTGGATTTGCTGATTAACTTAGCATCCCAGAAAAGATTTTCTCAGTTTCCTCAAAATTAATTTCTGTGATGGAAGGCATCTAAATCTGTTGATACATAAATAAATACATAAATCACTGCTTATATTTTTTGTTGCAGTTACATAAGACTGAACTGGAGTGTTTTTAAACTGAATTGGTCAGTATTTAAGATGTAGATTTTTACTTTGCAAGAATAACCTGAGCACTGAGTTTTTTAGAGGGTTACATTAAGAAAGGCATCTTAGGCATCCAGTGGCTCTGCCAGTATATACACAATAATGTTACTAATACTTTTGAAAATAAAATTGTGTATTAAGTATGTAAAGTAGTCTGCAAGAATTTAAAACTCATAGTATCTACAAGTAATTTCTTGCTCTTCTTTTCAGTATGAAAATAAAGTTGCCGTACGTGACAGAGTGGCATTTGCCTGTAAATTCCTTAGTGATAGTCAGGTAAAAACTAACTTAATTTTGTATTCAAAGTAATTAATAGTTCCTCTTACTTGATTAAGCAACTATTCTTTATGTACAAATATGTATATGTAACATTTATATATAAGTTCTTCTAAAAAAGTAAAGTAATAATTTGTTAGATCAAGGTACTGTAGACTTGTGTATCATAACCAGAATTATTTAAGAATCCTGACTTAATATTTTAGTTTATTTCTGCTTGTGGTGTACAGATAAAGGCATTGAACTCACCCCTTTGCAATGCTATAAAAGAATTCCTTCATTTCTTAATTCAGTAAAAGTATTGAATGCGTATTCTGTGTGTATGTGAGAAAGGAATTCCCAGAAACCACCTGTAATACAAGGTGCTAAGGGCTGTAATAATGAGGAAGTGCTGGGGGAACACTGAGGACTCTTGGCTAGAGGTTGGGGTCCAGTGAAGTCAGAGACCTTACCAAGAGGTGATTGTTTTTTGATAATCTTCAAGTTCCCATTCATCTCAAATTCTGTGATTCTTTTAATAGCAAGAACTTTGTGAATACTGACGGACAGTTCTCTTTAAATTTAAATAGTCAACCCTCTATACTTATTTTATAGAATAATAAAATATAATAAATGCCTTTTAAAAAATATTTTAAATAATCACAGATACTGCATTGTAATTTATGATAGATACAGATTTCTTAAGAGATCTTTTTGCAAGGGCTGTATTTTAAAATGTTTTCTATAAAAATGAAACTCTTCCTAAAGTATAAGTTTTGGAAGTACAGAGTATGTAGTGAAATAGTTTGCTTCATAAAAATCACTTTGAATTTTCTAGTTGAATAGATATATTGAAAAGTTGACCAACGAAATGAAAGAGGCTGGAAATTTGGAAGGAATACTGCTTACAGGTCTTACTAAAGATGGAGTGGACTTAATGGAGAGTTATGTCGATAGAACTGGAGATGTCCAAACAGCAAGTTACTGCATGTTGCAGGTTAGTGCAGTGTGGCAGCAACTTAAAGAAAAACAGTGGTTAACCACCTTCTTCCTTCATTGCGTGGGTATGCCTTTTGCTTCCTTAGGATCTCTAGGAAGCATTTAATTTAATTTTTTAATTTAAATTTTAGGTAATTAACATATAGTGCAATATTGGTTTCTAGAGGAATTCAGTGATTCATCACTTATGTATGACACCCAGTGCTATTCATAACAAGTGCCCTCCTTAACGCACATCCCCCACCCACGTCCCTCCATCAACCCTCATTTCTCTACCTTTAAGAGTCTCTTACAGCTTGTTTCCCTCTCTCCTTTTTTTCTTCTCCATTCCCACAAGTTCATCTGTTTTCTTTCATAAATTCCCCATATAAGTGAGATCATAATGGCATTTGTCTTTCTCTGGCTGACTTATTTCACTTGACATAGTACACTCTAGCTCCATCCATGTCATGGCAAGTGACACAATTTCATTCTTTTGCTGGTTGAGTAATGTTCCATTGTAAAGAGCACATCTTCACTCATCAGTCGATGGACATTTGGGCTCTCTTCCATTGTTGAGCGGTTGTGGAATTGCTGCTATAGACATTGGGGTGCATGTGTCCCTTTGAATCTGTATTTTTGTATTCTTTGGGTAAATACCTAGTAGTGCAATTGCTGGATCATAAGGTAATTCTATTTTTAACTTTCGGGGGAACCTCCATACTGTTCTCCAGAGTGGCTGTATCAGTTTGCATTCCTACCAGCAGTGTAAGAGGATTCCCCTTTCTCCTCATCCTCACCAACACCTCTGATTTCTTGTGTTGTTAATTTTAGCCATCCTGACAGGTATGAGATGGTATTTCATTGTGGTTTTGATTTGTATTTTTGTGATGCTGTGTGATGTTGAGCATCTTTTCGTGTGTCTTTAGCCATCTGGATTTTTTTTTTTTTTTTGAAAAGTGTCTATTCATGTTTTCTGCCTATTTCTTAACTGGATTATTTGGTTTTTTGGGGATCGAGTTTGTTAAGTTCTTAGTAGATTTTTGGATACCAACCCTTTATCTGATAAGGCATTTGCAAATATCTTCTCCCATTCTGTAGGCTGCCTTTTAGTTTTGTTGATTGTTTCATTTGCTGTGCAGAAACTTTTTTTTATCTTGATGAAGTCCCAGTGTATCTTTGGTTTTGTTTCCCTTGCCTCAGGAGACGTGTCTAGTAAGAAGTTGCTGTGGCTGAGGTCAGAGGTTTCTGCCTGTGTTTTCCTCTAGGATTTTGATGGTCTTACATTTAGGTCTTTTATCCATTTTGAATTGTTTTTTGTGTATCGTATAAGAAAGTGGTCCAGTTTCATTCTTTTCGATATAGCTATCCAGACACGATTTGTTAAATTGTCTTTTTCCCATTGGATATTCTTTCCTGCTTTGTTGAAGATTAGTTGACCATATAATTGTGGGTTCAATTTTGGATTTTGTTTTCTGTTCCATTGATCTATGTGTCTGTTTTTGTGCCAGTACCATACTGTCTTGATGATTACCGCTTTGTAATGTAGTTTGAAATCTAGAATTGTAATGCTTCCAGTTTTGTTTTTCTTTTTCAGAATTGTTTTCTCTATATAAGTGTCTTTTGTGGTTCCATACAAATTTTAGGATTGTCTGTTCTAGCTCTGTGAAAAATGCTGATGGTATTTTGATAGGGAATGCATTAAATGTGTAGATTGCTTTGGATTGGAAGGCATTTAACTTCAACCTTATCAGTTGAGCTGTAGCAGTCTTCTACATTCTCTTACTGTCCATCAGCCTCCTGCACTGGGTTATCCAGTTTTTCCTTTCATTTTGGGAATTGTTATTTTAAACTTATATAAAGCTCAAACAGAGCAGAGGAACCTCTCTCTAATTTGTCCAGTTCACAAAACTTTACCTTCTACCAGAGATTACCTTTCCCTGATCTGAACTAAGTCTCACTTGAAGTGCGGAAAGCAAGTTATACCGCAATTTTCTTCACTCTCATTTTCCCTTTTTATGAATTGGGGTAACCAGTTCATCAATTTACTCTTAGTTCTTACTGTCCAGCAGTTAAAAAGAGATTTCTGACAAAGGTTCCCTTCTTTATTTTTGATAGAAATATGGTGAAAATTTAGAACATTTCGCTGAGATTTCCTATAGCCCTCCAGCTAATCCTTCCTTTCGTGGTATCCTCTTTTCTATCCCCTTCCTTTCAAACACTTGATAGCATGCTCTGTACTGGGTAAACATAGTAAAATGCCCCCTCCAACCCTACCTTCTTATGAATAAATATAGATCCTGACCCATGAGCCACAGTATAAACCTAGCAACTTACCAGGCCACTGCCCATTCTGTAATAAAGTATATCATTTTTTTCTTACTGAAATGAAGTTGCATCTATTAAATCAAACTGTGGATATGTGGCTACAGAGTGCAAGTGGCCTTATATTGTTTATGGAGAGAAGTCAGCTATTATAATTATTGTCTTCCTATGTAATGTTTCATTTTCCCTTTTCTGCTTTTGATTTTCAGCAGTTTACCCTCAATGCCTTGTACTTCTTTCTGCCTTGTTTGTGGTTCACGGAGCTTCTTGGATCTGCAAGTCAGTGGTTTTCATTAGTTTTTCAAAGTTTGGGTGTATTATTTCTTCTTTATATATATATTTTCTGTTTCAATCTCATTCGCTTCTCTTTTGGGCTCATATTACATATATATTAAACCATTTAATAGTGTTCATAGGTATCTGAGGTTTTGCTCGTTTTCTTTCCATCCTTTTTTCCTCTGTTCTTCAAATTGGTCAAATGCTGTTGATTTGTTCATTGACTCTTATGTCATATGACGTTGAGTTTTTCAGCACATTCTTTTTTTTTTTTTAAGAATTTATTTATTTATTTGACAGACAGAGATTACAGGTAGGCAGAGAGGCAGGCAGAGAGTGAGAAGGAAGCAGGCTCCCTGCTGAGCAGAGAGCCTGATGTGGGGCTCAATCCCAGGACTCTGAGATCATGACCTGAGCCAAAGGCAGAGGCTTTAACCCACTGAGCCACCCACGTGCCCCTCTGCACATTCTTAATTTCAGCTCTTGTACAATTTAGTTTTAGAATCTCAGTTTTTTTTATAGTTTACATTTTTCACTCAGATCCCTATCTGCACACTGACTGAGCATATGTCAATAGCTGCATTCAGGATTTTACCTGCTAACTCTAACATGGGCTATTTTAGACTTAGTTTCTGTTGACTGCCTTTTTTCCTTGACTTTCAACTATATTTACCTGTTTGTGTCTCATAGTTTTTCATTTGAATGAAAAACTGGATGTCATGTATAGTACATTATAGAGATCTGGGGTCTTTTACCCTTTTCTGAAGAATGTTGGTTAATGCTTTTGGAAGTTCAGTTAGTTGCTGCTCACTTTGGTCTTAAAGTTTTGTTACTGTGGATCTATGGGCAGCCCAAGTTATTTCCCAAGCCTTTCCAGTCTTGATCTCTGAACTGTTTTCCCCTGTAGATTTTGTTGCAGCTTAATTTTAGGTTTATTTAGGGGTAGATCTAGGAAGATTTATCAAATGTGAATTGACCAAATTCTTTCTGAGTTTATCTTACTGCCATGGAAGGAGAAAGGGTGGGATATGAAAATTTCTCCTTTTTTTCTTTGAATTTTTAAACGGGGGTTATATTCTACTTCAATACTTAGTTCTGGCTAGTTGGTCATTATCAGAACTAGAAGAGATGTTTGTTTTTTTTAAGAAGTGAAATTATCAGCTATGAGTTTTCCACATGTTCTTTTAGCTGGATTTACCTCTGATAACAGAAATGAATACCTAATTAATAGGGGAAAGATAAGCTTCTGTTTTGATAGAATGTCTAAAGATAGTCTGTTAGCTATTACAGGTTTCTTCCCTTTCCGTAAGTGATACACATTAAGTTCTAACATTTTACTTTTCTGTCTGGTTCCCCAAAACTGGGCTTCATATTGATGCCCATGGAATCATTGGGAGTTGAGACTTTCTCTATCATGTGAACTTAAGGAAGATATCTTGGACAGGGATAAAAGCAATCTGTGAAAACCAAAAGCAAGTGCAGGTGAAATGTGAAATGTCACAGCTGCCAGGGAAAATACACCTCTAGGAAGAGCCTTACTGGCAAGAAATTGAAGTTCTTATTGGGAAGAAATCTAAAGTAAGCTTAAGGTAAAGAAATTGTTGCTTTTCATTGTGTCCTAGGGATAAAAAAATGAAAGAACATTTTGGTTTTGGGGTTGTTTTTTGCTTTTGTTTTTAGTTTAATTTTTAAGGTAATAAATAAATGTTTTAGTTGAGGGCAAAAGAGAGAATAAACAGGTTTAACTTTCAGATAAATATATATACAAAAAGATCATCCCCATTCACAGTACATGCTAGACACAAAGAATGAGGTTCAGTATTATTTTAAATGCGATGAAGTAATTTTGGTATGCATTTTTATTAAATAGTAACCAGATTTTATGAATGCAGGGTTTTTAATTTTGGGGACAAAGTATTCACATTACTTTTTGTTGTATTCAAGTAGGAAAGTGAATTGTTTACTCTTGGGTCCTTAATTTAAATAAGGGATAGAGAATTATACTTTCCTGGCCAGGATTAATGATAATATATATAGTACATATTTATGTCATTAGTAGAGGCCAGCTTAAAGAAATTACAGAAGCGTCCATCAATTATTTTATCTTTATCCTCATTTTATCTTTTTACCTTCATTTTTTTATCTCTGTCCTCATCAGCTTTTGGCAAAAAGGAAGCCTTTTTCTTCTGTGTGACTCATATGTTACCTGGAATCCTGTGGCTCAGCCAGAAAAATTTTAAACAACTGTATTAATTCATATTTTCTTTTTTAGGGTTCTCCTTTAGATGTTCTTAAAGATGAAAGAGTTCAGTACTGGATTGAGAATTATAGAAATTTATTAGATGCCTGGAGGTTTTGGCACAAACGAGCTGAGTTTGATATTCATAGGAGTAAGTTGGATCCCAGTTCTAAGCCTTTAGCACAGGTAAGTACGCACATTATTTTGGAGAATCAAATTGTAACATATGTTTAATGTAGCTCAAAGAGAAGTGTTTGCAGCATGTTATATTGGGTAAATTTAGAGCTCAATTTAATAAATTATTATTAGCTCATCCTTTTGATTATGAGTAGCTGTTAATGTCTTTATTTATCCCAGATGTCATTCCATCATTGTCCATCTTGTTTTTTTAATCCTGCAACTTCCTAACAATCATCTCAGTGGCTTACGCTTGAGTCTGAGCTAGAGCAAACAATAGCAGGCCCAGAGGGTCTTCGGCAAACCAAAATCAATCTTAGAGTTCTTTTCTAGTTTATTCCAAGCCCTTTCCAAATCCAAACTATTATATTATCTTATAAATCCCATTTATGTATTAAATTTTTCTGCATTATTTAGGTGTAATAAGGCAGGATTTTTTTTTCTCTAACTATATGTCTAATTAACTATGGAAATTGTTTTACTATTTAAAAAACATGAGCTCAGTTATCACATGAAACACGACATGAGATCACTGTATCTAAATTTGGACGTTAAATACCGAGTCTATCCTCAATGTGAGCACTGGATGGTGCTGTTTTCTTGTTTTAGAAAGTTGAGGAATTAGTAATTATTTTAAAACAACCTGAGTTTTCATAAAATAGCGTTACATGATAATATTTGTTATTCATCTGTATGTGTTTAAGAGCCCAGGAATTTAATATAAAAGCAAAATGAACATTTTCTATTACTATTATTCTAAAATTCTAGCTATTTGACATTATAGGGTCCTTAACTCCTTTTTGTCTTAGGAAATGAAGGCTTTCTTTATAAGAAAATTTTGTCAAGGAGATGCAATCATTGAACTTTGGATCAGAACTTACACTGGGTTATTTTGTAATATTCCAGTGTGAATTCTAAAGTCTTTATTATTTCTGAAATGTTGTTATCTAATGTTTCCAAGTTTTTCTACAGATGTCAGTGGTGTTAGAAAGGATATAACTAAACAGAGGTAACAGAGAAGAAGTACTCAATGTCACTGCTAAGTGGAAATCCTAGATGAAAGCTAGTCAAATTTAGCAGATAACAAATTATTTTATAATATAAAGTAAACCTTAAAAATTATTTAAAAACAGTTTGTTAGGATCAGACTTTGAATTTTATTTATAAAGTTTGCATTATTCTTACTCCTCCTTTTATTTGTTGTATAGGTGTTTGTGAGTTGCAATTTTTGTGGCAAGTCGATCTCCTACAGCTGTTCAACTGTGCCTCATCAGGGCAGAGGTTTTAGTCAGTATGGTGTCAGTGGGTCACCAACAAAATCTAAAGTCACAAGTTGCCCTGGCTGTCGAAAACCCCTTCCTCGATGCGCACTTTGCCTCATTAATATGGGAACACCTGTTTCTAGCTGTCCCGGTATGACATAATTCTATAATATATTTTCTGAGCTGAAATTGTTCCGACATAACTGATTTAATGTTGTCAGTAGAAGACTTACAAGGTTGGGTTTATATTATTTCTAAGAATAAGCCACTCTGCTGGCTCAGAGATTTTGTATTTCCTGGAATTTGTAAAAATCTATACATTAAAAGTAAAGTCTGTATTCATGATATCACAAGTAACCTCACAATGATAGTCCATTTAAAGTTTGTGAAAAGATCTTAAATATGAAGTAATCCTATACTACACTATTTTCTTACCACTTTTTCTAAGAGGAGATCCCTCAGGTTTTTTGTTTAAAAGTCAATGCACCCTCATTTATTAACAAATACCTTGTACGCATAAAGAGCTTTTGGTTCTCAAAGCACTTTCATATTCTCTTTTTTAATCTTCAAAATCTACCTGTGAATATGTACAGAAAGTGTTAGTCTAGAAATCACATCCCTTTACTTCCAAATTTTGGTGCTGCTTTTTTCTATATTTGTCAGTTATGTAGTGAATATACGTATTTTTTTAATGGTTAGAAATATTAGGATTATTGTTTACTGCTTATGGTGCATATAGAAAAAAATTCTGAGAACAGTAGATAGTTGAATATAATGTTATCCAGTGGCTAGAAATATTTGAGTTATTTATTTAACTTGAAAATTACACTGTGGCAGAAATTTTAATTGAAAATATTTGAGAATTTAGCATACTGGTATAATCAAGAGCTGGTATGGTGTGAGAATGCCTATTGTATTAGTTCTAGCTCTGTGACATTCAGTCTGTAACACAGAGTTACTTTAGCACTCATTTATATAAGGTGTTAGAGGGAGATTCTTTTTAATTATGTAATTTTATAATTCTGTTCTGCAGTTGGTTCATATCAATAGTTTGTTTTATTATATTAACATCTGTGAAGGAGGTTTGCTGGTATCATTGGATACCTGAATAATTACACCTGAATATTTGTTATATAATATATATTATACACTATAATATAATACTATACTGTGTATTATATATAATTATATAATTATACCTGAATAATTATTTTTCAAGTTTGATACCCTTTTTTAACAAAGGCAATTTGTAATGTTTTCAAGTTTATTTATTAGTTCTCATTTAAATTTTAATCAAGAATTTTCATTTGCATTTTATATATTGCATGTTGATCACTTTTATGGTCCTGATACTAGTAAATAGAAAATAATTTGGAATAAAAATCTGCTATAGGAAAAGAAAAAGACAAAATATTGCATAAATAAGTTATATATGTACTGTGATACATAAAAATAGTTGGATTCAAGACATCTTTCAGACCATAAGCCCCAGGAAGCTATAGTGGCCTGAGTGCTATTCTTTTTTTGCTAGATTTTAACTTTTCAATCTTTTTTATTTTTAAAATAGGTTAAAAAAAGAGAAAATCCGTTTTCTAAAATTTGAAGAAAAAACAAAACATTTCAACCTCTCTGTTATAGAGGCTGTTAATGAATGAATATTCAATACTCAGGTTTATAAAGTGTTAACATTTTTTCATATTTGCTTCAGAAATTTTATTGAAATTTGCTTCAGTAATAATTTTTTGTGTATATGAATGCTTGTTAAGATAAGACTGAAATGCTGAGATGAATCAAAGATCCTTGTGAAGCTTATAGTATAAAATGAGCATGGATAAGATAAGAAATGATATGTTTAGTGGTCTGGAATCCCTTAACCTGCCATTCCAGAATCTCTAAAAAGATCTGAAAATTCTATGATCAAAAACAAACAAAAATCCTGTTCAGAATTGACATTAAGGCCTTTGATTACAGAATGCTGCCTTAGACTTTCCTGGAATTGTTGTATTTGCTCTTTATTTCTCTAAAATCCCAAACATTCTGTATTCTGAAACATGTTTAGCTCCCTGAGGTGAATAAGGAATATTGTATAAAGAAAGTAGCAGGAAATTTGAAAGAGGGAAACATTACTTCTTTTTGAAGGATATCTGGATAACTTCAGAAAGAAGATGCTGTTTAAGCAGGTCCTTTAAAAAAGTTTGGGAGTGAAGATTTTAGAGAAGCCTTTCTAGGTGTGGACAAGGAATAAAAGGCATGAACTAGGGTAGAGATTGGTGAATGTAAGTACAGAGAGTGTATGGGAACTACCAGGTGTGACAAGGCCTAGGAAAGTAGACTATCAGGAAATAAATTTATTAGGAAAATTAGGGAAACCTGTGTATAATCTTTAAAGGATTACTGAGCTGACTTAATTGTGAAATACAGTTACCCTTGAATAACATGAGGATTAGTGGCACCAACCTCTGAATAGTCAAAAATCTAGGTATAACTCTTGACTCCTCCAAAATTTAACTACTAGTAGTTTGCTGTTTACTTGAAGCCTTACTAATAACATAAACAGTTGATTAACATGTATTGTATATTTTGTGTATTTAAATACTATATTCTTGTGTTAAAGTAAGCTAGGAAAAATAAAATATTAAGAAAATCATAAGGAAAAGAAAATATATTTATAGTACCATACTGCAGAAAATCCACACGCAAGCAGATCCACACAGTTCAAACTCGTTCTTCAGTGGTTAGCTGTAATAAATGTATTCTTTTTTAATATATAAAATCAGGAGGTTCTGAGTTCCAAAATAAGACAGGACCTAATAGAAATAAAATGCTAGCTTGAAACAGTTTAAAGCAGGTGATCAAACCCCCCTGATTCTTTGTCTGCAATTAGAGATGTCATCCATCCATCATGGTTCATGATCCAAATGGCCAGGATTTCCATAAGCTTATTTAACTGAGTGTTGCATATTTTTATACAATTGTGCTTTAAAGATTGGAATTCTGTTGAAAATAATGTTTATAACTATTAATGTTTGTAATTATTTATAAATAATTATAACTATAATGCTTGTTATAAATATTTAGCATTTTAAATCTTTTTTTGTTTGTTCGTTTTTGTTTTTTAAAAGATTTTATTTATTTATTTGAGAGAGAGAGAGAATGAGAGAGAGCATGAGAGGAGAGAGGTCAGTGGGAGAAGCAATCTCCCTCCTGAGCAGGGAGCTGGATGTGGAACTCGATCCCAGGACTCCAGGATCATGACCTGAGCCGAAGGCAGTTGCTTAACCAACTGAGCCACCCAACATATTTAGCATTTTATACATTATTTATTCAACAAGTATCTAGCACCTATTGTTCTACGTGCTAGGAATGTTACAGTGAACAAAACAGACAAAAACCCCTGCCCTTAATGTAAAGGAGTGATGCCTTTTTTAGAGTTAGATAATGTACTGGTTTCCTTCTTACTTGTAGTAGTAGTAGTAGTACCAGTAATAGTAGTAGTAGTATAGTAGTAGGTACTGACCACATGAAACCCTAGTGTCCTTCAACTGTTCTATAGCACTTACCTTTGTAATTCAGTATGAATCTTTTAAAAGTTAAAACTATCTAAAATTTAAAAAATGAAAGTTAAAACTATTTAAACTTTTTTGAGTGTAGTTGACACACAATGTTACATAAGTTTCAGGTGTACATCTTAATAATTTGACAAGTTGATACACTATGCCTTGTTCACCACAAGTGTAGCTACCATTTGTCCTATTACATCACTATTACAGTATCATTGACTGTATTCCTTATGCTCTGCCTTTTGTTACTTACTCATTCCGTAATTGGAGGCCTATATTTCCCTCTCCCCTTCACCCATTTTGCTTAACCCACAACATCTTCCCTCCGGCAACCATCAATCAGTTTGTTCTCTGTATTTATGGGTCTGATCTGCTTTTTGTCTGTTTTTTAAAAATTCCATTTATGAATGGAATTGTATGGTATTTGTCCTTTACAGTCTGACTAATTTCATTTAGCATGATACCCTCTAGGTCCTTCCATGTTGTCTCAAATGACACAATCTCATCCTTTTTATGGCTTTGTAATATTACTTGTATATGTATACCACATTTTCCTTATCCATTTGTCTATTGATGAAGACTTAGGTTGCTTTCATGTCGTGGCTATTGTAAATAATGTTGCAATAAACATAGGGGTGCATATACCTTTTTGAGTTAGTGTTTTCATTTTCTCTGAGTAAATACCCAATATTGGAATTACTGAATCATATAGTAATTCTGTTTTTAATTTCTTGAGGAACCTTCATATTGTTTTCCACAGTGGCTGCTCTCTTTGCATTCCCCACACTTCATAAGAGTTCCTTTTTCTCCATATCCTTGCCAACACGTGTTGTTTCTTGTCTTTTTGATTCTACCCATTCTGACAGGGGTCAGGTGATATCTCATTATGGTTTTGACTTGTATTTCCGTGATGATTAGTGATATATATCTCTTCGTGTGTCTGAGCCATTTGTATGTATTTGTTGAGTTATGTAAGTTTTTTATATAATATTTTGGTTATTAGCTCCTTATCAGATATATCATTTGCTAAAGCTCTTTGATCTTTAAAAAGCCTTTTTCATGTGGCAGTGAGGTAGACCTTAATATTTTCAGCTTCATCAGAGAAACATAAGGAGTAAACTGTCCTGGATCCAGTCCGTTTTTCGTAAAGTTAGAAGTTAAAAAAACAAAGTGAAAATCACTTAGTGAGTTCTATACAATATAAAATAGTTCCTCTTTAAAAGGTCTGTATTTTCTGTTTTCTTCCTTTTCCCTTTCATTGTGAATCATTTTTATGAAGCTTTTAATAAGAATTTCAGTGTATTTACATCTTAACCACCTATACATATTACATCTTCCATCACCCATAAATCCTTTACTATCATTAGCAAAAACAAATGGGTATTTAAAAAAAAATGCTGTAAGACTATCCTTGTAGTCTTTAAATTATGACCAGGAATTGTCTAGGTAAAATTTTGAACACAGCATCATGTGTTAATAGGCATACATGTGCTTAATAAACTTAATATTTTACTTACTCATTTTTCTATTCCTGTCCCTAATTACATATGATTTTAAAATATTTAAATTGGTCTGGTTTAGAACAAAAGAAAACATATTAAGATAGCCACAATTAATAGAATGAGCGTTTTTTGAGCACTAAATAGAAATATAAATGTGAATATACACACATATAAACATGAATGTGTAATAACACATTTTTCCTTAACTTCTTGGTGAACTGTAATACAGACAGGAATATATATACCAGGTACTATGATAAATCAAACATCAATGAAGCCTCTGTCCTGGTTAAGATAACATTGGCTGTACCAGTGCCTTTGCTCATTATTCCCTGCCTACTACTACCTCTTTCCTCTTTCCCAGAGATTATTACTGCCCTAAATTGGGTGTTATTTGGTTCCTTGATTATCTGTATAGTTATGTCACATTTAGTTTTGTCTGTGTTTTAAGTTTCATATGAATGAATCTTACGGAATATATCCTTTGGCTTACCTTTTTCTGCTCAACATTGATTTTGGGTTCTTTTACTTTTAATGATGCTGATGAATGTAGCTGTAGTTTATTCATATTTCATTAGTATTTGGTATCCCCCCCCAATTTTAAAAATATTTTATTTATTTATTTATTTGACAGCAACATGGAGAGAGGGAACACAAGCTGGGGGAGTGGGAGAGGGAGAAGCAGGCTTCCCACTGAGTTAGGGAGTCCAATGTAGAACTTGATCCCAGGATCCTGGGATCATGATCTGAGCCAAAGGCAAACGCTTAACAACTGTGCCATCCAAGCACTCCAGTATTTGGTATTCCATTCAGGGCTGTAACACAGTTTTTTCCTCTCTGCTATGGTTGTGGACACTTTGGTTGTTTACAGATTTTTAATGTTATGAACAATATTCTTGTGAACATTTCTGCATATGAATCCTTTTAGCACGTATAAAATTTTCTCTAGTGGTATGTACCTAGAAGTAAAATTACTAAATAATACTGTTTGCTCATGTTTTCCTTTGGATTTTTATGTCTGTTCAAGGAGAGAGATTAGCCTATAATCTGACTTTTCTCATATTATCTTTGTCTGCTTTTGTTATTCAAGTGATGCCAGCCTTCGTAAGTGCATTGGGGCATTTTCCCCAATGTTTTTTTGAAGAAATTTGTATAGATGAAAATTACCTGTTCCTTCAGGGTTTGGTTTGGTAGAACTCAGCTATAAACTGGACATGGTATTTTCTCTGTGGGAAGATTTTAAACTGATTGTTTTTCCAAGGTTGTTAATTCAGATTGCTTCTTACTGGATTTGATAACTGAGATTTTTCCATTTTTTATTGACTTAAAAATGTAAGGAAACTCCTGTTATCCAGTGGTTTTTCAAACTAAACTAGATCATGGCATTAACATTGCTATTTCAGTATGATGTGTGATTTGTATTTTGATGTAGTTTTAGAAATACCTTTTAAGAAGCTTTGAATAAAATATTTTGACAGTTAATGAAGATAATTTTCTTTAACCCATAGGAGGATCCAAATCAGATGAAAAAGTAGACTTGAGCAAGGATAAAAAATTAGCTCAATTTAACAACTGGTTCACATGGTGTCACAATTGCAGGCATGGTGGACATGCTGGTCATATGCTTAGTTGGTTCAGGTAATCAGTACATTTCTTCTTTAATAGGCTTGGAGTTGGAGGAGGTAGAGCAGATGGTCTTTTAAATAGTTCATTTGTATACAGCCAAAGAATAAATTTCTTTTTTGCTGTCACTTGAGTTCACAAAGGTGGTGTCACCATTTCTGTCATTAAATATCCAATGTATTCTTAAAGTATAAAATTAATACTTATATAGAAGAAATAGTTTAAATATTATGTATGGGCTAAATGTTTGAATAGCATTATTTGGAGAGAGGATATATTTAATTTGTTTTTTTACAACTAGCCTAATATCCTATCATAGTATGTAATTGAAATTAGAAATTAAATGATGGCGAATACTTACCAAACAACTGTATCAGTTATCATCTAAATAAACTTCTTGTATAGTAAGTAAGCACTTCATGCAATAGAGACTCAAGCCATATTTAGTTCTGTTTTAAGTAGTGCTAGTGGTACTTTACTCCTCGTTGCTATAACTTTTATGCCCAGTTTGTCATGTTCATTTTAATTAAAACTTCAAGCACATCCCTGTCACTTTCCTAGCTATAGATCAGGTATCTTGTTATGTATTTAAAAGGTAAAACTATTTACTTTTCAGTAACTTTCTCCCCAATTCAGTTTGTCAGTCATTTTTTATTTAATTCTTTTCATGCTTTTTGTCTTTGGGTTTTAATTTCTGTATTTTTTTCAAATACCATTTTGAACATTGCATTCTGCATAGAGATAGGTATATAGGTAAATGTATGTATGTATATGCTTAATTTAGATTTTTAACTGTTACTTGACCTATTTTTTTTAGGGACCATGCAGAGTGTCCCGTTTCTGCATGCACTTGTAAATGTATGCAGTTGGATACGACAGGAAATCTGGTACCTGCAGAGACTGTCCAGCCATAAAATGTTATCATCTAAAGAGAAACCTTCAAGTGTGGAGCTTTCTAATAGATGTCCTTCATAGCTCAAAAACGTACCTCAGAGCAAGTCACTCATGACTTTCCTGTAATGGGAAAATAAATCATTCTATCAAATCAGCAATTTGATGTTTGAGTGATTTTGATGTGCTTCACAGAGACAAATGCTGCTGAAGTGAACATCAGCGTGTGGGCATGAATTCTGTTCAGTAGGTTGAAAAGTTCATTTTGGAAGAGTTTTATAGGGCTTGTTGAAATTATGAACACTATGCAAGCAGAGTTTCTGGAATAACCAAGAACAGACCTTGAACCTGTATCTTCTAAGCTGAAATTGGCTATCTTTTCAGTAAAATCTGTATGCCTTTTAAAGTAGAATAAAATGACCAGTTTTTTACCTTTAGAACTGGAGAACTTCTACCCCACACTGGAATAAATTTCATCAAGGTATGGTTGGTATAAATTTCTTAATACACTTTCATTTCAAGATGAGAAATCTTTTGGCACAGATCATTATTGTCTTCCTAAGAAAAGCCAAAATTGAGAATGTATCTTAATACTTCTTCTGTTCTGAGGAGAAAGCTATGTATCATTTCAGGGGAACATGTTATAAAATTTTCAGTTTTTCAGCCTTTTGTTTTCCAGTGTCTTCATTTGTCTTCAAAGCTTTCTTTCCCCATTAATTCATCATCTTACACGCATCATCTCAGAGCATCTTCCTGAACACAAAGCCTATGCAAGATTATAGGGGACTAACCATTCAGCTGAACCTGCATCAGTGTGTCCTACTCTCAGATTCCCTCATAGTGTGGAATACTCTGTTTTCGAAGGTAACCTGGGAGCTGTTGGGGAGAACAGGGTCACTTTGGAGACAGTTATGCTTTAAATGTAAGTTTCTAAAAGTAAGTATATTTGGGCCAATTCAGGAACTTTGTTTAAAAATTTTATTCTTTTCCCTTTTCACAGCTAAGTAGGAGAGAAATACAAAGGATTCGTGGCATGCTTCTCTGTTACCTGACATATATAGAGTATTGAACTGAATTTCATAGTTGAAGTTGTATTTATAGATAAAATAAAAGGAAGCATAAAAATTATTGTATAGATTTTGGAGAAAGAAATATCTTAAGCTAAATAATTTTAAGAGCTTTCATGTTAGCAGTTTTACTCGGTAGAATATCAATTACATTAGTTTGAGGTGTGACCTAAATGCAAAAGTGGATTCAATTTATTTTTACTTTAAGATCTGATGTGAAAAGCACTTTTCAGGGGAAACATTGTGTATCTGTCTATTGCATATCTACTGTAAACATCTCACCTAGATGGCAGTCTTCTTTTAAGTTGAAAGAATTTGGAATAGTTAGAATTTTTTTTTTTTAACAAAGATTGCTATAAAGGGGACTTTTTTCCAGTTTTCTTTTAAGTGAATCTTCCTGACTTCATTTTACTAAAATAGAACCTTTATCTTTACCTTTAAAATTGCCTCAGTTAAAGTGTTCCTTTCAAATTTTCTATGTCTTAAATATGAAAACTCAGCTTTAAGTGATATCAGACTATCATAATACATTCTCATTTCTCCTTAGCTGAAGTTTGATAAAATTATTGAATTTATATTTATAATAGGGTTATATCTAAAATATTTATAATTTGGGAAATAGTAAAAACAAAGTCTAGAATATAATTTGCTTGTTTGTATTCATAAAGGGTGACATTTTTAAGATTGTTTATGCCTATGTGTTAGCTTCCTGATATTTTCTCTGAAGCCCAAATAGTCGTATAAGATGTCTGTTTTATTTGTTTTACATTTCAGTGTATGTGGACCATGAAAATAGATTCAAATTATTTTTCCATTTTTATTACTAGTCTGATATTTGGGATTATAAACTCAAGTTATTTTACCTAAACATGTTCAACAGAAGTGTTTGATAAAAGTGTTTTTATTATTTTTTTAAAAATTGAATAAATTTGGGTTGCAGTCACATGTCTGATTTAAAAATTATCTTTGACTCCTCGACAAATAATCCAGTAAACTAATATTAGTACTTATTTTGATGACAAATTTGACATCTAAGTAACATTTTTAAGGCTCTTTTTTAGTTTAATATGCTTTCCAGAATGGTTATTCTTTAAATGGTATATTTTAAAAGTAATTTTCCATTGTCAGTGATACTAGAGTTAGAAGGGATAAAGTTCTGAATGTAATTATATGGCCACATTTAGTTTCAGCTACTCATTTGACTGCAAATATTAGAAGTATGGGCCTTGACATTTAAATTGTAATCTTAGCCCCAGTACAGTGGCCAAGTAATCTGACCTTTGTGGGCTTCAATTTCCTCATATGTTAAAAAGTATAGAAATAAACCTCAGAGGGTAGTAAGAAATGTTAAGTGATGAAATGAACAGGAAGTACTATATCCCTATCACATAATAAGTAATGTAGTGGTTATTAGTTGTTGCCTTAATCTTTATTGGTGCTCATCTGTCAGTACTTTCTAACTGAATATGTTATAATTTAAACAAAGGATTTACATTTGTCCAATGAGTGAAAATTTCCCAAGAGCTTATTTTCCAAAATTTGGATAAATTATGGTTTTGTTTTGTTTTGTTTTGTTTTTGAGGTAGGGCTTAACTACCTTGTTTATCCTAATTTTAGAATAATACTTACTTTTTGCTCTAGGCTGAAATCCTCCAAACAACCATCTAGGAGTTTGATGTGATAGAGGAGTGAACACAAGGATTAAAATTAAATTTTCAGCGCATCTGGACAGTTGAATAGTAACTCTTGAAAACTTGAGGTTTTTGTATCCATACTCAACTCTTAAATCCAGGTCATTACTTTTCTAGGAGAACATATCCAACATTATTGCTATGTAATCCATTTTTTTAATTTCATTACACTAGATGTTCATTTCAGTTAAAATGTTGGAGTGGTAGTAGTAATAATAGAAAGGAAGCATCCTGTGAGTTTTTTCTCCCTTGGCATAGCTGTAAGTAAAACAACTTGGACACAAATTAGTTCTACATGTCAAACATCGCTCAGAGGCATCATAGAGTTGGGAGAGACATGTTAGTTTTAGTTCAGCGTCCTCACATGAAGTGCTTGTGATCCACATGGCTATAGCAGAGATGGGGCTCCCTGGACAGCTGATCTGTCTACCCCTCTAATTCTCCCATCACATCACCTGCTTGTTCTCCCTCTTGCCTGAAAATTTTGTAGATCTTTTGGCTGATTAGAAAAAGCAGCACTTTACAAAAATATTAGTTTCTGTAAAATATAAATTTTTCCAGGTATCTGGAAAGAAAGAAAGCCTCCCAAAAGTTCCTAAAAGCTAATGTAACCCAAATACCAAATAACATGGATTGCCAGAACAAAGAACTGATTTCACTTGGGAATATACCTGGTAAATTCATAAGTAAAATGAATATCAAGCCCAACAGTGTTTTAATAATAGTTACTGTTGGGGGCACCTGGGTGGCTCAGTGGGTTAAAGCCTCTGCCTTCGGCTCGGGTGGTGATCCCAGGGTCCTGGGATTGAGCCCCACATCGGGCTCTCTGCTCAGCGGGGAGCCTGCTTCCTCCTCTCTCTCTGCCTGCCTCTCCACCTACTTGTGATCTGTGAGTCAAATGAATAAATAAAATGAATAAATAAAATCTTAAATGAATAAATAAAATCTTAAAAAAATATATAATAATTACTGTTGGTGCTTATTATGTGCCAAGTACCATGCACAGTATCCCATTTGATCCCCACAGTAGCCCTGTGGGGCAGGTATACCATTCCCATTCCCATTCTGTACATGAGGCAGTCGTGGTGTAGGGACATGACATGCTCACTCACGGTTACATAGCTAGCCAATACCAGAAGAAAGATTGAGCTACCAGTCATCTGACTTCCCAGTCTGTACTTTTAACTACTGTTTTATACTTAAGTGTACTAGTTTATGGGCTGTATGTTAGAAAATCCACTATGACAAAGAAAGGTTTACTATATTTAGTACTAATACATCAAAAGAGAAAAACTATGTTAATAGCTCACTGGATGTAAAAGGCGTTTGAATTTGTTTTTTAGATTCAGTTACTATGCAAAGGAAGTGTCTTTCCTCCATTATCTGGCTGCTATTTCACTATCACTCTCAAACAGTTGGCATGGTGCCTAGTGGAGAAATAGTAAAATCCTTCTTATTTATGGGCAAGAATAAAACAACGATCCTTTGTTAGCACTGGTTTTGCACACAGCAGTGCAGAAGAAGAAAGCAGGAGACACACCTTGCTGCTTTTCCAAATCCTTTAAGTTTCATGTTACAAAAATGCCATCAACAATTAAAGGCAGATAAACCGATGACCTACAACATGCATGACAAATACCCTTAACTCACAAAGAACATTCTCAAATCCATAAAGAAAAGTCACAACCAATAGATAATATTGATCAGGAATTGTAGAAAGAAAATAAATTAAAATGGCCAATTAGAATAAATGTGAAATCAGGAACTAATGCTGATTAAAACAATAGGATACTGTTCACTTGCCTGCGAAGATTAAAAAGAATAATATGCATTTTCCTGGATGTTGGAAAGAAGCTTGCTGAGATAACGACTTGTGAAAGTATATATCAGTAAGGAGTCCTTGAGGACTTGGGAGCAATACGTATCAAAACCCTTAAAAAGGTTCAGACCCTTTGACACAGATTATTGGGAGTATTTTCTGAGAGACAGATGGGTGCACAAAAATGCAGGTTTCTAGGAAGTGATTCATCATAGCATTGTTTATAATGAAAACTTGGAAACCTAAATACTAGTAAATAAGAGTAAAGAAATGGTTATTTCCAGTGGAATACTAACAAACTTCAAAAAAGTATAGATATTTTTATTGACAAAGGAAGATTCATGATATATTAATGAACGGAGGAAAAAGCAGGTTATGTATAGCATATAGACATATTTGTATGGAACACTGGAATATTTACAAATATTTTAACTGTAATCATCACTCAAGAGTGAGATTTTAAGTGACACTTACCTGTATCCCCTAGTTTTCCTGTAATAATGATAAATGTACAAATAAATGGATGTGCATATCACACATTACTGACTTACAGAAGTTACCCATAATGTGGTATCTTGTTATGATAATGAACAATCAAATGTTGGGAATTATTCTGTGAGGTAAAGAAACTTGCTACAAGATATTAGGAAAATGAGTACTGAAAACTAGTTGGAAAACATTTTTCTAGATTTTCTATTTTATAGTAATTATTTAGGAATAATAAGATGTGGACATTTCTCTTAATTTCTCTCTCATAATATTTGAAAATAGTGCATTTTGTCCTCCGTTTAACACATTGGGAAATAGACCCATAAAATAATTCTGATTTCCCTGAGGTAGTGATACATAATTAATAACTATTTCAGTATTTTCCCTCCTAGATCTTTCTCTTGAGATTTCCTAGCTCCTTTGTTTTGGCTCTGGGCCTGTGGCAGGAAACCTCTCCTCTATGTTTAGAACTTAGTTGGTTATTGTCCAATTCAGTGTAGAGTAAGTTTTACTGATTTCCAGTAATTTAACAAATAACCTATATTTAAGTGATAATTCTGAACCACCTGCTTGTCCATGCCTCTAACCAGCAAGAATTTGTGTGCCTCAGTGTACCAGACACTGTGAAAGGTTATGATTTCAAAGGATTGATGGACACCATAAGTTGCCTTGGAGGAGCTGTATGTCTAATGAAAGAGATAGACATAGACATAGTTTTCAACAGATGCAAATCTATTAAGGTTAATATTTATCATTGCTGGAAACTATCGTTTAATATCTCTACAAGACAAAAAAGAGGTTTACTTAGTTTTCCAATTTTGGACTTTCAAAAACTGTTGTCTAGTTAGAAATAATTTTATGAATTAGAGTTTATCTATATAGCATTTTTTAAAAATGTAATTTTCTTACTGATCTGTTAATAGTCCAAAGTTTTGAAATGCCTACTAAAAACATAACTTTAGGATTAAAGTTATAAACAGGAATAAAACAAGGATACTGTAACTGCTGGTTCCACACACAGAAAGGAAAGACACCTTGCATCTTTTCTAAGTTCTTATAGTTTGATAATGTGTGTAATTTTATGATGTGTCAGAGGTAACAACAATAATGGTAATTCAGTACAATTTATGAAGAGCACGTGGACTTGACATAATTTCATAACTGGAAATTCAGATGTAGGAATCTAACTAGTTGGGCTCTTAAAATATGAAGTCATAAAGACAGGGCAGTCTGGAGCATTTGAAGACATTAATGTCTCAGAAACTTGAAAAGACATTTGTGTAAGAACTCAAGAACTCTGTTGGTCTTACATCTTTTTATTTGGATGTACATCTTTTTATTTCATTTACATATACAAACATAGGTGTGAGGTGGGGATGTGCATGGGTGTATATGCAAGAAAGTCTGGAGCTGGAAATAGCAAATGTCAAAAATCATGGTTATTCAGATTATATCACATTGCAGCCACATATTTTGCAGATGACAGTTTAAGAAGTTGCCAGTGTCAAATGTGAAACTCTCCTTTTTAGTATTGTCCTTTTAGCAGCAAGTAATTTGATAACTATCTCATAGTAAAAATTTGAATGGTACAAAGTTCTTGTACTATGTATATTATTTTCTCTATCAGTTTAAAAATTTGTTTTATGTATTAAGCAGGTACACTTAATATTTGTTAGCTAAACTAGGGGTATGTATCTTTATGATAAATATATGTTCCCCAAATAGATGAAGATGTGTAATTAATGGAGCAAAACGTTCAGCAACCTAATAGATTTGAGAAAAGTGTCTCTTTTAAATGTAATACATTTTTGCATCTTAAATCTTATCTTTCGCTCCCAGTCTTCAAAAATGGAATGTAGGGTCAGTTGGGACTCTTCAAACAAATTACCATTTTTTTTTTTAAAGATGGATAGAGTTCTGAAATATGTAAAATTCCTCTTGGAAAAGTGAGCATGACTCTCTCAGCAAATGCTAAGATACTGCTGGCTTCCAGAAAAGAATACTGCTCCAAGCTGGAAACATTATTTTCCCCTGGAAGGATTAGACAAATTGAAGACAAATAAGCTGGGGCAGATTCTTGAGGTCATTCAGTAGGACAATTCTTTTGGTAACACTGTTCACCTAACTTAGTAAACAAATACTTTTTAAATTTAGTTTATTGAATCCTGTTATCTCTGTCTTCAGAAGCGTATCAGTTATAGAATATGTTCTTTCTGGGGAGCTGAGAAATTAAAATCATGTATCATCCTTGCTGATAAAAAATATGCTATGGGGGAAAAAATAGCCAAAAAGTTACTCCGTAACTCTTGGTTTGCCTCTTGTGCTTATCTATTCTTTTAGAGTTCATTCCCGATGTGTGGAATTCTACAGATTTCTAAATAACTTTTCAAATATCTCATGCTAGATTTTGAGTGGTATATATTTTCTGAAGCAGAGACATCTGAGCAGAATGAAAATGAATTCTCATAGAAAAAAATTGCCAAGCATATGTGACGGAACTGTAGGGGAAAAGAGCATAACTTTCATCTTCAAAGAAGCTTAAAAATAGCTCCACTGTTATTATGCATGAGGCCTGACAATTGACATTTCTCATTTTGGCAGCATTCACCCACAGCCCCGTATCAGCAACTGAACACATTCATCTCTGGGATAAATGATTAATGAGCTGCCTATCATTTCAACTTCTTTTGTACCAAGTGGCAGAAGCTTCAGTTGATCATATTGCAGCTATCAGCATCATTATTGAAATTGATTCTGCCACTAGAAGGTTGTGCTTGGACAACCGATTAGCATTTAGATAAAGGAATTAAGTTATGGCATTAAAAATAACACAAAATCATCCCATCTGAGCCTCTCTGTCACACCTGGTAAGGTTATTTTCTTTTGTTTTGCTTTGCTTATCCACCAGCATCATAGAATCTTAGATTGAGGAAGGAAACATGGTAGGCATCAAAATTCAGTTGTTCTTGTTTTAAGTGGAACCCGCTAAGATTTCCAAACTTCTGATTCTCTTTATTAAGCACTGTCACATTGTATGAAATGTAAACGAAATTGTGCAACTTGCCTGCAATAATGAGCAATGAAGTTGCCAAATTACTGACTTTAGAGGAAAAGTAAAAGGGTAGAGTTAGACAATTTTGAAAGGCCAGAATTAATCAGAAAGGAGAGAAGTTGGAGGATCTAGATTGACAAATGATACTCAGTAACAGTGAAATGAAACTTGCTTTTCAGCAAGCAGATGTGAGAAGGAGGAGGAAGAATATCATTTAGATGTCTTGGTGATGTGGGCTGCACTTTTTAAAACAGATGGCAGCCAGTGAGGGTCTGCACAGGCCTTCAGAAAACTGCACTTGGGGTAAAGTGATATACCCAAAGAAAAAGAGCTTGAACCTGGACCTTCTTTTTTAGCATTTTGCTCTTGGGATTCCTTTCAAGTGGTCTCACTATCACTGAACTTAAACTCCCTCTCCATCTACATTTGTCTTCTAGCCTATGACACTCTTCTGTGAATTCTCCATATATTTTCCCATTGTTTCCTTTCTGTGCTTTCTTCTGAATTTCGTAAGAGCAACTGTTTAGTCTACCTCTAAATTAAGACAACTGTCTGAACTATATTATTGGTTTCCCAGTAAAAGTACTTGTGCGTTTTCTTCAGAGCTAGGACTGGTTATACAGAGAAGCAGCCATCACAGCTTTTTCTCAGTCCAGCTCCTTCTGCCCTATACTTGGTTAAACTTCTTTCTAGATTGTAGTGTGTTGGTGATGGTATTGTGAGTTTTCATTTTTTGGTTTGTGTATATTTTAAAAAGCTAGAAAAGGTTGCTTTGAGGACTGCTAAGTAGTGGACATTTTTATCCCAAAATGATTAATGTAGATAACTGAGACTGTATTTGTTTTTTGTTATTCAAGTATAGTTAATATATAGTGTTACATATTAGTTTGTGAGGTGTGCAATATAGTGATAGAAGAAGTCTGTACATTTCTCAGTTCTCATCAAGATTAGTGTACTCTATACCCTTTATTTCTCCCATCCCCCATCCACTTCCTCTCTGCAACCACCAGTTTGTTCTCCGTATTTATTTATTTTAATTTTGTCTCTTCTTTTCTTTTTTTGTCTTAGCTTCCACATATGAGTGAAATTGTATCCTATTTGTCTTTCTCTGCCTGACTTACTTCACTTATTTCACTTTTATTATTAGTAAAAATAATAAAATTAGTAAAAATAGTAAAATTATTAGTAAAAATAATACCAACTAAGTTCATCTGTGTTACTACAAATGCAAGATTTCATTTTTTAAGACTAATATTCCATCACATACATATATAATATGTATTATTTATATATATTATAAAATATTCCATTTCACACACACACATATATACACACACACATATATGCATATATATATATATATATATATATATATATATATCACCTCTTCTTCATCCACTCATCTGTCAGTAAATACTTGGGTTGTTTGTATATCTTTGCTATTGTAAATAATGCTGCAGTAAACATAGGGGTACATATTATCTTTTCAAATTGGTGTTTTCATTTTCTTTGGTAAAGGCCCAGTAGTAGGATTACTAGATCATTCCATAATAATGTTTTCATTTTTTGAGGAGTCTTTTTTCTACAATGGCTGCACCAGTTTGCATTTCCACAAACAGCATACAAGGGTTTCTTTTTCTCCCCATCTTTGGGGAGACTTGTTATTCTGTATATTTGTGTGTGTTTATGTGTGTGTGTCTGTGTGTTTTACTTTAGCCATTCTGACGGGTGTAAAGTGATGTTTTAATTTGCATTTGCCTGATGATTACTGATAGCATCTTTTTTTTTTTTTTAAGATTATTTATTTATTTATTTGACAGAGATCACAAGTAGGCAGAGAGGCAGGCAGAGAGAGAGGAGGAAGCAGACTCCCTGCCAAGCAGAGAGCCCGATGCGGAACTTGATCCCATGACCTGAGCTGAAGGCAGAGGCTTAACCCACTGAGCCACCAAGGTGCCCAGTGAGAATCTTTTGATGGCCATCTGTGTTTCATCTTTGGAAAAATGTCTATTCAAGTCTTAATGCCCATTTTTCATTGGTTTATTTGGTTTTTTTGGTGTTGGGTTATATAAGTTACTTATGTATTTTGGATATTGACTCCTTATCAGATACATCATTTGCCAACATCTCCCATTCAATAGGCTGCATTTTTGTTTTGTTGATGGTTTTCTTTGTGGTACAATAGCTTTTTATTTTGGTGTAGTCCCAGTAGTTTAATTTTGCTTTTGTTTCCCTTGCCAGAGGGGACCTATCTAGAAAAATGTTTCTATGGCTGATGTCAAAGAGATTACTGCTTAATGTTTTCTTTTAAGAATTTTATGTCTCGGGACGCCTGGGTGGCTCGGTTGGTTGGACGACTGCCTTCGGCTCGGGTCGTGATCCCGGAGTTCCGGGATCGAGTCCCGCATTGGGCTCCCAGCTCCATGGGGAGTCTGCTTCTCCCTCTGACCTTCACCTCGCTCATGCTCTTTCTCACTCTCTCTCTCTCAAATGAATAAATAAAATCTTTTAAAAAAAAAAAGAATTTTGTGTCTCACATTTAGGTCTTTAATCCACTTTGAGTTTATATTTATGTATGGCGTAAGAAAATGGTTCGGTTTAATTCTTTTCATGTAGCTGTCCAGTTTTCCCAGCACCATTTTTTGAAGAAACTGTCTTTTTTCTTTTGCATATTCTTTTTTTCAAGATTTTATTTATATATTTGTCAGAGAGAGAGAGAGAGTGAGCACAAGCAGAGGGAGTGATGGAGGGAGAAGCAGCCTCCCTGCTAAGCAAGGAGCCCACTATGGGACTCACTCCCAGGACCCTGGGATCATGACCTGAGCAGAAGGCAGATGCTTAACTGACAGCCACCAGGCATCCCTATTGTATATTCTTACCTCCTTTGTTGTAGATTAATTGACCATAAAACATCGGTTTATTTCTGGATTCTCTATTTTGTTCCATTGATCTATGTGTCTGTTTTTGTGCCAGTACCATACTATTTTGATTACTGTAGCTTTAAAGTAAACCGTGAAATCTGGGATTGTGATACCTCCAGCTTTGTTCTTCTTTTTCAAGACTGCGTTGGCTATTTGGGGTCTTTGGCTATTTGTCTTTTGTTTTTTCCATACACATTTTAGTATCATTTATTCTAGTTCTGTGAAAAATGTTGGTTTTGATAGGGATATTGTGATAGGGATTACATTAAGTCTGTGGATTACTTTAAGTAGTATGGACATCTTAACAATATTAGTTCTTCCAATCCATGAATATAGAATATTGTTCCATTTGTTCTGAATGGAACAAATGAAAAATTCAGTGTTCTGAATTTATCTGTTAGGTCCATCTGGTCTTAATGTGTCATTCAAACCCTGTTTCCTTATTGATTTTCTGTCTGGATGGTCTATCTCTTGATGTAAATGAGACGTTAAAGTCCCTACTATTACTGTATTACTATTAACTTCTTCCTTTATTATCTGTTGATAGTTGCTTTATGTGCTTGGGTTCTCACATGTTGCAAGCATAAATATTTACAATTGTTATAGCCTTTTGTTGGATTGTTCTTATTTTTTTGTAGTGTCCTTCTTTGTCTCATTACAGTCTTTGTTTTAAAGTCCATTTTGTCCAATATGAATTCCTATCCCAGCTTTCTTTTCACTGCCATCTGCATGGTAAATGTTTTTCTGTCCCTTCATTTTCATTCTGCATGTGTCTTTAAATCTGAAGTGAGCCTCTCTAGGCAGCACATAGATGGGTGGAGACCTTTGTTTTGGAAAGTGGGCAGAATATGGTTAAGAGGAAGCACTGCAGTGATATAAAAAAAAAAAAAAACGAAAAAAACCAAGCAGATAGAAACAAGAGTTCCACAAGTAGACCATTAACAGACTTACTTTAATATGTTAAAATTCTTCACTGACAAATAACTCTCTTAAGTGACTATTAGTGAACCGGTTAGGCCAAGCTGTGCCTGATCTGGTGTGAGTGAATGGACCCACCCTTCTTTAAGACCCTTGACGCAAATTTATCAATCACCTGCTTTCCTTCCAAACCCTTTCCAGTTTAGTATTCAAGGTATTAGCTACCAACTGGTCAACATTCCTCAGTTGGCCATTTTTCACTTCACCACTGATTTGGAATGTTACTCAAACTATTTAAAATCATAAATCTTAAAAAAAAAAATTAAGGGGCTGAGTTACCTGAGTGGCTCAGTCCATTAAATGTTCAACTCTTGATCTCACTTCAGGTCTTGCTCTCAGGGTAATGAGTTCATGCCCCTCATCAAGCCCCACGCTGGGCATGGAGTGTATTTAAAAATATATATACATTACTCTTTCTTAAAATCATGAAAGGTAGACTCCTAGAAAACTAAAGGGTCATTCAGAGAGGTGCTCTAACTGTAATAAAGCTGGAACTAGATCTCAGATCTCTTGAGTGAAGTCTAGTGTTTTCCTGTAGACAGATGAAATGGACCAGATGAATTCTTCCTTCTTAGTACAATGTAATTATGTGAACTTTCAGTGATTTTTTTTAAAGCTAATTGTTATAAATGAATGCAGGCTAATGGTGAAAGAAAATCAAAAGTTAGAACAAGTGTAATGTAGAAGTATTCATCTCTGGCCTTTGCTCTATTACACCCATTATCTATGTGCTACTTTCCAAAGTTCCAACTTTTACTTCCCAGGAGAAACTGCTTTAAAGTTCATTTACATACGTAGAAATGTGTTTTACATAGACTGCATCTCTGTATGTCAGTCTTTGTCTCTGTCTTTGCATGCATAAAATCTATATAAATCCTCTCTCAAGTTGCTTTTTTTTGTTTTGTTTTGTTTTGTTTTGTTTTTTTAAAGATTTTATTTATTTGTCAGAGACAGAGGGAGAAAGAGTGAGCGAGCACAGGCAGACAGAGTGGCAGGCAGAAGCAGAGGGAGAAGCAGGCTCCCTGCCAAGCAAGGAGCCCGATGTGGGACTCGATCCCAGGACCCTGGGATCATGACCTGAGCCGAAGGCAGCTGCCCAACCAACCGAGCCACCCAGGTGTCCCTTTTAAACCTTAAAATATATCTTGCAGACTTTCATTAGCCCATATACACCATATTTGTTCCATTCAGAACCATATACACCTATTTTTTTTTCTTTAGTTGAGAGGTATGTGATCAAATTCATATATCCTCCCTTTGATGGAAGTTTAGGTATTTCCATTTGTTATTTTTACAATGTCATTATTTTTACAATGTCACCGTGAACATCCTTGCCAGTATATCTCGGGATATTTGTGAGTAAGCCTATCAGTCAGATAAACTATAGAAGGGGAATTGTTGAGCCAAAAGCTATATAGTTATTGATAGTTATTCCCAAATAGCCCTTCTATAAATATTTTCCTAGAAATCATTGGTATAGAAAACGCCTATTTTCCCCAACATCTTCAATTGCTGGCATTATAAAATTTCTAACTATGACCATCTGGAAAGTGGAAATCTTAAAAATACTTTAATTTATGTATGTTCATTTTGAATGAGGTTAAGCATAGAATTTGTTTAACCATCCACTGTTTATAGTACACTGCCTATTCATTTTCATGCTCAAACTTAATTATGTTTACTTTTTAAATTTTTTAAAATAATTAATTAATTTGACAGAGACATAGCAAGAGAGGGAACACAAGCAGGGGGAATGGGAGAGGGAGAAGCAGGCCCTCTGCTGAATAGGGAGCCGGATGTGGGGCTGGGTCCCAGGATCCTGCGATCATGACCGGAGCCAAAGGCAGACAGACACCCAACAACTGAGCCACCCAGGTGGCTCAATTATGTTTACTTTTGAAAAAGAAATTTTGGAAAGCCCTGAAGTAGATATAATTGTCTCCTTATTCATCTTTTCTTCTAAAACATCAAAATTACCTTTGATGCATTTCTCCATTTTTAGGATTTTAATGTTTTTCTTCCACATTGATCAGCCCCTTATGCCCCTTCACCTAAAGGAGAAAAATAATAACCTTCTTTTTCCTTTTATCTTCCTTCAATTGGGACGGTTCCAGCATTGATCACATTAAAACAGTTGTTTCAGGGATGCCTAGGCAGCTCAGTCAGTTAAGTGTCTGCCTTTGGCTCAGGTCATGATCCCAGGGTCCTGGGATTGAGCCCCACATTGGGCTCCCTGCTCAGCGGGAAGCCTGCTTCTCAATCTCTTTGTCTCTCTCTGTCTCTCTGATGAATAAATAAAATCCTAGAAAAAAATGAAGCAGTTGCTTCAACCTTTGTCAAGGATGCATTATGTAACAATAGAGATCATATTTTGAAGTCAAAAAGAGATAGTGATTCTGACTAACATCCGGTAGCTATGCAACATTACCCAAATTAGGAAATCCCTCCCAGCTTTGATTTTCTGAGAGGAGGTAGGGGCTTACATATTAAATAAAGGGCAAATAGCTCATAAGAAACCTTTTTTATTTTATTTTATTTATTTATTTGACAGAGATCACAAGTTCACAGAGATCACAAGTTTGCAGAGAGGCAGGCAGAGAGAGGGGGAAGCAGGCTCCCCGCAGAGCAGAAAGCCCGATGTGGGGCTCCATTCCAGGACTCTAGGATCATGACCTGAGCTGAAGGCAGAGGCCTTAACCCACTGAGCCACCCAGGCGCCCCCATAAGAAACCTTCAAAAATAGTATCTATTGTCATTACTGCAAAGAACTTTGTAGGATGTAATATATTTTGTATAATTTACGTAGTTCAAAATAAGCAATATATTCAGAGTGTTTTTCCAGGTGTAAGTGTTTGGTTGCCGTTGGGTTGAGGAGGACTAATATTACTGCTCAAAGTCTTTGATTGTCTTGTTTCAGAGATGATTTTTGTTGTAAGGTTGCTTAGCATATTGTACTCCCTCATCTTGTTGCCACCTAGCGTGGGTTCTTAGTATTCATCTTCTGTCTCAGTGGTTTCCACTATAGATGAAGTCATGTGTTTAGGGATAGCAGAATGTCTTATTCCCTGTTTTGAGGGAATACTCTTAGGCCAAAATGACCAACCTTGGCTGATTTGTTTAGAATGAAACCTATTGGAAATTTTACGTCCTGTTTACCTGAGGGCTACTATTCAGGAACAAATCTCTTGTGAAGACTTTCATTAAACTTTTGAAAAGGGAATTTATCCACATGGGTCAGATGGTTTATGTCACCCTCATCCATATCTTTGAGTTTCCCTCATACTATTCCTACCATTGTGGAGTTAGAAATACATCAGAGAGCTAGATAATTCTAAAAAGTATGACAGCACACTCAAGGTCTTCTCATTATCAGTGATTCTTGGTGGAGTTGCAGGGTTCTGGGAGGGAGGGAATTTCAGAATCCTAACTGAGAATCTCAAGCCATAAAATTTAGTATTTATCAGAGGAAGACTTAAAAAGACTTATAAAAGGGGGCGCCTGGGTGGCTCAGTGGGTTAAGCCGCTGCCTTCGGCTCAGGTCGTGATCTCAGAGTCCTGGGATCGAGTCCCACATCAGGCTCTCTGCTCAGCAGGGAGCCTGCTTCCCCCCCTCTCTCTGCCTGCCTCTCTGCCTACTTGTGGTCTCTCTCTGTCAAATAAATAAATAAAATCTTTAAAAAAAAAAAAGACTTATAAAAGGAATAAACTGCCATAAATGGAATAAAATGGTTCTGGGGGTTATTTCTTGGAATATCTATTGCAGTAATCATCCGTGTGTGTGGCAACCTCCTAGAGGTTACTTACATCAAAGTGTATCCTGAAGTAGTTTATATTTGGTACCTTGTCCACTTCTTACCAAAATGCATGGGTGAAAACTAACAGTAATACTTTCATCTGTACTGAATCTGGTAGAAATGACCCTTTTCCAGATTGTAACATACTGTCTAAAATGATAACGTATTGTCATAATTGTATACTGTTATACAATATCATTGTGCAATGTATATTATATGTTTCAACATACCAAGCCCTAGGAGTAAAACTTATTTGCATGTCTGCATTCTTACGAATATTATGGAAATGAATAAGATCGTTTCTTAGTAACAAGTCTTCATAAACACTTAAATATGTGTATCTAACTTTTCTCATCAGCAATTTAAGAAGTTTTCCCTTAAACAAAGCAATCTGTCTTTTTATTTCTCATGAAATCGTTTTTCTATTTTAGCACACATTCCTTTTTCATTTTGAAGTCTGTAATCTTCATTATATAACCTGCAAGCTATATGAATGACGTAATCCACTCTCCCCTCTTGGGAAGGGGGGATGTTTTCCTGTGCCACCATATAATTTGCTTTGCAACAATTATTGCTATTTGTAACCAGATATAGTGATCACAGGACACATGCAGCTAGATTTAGAATCTGTTGAAAACAGGGAAGGCAGTATGACTATTTCTAAATGTCATTGACTTCATAATTTTAACTCATAAAAATTTTTTAAAGTTCAAATGCATCAATCCAAATCATTCATTTCTGAAATGTACTTTAGATAAATCCCTCAGTGTTCTGATGTTGCAAATGGCTGTCTTATTTTATTTCCCCAATCCCTGCAGTTTCCTAACCTCACTTCCAGTGAGATAATTTATCAGACGACTTATGTCTAGATCCTATTTTTAAAACTATAGAAGCCAAATGTCATGTATTCCAGGCAGTTTAGGGAGTTATAAGTAATGCATATGGTGTCGTGTAATCCTTTCCAGGCTTTTGATTAAGAAATCGTCAATGTATATGTAAGTGGTGTCTTTTACCAGTTGCAGACGAATTTTACAAATGTTTCTTTGGCCTTTTTTTTTTTTCTTTTTCCTTTTTTCCTTTTTTCTTTAAGTGCTGAAAGAATCAGCTGTGAATCAGATTAAACAGGAAGCATTTATTTTTGTTTAAGCTTCCTTAGGTATCGGTTTTGAGTCATATGTACTGACAATGTATAGTCTCTATTGCTTAAAATGCCATTAAATTTGTATCTCAAAGAATTTTAAGTTATAAGATAAAAGCTAAAGGAAGAAAAGCAACATAGAAAATACTTTATTCATCTTGGAATGTTATTTTTAAGTTTTCCTAAGAAGGGCTAAAGCAGGGCATTAGCCAGTTTTAGCAGATTAATGTTCCTGTGATAAATTATAGTAATCAATTTTCTGACTGTCCCATTCTACCTCCCCTAGTAACTCAAGTCCACATTTGGAAAAGTCACATTGTATAAATTTATGATGAGAAAACAGGGAAAGGATAGAAGCCTTTGCAACTGTCTTAAATTCTTTTTTTAGAAACAAGTGGGATAGAAATAAATGTATCTCATCCTGAGTTGTTCTTGTGACTTAATCATACTGCTGAGAGTGAAGGAAATTGCTCAGTGGGTCAATTCCTCTAGGTCCTAGGTTCCAAAAGAAAAAGAAGCCTACAAATTCCCCTGGTTTGGAAGCAATGATTTCTAATGCTTAGCTCCTCCCCTGGTCCGCAGTATGTTCATCTGGAAAACATTTAGTCATTTCTGAGGAGATTCCAAAATGAGGCAGCCCCTGGTCTACTGTCTGCCTCTCATAAAAGGTCAAATACATGACTAAGGCATAACATGTCTGAGCCATAGGAAAGAAAGAACTGACTCGGTGGAACCCTGGTCACTTTTATAAGAGTAACTTCTCTCTTTAAGATGTATTCTGTCATCAAGCCCAATGTTTGCCCAATGCTTAGAGCTTCTCAAAAGCTACAGAAAAATATTAAGATTTTTTACATGGATTTTGATTTTCTTAATGGTTTTGCTAAGTTTATTTGCTACAATTTGGCTTTAAGTGGTCATATGTATTAAGTGGAGTTGAGTTAATGAAAGTAAATGTTAAGGTTTAAATAATAGTTCATTCCTAAATATCTAAGCTTAAAATATTAAAGGACGTAGCATTTAAGTCAGTAATTAATAGAAAAATTTCTCCTTGCTGATTAGCTTTTAATATTTAAAGTAACAAGATAGCAAGATCTTTCAACGAAACCATTCATTTAAATCTATTAGTAAATAAACTGTCATAGCATTTTATGGTGAGAGATTCTTAGCCAAAATAGTTGACTTATTTTCCTGGGTAGTATTTCAAACTCTTGAGAAAAATGAATAGTCTTTTTAAAACAGAGGCTAATTAAGTCACAGTGTCGTTTGTGGTGTTGCCAGAACTGTTACACTTGCCATTCATATATTCTCCTTTCTTTCAACTTATGGCACTCACTAAGAACTATTTCAAATTTTCTCACCTTCACATCTTAGATAATGCATTATATGAATTCCACAGAGATTGTTGTTCTTTAACTCCCCACCTACAGAAATAATCATGTTGAAAAAAATTTTTTTCATATGTGAAAGCTACTATATTTCAGTCAAGATCTTTTTAAAAAAAAATTAGGAAATACTACAGAACATAGTGCTCACTTTCTGACATTTTGTGTTATGTAAAGAAGAAACAGTGGCATGCTAATGACAAATTTAATCTTTACAGTCAAGATGAATATATTACAGTGTAAATTGTTCATAATCTACACCTCTGGTCTTAACAGCCATCTCAAATCCTATGCTCTAGGTCAAATGGGGTCATTAAGAACCTAAGTGTCTTACCTCAAACCAACATCCCAATTAAAAAGTAACTTAAAGCATATGCTTTATTATTACTCTAGATTTAACATCATCTTTTAAAGTGGTGTCAGATTATTAATTTTCTTTCAGCAACAGATCAGAATCAAATTCCATGTGAATTATATAAGGGAGGAAACCAAATTGTAGTTTCACCGAATAGAACCTACAGAATTGGGTTGTTCATGATCATGGATTTCTTTGAAATTCTTAGACCAGTTAAATATTAAACAGCTCTAACCCAGACACCCTTAAAGATTATGCTAAAATGCTTCAGATTGAAATTTCAAAGGATAGGGACATTATTTATATGTATCTCTAGCCCAGGACTTGACACAAAATGTTTATTGAGTATTAATACATATTAAATGAATACCTTAAAAGACAACCTCAGAATTCTACGAATTTAGTGATTATACTAGTTTATCACTCAAACCATTTAACTCACCCTATGAAGAGTTGCTTTTAGAGTTGTTTTAATTTTGCCTTTTTCAGATGAGGAAAAAAGATCGTTTGGAGAATATCTGTAAAATTACTACTAAAGACAAACATTTTATAGTTTGTCATCCTTCACATTAGATTCTGTGTGATACTGCTTTTAGAATTTAATATTAGAGAAAAGTTTGATTATCATAAAGGCTATGAAAGTTATATGGCCTATTGTCCCTTTTCCTAGGTTCCCTGGACACCTGGAGTTAAATAGTTAACATCTACTTGTATTTCCTATTGAGTGCTTTTGTAGTTGTTATATCCTTTTTCGATATGTTTCCCTTTTTGTTTTGTAGTCTAAATCTTTTCAGAAATAAGTGTGATGGGGGCGCCTGGGTGGCTCAGTGGGTTAAAGCCTTTGCCTTCGGCTCAGGTCATGATCCCAGGGTCCTGGGATGGAGGCCCGCATCGGGCTCTCTGCTCAGCAGGGTGCCTGCTTCCTCCTCTCTCTCTGCCTGCCTCTCTGCCTACTTGTGATCTCTGTCTGTCAAATAAATAAATAAAATCTTAAAAAAGAAAAATAAAAGAAATAAGTGATGTATGTTTGTAATGTCAGTGTTTTATCCTTTAAAAAAAAATTGAGAGAGAGAGCTCATGGGGCTCCACCACACAACCCAGAGATCAAGACCCGAGCAGAAACCAAGAGTTGAGCGCTCAACTGACTGAGCCACCCAGGGCCCCTCAATATTTTATCCTTAATTCTTATCTTCACTTGTTCATTGAACTTTGAGCACTCTTTGATACTCTTCTGGCTTGCCTTTCATGTTACTCTCTCAGTGAGTAAATATTTGAGTGCTTACTAAGTGTCAGGCATCGTTGGGGTCCTTCTCCTGACTCAGTCATTCTCCTGCTGCTGTTGCATAGTGCCCAGTTCCCTTGTGTCATTAGTTACATGGTTTTCTTACTTTGTATGCCGTCCTTTGATTTAGGAACAGTCCCTTACCTGAAACTCTTGGGGCCAGATGTGCTTCAGAATTCAGAATGTGGGGATTTTAGAAAAAGTCATAGGATGCATCTGCCATAGATGTTATGTAACACCCTCCCCAGAGGGCAGCACCCTCTAATCAAACACACTAGTATTTCTGCAGTGAAGCTTATGAGTATATACAGTAAGTGAGATAAAGACTACAAGGAGCTTCATTACAATTCTTACTGGTTTTGTTGCCAAATGAGTTTTGTCCCAAATTTAGGGAAAAGCTGTTGGGTTTCAAACCATTTTAGATTTTGAAATCACAAATAAGGGATGGGAAGATCTCTTAAACTCTACTTTAAATATTTTAGGCAGGTTGTCTCTTAAATCTGTCTGATCCTACATTTCCAAATACCTCCTGGACATCTTTGCTAAAAGGGCCTATATCAGCTACTTAAATTTTTATTGAAGTGAACTTTTTGCTTCCTTGCCAACTGGCCTTATTCTTGCCTCTTACTCTGTTCAGTTCCTAACTTCATCACTGAGTCCTGTGGAATCCATTATAATATATTCTGAACCTCTTGCCTCCTGTTCTTTGTCACCACCTATTACGATTTAGGTTTTCATTTGCTCTCTCCTTGGCCTCCTTGCTTCTCAAACCAGGCTGGATGGACTAATTTATTCATATACTGCATTAGGCATTGAGAGATACCAAGGTGGGTTTTTTTAGCTACAGGTTTTTCACTATAAACACCTCTCCTTAGTGGGGAAGACTAGTTAGAGGACTGGTTAAATAAGCACTTGGCACAATGGATATTTTGCAACCATTAAAAAGGAAGAGATAGTTCTATATGTCAATTGCCAAGACATATTAAAGGAGAAATACATGTTGCAGAATAGTATAGTTGAGGTCCTGTAGATATTTATATAGTCAAAGTTCTAGAAAGTTACCTACAAATCCATAGCAGTGTCTTTGGAGAGACACTGAAGCTCTACTTTTTGATTTTTGAAGTGTTTAACTATATATGCAGTAGTTGCCCCTTATCTACTTCGTTTTCTATAGTTTGTCACCTATGGTCCAGAAGCAGATGATTCTTCTTTTCATATATCCTCAGGTCAGTAGTAGCTCAAGGCTGAATCACAATGCCTACGTTATTCACCTCCTTTCATCTCACCACATAGGCATTTTATCATCTCACCTCATCACAAGAAGGCTGAGTACAGTACAGTAAGATATTTTGAGAGAGAACACATTCATGTAACTTTCATTACAGTGTATTGTTATAATTGTTCTAATTCATTATTAGTTATTGCTAAACTCTTACCAAGCCTACTTTATAAATTAAACTTTATCATAGGTAGTTGTGTATGTATGTGTAGGAAAAAACAGTATACTTAGGGTTTGGTACTATCTGAGGCATCTCCACTGGAGGTCTTGGAACGTAGTCCCCATGGATAAGGCGGGGGGTGGGTTTCTGTATATGTGTGTGTGTGTGTATACATATAAAATATGTATTTATACTATATAAACATTAATCAAATGTAATTTATATATTTATATAGACAATGTTTATTTGAAAATTAAAATGTTATGAGCAAGTTAAGTGTGATAAGAGGTATAAAGAAAGGAATATAACATAAAGTAACTAATTCTGCTTGCCTGTTCGGGAAGCTTAGAAAATGTTTTCCTTTCCGAACATTCCAGTCAGAGCAAAAGCAAGTTCAGTGGCACCCAGATCTTAGAGGGTCTAATGTGTTCCAGTAACAGCAGATCAGTACTGGATGGATAATAGTTTCAAGGGGGAAAGAAGGATTTGGTCTGAGGTGAGATTTGGTCAGACTGTGAAGGGTAACTACTAACTGGAAATGTGGACCTCATATAGTCAGTGGGGAACCTGAGGAGGTTCATTTTTTTTAATACCTTTATAAATGTGGAGAAATTTTAGATTTACAGAAAAGTTGTGAGATGATAGAGTTCTTTTGTATCTCCTCCCCCAGAGTGTGTGTCCCTTTATGGTCCCTTACATTATCATGGTATGTTTGTCAAAACTAAGAAACCAAACCTGGTATATTACTGTTAACGCTAGCCTTTACTCAGATTTAATCCGTTTTCCTTTGTCTTTTTCTGTTCCAGGACCCAATCCAGGCTTAGTCTTCTCTGCTCTGTGAGTTTCTCTTTTCTTGTTTTTCATGACATTGACAGTTTAGAGGAGTGCTCAGTTTTTAGAATGTTCTTCAGTTTGGGTCTGGTATTTTCTCATGATTAGTTGGTGGTAAGTGTGAAAAAATACCAGAATGGTGAAGTACCTTTCTTATCATATTAGAGGGCACATGATCTCTGCCTGTTGTCACTGCTGATGTTAACCTTGATCGCTTCTTTAAGGTAGCATTGGCCAGGTTTCCCCACTGTCACCTTCCCGGAAGTTTTCCACTTCCCAAACTTATCTTTTTTGTTAAGTTTATAGTGTGATGGTTAGAACTGATGTTAAATGCAGCTGTATTGGCCAGGAAACCCGGGAGCCTAGAAACTGGAAGGCCATTTACAGTTAAGACTGTTGTAATAGTTCAAGTGAGAGATGACAACTGTGTGAACCTGCAGGCGCAGTGCAACAAAAAGGACTGGAGATACTCAAGCTTTTCTGGGCAATGGGATGGCTTATGATAGCTTTAAAAGAAAAAGACCAAATCAGAACCACAATGAGGTACCACTTCACACCTTAGTGGGATGGCATAATCCAGAAGTCATTTTATAATAAGTGTTGGTGAGGATGAGGAGAAATTAGAATCCTTAAACACTGCTGCTAGGAATGTAAGATGGTACAGCCACTTAGAAAACGTTTGGCAGTGCCTCAAAAACTTAAGTATATTTACCATTTGGTGCAGCAGTTCCACTTACAGGTATATATCCAAGAGAAATAAAAAATATGTACACACAAAAACTTACACATGAATGCTCATAATAGCGTAATTCATTGTATCCAAATGGTGGAAACCACCCAAATTTCCAAATGATGAATGGATAAAAAATGATATATCCATAAAGTGGAATATTTGGCCATAAAAATGTTGATGAAGCACTGATTTTTGCTATAAATAGATGAACCTTGAAAACATGCTAGGTGAAAGAAGTCAGTCACAAAAGATCACATACAATTCTATTTCTCCAAAATGTCCAGAATAGGCAAATCTGTAGACAGAAGGTAAGCGGTTTCTTGTGGTTAGGCGGTGGTTGTGGCGGTGGAGGGATTAGGCCATGACAGGTAAAAAGTACAGGGTTTCTTTTCGGGGTGATGAATATGTTCTGAAATTGATTATAGAGATGGTATACAACTCTGAATACCTAAAAGCCACTGAATTGTACAGTTGAAATACATGAATCATATACGTGAATTTATCCTGATTAAATTATTACCAAATCAGGGAACAGATGAGAGTTTGCACACATTCAAGCTATACTTGCTGAAACTAAAGTGCTGGTGGAATATCCAGGAGCAGATTTTGAGCAGCTCAGAAGTGAGGCTGGGACTGGACATATGGCACCATAAATAATTAGCAGAAATGACTCACTTGATGAAAAGCAAGATACCCTATTCATTGAGTGCAATTTATTAAACACAGTAGTTCAAGGTAAGGTTTTAAGCAGGACACCTTAAACATTTTCATAGCACAGAGTCGTCAGAGGTTAACACAAGTGAGGACGGACTCTTTCTCTGGCATTCAAGACAACGGTTATTGAGACTGGCTGCTGTTCCTCCTAAACCTAAATTTCAGCTATAACGGTCTTTACTTCCCATGTTTTACTTTAAGTGGCTATGGCAATGTTCCTTAAGTAATTTGGAGACTATTTTGGGGTAAAAGTTGAAATTGAAGATACTATCAATTTCAAATTTTGTACACCCGACATGGGGCTTGAACTTATAGCCCCAAGATCAAGAGTTGTATGCTCTAGCAACTGAACCAGCCAAGTGTCCATAAAATAAATATCTTTGGTAAAATTTATAATCTAAATTTAGAATTAGTTAATTTCCTAACTGAAGAAATTAAGTCAAGCCATAAAACCTGACTAGCCATAGAAGTTACCAATTATTCTGCTTTACTCTCTATTTTATAATTGCCACATCCCAACCTGGCCCACCCCCAGTGTTACTTAGTGGTATGAAGTACAAATAAACAGGAATTTCATACTAAGAATGACAGTTGAAAGGAAGAAAAAAGATCAAATGATTTCATCAACTGTTCTAATGATTAGATATCCCTTATTTGGCATTAGTAAATGTGGTTTCAAAATCCTGAGAAAGAGGTACTGTGATAATTTTATATGTCATTTTAGCTAAGGGAAACCCAGATAGCCAGCAAAACATTATTTCTTGCTGTGTCTGTGAGGGCATTTCCAGAAGAGATTAGTATCTGAATCAGGAGGCCCTTACCAAACAGGTGGGTATCATTCAATATGTTCATAGCCCAAATAGAACAAAAAGGTGGAGGAAGAGCAAATTTGCTCTGCCAGATCTGGGATGTCCACCTCCTCCAGTCCTGACACTGGAGCTCCTGGTTCTTGGGCCTTCAGATTCTGGGATTTAAACCAGTGGCCTCCCACTCTTCAGGTTTTCAACCTTGGACTGCAAGTTACATCAGCTCCCCTGATTCTCAGACCTTGGGACTCCTTGGCTTTCATTACCACATAAGTCAATTCCTGTAACAAATCTCATATATATAGTTCTGATATATATGGTTCTTTTGGTTCTGATTCTCTGGAGAATTCTATATAGGTTCTCACAAATTATAAAAGATAAAGGATTCTGTTTGCTCTTTTAATAAATTAAAATCACTTTTTTTTCAATGTCAAGGAAATAATTAACATAATGTAGTTTATGAGGTAGCAAGTAAATTCTTCACACATGTGGCCCAGGATTTCATTTGGTAGGTTTAAGTTCTGTCTGACCTTACACTATGAAAATTCCAAGTTTGTGTTTGAATACATGACTAAAAGAATAAGAATGAAATGATCAACAGTATGTCTGTTTCAGTTTTTATTAATAAAACACAAAACTAAACTCAAGGCAACTGCTTTGTTCTTATATCTGGTCTGACCGTACACTGGAGAATTGATTCTTTATGAGGAATTAACTTGCAGTATACAGACAGGTTCCATCAAAAGTGGGATACTGCAATATCTAATAAGGTTAGGTAAATGAAATTAAAAGGAGAACAAATTAAATATTAAAAATTACAGAAACCCTCCCCTCAACTATCAGGGGACTTCCTGTAACAGTCTTCAATGTGTTTATCAAGATCAATCATATTGCACCACCCCCAAAGGAAAAAACTGAGGGAACTCATGAGTAATTTTCACAGCTTCATTGTAAAGTCCAAGATCTGAAAAAGAAAAAAAAATTTTATCAAACATTTAATCTATAATGAAAATATGTAGCATCATTTATTATCTAAAAGCTTTCTACCTCTTTCTCTTTTATAGAGATCAACTTATTTTCACAATCTATCTTCTAAAATAGATAGGGATCATCACAGCTATTTACCTGTGGTGGCTCTAAAAAATAAAAGACATGGGCAATAGGCAACTATTCATTTTGATATCCATTGTACAGGCAAATTCTTGCCTGGTTTTAAGTGTTCGGCATTATTTGGTGCTTTTGATACATATGATAAAACAAAAAAATCTATTAACATTATTTCTGTTTGCCAAATTTTAAGTTTCTCTTCCCACAAATACTCTTTAATTAGTTTCCTGCATATACAAGCATTACTTAAAAGGGGGCCAAAATGTTCTCCCATTTTCCTTTGGGATCAGAAAATTCTATAGTAACTGAAAGATGGCAGGACTGAGATTCAAGACCAAGACATCTCAAGTTAAGAAAACTGTTTTCCTCCTAATTACATGAAAGTACTTAATACAGAATGCTTTATTTACCAAAAGGATGGTTATCTTCTTTAAACTGGACATATGATGTACACATAATGGTTGCCTTTGCTGTTACTCTTCCAACTACTTCCACAATTCCGGAGATTTCTTCATCAAGCTAACACAAAGGACAAATTGTCAAATTGGTGCTGTCATATTTCTAGTTGGTAACTTGGAAAATTTTTACAGTTTACTAATCTTTCATGTAACAAAATCAGCTTAAAATTTACCAATGCAAAAACTGAACTGTAAATTGTTAAAAATGTTTGAGTACTTAATGTCAGCATGTCAAGTCCTATTACCTTTAGCAGTACCTTCAGGTCCAAAGATCCAGTTAAATGTTTAAGTTGAAGACAAAATCACTTAAGGATAATGAAAATGTCTAGGATTTCTACAAGGAGTAATTTATTTAAAAAGACCCATTGAAAGGAACTTTCTATTTTCTTACCTTGTGCAGTGTATTCTGTATATATTACCCAAACAACACATGGATTTATCTTCATTTAAAAAAAAAAATTTTTTTTTTGGAGTACAATAAATGTAAAATGTAAAAACAAGTGATAACTAAAAGTACACTTAAACAAAAACAAAACAGAATTTTAAAAATGTTAAGCTCTTGAAAGAAAAAATGACTTAAAAGGTTTTATTTTTAAATGTGATTTTTTTTGGTCTTTTATAGGAATAGGAAATGTTACCCAGTTAAGGGATGTATTAAAAAATCATGGAGCCCAAGGGGTGCCTGGGTGGCTTAGTCATTAAGCGGCTGTCTTCAGCTCAGGTCATGACCCCAGAGCCCTGGGATCAAGTCCCACATCTTCCTCTCTCACTTCCCCTGCTTGTATTCCCCCTCTCACTGTGTCTCTCTCTGTCAAATAAATAAATAAAATCTTAAAAAAAAAAATCAGGGAGCCCAAAGAATCATTGGTTAGAAATGTAAAGGGATAGATAATGTAAGAAGAGGACAAAAGTTTAATTTTTCAAGCAGGTAAGTTTTATGAGGTGGTCCTTTATATCACTCCAAGAATCAGAAACATCAGCAAGATGAATTAACTACAAGAGTCTTAGAATTAGGGACACCTGGGTGGCTCAGTTGGTTAAGCAGCTGCCTTCGGCTCAGGTCATGATCCCAGCATTCTGGCTGGGATCGAGTCCCACATCGGGCTCCTTGCTCAGCAGGGAGCCTGCTTCTCCCTCTGCCTCTGCCTGCCTGTGCTTGCTTTCTTGCTCTCCCTCTCTCTGACAAATAAATAAAATCCTAAAAGAAAAAAAAAAAAGAGTCTTAGAATTAATACTTGAACATACAGGCTCCATCAACTCAATAGTTCCATTTTTTCCTTCTCCATCTGAAAGAATAAACATTTTTCCAGTGGGATGAATCTAAAAAAGAAACACAGGATTAAAAAAACCAAAACCATAAACAAAACAAACTTTAAAATCTCATTAAAATAAAAATATTATAAATTTGAAAATGAGATTGACCCAAACATACTTAGTCAATGCACACAAAGCAATTTGTTTTTGAACAATTTGGTTCAGATTATAATCTTGTGTTAACTGCAACTGGTCAAACACCACCTAGTTAAACTTGAATTTCAGATAAACAGTACTTTTTAGTACAAATATGTCCTGTATTTTTATTTAGTAATCTGGCAGCCCTGCCCTAACAACAAATTAAAGGGGGTTCATAATGTCTAAAAGTGAGATCTACTAGCACTCATGATTTAAATAGTAGGTGTTCCACCAGAGAGTGTTTTAAAAATTAAGTTTGATGGGGACACACCTGTGTGGCTCAGTGCTGGAGTGTACCACTCTTGACCTCAGCGTTGTGAGTTTGAGCCCTACCTTGAGGGTAGAGAGGTTTTTTTTTAAAAAAATGAATAATAAGCATGATGAAGTTAACAGAACTGGTTGCCAGAAGATTTGGGCTCTACTACTGATCTGTAAAGACTGCATTCAGGTCTGGATGACCAAAGTCAGCTTTGCTACTTGCTGTGGCCTTGCGCACTTAACCAGACACCACTCCTACCCAGTTTGCCTACTCTGAAGTCAAGTAACACCTATTCAACGAAGAGGATGAGCGGCTGAAATGAACTACTAAGGCTTTACAATAGTTTTTTTTTTTTTTTCCCCCTCAGCTTTCCCGGTTCACTGACTCCGAAACTTTGGGGCTGCTTCTCATCAGTAGGATGCAGACGCTGCACTCTTAACACTAGGATGAGAACACAGACTGCTATGGAATCTGGAAGGGACAACTGAAGAATGTTTATGACCAAGTGACCAAAATGAAAGCGAAGTTTGAGAAAAGAAAATTCCATTAGAAAGAAACTAGAAAACCAAGTCTGGCTAAGCGAAAAAATCAGGAGGTAAATGTATGAGTCAGGTCTACAATTTTCTTTTTGTAAATACAAAAAGAAACCAGAGGGGAAGACGCTAGAATTTAGAACCGAGCGTATTTGAAAACGTCACGATTCCGCGCCATAAAAGTGGCGCCAAAATGGGCTGCAGTGGCTAAAAAGTGCGCAGAACGTCCGCGCGTGTAAAACGAAGCAATTGGGAGCGCAGTGTTGCTCTAAGGCCTGTCCTCCTCCACCCCACCTTTCCACCCTGAGGCTACACCCCTGGCGGTCACCGGGTCCCTCCACCCGGCTCCAAAGCAGGGGGCCCAGGGCAGCCACGGCGCGCACCTTTTCCAGCCTTCCTACGAAGCAGACCGGCCGGTCGATGAACTGAGCTAGCATGCTGGCGTTGACGCGCGACCTGGGCAACTCCATGACATCCACCATTGTCGCGGTGCGAGACCCGCGGACTGCAGGAAACAGACGACCGAAATTCTGCGCCCCACGGCGTCTATGGGGCAGAAGATGCCGGCACCAATCAGCGGAGACCCGCTCTCTCACTCCACCAATCAAAAGCTCGGAAATCTCGATCGAAATCGCGCAGTCCCAGAAATGGACAGAGCAGGGAGGGCCTTCCGGAAGTGGGGATCGGCTGCTTAGTGACGCATGGCGTCCCGGAAGTTGCCCACGTCCTCCGCAGAGTGGGCAAGGGAGGCGGGGCTTGGATGGGGCGGGGCGGTGGCTGCCTCCCGCGATCTCCGGGCCTCCCCGCCCGATTGGATCCCGGAAGCAGGGTATTGGGCTCCTGTGCGGTAGCGGCGAGGGACTGCGGCGCGAGCCTCAGGTACCCCTTCTCGCGGGAGGCGCCGCAGCCTTACTGTTTCCCTTTCTCCCCATCGACGGATGCGGAAGAAAGAGGCGGGACTCGGTTCTTGCCTTGTCGCGGCATTATCGGTGCTGCGCACCCGCTGTTGGAGTTTCCCCACCAACCGGCTTCTCGGTTCTGCGTGGGAAGCGCGGGATTTGTGTTGCAGTCAAGGTGTCGGGTGTTTTTGACACCCGCCGACCTGGAGACGGGAAGTGGGGTCGCCAATGATCTTTCATTGCCCTTGTCAGGCTCCTGCCGTTCGGTGACGGAGGGTCGGCGATTTAACCGCTCAACCTGCGTCACTTACTGTTCTGTTTTCACACCTGTTAGAAGGGTTGATCCGATTATCTCTACGACCCTTTCTAGCCCTCACAACCTGGCCAAGCTAAGAAGGTGGGAGTTTTCTCACCTCCTCCGTGTTAGCGACGAATTGAAGCTTTTGGGAATGGGTAGGGGGAAGGATCACTGAGCAAGGTGAGGGACGAATTTAAGTAGCTGTTAGATCCTGAGCAGGGGCGCTTCTCCCTGAGACATACTTTGCCTATCAAAAAACGAGGGGGGTCGATGACCTGAATGTTTTGTAAGATCCCAGCAGAGTTTTGCCCATGTGATTCACGGACTCGTCTTAACTTCCCAGAACTTTCCCTCATTGCTCCCCATACCCCGGGACGAGGGAGGCATGGAAGACCACCTGTTTCAGGGAGATTTAGGCTGGGGGCGTGGATTTTTGAATCGGTCGCTGGCTCATGTGGTTGTGCATTTGGGGACTTCGTCTGCTGGGATTGGTACTGACTTGCCAGGGATATTATAGAATGAGCGGTCATAAAAATACCTGCCAACTGCTGCGGAAATCGGAAAAACAACTTTTTATTTGGAAACTGCGTCCGTGAATTTGCCTAAAGCCCCAGAGTTGTCACCGTTCAAATTCGGATTTTAGCTCGAGTGTCCCAGTTTTATCTCATAGTTGCCTTAAGCAAAGATGATTCTTTTTGACACTTCAGGCTGCAATTTAAGATAGAAATCTGATGTTCCATAATTAAATGATAGCCTCCTTCAGTGTTATTTAACTAAATATATTTGTCTTTTAATATCGCTGTCACAAAAACAAATTTAGAGGATTTCATTAGCAGATAAAGAGTGCATGTCATTTGGCGTATACAAGAATGGTTGTACTGGTGCAAGTCAATAAAGTCTATATTTTTGCGCAAAACGTTGACGTTTTTTGCACTTAAGGGTTGCTTTGGAAGACAAGTTGATGTACATTATAAAGGGTAGGGTGCATGAATATCTTTAACCTCAGCCTTTAAAGTATCAGGTATCAGATGCTAATGTCATTATTATATTTTAAAAACCACTTTTACCTACCAGTGGCCTTTTAAAAAAAACCATAAAGATGAACAAGATAGTTTAAAACAGCGTTTTGGATATTTTTTGTGTCATTTAAAATGTATTATGTAATACATAGTCAAGAGAGAAGAGTATATATAGCTAATATGTATTATTTCCAGAGAAATTAAATGAACTCGCAAGGGCCTCACATTCAGTTTAAGAAATGGAATTTAGCCAGTTAGTGGTTTGCACTAACTCAGTTAATCTTCCTCTCTGGAAGAGCCACAAATAAACACTATCTTGACATTTTTATTAAGCACTCTAAGCTTTTCTATATAGTCTAATCACACATGGAGGCATTCTTAAATGGTATGTTTAATTGTGCTGGTTTTGGCCTTTTTATAAACGGAATCATACCATATATATCCTCTGACTTTTGCTTTTGCTTTTGCTTTTGAGATTAATCCATGTTGGCACATGTGGGTGGAGTTCATTCTTTTCACTCTGCTGTTTTGCTGAGTTATTGACTGACATTTTAATTGTTTACTGTTCTTTTGCACTGCAAACACGGATGCTGTGACTATTCTTGTACCTGTTAGTTGGTGCAGTTGTGCAAAGTGATATCAGTAGAATTGCTGGAACATAGGTTGTGCCTCTTCTGCTTTACTAGTAAAACCAAGTACAGTTGGTCTTTGAACAACGTAAGTTTAAACTTCATGGGTCTACTACTGTGCAGATTTTTTCAAAAAATATAGCACAGTACTGTAAATGTATTTTCTCATGATTTTCTTAATATTTTCTTTTTTTCTGGCTTATGTATTATACAAATACAACATATAATATGTATAACATACAAAATACATGTTAATCGATTGTTGGTGGCTTCTGGGATGGCTTGCTGTTAATAGTAGGTTATTAGTAGTTAAGATTTTTGGGAAGTGGAGAATTATATTTGGATTTTCAACCATGGTGGGTGGGCAGTGTGCACACCCCAACCCCCATGTTTTTCAAAGGTCAACAGTACTGTACTGACTTACTTTTTTATCAGAGGTATAGGAGAATTTCAGTTGATCCACATTTTTGGCAACTCTTATTAAAGCTTTTTTTTACCCCTTGATGGATGTAAAAAGGTTTCATGTTGTGGTCTTAATTTGCTTTCCCTGATTACTGAAAAATTGAACAACTTTTCAAATATTTATTGGCCAGTTGTGTTTGTCATGGATTTTTCCCCCCTGTCTTTTTTTTTCCTTTTTTTCATTGGAAGGAGCTCTTTTAATATGGTTAAAATGTTTTTCCCGGGGCACCTGGGTAGCTCAGTGGGTTAAAGCCTCTGCCTTCGGCTCAGGGCATGATCCCAGGGTCCTGAGATCGAGCCCCACATCGGGCTCTCTGCTCAGCGTGGAGCCTGCTTTCTCCTCTCTCTCTGCCTGCCTCTCTGCCTACTTGTGATCTGTCAAATAAATAAATAAAAATCTTAAAAAAAAAGTTTTTCCCTTTTGTGTAATATAGTTGAAAAGGTCAATTTAAAAATCTGCTATAAGAATCTTTTCTTAAAACAAGCTCTTAAAGACATTATATATAAAACAATAGTTTTGCCTTTCATATTTAAAAATACTCCTTCATTTAGAATTGAGTTTATATGCATGTTGTCAGGTAGGTATCCAATTTCTTTTGTTTTATTTTCATTGTACTTGCCCCAGAATCATTTATTGACTACATTACCATTTGCACCAACCTTGGGCGTCACCTAGGTTTACATATATGTGTGTGAGTCTGTTCCCAGGCTTCAGGTCTGTTCCATTGATCTGTTTGTCCCTGCACCAAGACCACTCTCTTCAGTACTGTGGCCTTATGATAATTTTTGACTTCTGGGGTACAAGTTTCTCTCTCGTGCTATGTTCTTCAGGAATAACTTTCTGATTCTTGTGACTGTGTATAAATTTAGGTTGGTAAGTTCCTTAAAAAACCTTGTTGAGATTTGATCACAATTGAATCGAATCTTTGGATTGATTTCAGCAGTAACGTCTTAACAACTACTCTTACTCTTCTTGGCCTATTTTGGTCTTAACATCCGTCCAAAATGTTTCATGATTTTCTATACAAAAGTTTTGACTTTTAGATTAGATTTATTCCTAGCTACCTTGTTGTTGTTGTTAGTATAAACAGTGTCTTTTTTAAGTTAAATATTTTTAACTGATTCTTGCTTGTACACAGAGTGCATTTCACCTTTTTTTCCGGCCATCCTGCTAAACTTATTTCTAGTAATTTTCTATAGGATTCTTTTGGGTTTTCTAGTCATGTGTGAATAATTACAGATTTGTTTCTTAGCCATTCTTACATATTATTATTGGTATTATTATTTGGCCTTTTTGCCCAATTTAGAGCTTCTAGTACCATTTGAATAAAAATAGTATTTCAGTTAAGATGGTGTTTGACTGCATAAGTAAAAGTATCTTAAATACACAAAGTCTTAGTTTCACATGTTAAAAAAGTACAGAGGCATGCAGCTCAGCATGCAGCTGTGTGTAGTGTCTCTAAGTCATCAGGGACCCAGGTTCTTTTTGTCCTTCTCTTCTCTAAGTATCTGGCACCATCCTTAAGGTCACCTCATAGGCCAGGATAGGTGCTGAGCGCCAGCCATTTAGTATCCATTCCAGGCAGCAGAGAAGTGGGCAGGCAAAAGAGATTTATCTCCCTTTAAGGAGCCTTCCTGGAAGACCCTCACAACTTGTTCTCCTTGTTAAGTTAAAGACTTTACCTTGTGTTCCTACTTTGATAAATAGTTTTGATTGAGTGGTTATGGATATTTGATCAAAGACATTTTTTTGGTCTTAATTGAGATGATGAAATGAATATGTTTTCCAGTCTTGACCCACACTTGCATTCCTCGAGGAAACACAAGTTGGCTATATTTTCTTTTATCACATATTCCTGGATTTGGCTTGCTATTACTTTGTTTAGGATTTTTGCAGTCATGTTCATGAGTGAGATTTATTTGTAGTTTTTCTTTCTTATGTAGTCCTTGTCTGATTCTGGTATTATTAGGAATATACTGGTTTCATGAAATGAGTTACAGAGTTTCCTCTATTCTCCAGGGTTTTCTGTGAAGCTGGAATTACCTGTTTATTAACTGAATTCATGTGTAAAACACTCTGGGTCTGTACCTATTGATTTAGGCATCTCCCACAAGTTTTTTAAGTAGATGTTGTCATCAATTTTTAAATACTTTCTAGTTCCCAACATATTTCTTTTCTGACTCATGGATTGTTTTTGTTTTCAAATGTAGAGGTTTTATTTATTAAATTTTGTTGTGTTGTTAATTTCTAACATTACTGCATTATAGTTAGATGGTGTGTTCTATCTGATGCTAATTCTTTGGACATATATAAGATTTGCTTTAAGGCTTATAGAGGACATGTTTTGTAATATTTAATGTGTGCTTAGGAAAAAAAATTGTATTTTCCAGTTGTTGGATCAAACTTGTTAATTGTAGCATTCAACTTTTTTGTCTACCTTTTGTCTAATTAATGTCTCAGTAATTGAGATAATTGTGTCAGATATCTTAGAGTAGCATTGGCAGTTTTTCCTTGATTCTGATGACTTGTGTGATGTATTTTTAAGGACTTGTTATTTGACACTGAAAGATAAGGATTGTGAAATAAAATGATGACATGAAGTAGTGAGTGTTTCAAATCATGCTTTTCAGTTTGATGTTAATTTTGTCAGCTACTGCTGGTTAGAATTTGTTTGTTGTATCTTTTTTCCATTCTGTGCTTCACTGAGGGGAGACAAGACCCAGGGGCATGGATGCTCATTACTTTCTCTCTTGAGTGGCTTATCAGAGAGCTAACTTGGAAGGTCTGAGCTTCAGGGCAGAACAGGCTGATAGCAGCCTGTGGGCTCCAGTGGTTCCCTTCTTCACAAGGCACTGCCTTAACCAGAAGGTGTCCATTATGACAGGCATGCCCAAAGGTGTGGGCACTGGTGTTCAGCAGGTCACCAGCATGTTGCCATTGTTATATTTTCTCCAATAAACCTTATTTGATATTCATACCATGTGGTGCTCCTATTTGGCACTGTGTTGGCTTGATACCTTTCAACTTTTCTGTGTTCTCCTGTTTTAGGTGTGTCCCTTGTACAGCGCATGAAGCTGGAGGTTTAATTTTCCCTTTGTCCATTTATATTGGTTGTGACTACTGATACTTTTGGATTTGTGTCTATAGTCATTTTATTTTGCTTTTTTTGTTGTGTTTTTTTCTCCTCCCTTGCCTTCTTTTGAATTGATTTTTTAATTTTTTTCTTTAATTCCATTTTATTCCTTTGTATCAGTTTAAATGTTGTGTATTGTTTTTACACTTTTTGTGGTCATCCTTTAACATGTGGATTAAACTTAAAGTCTAAAGTTATTTTACTCTGTGTCAGGACAAGAACCTATATCTCCATTTACCTTTTTCCCAATTTTTTTTCAAAGATGTTATTTACTTATCTGACAGAGAGATAGAGAGAGTACAAGCAGGGGAAGCAGCAGGGAGAGGAAGCAGGCTTCCCACTGAGCAGAGAGCCCAGACTTGGGGCTCAATCCCAGGACCCAAGGATCATAACCTAAGTCGGAGGCAGATGTTTAACCTACTGAGCCACCCAGGCACCCCAGCTTTTCCCCAATTTTTTAAAAAAAAAATTTATTTGTTTATTTTGAGAGAGAGAGCAGGGGGAGGGGCAGAGGGAGATGGAGAAAGAAGCCCAAGCAGCCTCTGTGCTGAGCCCATGGGGAACCCCTGTTGGGCCTCGACTTCCCAACCTGGAGATCATGATCTGAGCTGGAATCAAGAGTTGGACGCTTTAAGGGACCTGAGCCACCCAGACACCCCTCCTATCTTTATGCTGCTGTCTAGAGTTTTTGTTCTATCTTGATTTCTTGTAACTCCACAAATTTGGAATTATCATTGCTTTATGCAGTTACTGTTTGCTCGGAATTATTCACATGTTTATGACCCTCATATAATTTATTTTTACATTTCAACATTTTTTCTGGTATTATTTTTCCTCTTTTTGAGTTTTTTTAAGAGAGAATCTTCGGTAACAAACCCCATTGTTTTGTGTTTTTGTGAATTCTTTGTTTATTTCATCCTTGATCTCAAAAGATAGTTTTACCCTATGTGGAATAGAGTGCTAAATGGACAGTTACTTCCTCCAAAATTACTTTGATATTATTTTACTCTTTTACTTTGATATTTTACTGTTTTCCTTAAAACTGTGATTATGTTGTAAGCTGCCATGTCTCTTCATCTGCTTGATCCTCAGTTTGTCTTTGGTGTCCTACAGGTTTCCTGTGTAATGCATCCTGATGTGGCTTTCTCTCATTTGGTTTGCTGGCCGATATGTTGTGCTTCATGAATCTGATAATTGTGTTTATTGGCACTGGGACATTTTCAACCATAATTCCTTTGAACACTGCCTCTCTCCTATAATCTAACTCCTTCTGGAACTCAAAAGTAAGAAGGATGGTTTTTATGTGCTGTTGACCTCTGTTTTGTAATTCATTGGTTTTGATTCTCTGTGTTGAATTCTGGACAATTTCTTTCATATCTTCAGTTAACTAATTCTTTATGCAGTAGTGACTCATTTGCTCTACCTAACTTCAGTACTGTTTTTTATTTATTTGTTTCTAGATCTCTTGTTTGGTTCTTTTTACAAATCTTAGTAGTTGTCATTGATATTCTTTTGTTGTAGTTTTAGGTTTCCCTTTATTGTTTCAAATAATACAGAATATAAAGTAAATTTGTTCATAATCTACTTTTGATTCTCATAGTCTTTATAGGTCTCATTCTGTATGTTTGGGGTTTTTTTTATTCTGTTGACTTTTCTTTGCTGTGACTTGTTTCTTCATTTGTATTGTAATTTTTGATTATGAATTCATGTATCTTGGAAGTTTTTGGTGATTTCTTTGAGATTTAGTTTGAGGGTATGTTTCTTCACAGAAGATTTGTGTTTCCTACTTCCCTAGGTATTTGAGCCCCAGACTTTGTTTTTCTCCCTGTGGAGCATGGGTCATTAAAGCCCAGACTTGTAGTTATTAGGAATTAGCGATGGCCACAGGGAAAGCATTAGCTTTAGTACTTGCATATACGCCTATGGATTTGTTGATTCCTGTCCTTCCTGTCTTGTACAGGATTTCTTTATTCTTTTGTTGGCTTGGGCATACATTTTAAAAAAAGTATTTATATTTAAGACATTACCACAAATACTCTTCTTCATCCTTCCACACAGTCAATCAAAAGCAAATATAAGCTGGGTTAAAGTGGGCATTCACTGGATAGAATTTCAAAAGATATAAAATGTGGCAGGGAGCATAGTAATGAATTTTGGGTCAGTTGTACTTCTTGGTCATTCCCCTTTGTGTAATTTATGGAAATTTGAGTCAGACTTTGACACATGGTTGACAGAGCTATTGCGTTTTTGTCTTCTATTTCTTTACATGCATTTTGATGACAAATTGAGAAGGAAGTAAAACAGCCAGCTTTCTTGTTTCATCAGACATCTGAATCAAGTCTTCAGACAGATTGCAATACTGCTTGACTAGACTTAGTAAATTGTTAGCCACTTGCCTATGGTAGTGCTGGTTTTACGCAGGACTCAGCACCATGCTTTGTACCCACTGGCTTGGGAGAGCTGGTAGAGAAAGAGGCTGAGAGGCAGCAACTAGACTGGGTACTTCCTTGAATTTGGAGAAAGTGCCTTGTCTCATTTTGTTTCTCTAGGGCCCAGCAGTGTGCCTGGCCAGTATGTGGCCTTCACAGCATCTTGGCGGAATGAATTAAAAAGTCGCCAATTGGGGCCGCTGGGTGACTCAGTGGGTTAAAGCCTCTGCCTTTGGCTCAGGCCCTGATCCCAGGGTCCTGGGATCGAGCCCCGCATCAGGCTCTCTGCTCAGCAGGGAGCCTGCTTCCTCCTCTCTGTCTGCCTCTCTGCCTACTTGTGATCTCTGTTGGTCAAATAAATAAATAAAATCTTAAAAAAAAAAAAGTCAGCAATTGAACAAACGACTGATTTTTAGCAGTTTATTTATTTATTTAGGTTTTGTGTGTGTGTGTGTGTGTGTGTGTGTTTTAATAGGCTCCAGGCCCATCATGGGGCTTGAACTCATAACCCTGGGATCAAAAGTCACATGCTGTACAGACTGAGCCAGCCAGGCACCCCATAGCAATTTGCTGTTTGTTTAGAGAGGAAGTAAAGACTTGTGATGATACAATTAAGTTGGTCTGAAAGTCAAAAGACCTTTTCTTTTTGTAAGGAGGTAGAGAGAGAAGAGCCCTGTATGTACCAGGCGCTGAATTCTCACCAGATGGTGAATCTGCTGGCACCTTGATCACAAACTTTCCAGCCTCCAGAATTATGAAATATAAATCTGTTGTTTTTAAGTTAAAAAAAAAAAAAGAAAGTCAAATGATACATACTTTTATAGGCACATTTGGGAGGGATTCCTATTGGAAGTTGAATGTGTGGCTCCTGTTGTGTGTTAAATATATTTAAGTGAGCAGATAGAGTAATTTGAAGACCTGCATTGAATGTAGTAGTAGTACTAGTAGTAGTAGTAGTAGTAGTTGTTGTAGTAGTCATAGTTGTTGTAGTTGTTGTAGTAGTGGTTGTTGTTCATTCTAGCTTTCCCTGTGCTATAGAGGGTGGTAAAGAGCTGTGACCTTACACCATTCTCCCTTACAACAGCATTCTCCCACAGAGCATTATTTAAATCTGCCCCAAGATTTTTGTTATGTGAAGAGATGCTTTTTGATAGAATTGTCTGGAGTCTTTTTCAGGATGTTTCTTCATTTCAGAGTAGCAACATTGAATGCAGTGGGCAGAAATTAGTATCGTATTAGTAGGAATCTGTTATTTAAAGCAAAACTTATATGATTTGGGGGCATCTGACTGGCTCAGTTGGTAGATAGAGCATGTGACTCTGGATCTGGGGGTGTGAGTTCGAGCCCCACATTAGGGTAGAGTTTACTTCAAAAAATCGTTAAAAAAAAAAAACCCTAAAATGGTTTTTGGCAGCAGTTATGTAGAGTTATGTTTGTAGCTTTTCTCAAACATAAAAATATATCATTGTACTTTAGAAGAGTCAGGGTAGCACTAAAACTTGACTCTGAATTATGTGCTTGGGCAATGAATGAGATCCAAATGATATAAATTATAAGTGAAATTTGTTTGCAGGCTCTCAAAAGGCAGTAGCTTTATCTTCTAAATTTCTGTATCTCCCCACACTATTTAGCATCTTTTTTAGGGGAAAAATAAAATCTATGGTTTTCATGTGTTACTGCATTAAAAAAAAAAGGGAATTAAGAAAAAACAAAACCTCTTTAAATTGAGATGTCTGCTGACTGGAATGTATCACGAATTAGGGGATTACAGCCATCCATAGAGGACCAGGTTATGATGAAGAATTATCCAGCCCCAAATGTTGAGAGTAAAAAGCTTGAAAAACCCTGGTTTAATATAAGGGAAGATTTTACCTTCCTTTTTTTTTTTCTTCACATTTTTTTGTCGATTCTAGTTAGTTAACGTACAATGCAATACTGGTTTCAGGAGTAGAATTCAGTGGTTCATCTCTTAACATATAGTACCCTGTGCTCATCATCACAAGTGCTCTCCTTGTTATATGAGCATCAACCAACCCACACTGATGCCCATCACCCATCTCGCCCATTCCCCACCCACCTCCCTCCATCAACCCTTATCTATTCTTAAGAGTCTCTTATTGTTTCCCTTATGTTCATATGGTCATCTGTTTTGTTTCTTAAATTCCACATACAAGTGAAATCATATGGTATTTGTTTTTCTCCGACTAACTTATTTTGCTAGCATAATATACTCTAGCTCTACCCATGTCATTGCAAATGGCAAGATTTCATTCTTTTTGATGGGTGAATAATATTCTTTTGTATATCTATACCACATTTTCTTTATCCATTCATCAGGCAATGGTCATTTGGGCTCTTTCCTAGTTTGGTATTGCTATGAACATCAAATCCCTTTGAATCAGTATTTTTATATTCTTTGGGTAAATACCTAGTAGTGCAGTTGTTGTATCATACGGTAGTTCTCTTTTTAACTTTTGGAGGAACCTTCATACTGCCCTCCAGAGTGGCTATAACACTTTTCACTCCCACCAACAATGCAAGAGGGTTCCCCTTTCTCCACATCCTGACCAACATCTCTTGTTTCTTGTGTTGTTAATTTTAGCCGTCCTGACAGATATGAGATGGTATCTCATTGTGGTTTTGATTTGTATTTCCATGATGCTGAGTGATGTTGAGCATCTTTTCATGTGTCTTTTAGGTATCTGGATGTCGTTTTTAGAAAAGTGTCTATTCATGTTTTCTGCCTATTTTTTTAATAATAGTATTTATTTGACAGAGATCACAAGTAGGCAGAGAGGCAGGCAGAGACGGAGAGAGAGAGAGAGAGAGAAAAGCAGGCTCCCTACTTAGCAGAGAGCCCGATGCGGGGCTCGATCCCAGAACCCTGGGATCATGACCTGAGCCGAAGGCAGCGGCTTTAACCCACTGAGCCATACAGGCGCCCCTCTGCCTATTTCTTAACTGAGTTATTTGTTTTTAGGGTTTGAGTTTAATAAGTTCTTTGTAGATTTTTGGATACTTTATCAGATATGTCTTGCACATATCTTCTCCCATTCCATAGTCTGCCTTTTAGTTTTTTTTATTGTTTTCTTCCCTGTGCAGAAGCCTTTTATCTTGGTGAAGTCCCAATAGTTCATTTTTGCTTCTGTTTCCCCTGCCTCTGGAGACATGTCTAGTAAGAAGTTGCTGTTGCTGAGGTCAAAGAGGTTTCTGTCCATGCCCTTCTCTAGGATTTTGGTGGTTTCTGTCTCACATTTAGGTCTTTCATCCATTTTGAATTTATTTTTGTGTATGGTGTAAGAAAGTGGTCCAGTTTCTTTCTTTTGCATGTAGCTGTCCAGTTTTCCCAGTACCTTTTTTTTTTTTTTAAAGATTTTATTTGTTTATTTGACAGAGAGACATCACAAGTAGGCAGAGAGGCAGGCAGAGGGGGTAAGGGAAGCAAGCTCCCCGCTGAGTAGATAGCCGAATGCAAGGCTTGATCCCAAGACCCTGAGATCATGACCTGAGCCAAAGGCAGAGGCTTAACCCACTGAGCCGCCCAGGCACCACCCTCCCAGTACCACTTTTTGAAGAGACTGTCTTTTTTCCCATGGAATATTCTTTCCTGCTTTGTTGAAAATTAGTTGACCATATAGTTGTGGGTCCATTTCTGGGTTTTCTGTTCTGTTTCATTGATCTATATGTCTGTTTTTTTACATACTTTTTAAAAAGGTTTTATTTATTTCTTTATGTGGTAGAGTGAGTGAGAGTGCACAAGAAGGGGGTGCGGCCTCTCCAGAGAGCAGAGAGCCTGATGTGGGGCTCAATCCCAGAACACTGGGGTCATGACCTGAGCTGAAGGCAGATGTTTAATCAACCAAGCCACCCAGGTGGCATCTCTTTTTTGTGCCAGTACCATAATGTCTTGTCTTGATGGGGGCACCTTGGTGGCTCAGTGGGCCTTCGGCTCAGGTCATGATCCCAGGGTCCTGGGGTCAAGCCCCGCATCGGGCTCTCTTCTCAGCAGGGAGCCTGCTTCCCCCCACCCACCCCATTTGCCTCTCTGCCTACTTATGATCTCTCTCTGTCAAATAAATAAATAAAATCTTTAAAAAAAAATAATGTCTTGATGACTACAGCTTTGCAGTACAGTTTAAAGTCCAGAGTCGTGATACATCCAGCTTTCTAAGTAGTCATTTCTAAGTGTCCTCTTCAATTTCTTTCTTAAGTGTTCTATAGTTTTCAGCATACAGATTTTTTTCCTGTTTTGTTAGGTTTATTCCTAGGTATCTAGTGGGTTTTGATGCAATTGTAAATGGGATCAGTACCTTGATTTAATTTTCTGTTGCTTCATTATTGATGTATAGAAATGCAACAAATTTCTGTATGTTAATTTTATATCCTAGAACTTTGCTGAATTCATGTATTAGTTCCAGCAGTGTTTTGGTAGAGTCTTTGGGTTTTCTGCATAGAGCATCATGTCTGCAAATAGTGGAAGTTTGATGTCTTCCTTGCCAATTTGGATGCCTTTTATTTCTTTTTATTGTCTGATTGCTGAGACTAAGACATCTAGTAATGTGTTAAATAGTAATTGTGAGAGTGGGTAGCCATGTCTTATTCCCAACTCTAGAAGAAAATCTCTCAGTTTTTTCCCATTGAGAATGATCTTAGCTGTGGTTCTTTTGCATATGGCCTTTATGATGTTGAGGTATGTTCCCTCTATGCCTACTTCGCTGAGGGTTTTTATCAAGAAATGATGTTTTGTCAGATGCTTTTTCTGCATCATTGAGAGGATCATACGGTTCTTATCCTTTCTTTATTAATGTGGTGTATCACATTGATTGATTTATGACTATTGAATCACCCTTCCAGCCCAGGAATACTTCCTACTTGATCATGGTGAATAATTCTTTTAATATACTGTTGGATTCAATTTGTTAGTATCTTGTTGAGAATTTCTACGTCCATGTTCATCAGGGATATTGGCCTATAAGTCTCCTTTTCAGTGGGGTCTTTGTCTGGTTTTGGTATCAAGGTAATGCTGGCCTTGTAGAAAGAGTTTGGAGTTTTCCATTTCTATTTTTTGGAACAATTTGAAAAGAATATGTATTAACTCTTCTTTAAATGTCTGGTAGAGTTCCCCTAGGAACCCATCTGGCCCTAAACTTTTGTTTATTGGGAAATTTTTTATTACTAATTCAGTTTCTTTGCTGGTTATGAGTCTGTTTAAAATTTCTTATTTCTTCCTGTTTCAGCTTTGGTGGCTTATATGTCCCTAGGAATTTGTCCATTTCTTCCAAATTTCCCAGTTTATTGGCATGTAATTTTTCATAGTATTCTTTTATAATTGTTAGTATTTCTATAGTGTTTGTTGTTATCTCTCCTCTTTCATTTGTACTTTATTTGTTTGAGTCCTTTCTCTTTTCTTTTTGTTAAGTCTGGTTGGGGTTTATCACGTTTATTGATTCTTTTGAAGAACCAGCTTTTCATTGATCTGTTCTACTGGGGTTTTTGTTTGTTTCTTTTTTTTTTTTTTTTAAGATTTTGTTTATTTATTTGACAGAGATCACAAGTAGGCAGAGAGGCAGGCAGAGAGAGAGAGGGGGGAAGCAGGCTCCCTACTGAGCAGAAAGCCCACTGCAGGGCTCAATCCAAGTACTCCGAGATCATGACCTGAGCTGAAGGCAGAGACTTAACCTACTGAGCCCCTCAAGCACCCCTGTTTGTTTGTTTCTGTATCATTTATTTCTGCTCTAATCTTATTTCCCTTCTTATGCTGGCTTTAGGTTTTATTTGTGGATATGTTTCTAGCTCTGTTAGGTGAAAGGTTAGGTTGTGTATTGTGACTTTTCTTGCATTTTGAGGGAGGCCTTTATTGTGGTATACTTCCATCTTAGGACTGTCTTTACTGCATCCCAAAGGTTTTAGACTGTCATGTTTTCATTTTCATTTGCTTCCATGTACTTTTAAATTTCTTCTTTAATTTCTTGGTTAACCTGTTCATTCTTTAGTAGGATGTTTTTTAACTCCCATGTATTTGTGGTCTTCACAAATTATTTCTTCTGGCTGACCTCGTTTCATAGTGGCATGGTCTGGAAATATGCATGTATGATCTCAGTCTTTCTGTACCTCTTGAGGTCTGGTTTGTGACCAAGTGTGTGATCTGTTCTGAAGAGTGTTCCGTGTACAGTCAAAAAGAATGTGTATTCTTCTGCTTTAGGATGAAATGTTCTGAATGTATCTGTCAAGTCCACCTGGTCCGATGTGTTATTCCAAGCCATGTTTCCTTGTTGATTTTCTACTTAGATGATCTATCATGGCAGGAAGTGGGGTGTTAAAGTCCCCTACTATTATTTTATTATTATCAATGAGTTTTCTTATGTTTGTTTTTAATTGTTTCATATATTTGGGTGTTCCCAAGTTGGGGACATAAATACCTATAATTGTTGCATCTTTTGGATGATACAGTACCCTCCTTCACCTCTTGTTGCAGTCTTTGGTCTGAAATCTAGTTAGTCTGGGGCCATCTGGGTGGTTCAGTCGATTAAGGATCTGAAACTTGATTTTGGCTCAGATTATGATCTCAGGATTGTGAGATCCAGCCACACATCAGGCTCTGCTCTCAATGCAGAGTCTGCTTAAGATTCTCCCCCTCTTATTTGTCTTTCCTACTCCCCATTATATGTGTGTGTGGATGTGTGTGTCTCTCTCTCTCAGAAAAGAAATAAATAAGTAAATAAGTAAAATCTAGTTTGCCTTATATAAGTACGGCTACTCTGGCTTTCTTTTAATGTCCATTAACATGATAGATGGTTTTCCATCACTTCACTTTCAGTCTGGAGGTGTCTTTAGGTTCGAAAATGAGTCTTTCATAGACAGCATATAGATTTTTTTAAAAAAAATTCATTCTGATACCCTATGTCTTTTGATTGCAGCATTTAGTCCATTTACATTCAGAGTGATTATTGAAAGATATGAATTTGATACTGTTGTATTACCTATAAGGTGTTTTTTTCTTTTTCCTGCTGGTGTTCTCTGTTCCTTGCTAGTCTTTGTTGCTTTTGGTCTTCTTTTCTCCACTCAAAGAGTCTCCTTTAATATTTCTTGCAGGGCTGGTTTGGTGGTCATGAATGCATTTAGTTTTTTATTTGTCCTTCTGTCATGAATGACAGCTTGCTAGATAAAGTATTCTTGGTTAGGTGTTTTCCCATTTAGCACGTTGAGTATATCCTGCCACTGTCTTTTGGTCTGTCAAATTTCTTTGGACAGTTTTGCTGTGAACCTGATCTGTCTTTACCTTGTATCTTGTAATACGTTAAGGGTTCTTTTTCCTTGCTGCTTTCAGGATTCTTTCTTTGTCTATTGTTTTTTTTTTTAATTTGACTTTAATATTTCTTGTTGATTGCCAGCTTTTGTTGAATTTAATGGTGGTTCTCTTTGCTTCTTAGATTTCAATGTCTGTTTCCTTCCCTAGATTAGAGAAGTTTTCAGGTACTCAAACCTTCTGCTTCTTTTTCTTCATCTTCTGGGACTCCTATGATATGAATGCTGTTATGCTTTAAGGAGTCACTGAGTTCCCTAAGTCTACATTCATGATTTTCCATATTTTAATCTTCTGTATCAGTAATTCTTTCTTCTGCTTCATCCATCTCCATTGTCATGGCATCTGTTCATGTTTGCATCTGGGTTACAGCATTTTTAATTTTGGCCTGACTAGATTTTAGTTATTTTAATCTCCACAATAAGGGATTCTCTAGTGTCTTCTGTGCTTTTCTCATGCCCAGCTAGTGTCCATATTATTATTGTTTTAAATTCTAGTTCAGACATCTTACTTATATCTGTATTGATTAAACCCCGCTCTGTGACTTTTTTCCTGTTCTTTCTTTTGGGGTGAGTTCCTCCCATCTTTTCATTTTGTCCAGGAAAAAAAAAAAAAAGGAATCTAGATCCTAGGTATGTTTTGATCTGCTTGTTAAAAGAAGCTAGATCCAAAAAATATCTTTGAAATTTTAAAATAAATCTTTAAAAATTAAAAAGTAAAAAACATATTAAATAATAAAATTTAAAATTTTTAATTAAAAATAATAATAATAAATAAAAATAAAAAGGAAGGTAGATCCTATTTACCCTAGAGCTGAAGCTTTGCTGCACTCTGATCTGTAGACTAGGTGCCTGCAAGGGGTTTTTGCTTGTTACCTGAAGGAGGGGACCCTTGCTCTGATTCTCAGGTGGACTTGCAGGTAGAGATGCCCCTCCAAGGCTCCAGGGGGCTGGGACTTGGTGTAAGTAGCTTTGGTCTCCACTAGGTGGTGCTGTTTTGCTCCCTGAAGTTTTTCTGATGGGCTAGGGTGGAAATGGCTCTCTCCTCCTGGGATGGGGAGCTAGCACCTGCCACCCTTCAGGAAACTCTCACAGAAGAGCACACAGTCGCCTCTCCTGTGTCCCAAGCCTCTTTGACATCCTTGTCTTCACCCTGCCTGCCTCTGAGGTGTCTATCTGCCAGCTGTAATGGCACTCCTGTGTTTTATCTCAGGTACAGGCTGAGTTCCAAAACTCCAAAGTTTAGAGATTCCTGTGGGCAAGATCCACGCTGATCCCTTGGGGGAGGGCCTGCTTGAGCTGCAGCTGCCTGAAGGTTTGTCCCAGAAATCAGAGGTGCAACCACACGGTGGCTTGGAGTTTATGGCAAGGCACAGCAGGAAGCCTGCCAGGACTCACTGCCTTCAGCCCATGCCTGTGTTTCTGTGCTAGCCAACGGGGCAGCTCAGTGGTGTCCTCTGGGTCCCTTGGCCCGGAGAGGTCATAGCACCCCATCTCCCAAATGTACTCCAAGCAGGGAAACTGCCTCTCCACATGCAACCCAGGGCATCCTCAGACCTCGCTGCCCACTCCTGGGTCTCTGCCCTCCTTCCTCACTGGAGCACTGCTAAGACCCAGGCATGACCCCGGCGATGTTGCCCACCTCTGAAACCTCACACTCTGTGCTTCCCTGTGCGATGGTCCACTCCTCTCCTTTTCCCGGTCATTGTTTTAGGGAAGACTTCTTGTGCAATTCTCTGTGCGCCCATTTCCACTCTTTCTCAGTCCTCTCTCTGCAATCAGGGCTCCCTAGCAGCACCTACATCTCTTCTGTCCTCCAAATCAGCTCTCGGCATTGCCTACTTTTCACGATGTGGTGGTTTTTGTTTGTTGTTTTCCAGCTCTAAGTTGTGCATTTTTACTCTCTCAGTCCTCTGATTGATTGCTTGGGTGTCCAGAATGATTTGGTATTTAGATAGCTGTGTTCCAGCTGTGTTCTAGGGTCTCCCTACTCCTCTGCAATCTTAACTTCTCTGACATTTTGCCTTCTTAAATTAGTAGAATCAGGGGGGAACATTATTATTATGGTGTTCTTGGTTTTTGTTTTTGTTTTTGTTTTTTAATGAGTAAAGGCCGGACTGGGAAAAGCAGCCAGTTCTTATCACTGCCAGGATACCAGTCTTGATTCTGAAAACAATAGGGTAGCTAGCTCATTAAGAGGAAAACAGACCAACAAAAATCCCCAAATCCAGCAACAACAATAACAGTAAAACTACATGAAACCTCCCTGATGATAATTCTAAGAGAGACTTTGGGGGTCATATTTATTTCCAAAGTAATGGAGGAGAGTAAAATTGCATGAGGTCCATTTTACTCTTGGTGAGATGTCTGTATGCAATGATGTAAAAAGGATATGAGAAGAAGGAAGGTTCTGTTCTAAAACTTTCTTGACCAGCTTGTGACTTTTCAAGACATTTTTGTCATATGCTTGAAAAGCAGCTCTGCTGGAAAAAATTCCAGAAAATTAGTAATTTCAGATTATGTAATGCTTCCAAGATAGCAGGATTTTATTATTATAGCAACAGCTAATGATTGCAAACAGCTCCTGGTAGTATGCCTCTTACACGCTAATGAGTAGCTGGCAGTTGAGATTATCAGATGAAGCCTTTGTGCTGCTCCCCATGGCAAGTAAAGCCAACTGTTAAAAGTCACCAAGTTGGGGTGACAAACCCCCAACCCGGATTAATAAAAAGCCTACAAAATGAAGAAAAGAATTCCAACTTGGCCCCTGTGTGAAATCTTCCTGTGAAATTCTCTGGAGCGCCTTTACACTCTTCCAGAATCCTGTCTTGCCTGGTGCTTTATAATTATGAATTTCTAGCTCAAGATCTTCCAACTTTCTAAGTATTTTAGATACTCTGTTTAGGCTAAAAATCATACCTGTTTAACTTATCAGTTTGCTAAAAGCAGCCATATTCATCATGTTAGGGAAGTGAGTTTTCTTAAATCATATCACTTCAGTTTTTAATGGCTGATATATATGCGCATGATTTCACTTTCCAGTTCGGTGACAAGTGAAAAGGTTAAAAGTGTTACATTAAAGGACGGGCTGTCTTCAAAGTGAGGTTGCCATCACCACTTTGTACGCATCTGGCTATGTTGTAAAAACTGCGCTGGTGTGTTCTGAGGACATCTCTGAGCGGCTACAGACCAGGGGAAGTGGAATGGAAATACCAGTTCAGGGAGAAAAAAGAGCAATGTAAAATTTCCTACTGTTAGAAAGAACTTGTTCATGTATTTTTAAAATTGTTGATGGTGGATATTAAAATGTTCTGGTGTTTAGATTCCATTGGGGGAGTTTAAAATAATGTTAAAACAGTTTTATTTCCACATTTGTATATTTATGATATGCTAGAAACTACATCCTTTATAGTCTTCAGTGGATTAGTTCTAGATGTTACCTTAAAAAGTGCAAACGGGTGCATAATGTCTCACAGTCCTTTTAGGGGTTATGTGAGTGCTGTAAGATTAGTGACTTTGAAACTTTTGCCTGCAACCCAAACTAAGAGACACGTTTCATATCATGTCCTAACACCCAAAGCAAAAGTTCAGAAATCATTATTTACCATACGTGATACTCTCTGATATCTTTTTGCTTCTTTTCCCTTTCTTCTTCTTTTTTTGTTTCTTATTTCATTCTATTTAAAAATGTGGTCATGACCCACTAAATTGAGTTTGCTTCTGCTAAAGGATTGGGACCTGCAGTTTGAAAAACAGCTATAGATCCAGTTCTTTGTTTTTGTTTGTTTGTATGTTTGTTTCTGGAATGTTTTGGGGGAGAGGGGCCAGTCTGAACATAAAACAGAGAGGTGGGAATAAAATTTGTGTTAATGCTTCCATTCAATTAATTCGCTTTCAGACTTCCTGGGAGCATATCTGTGACATCAGTTTAAAGGTCCTTCCTTTTCTTGCTCCCCACTTGCTTATCCTCTCAGATACCCATACCTTTCCCCTATTACACCAGTATCACAAACCTTTAAAAATAAAACAGCTATCTGGGATGGCAAAACAGAGGGAAAACCTTTGGGTAATCCTATTTGGTAGTCCAAAAGTAATGGATAAATTTTAAAAGGGGTTAAATTAATCTCTTTCATACAAATATAAAAAAGACTACTGAACTCATTAAGGAGGGAGCTTGTAAGATATTATAACTTGTTCAAAAGAGAACTCAAAGTATCACCACACATTTCTAGTCAAAGAAGGGAATGTTGAATTTACAAATGGATTCAAAACTGGTCACTATCATAATGAATGCACTCTACCTGATACATTTCTGTGGAGAGGAATTACTGGCATGACTATCATTTTCTACAAGTTACCTCCTATAGTGTGGTGACATAACCTAGTCAAAGATAAACAAAAGTTACCATAATCCAGATGGATAAGCTAGCCAGAAGATCTGCTAAATTCCAAAGCTTTTCACAATTTTTCTTTATGCTGATGAGATTTAAACTATAATGCACATTCCTGGCCTAGGTTTAACATGCACCTGAAGGCCACATCCAGTTTGTGGAAGGTTTATTCAGTCTCTGGAGCATTTAAAAAATATTTTTAGTTTGTTGCTATCACCTAAAAACTAGATTTTTTTCCAAAATAATTCGATTTCCACTTTGTCTTGAAAAATCAGAGTTGGTGACACTAGGCCCACGTTCCTTCACGAAACTATCACTGGAAACACCAAAGGTGCCTTCTGGTTTTTTTGTTTTGTTTTGTTTTTTAGACAGAAAATAGAAAAATGTGAATACTATAGGAGAACTGTACAGTGAATATAAACTGGTCATGCATCCTGGTAATGATAGCTATTAGGTTCACTGTATAGTTTTCCATATTTTTGTTTTCTAAGTATAAGCATGCTTATCCCCTCAACCCCTTCACACACAAAAATAGAAATTACTTTTATAATTAGAAGGCCTGCTAGTTTTTTTTTTAAAGAAACCAGTAAATTAGGAAAACTACAGAGAGAATAAAATAGTATAAAACAAATACAGTCAAAAGATGTACTGCAAAGAATATATGGAAAAGATGTTATGGACGCCTGGGTGGCTCAGTAGGTTTAGCGACTGCCTTTGCTGAGCTCATGATCCCAGGAGTCTGGGATGGAGTCCCGCATCGGGCTCCCAGCTCAGTGGGCAGTCTGCTTCTCCCTCTGCATCTGCCGCTCCCCCAGCTTATGCTCTCTCTGCCATACAAAAAAAATAAAATCTTTAAGGGAAAAAAAAAAAGATGTTAAAGCAAATGATTAAAGAAGTATAAGTAGATCATATCAGCTAAAATGATCTATTAAAAAATGTTTGAGGAAAAATAAATCACTTTAGCTGGCAGGTTCTCTAAGAGGACTGAGAGAGCAGGAGCAGCAGTAGGGAGCCCCAGGCTCCTCGTCCTGCTCACAGGCCTTAAAATGGGCCCTTCAGACCGAGGCAGCTTTAGATGTTCAGGCGGCGTTCCACCGAGCTTTCTAGATGCTTTGGAATCATCTTCGTGGGGGAGAGGTGAGCTAATGGTAGCTTCAGCCTGGTCCCATGTGTGTTTGTTGTTGTTACTGTTCTTATTATTGTTTTTAGCTTGACTGTAACAGCGTGTGCAAATCTGAGTTCAGGTTTCCTTAGCTCAAAACTGTCAAAAGCTGCCTTTCACTGGTTCCTGAATCAAGCCCTTACAAGCCTTGTTTTGGTGAAGGGCTCCTCCTCGCGGCTCCCTGGGTATCTGTCTCCCTCCCTCCCTCTCTGGAGGTGCCCCTGGGAGACCGGCCGCACTCCCTATCACTCCCTGTCTCCCAGGAGGCTGGCTTCACGCATTCTTAGCTGACTGGCATTTGATTTTACCACCCCTGGGTTATGCTGAAGAGGTCGGTTGTTTCTGCAGTTTTGAAACGTGGAACAATATAGTCAAGTTAATAATTTAAGTCCTGATAAGACCGCCAAGTATGTTTTTGAAAATACTGAAGAAAAGGGAGTGTACACATCACTTTGGTGGGAATTAAGGGGATGCGTTGTCATAGTATAATCTGAGATCTTAGAGATCGTGACCTCCAGCCCTGAACTTTCACATTTTCCGTTTGAAATACCACTGATGTTCCTGATTTTGGCTACCACTTATGTGATAACAACTCCCTTTCTCTGGGGCACTAGGTCTTATTTTTCTAACTGCGTTTTACATATTTATATTTGGGCGAGTCCTGTTTCCCTTACCTTTAGCTGGTTTGAAATGGAATTCATTATATTTCCTCTCTCAAAATGAACTTCCCTTCTTTTCTAATTCATAATATCACTTTCTTCAGTCCCTCAGGCTTAAACTCTCAGTCGCCTTATGGTAATTCCTTCCCATCTGCGTTTTTGTAGAGCAGAGAGTTACCAGGTCCTGCTCCATATTTCTGCGCATCGCTTCCTTTTATTCAAATGTCGCCCATCTAATCTAATCCCTTTTTGCTACAGCTCTCTAACTTCTTGACTCCGTGCTCTCAGTCAGCCTCTTCAGCATGTCATGTTAAACTTAATCTTTCTGAAACACGACTTTCCTCAAGATCCTAGACCATACAGTAACACTAAACAGAGCCTGGTCTGCAACTGTGGCTATTCTAAAATATTCTTGACTCTTCAGCCCTTTCAAAAATTTGTCTCCACCTTGCTCTTGACCTTGCTCTTGCAGTGTTAATTTCTGCTGCTTATGTGCATGCCTCTGTTGAAGTTAATCCTGCCCCCCCTTTTTAAAAGATATTATTTATTTATTTATTTATTTGACCAGAGAGCGGGAATACAAGTAGGGCGAGTGGGAAGAGAGAAGCAGGCTTCCCGTGGAGCAGAGAGCCTGATGCAGGGCTGGATCCCAGGACCCTGGGATCATGACCTGAGCCGAAGGCAGACACTTAACGACTGAGCCACCTAGGTTAATAATCCCTTTGCTGTCCTCCAAACGCACTGTACTGTTTGTTCTTAGTGACCCTTCTTACAGCAGAGGCCCTCCTTCTCCTTGCTTTGTGTCTGTACACTACCCAGCAGATGACGTTGAACTCAAGGCTACCTATTTGTGAAGTCCCAACAGGGCTCTTCTAATTCTCACTGACCCTTCTGGATTCCATCGGGAGCAAATATGAAGGGGGGTGGGGGAAAGCCATGCACGTGTGTATGCATACAGGTATCCCCTGCTTTTTGAAAGTTCACATTATACTGCTTTGCTCTTATGAAAGACTTCCCTTAGTACCTGTTGTCGCTGACTGAAACAAGTCTGAGGAGGATTTTCCACTTTTATGAAAAAAAGGTGGAAAGTAAAAAGAGGGTCAGTGTTGGTTTGCAGCAAGCTATTACAGAGGCAGTGTGCGTCCCCGCCAAGCTCCTTTCCTGGGAACTACACTGAGCATTTCAGCATCAAGCCGCTATAGCTCTCCACTCTGCCCCGGCTTTATCTGCATTTATTTTGTGTATCCCTTAGCAAGATGTGTCCTAAGGTACCTGAAAAGCTGAAGAGAAATTATCTTGGGAGTCTGGGCATGTTCAAAAATTGTTCCATATAAATTAATGCTAACTACTTTTTCGTTTTATGCCATTTTGGCTTACAAAATGCTTTTCTAGAAACTCTCTACATTTGGATAGCAGGGGAAACTTGTATGTTATTACTGTTAAGTGACTGCTATTGATCAATCACAGATGGGAATTGTGGTGTATTTGCATTTTACATTATCTAGTGTATTGAAATTGAAAGAAGATAATCAAATTGAGAAAACCAGGTTGCCTTCATCCTTTTGTCATGGGTGATATTACTTAATAGGTAAGCCTTAGAATAATAGGGAAAAATAAATATATTACTCGCCCTACTCTCTGGCTTTTCAGAGAAAAAGAGCTTCCCTGCCTAGTGATCAAGCTAATAACCCTTTTATATGCAGTTTCTGTATACTATTTAAAAGTGAAGACACTGTCCTTTTATTTTTCTGTTTTGTGTGACTACACAGAGAAGAGAAGCATTTTGTCTTTTATACAAAGACTATATCTGTAACACACACACAGGGGTTTAAGAGTTTGGAGGCAATTTTCCGAATCATTGTGAACTAAACATTTTTATGACATCTAGGTTATTGTGCTAATAGTGAATTTTTAAAATAGTTTTATTGAGTTCTTACAACATACAAAAAATTTCACATATTGAAAGTGTATGGTTTGATGAGTTTTGAGATGCATTTATGCCCCTGAAACCATCCCCACAATCACTATAATGAACATATTCATCAGCCCCAAAGTTTCCTTGTGCTTCTTTGTAATCCCTCCTTCCTCCACCCTCCCCCTGCTTCCCCATTCCCCAGACAACCAGTGATCTGCTTTCTGTCACTATACATTAGTTTGCATTTTCTGGAAGTTCTTATAAATGGAATCGTACAATATGAACTCTTTTTTAGTCTGGCTTCTTTCACTCAGCTTAATTCTGTTGAGATTCATGCATGTTGTAGCATATTTTAGGACTTCATTCCATTTTACTGCTGAACAGTGTTATGGATATGCCACACTGTATCCATTTATCTGGTTTTGGACATTTGGGTTGTTTCCATTTTGGGGCTCTTACTCAAAAAGCTGGCTGACATTTGTGTACAAGTGTGACATACGCTCTCAGTTCTCTTAGGTAAATACCTGAGAGAAGGTCTGGATCATATGGTAGATGTATGTTTATATTTTCAGGAAGCTGCCAAATTCTTACTCATAGTGGTTGTACTATGTTACACACCTACTGCAGTATACAAGACTTCCAGTTGTTCCACGTTTTTGCCTGCACTTGGCATAGCAGGCCTTCTAAATTTTAAATATTTTATTTGTTATATGGTGGTATCTTGCTGAGATTTTAATTTGCCTTTGCCTGTTGGTTAAAGATGTTGAATATCTTTGCACGTGATTGTTTGGCATCCACATACCTTCTTTGTGAAGTGTCTGTCATAACTTTTGCCCAGTTTTTATTGTTTTCTCATTAATGAGGGTTTTTTTTTTTTTGTGGTTTTGTTTTGTTTTAATTCGAGAGAGAGACAGTGAGAGAGAGCATGAGCGAGGAGAAGGTCAGAGAGAGAAGCAGACTCCCCGTGGAGCTGGGAGCCCGATGCGGGACTTTATCCCTGGACTCCGGGATCATGACCTGAGCCAGAGGCAGTCGTCCAACCTACTGAGCCACCCAGATGTCCCTCTCATTAATGATTTTTAAGAGTTCTTTATAGGGGCGCCTGGGTGGCTCAGTGGGTTGAGCCTCTGCCTTCGGCTCAGGTCATGATCTCAGGGTCCTGGGATCAAGCCCCACATTGGGCTCTCTGCTTGGCGGGGAGCCTGCTTCCCCCTCTCTCTCTGCCTGCCTCTCTGCCTACTTGTGACCTCTCTCTCTATCAAATAAATAAATAAATAAATAAAATTTTAAAAAGAGTTCTTTATATTTTCTAGATATGTGTTGTTGTTTTAAGATTTTATTTATTTTTGAGAGAGAGAGAGCACGAGCAGGGGTGAGGGGCAGAGGGAGAGAGAGAAGCAGACTGTGGACTGTGCTGAGCAGGGAACCTGATGCGAGGCTCCATCCCAGTACCTTGCCATCATGACCTGAGCTGAAAGCAAACGCTTACCCAGCTGAGGCACCCAGACACCCCTTGGTATGCGTTCTTTAACAGATATGTGACTTGCAAGTATTTTCTCCCAGCTTGTGGCTGGGGCAGGTGAATTTTTCATCCCCCATCCATACTGAGGTAGCTTGAGGATTCCCATGTTTGAGAATTAGGAGACATTCATTCTGGGTTGGGTCTCAGCTCAGCCAAGCAAGAACATTGCTACTGGTTAATAATGAATTTTTAAGAGAAAATACTGGCATTTTTTTTGTTTATAAGTATAAAATTCACTTACTGTAGACAATTTTTAAAATATTGAAAATTGTAAATAAGGAAATGAGACTGGAATATGCTTAAGAACTCCAAGCAGAAGGCCAGCTGTCAAGGCTGTGTACATGAGAAGCATGAGTGCTTGGGGCTTCCCATATATTACACTTGGCGCAGCAGGACTATTACCAGCTTCCTCCACTTTGGGGATGGGGCTCTTAATTCACTCTTATTGTTGCTAAGGATTGTCTCAGAACTATGGTGGGCTGAGGCTGCACTTGTTCCTTCTGGATTTAAGTTGGGTGCTGCATCGGCTTGGTCAGTATCTGGCCTAAGCACTTAATAAATGTTTATATAATAGAAATACAAAGTAAATGAAGTTCTTGAACGTAGATGCTATGGAATTAGTAAATATCTTCAGAACCTAGAGCTGAGCAAGACTTGGGAAAGAAGGGATTGATAAAGATAGAACTGGAGTGAATCAAATGTATGTGACTGATACTGTGCATGTGACTGATAGTGATAAGCCATTAAAGTCCAACATAAGTGTCCCACTTGCCAAGGACTCCTTGTCTTGGTGCTTTGTTGATGAAAAGCTTTCAGTTTGGTTGCAGAAGAACTTGGTTTAAAATTCTAGCTCGGCTGTTGAGTAACCACATAAACTTGGACCAATACTTAATCTCCTTTACTTTGATTCTTTCACTTACACATTGTGAATCCTTGGACATACCTGGAGAGCTGGCTATGAGGTTGTAGGAGATAGAGTACATAAAGCAATTTGGTATAATGACTGACACTCTAGGAGTCCAACACATGTTGGGGGATTGTAGTTACTCACCTTGTTTCTAGTCTCAGGCAGGACGGCTCAGTCTAGCTGCTGGGGTTGTGACCTACCCACACAGCTCTCTGACTGCGGGCGTAGTTCATAGAGGGGAGAGCTTACAGTGTTATTGCCAGCCTCACCAGGGTATATTTCTCACCAGGGTATATTTTTGCGCCACTCTGTGTGTTTTTCAGTGATAGGAAAAAATCTCCTGGGAGAAAGATAATTGCATTATGTATCCTAGTGTCCAGGACATAGTCTTTTCTTGCATGGAGTGATTCCTGTAAATCTGTGTGAGTGCACTGACTTTCTTGGTGCCTTGTGGAATGACTCATTAGTGTCAGCAGCAGTAATGGCTATACAAGGGAATCCCAAGACCTGTAAAGTTGGAAACTTGTTCTCACGGAGAAACATCTTGAAGAAGGAGTTAGGGTGGAGGCCACATTGGTGGAGTGATGGGTGCGAGGGTGACTGGTATTTTTGTAACAATTTTAGAGTTCTTTCAGATGAATATATTTTTTAAAGATTTTATTTATTTATTTGACAGAGAGAAATCACAAGTAAGCAGAGAGGCAGGCAGAGAGAGGAGGAAGCAGGCTCCCCACGGAGCAGAGAGCCCGATGCGGGGCTCGATCCCAGGACCCTGGGATCATGACCTGAGCTGAAGGCAGAGGCTTTAACCCACTGAGCCACCCAGGTGCCCCTCAGATGAATATTTGTAGTGAGCTATTCTTTGCTGCCATTCTGAGTTCCTTCATTCTATCTTGACTTCTTTTCTCTTACTCCTAATCTATTTCTTCCATGTCTGGAAATTGCTTGACTCATGGAACCCAAGTTGTCCCTCCTTTTCTAGTGTTTGTAATGTTCTAAAGGAAGGGACTGTAATATTATTCATTGCCAATCAGTCATACTAGCAACAAACTGATGGAGCCTGTGTATAGTTTTAATTTGATGTTTTAGGTCATGGAAAGCTTAAATCCTTAACTTAATTAAGTTATAAATTCTGTACAAAACACTTGAATTAAAAAAAGAAACCAAGAGTCAGACGTTTAATTGATTGAGCCATCCGGGTGCCTCTTGGGCTGGCTTTTATAACAACAGATTTCAATTTTGGGGGCTTGAGACTGACTTATCAGAGTTCTTTTTATAATTTCCATGTTCGTTCCATTTCTTTTTTGTGGCCAGACATGAAAAGGTATTGGAGGGGCGCCTGCATGGCTCAGTCGGTTAAATATCTACCTTTAACTCAGGTCATGATCCCATGATCCTGGAATCGAGCCCTACATTGGGCTCCCAGCTCAGCAGAGAGCCTGCTTCTCCCTCTGCCTGCCGTCCCCCCTGGAGTGCTCTCTCTCTCTCTGTCAAATAGATAAATAAACTTAAAAAAAAAAAAGTATTGGAAATTTGAATCCTTCTATTAGAAGGCTTTTCTTTACATGCTAGAACAGGAACCAGTTTTGAAAGGGCTTCTCTTTCTCTGTGTGTCACAAAGCTCCTTGATGTAGTGCCCTGATGGCACATGACACAGTGAACTGAGCAAGCCACATGGCCGCATCTGCCTCCAAGGAGGAAAGAACACTGCAGTCCTGTGTCCCCCGAAGCCAGAGAGCCAGTGAACAACCCTAAGGATCTCGTGGTTCTCCTTTGTGGTCATCACACACAGTTCTCCTCATTGTAGGCAAAATAACTCACCCCTCCCCAAGCGCAGTCATCTGAACTGCTCCATTCAGCCACAGCATCACACTCCAAGTCCAGTGTCTTTCCATCAGGCCCAGGTGTACCATCTCTTGGTCTGGAGGCTTCATGAATTAAAATGACACATGCCCCGGCCCCTCCCACACTAGTGGAACGGGGAAACATACTGCCTGGACCACTCTCACTCAGAAAGGGAAGGAATGGGAGATACACGATAGTCATGGAATGGTAGCAATTCTGAAATGGAAATGAGCGACCAGGCTTTTGAGCGGGCCCCCACCTTGGGTTGGAGGATGCTTATTAATTATGCCCAGATTCTGCTTCCTGGAAAAGGACCCCAGTCCTTGTTCTCCATGCCCATTGGCTCCAGCCTCTTGGAGTTTCCTCCTTTTCTGGTAACTTCCTTGGCCACTAGAGAATGGGCCCTCACTGGGGTCTGAGCAGTTTTCCCTGGCAACTTTCTGTCTCTAGGGCTGTTCTAAATATCCACTAGTCATAGTCCTCCTTTAACACACACACACATATACATATTTATTTCAGAACAGAGGGAGAGGGAAAGAGAGAGAGAATCTCAAGCACACTCTAGTGAGAGCCCAGTGGAGGGCTCGATCCCATGACCCTGAGATCATGACCTGAGTCAGCTGCTTAACCGACCAAGCCACCCAGCTGCTCTGGTCTTGTTTTAAAGCTAGACCTACAATTTTGGCTATACATGTCTCAGATTTGCTACATCCCTTATTGCATTCACCCCGCAGGTGCTTCTTCCCTCCTTCTTTATTTGAGGGTAACTTTTCTCTGCTAGGCTTCAGCTGAAGACCAACCCTCTTCATCCATTCCTGAACCATTTTATCCCAAGTAAAGGAATTGACTACGTGCCACATGGATCCATGCTGAGGTTTTAATATCAGGTGTGATGGTTGTATACTTGATTTGATGCTTAATCAACTGTAGTTCCTTCAGTGGCTTTCTTCATCTTCTTTTCTTTTTTTTTTTTTTTTTTTAAGATTTTTATTTATTTATTTTTAAAGATCACAAGTAGGCAGAGAGGCAGGCAGAGAGAGAGAAGAGGAAGCAGGCTCCCCACTGAGCAGACAGCCTGATGCGGGGTTCGATCCCAGGACTCTGGGATCATGACCTGAGCCGAAGGCAGAGGCTTTAACCCACTGAGCCACCCAGGTGCCCCTTCATCTTATTTTCAACTGCTTGAGGTTGAGAAGTTGGTTGCCTTTTCCAGTCTTTCAAGTCTTTAAATCTGAGCTCTATTTTTATAGATTCCTGCCTGTAAGCCAACCAGTTCTCTTCTAGTACCATTTCATTCTCCCACAGGCTTCTCTTCATCTTACTCAACTATTCTTCGCATCTCACTCTCTGTCTTTTCATCTTTTGCACTTGCTTTTGCATCTAATCTCGTTTTTCACCAGGTCCTTATGGGCCGTGTCTCCTTGTCCTCTATGGAGGATGCCAAACTATTTCCAGACCTTTCTTCTGGACCCGTCACTGTATCTTATAAGTGTTTTCTTTGAGGATTTCAGAGGCTGTTCCTTTTCCTTTACTGAACAATTTTCTTGATCACATGCCTTGTGTTATTTTTCTCCAGTTGTTATTCCTTTAAAAGTAAAATCGGCCAAGTATGTTTATCAACAAATAAGTTCCATCACTGTCCATTCGGGTTCACGGCTTAGGGCAGGTCAGCCTCTGCAAACCTCAGTACAGTTCTCCATTTCCAGAAGGCTTTGCTCAGATAAAATCTTTATTTACCCTCCCTACTTGCTCTTCTGCTGTGGGTGGAATATATGAAATTAAAATGCGGAGCACTTGCTGCCACCAAGACTTATGTTGCTTTGCTTATAGTGACTGTGCTCAGAATGTGACGTATCCTCTCAGGTTCCCCCCAACTCCCTTTCCAGTTGTTTTCTAGGAGTTGTTGTCCTCCCTGAATGTACGAAGATGGGAGGAGATAGAGAAATGTGGTGTGTGGGTATGTGTTGGGGTACAAAATCTTACCAACACAAAGATCTGCACTGATGGGAATTTGAAGTTGCAATGGATACATTCAGCCCGCCAGTGTCTGAATCAGGTAACCGACTATGGAGTATGTTAGAAGTGCCTTCCTTTCTTTTTTTTCAGGTGGCCTCAGTTTCATGATGCTTAAACTGATGGTGGCATGTCAAGAAACCTGGACAAGTTTTTGTTTTGTTTTGTTTTTCCTTTCGTCAGTCCTGTGTCTGTGTTATAGTTAGCGAGATCTTTCCAGATTCTGATGTTATCTGTTGATTTTAGTTTTATGTGTATAATTTCTTGTGTTATTTCCTGCCTGTTCAGAAATTTGATAGAGGTTGCATGGTTCAAAAGGCACACATGGTTGTAAACTGGAAGTCTTTGCCCCTTAATTTCAGGGTTTGTCTTCTGACACCTGGAGGGGGCTTATGTTCTTAAGTCTGGTAATAGAATTCCTAAAAGTAATTATAGTGTTATCTCTGTGTTTGGCTTTTTACTAAAAAGGGTAAGACTTTTTTATATTTTCCTCTGAACTTGACATTATATAGTGTTTCTGTTTCAGATAGCCGCAATGTTTCCCTTCTTCAGAAAATCTCCAGAATCTAAAAAGCCTTCCACACCAGAGACAGAAGCAGATGGATTTGTCCTTTTAGGTGAGTCTTTTTAAGAAATAATCATAATTGGCTGAAGAATTTTTCCTTTAAAAGATTACTTGGAAATTATGTGATTGATTTTTTAAATTAGTTCCTTCTAATTCTAGAATTCATTTATGTATATGAAATCTATAAAAATAAAGGTCCTCAATCACTTAGAATATTGTCATCAAGTCATACACTTCTTACATATTACTTTGGCTGTATCCTTCAAATTAAATGTGAAAAATCATCCCTTTTTTTCTACATGATAAGCTGGTCAACCTTTTTAATTGTGAAAAACCAGAAGTCTTGAAGGATCCTTGGTAGATTCAAGTTCTGTTTTATAAATAGCACCAAACCTTGCTTCTTAAATTAGCATCTGAAATTAAATTAGACATCCAATAAATAATTTACTGGATGAAGTATACTTTTTAAATATGTTAAATTGTGTCTTCTCTGTGTTTGTTAAGACTGGTTTATTTTCTGTTATAAAACTGATACCTGCACTTATTATGATTTTGGTGGCTTAAAAAAAAAAAAATGTTCTTTCAGACAAATACTATGCTCTTTCCAAAGGGAATTCTGAAAAAAACATTTCCTTCATGTCACTATGTCTTTCCCCCTGAGGAGGAGATTTGCAGTCTTTGTATAGTTCTTCCCAGAAATTCTCTCCCCAGAGGGTGGTGAGCCAAAACCCAATGTTCCCATGTAGCAGGCATCCTCTTCCACTCTGGACTTCCTCCTGCCAAATTCAGCTCCTTCCTCAAGAAGTTGCACATGAATTCATAGGGCATTTGCTCCCTGGGATGTTTCTCAGGTGTCTCCCTTTCCAGATTCTAGTTTCCTACCTCTTAACAGTCTTTATCTTGGCCCTGTCAGGCCAGAGTCCCCTTGCATTGGCAAATGCTCTGTATGTCTTTGAGAAGTGGAAGATGGCTCCTTGGGTTTAAGGGTCATCCTGAATTTTCAGTTTAGGCCCTCTCAGAGCCAGGGTTCCTGCCGTGCCTCTTTTCCCATACTTTTAGAAGTGTAGGTGGGTGGGTCTCTGCCTCTTCAGCCCTTCTCTTTAGGATCTGGTCTCTCACAGAAATGACACAACGGTTTTGCCCATCTGACCCTCTTCCATTGGTAGGCCTTAATCTCTGGGAGACCAGATTATAGTTTTTCTTGTGGCTAAATATTACCTTAGACTATCCCATCTTTTCCACAGTTGAGTTCTGGCAGGCCAGAATACACAGTGCTGGCAGATGCCCTTTCCCTTCTGGCACTTTCTCTGAATTGCCTCATATTGTCCTGGGACGGGGCAATAGCCCTGGTGGTCAGATTTCTTTTCTCTCTTTCTCTCTGCCCAGATATCCTCCACCTCAGGCAAAATTGTGAGACATTATTTGACCAGGGTCAGTGGTTTTTCCGGGGAACTTTCTGATAGGTATAAACTGGGGTGCCATGCACACGCCTATTTATCTGGCCCTTCTTACCACATCAGGAGTTTATGCCATGGCTTCCTGGTCAGAACTGGCTCCATCAGTCCCAACTTCTGTTCCTTGAAATCTGCCAGCATTGCTTCCCTCTTACCTCCTGAATTAGCTTCACTACTGAACCTCAAGGATGCCTCTGGTCTTTTCTTTAGGACTTTCACAAGAAATTTATCTCTCAAAATTTGCTTCAACAAAGCCTGATGTTCCCAGCTCAGTTCTTTATTTTTCTGTAGTCTGAACACATATGTGGAGAACTTTGCTACTTTCTGTTGTTTCATGATTTGAAATGAACATTATTATTTTTGTAATCAAATAGCCATCTAAAGGCTGTGAGAGACGCACACAGATATCTTTGAGAGCATGTGCAGTTTCTAATGCTGGGCCTTGGCAACTCTTTATACATCTTCTTCACCTCTCTGGCTCTCTGGCCCGCGCTTGGCAGCACTTTAGGGCTAAGTTTTAACCACAGGCAAAAATACTCCAGCTGCTGCTCTTTCTGAAGTCTCCAGTGTCTGGTGGCTTGAAACATGTAGATGCTTCACTTTCGCCAGCTAGACCAATAGGGGCACAGTTTCCAGGCGATTCTACCTCAGTGTGTGAAGCTTATTTGCTGTGGACCTTTCCTCTTCTAGAAAAGACTCTGGTTTAAGACGCTGTCCTTAGCTGAGCCTCAGAAGATACAGAAACTTGCGGATTTGCTAATTCACGAGGAAACTTCCAGCACTACATGACTCTGATCTGTTCTCATGTTCCAGCTGTGCCATCTGATATACCTAAGCTCTCAGGGTACATTTTCCCGAAAGCCAACATGCTGTACTTTAAGGGCATTTTCCCAGGACCATCTCGGATGGAGTCGGGTAGGTTTGGTCCCTGCACAGTACCTCCCCTGCAGCAACCATGGTGACACTTCTGTCGTCGTTCTGCCACAGTGATATAATTTGAAATGCAGCTGGTGGTACTCCCTCTTTCAGATGACCCAAGCCACACAAGTCCCATAGATGTCTGCTGAGACTTTCTCGTCCATCTGCTTCCATGAGTGTTGATGCTTGTCTCTGTTTAGCCCTATTTCCCTCCAGGTACAAAGCTTTACCCCTTCGCCACTTTCCGTGAAAAATCTTTGCATCTACCTACTGTTCTGTGAGCTTAGTTACTCTCCTGAAGTTTTGGTGGTATCAGCCAGCATCAGCATCAGCTCTCTCTTCCTGTGTCTCCTTTCTCTTCTCATGGATCACACCGCCTCCCTTCTTTCTCAGGAACACCTCAGAGGCACTGTGGGGAAGCGCAGATAAGAATCCTGACTCGAGCCAGACCTGTTGGCTCAGTACCCTGGCTCTCCAACTTGCCAGAGTCTCTGTTTTTTTTTTTTTTTAATGATTTTTTTATAGGTTATTTATTTGATAGAGAGAGATCACAAGTAGGCAGAGAGGCAGGCAGAGAGAGAGAAGGGGGAAGCAGGCTCCCTGCTGAGCAGAGAGCCCGATGCGGGGCTCGATCCCAGGACCCTGAGATCATGACCTGAGCCGAAGGCAGAGGCTTAAACCACCGAGCCACCCAGGCGCCCCAACCAGAGTCTCTGTTTTAAGGGAGGGAGAACTTCTCACTCCTCCTAAGGTCTTTGCCTGGGCCTAGGAAATACATACACATAGGACCCGATGACAGGAGGGAAGCATGCAGATTTTTCCATGTACATGGGAGCTCCTCCCACACCAGGAAAATGAAGACCAAAGAAGTGGCAAAACCTATGTGCTTATATACCAGGTTAAACAAAGAGGCCCTTATGGAAAAGTAAAGAATGTGGGGAGACTAAAGGAAGATAAGAGTTATTTTAGCAGGGTCTGTTTGTACAGAGTTCTCTTGGCCTCAGTTCTCCACCTCTGCTGATAGGAGTATTTCTTTCCTTCTGGCATCTTCTCTAGCGGACTTTATCTCCTGCTTTTAGGAAGGAAAGGGAAGGCCAGAAAGCCCTTCTTGCACCTGCTCTTTTTCAAGAGCCTTTGGCTCAGAACAATCCTTATGCCAGAGTAGCATATTTTGGAATAGTGTATATGCCACCCCCCACCATTTTGGGCAAGTTATATAACCTCCGGGGGTGGGAGGGCATTTAGAAAATGAGCACAAAAATAATACCAACCCCATAGGGTTATGGAGAGGATTAAGTGGGTTACCATGTGTAAAGTGCTTAGAACAGCCCTGTCAGTGAAATGGTAGTATTATGTCCACATACAGGCGAGAACTTAACTTCTCTGAGTTCCTCCAGCTAATGTGTAGCCAATCTGGAAGGAGTCCAGGCAATCTGACTTTGGAGCCTAATCCTCTTAACCACTAAGCTACCCATCTTTTTTTTTTTTTTTTAATGTCATAATATCATTTTAAATTTTAAGACATCAGTGACATTTTAAGCTCTTCAAAAAAAATTTTACACTGTGTTCCTTACTATTTCAAAGAGAAAGTGTTGTGTTTCTTTGGTTTCATTTTTTTAAATAAAAGTGTTGGTTGTTCATAAAGTTGGGCTATGATTTTGGCTACCTTAAACCTTTTGGTATGTAATATGTAATGTATAATAGTCTAAATATTTTTAACTATGTCAGACAACAGTAATCTTAATGAGGTTGAGGTTGGAAGAGAGTATACATTATTTAGTTAGTAAAAAAATGCACCGACAGTCAGGGACTTAACTGATTTGACTGGTAAAAGTCAGGACAGATTATTAGGCATATAATAAGCTGTCTTTAAAAATGGTTTTTAAAGGGGTTACCACTTTAAAAGTGGTAACCTCTTTTTTTAAAGCTGACTTGTTCTGCTAAGTTGTTCCTTTTTATCATGTGATAACATACTGACAAATGTAATACCCACTTTAGTCTCAGTGCATACTGTGTAAAATATTTGGGAAAATGCCAAATAGGTCAAATGGTAGATATGAAATGCTCTTACTAACATGCCCCATATTGCACACATATATTTTGGTCATCATATATCCACATAACTTTCTTTGCCCTCATGTGCAATAGATACACTGCAGGAAAATAAATGTATATAATGGGTTTTGTTGTGTTTTGGAAGTGATACAACTAAATAAAGACTTAGAAACACAATTATATTTATGGTAACAACTTCTTCTTGATATGGATTCTACAGAATTTGTGAGGTTATCATTGTATGTTTCTAAAATGGTCAGTAAATTATGTTGTGAAAGGTATGAATTATCTCTTTTTTCCCACTCCAGAGTACCTTTTACTCTAGGCAATTCTTCCTGCTTATTTAACACAAAGAGGTTTTAGGTCCCAAAGATTAGATGGCATTGTTGAGTTGCTGAAGTCACCATCCCGCGGCTTGAAACTCAGGGTTCAGGCACAGCCTAGGTACTTTGATGATAATAGGAATAGCTGGGATGTTGGTATACAATTAGCTCACTTTTGGACAGAAGGCTTTTTCCCTGTTAAGGTTTCCAAAGCTTTCAGCCTTTGTGAAAAGTCGAGCGTGCTGAATAAGGATGGGGTGGGGGTGGGGGGAAGCCTTGTAGAAAAACATCCTTTCCCTTGTAACCAGTTCTCATTCACATAAGAAGGTAATAGCTATCCCTTCATTCAGTAATGAAGTTGAAGTAATCCTCCAGGGTACGTGTTTTACACAAAAACAAATTGCAGTTTTCATTTGCATCACTGGGTGGCGATTTTTCTTAGTTTTATACTAGTATTTAAAACCCCAGTGAGCGTGGTAACTATTTGTAATTACCAGGGTTTTCTTGTGTTATGACATGTTTAATTGTACTTTTAAGACATTATCTTTAAGTTGATTACAAATTTACTACTGTAGTGTGCAACCTCGTAGTTATTTTAAATTAAGGAAAAGGGTATCTGTTGCCTAGACGTTGGCATATAATTCCTTCCAAAACTAAGACAAAACTAAGGCATGAATTAGCTTATTATGTTATGGCAAGAAGAAGGAAAAATAAAAGCAACAAGAAAACCCCACAGAATGTAAGATGAAAAGGATTAATTTAGATTACTCTTATTATGTTCGCTGACATGGTTGACCAGATATTGAATAGGGCTTTGGATCTGGCAGAATGAAATAGGGCAAGGACTGCCCTGAAGATGGAAAGGCTTAGGAATGGTACAGGCGACGTTCATCACAGCTTTCAGAATTTGCAGGTGCTTCTTAAAGTAGGGCACGGGGACCCATAGTTCCCAATAAGCTAGTTCTTTCGTAAAACTGAATCGAGAATCAGAGTTTAGTAATTCAGTGCCTTGGAATTCATCATCTTTGAAGTATTAATATTGAAATATGTAACTTAGTCTCACCTTCTGTTTTCCAGTTGAAATGATAGATCAGATTTTGAAACGTAATGGCTTATTTTTTAAGATCCTCATCCTCAGAATCATTCAAACCGTCTGTACACACTTCCATTTTTATATGGGAATTTTTGGTAATCTCTTTATCTCTGTGCTCCTTTCTTTATTTAAAAGTGGAAATTTGGCTGTGTACAAGACAAATTTACATTCTAAGAGATGAGGGACTGTAAGTCACTTTGAGTCTCTCTAGGACCAAAGGCTTTAATTAAAACAACAAAGATAAAAACTAAGCATACTTTTAGTGTGTGCTTTCTATTTTTACTCCCTTTTCTTAGAACAGAAGTATACCAAATCTTTTTAAAAAATAGAGTGTTGATGGATTAAAAAAGCAACTGACCCTATTCGTATCTCTTTACCCATGCATTGTGATATCCAGAAAAACTCAAATTGCAATTACTTTACTTGGCAATCTTTGTATTTTTACTCTGACCTTTCAGTTCTAAAGCAAGTGTGCCAGGATTTTTCAACTAACTTCATCATGCACTTGTTTATTTTCCCACTATGGATAGAATTAACAGGACTTTCACATTCATTGGCTCCTAATTCTAGTTTACCCGTTCATCTAGCGACACTTTGGAGTTGGAAGTGTTGAGGCAAGTCTGTCCTGTGTGGGGCGTACCCCGTCTTGTCTCCTGGACTGAGCAGGTTAGAAGGAGCATCATGGGGCAAAGGAGAGGTGTGGACCATACTGAGAAGCAGAACTGAGCCTGCTGTTTCATACACTTACTTGTGAGCAAGTCAGTCATTCATCCTGGGACTCAGTGATGTCAGTCGGATGATCTTTTTCTTTGCCTCCCTGGTTCTAACCCTCCTATGCATTAGAGAGCACTTTGAAAAGACGCTGGTGCTGGGACCTCCAGAATCCATATATTCTGGTTAGAGAGGCCTGGGATTTGACACAGACAGAATTTTTTTTTTCTTTCAGTGTTCTCCAGACAGTTCTAGTGTGCATGCGGAGCCCAGCACCATGGCTATTCTCTTTTCTGTGATTTAGTGCTCATACACCAGCAAACAGTTTGGAAAGGACCTCATAAAAATATAGACTTATGGTTTCTCTTCTACTCTAGTTATGCCATAAACAAATAAACAACAAGCAAACAAAACCACATTTATAGGTTAAACACACATCCTTTCAAACACCAGGTAAAAAGCAGAAAGCTTTAAGTTTCTTAATATATTTGGAAACTTAACTCTTTTTTTTTTTAATCAGTGGAGCAGTTGAGAAACTTTTTATTAACCTAATTACACAAATGTGAATTCCAAGTGGCCTATAACCCTTTTCGTTTTTAGCCAGAGTACATCTATGTGATGAATTAACACCTGTAAGCTCTTCAGAAGAGCTTTTTCTTTGAATTAAAACCTTCAGGCAGCCATATTTTTCCTGTAGCTATTGGCGGGGGGCGGTCAGTGACTGGTTTACTCTGCTGCTGTTTCCCGGAGGGCACTTACTTAGGCAATATCAGTAGGGAAGCAATTTAAGCACACGACACCATATTTAATAAACAAGTTTCCTCTAGTATTTTGTTGGAGGCTTTCATGATGCTATATCTTCCACATTTGAGACTATTTAACTAACATTGTGATGAGTAGTTTTTATATTTGAGCTTAAAATGTTATATTTTCTTTCATTCTATTGAGGAAATAAAAATGAGGATGACAAAGTAAAATGTACACTATAAGCATGGTACTTTGTACTGGCAATTCAGGTAGGGTTGGAAGACCTAAGTGTTGGCTTTCTGGTAATCTGAATAATATGACCATATTCTTTCATATTTTAGTGGTTGTCTTACTCAGCATCTATTTTTTTCCTTTGAATGCAACCAAAGCATGTTATGAAAGGAACGATTCTTACAAGGGTAGCACATTAATCTTCATAAATGTGAATTTCTAAAAAATGTATCTTCTTCCTTTAGTCTATCATCATAGAATTAGAGTGTTACCTCAGAATAGCATAATCTAATAAAGTCATCCACAAGAAAAACATCTAAAATTTGTGTGATGGAGTTTTTTCTTATTGTAGTGATCACTAGTTGAACATTCCTGAGCACCTCTGTCACAGGTGCTCTGCTCTTTGTTGAAAATGCTGCAGATTCCTGGGCCTGACCCCTGCTTAGTGAAACAGAATCTTTGGAGCTCTAACCTGAGAATAAGCATTTTTTAAAAAAGCAACACATAGGAGTTTTCTATGACAAAAGAGACAAGAATATACAATGGGGGAAAGAAAGTCTCTTCAACAAATGGTGCTGGGGAAACTGGATGGCTACATGCAAAAGAACAAAAGAGGACCACTTTTGGACACCCTACAAAAAAATAAACTCAAAGTGAATTAAAGACCTGGGGCGCCTTGGTGGCTCAGTGGGTTAAAGCCTCTGCCTTCGGCTCAGGTCGTGATCTCAGGGTCCTGGGATCCAGCCCTGCACTGGGCTCTCTGCTCAGCAGGGAGCCTGCTTCCCCCCCACCTCTGCCTGCCTCTCTGCCTACTTGTGATCTCTGTCTGTCAAATAAATAAATAAAATCTTTTTTTTTTAAAAAGTAGATTAAAGACCTAAATAGAGACCTAAAACTATAAAACTCCTAGAAAAGAACATAGGAAGTAATTTCTCTGACATTAGCTGTAGCGACTTCTTTCTAGAGGTCTTATCAGGCAAGGGAAACAAAAGCAAAAATAAACTGTTAGGACCATGCCACAATAAAAAGATTTTGGACAGCAAAGGAAACCAAAACAAGGCAACCTACTGAATGACAGAAGATGTTTCCAAGTGGTATATCTGATAAGGGGTTACTATTCAAAATATGCAAAGAACTTATATAACCCAAAACCAAAAAATCAAATAATCCAATTAAAAAAATGGGCAGAGGTCCTGAATAGACATTTTTTTCAAAGAAGACATACAGATGGCCAACAGACACATGAAATGATGCTCCTACTAATAAGGGAAATGTAAATCAAATCCACAATGAGTTATCACTTTGCATCTGTCAGAATGGCGAAGATCAAAAAGACAAGAAATAACAAGTGTTGGCAAGAATGTGGAGGAAAAGGGAGCACTTGTGCACTACTGGTGGGAAGGCAAATGGGGACAGCCACTGTGCGAAGCGGTATGGAGATTCCTCAAAAAATTAAAAATAGAACACATGATCCAGTAATTCCACTACTGGGTATTTATCCAAAGAATAGGAAAACACTAATTCAAAGGGATATATGCACTCCTATGTTTATTGCAGCATTATTTACAATAGCCAAATTATGGAAGCAACCTATGTCCATTGATAAAGATGTGGGGTACACACACACACATATACACTGGAATATTACTCAGCCATAAATATGAAATCTTGCAATTTGCAACACATGGGTAGACCGAGAGGGTATAAAGCCAAGTGAAATAAGTCAGAGAAAGACAAATACCATATGATCTCACTTGTGTGAAATTAAGAAACAAAGCAAACGAACAAAGCAAAAAGAAACAAACCAAAAATTAGACTCTTAACTCTATAGAGAACAAACTGATGGTTACCAGAGGGGAGGTGGGTCAGGGGTTGGGTGAGGTAGTTGACAGGGATTAAGAGTACACTTACCTCAGGGCACCTGGGTGGCTCAGTGGGTTAAGCCTCTGCCTTTGGCTCAGGTCATGGCCTCAGGGTCCTGGGATTGAGCCCTGCATTGGGCTCTGCTTAGCAGGGTGCCTGCTTCCCCCCTCTGTCTCTACCTGCCTCTCTGCCAACTTGTGATCTCTCTCTCTCTGTCAAATAAATAAAAGTAAAAAAAAAAAAAAGTACACTTATCTTAATGACACCGAGTAATATATGGAACTGTTAACTTGCTATATTGCACACCTGAAACTAATACAACACTGTGTGTCAACTATACTGAATTCTAAAAAAGAATTTCTGCTACACCGTGGTTATTAGTTAAATTATAAACATCCTACAATTGGTATTTTCATTAAAAAGTCATACTTTTATGATTATATGTACATACATATTTTATGTATACATATATACAGAGATATACATTAGTCATGTTTTTAATGAGAATTATATATACTAAAACCTTACATTATGGTATAAATGACTTAAAGGAGCCATCGTTCTGAAATTTTTCAATATTCTAAGTCAAATCACTCAGTTCTAAACTTAGGAATGATTTATTTTTATTTCTGGCATCAATTATTTCCTGATGTACAAGGTGAAAATATGCTTGGCGGCACCGAAGGAAAACGAACCCTTAAAATAGTTTGTTGATGGATTGGTGGAAAGAGTTTAGTAACTGTGATAACCAGCCATTGTCCCTGTTGGTCTCCCTATGTCAGGGGTTCTTAGCCATGATGACTGGGGAGCTGAGTGGAGTGGTCTATAAACCTCCTGAGATTATAGGCAAAATTTTGTATTTGCATTTTTCTGAGGAGAAGGTTCCTTGCATTTCCTCAGATTCTCAAAGGTCTGTGACCCTAAAGAGGTTAAAGAATCACATTTCTAGGGAGCGCCTGGGTGGCTCAGTGGGTTAAGCCGCTGCCTTCGGCTCAGGTCATGATCTCAGGGTTCTGGGATCGAGTCCTGCATCGGGCTCTCTGCTCGGCGGGGAGCCTGCTTCCCTCTCTCTCTCTGCCTGCCTTTCCATCTACTTGTGATTTCTCTCTGTCAAATAAATAAATAAAATCTTAAAAAAAAAAAAAAAAAGAATCACATTTCTAGATGTTGCTATGTATCCAGATGTTAACTAGCCCCTTGGGCTGTGTGATCTTAGGGTATTTTTATTTTAAGGTCAGAGTTAGCACAGTCATTGTCAGAGGTGTGTCACATCTCATTGGCCACTTGAACTAGCTTGGCTTCAGAAAACAGAATGACTTTTGAGCAGCTAAAAGGAAATTAAGGAATAATTACTATAATGTGAGATATGTAGCCAAGGCGGTATCTATAAGGAGGTTAAGTGTCTCTAAGTGTCTAGACCTACAAAAATAAAGATTAAGATAAAAATAAAAATTAAATAACATCTCAAAACAATACTATTGAACATCAGGTGTTCGATAGAATGACCATTAGGGACAGCTCATTCATGTGTTGGTGTTTCTCTGTCTTGTCAGTGTATACGTGCATATTTTTCCAGTGGTACATTTAGGACATGATACTGCAATTGGTTTTGCTGTTAGAAAAACTAAAAGCATGCAGATGATAATAGAGATGTACAGATCCCAAACCGCAACTGGAGAACTCTTTTACTTGTTATATTAAATATGTAATTAGCAATGATAGTTTACTCTTGGTTTGCTTGTATATAGACCTGTCAGTGTTCTTACAGTAGTTCTTCTATCATTCTTCTGTAATGTTATTTAAATTTTTATTTTTATGTTTTACCACTTGGATTGTAACCTCCTTCTAGACATCTTGTGTGCTGTGTGTCTTACCTAATAGCACAATCAGTTTCATAAAACACATCCTCAATCTACATATTGGCGACAGTTTTTAAAATGACTTCTGGATCATTTAGTACTTGGTTAGAAAACTTGGTAATGTCTCCTATTAAGGCGTTTTTCCAGTGGAAATGGATCTTTGTTGAACTTACGTCACCTATCACCTGGACTTAAATTATACTAATTTTAGTTAATTATAGTAACACAAAATGAGCAGGGATGCCTCTTCCAGATTCATTCCCTCTTCTTCCACACTTCTGAGTAAGTATTCATTTGATCTCCATGACCATGTGTTTCAGGAGAGACTGGCTTTATTCCCGGCCCTGGGAGCTCCGTTCTAGTTTGTCTTAGCCAGTCAGGGTGGCCCAATCTTACCTTGCCGGCACTTAGTTTCGAAATGGGCACCCGTGGCAATTCTGCCTGATTGGATGTGAAGGAAGTTCGGCTGAGTGGCTCAGAGGCAGATAATGGAGAGAGAGCCGCCTCTTATAATGGAGAGAGAGCCGCCTCTTGCCCTGGCAGCTGTTTTCTCTGGATGAAATGCCTGATGAGGTTGCGTACAACGCGTCCACCTTTGCTGAGGGGAGGTGACTGAAGACAGAGATAATGTGTTGAAGATGGCAGAGTAAAATGAGAAAGCAATTTGGTCCATGATGACACTGTTGAACTGATACATTTACGAGCCTGGCATCTGTCAACCTCTGGACTCCTTCCAAGGTGAGATAGTAAATTCCCTCATTAAAATTTAAGCCATTTTTAGATAGGCTTCTGTTCCTTGTGGCTGAAAATGTCTGGACTGATGTTTGACAGGTTAGCTTGTAACATCCAGACTTCATGGGATATATATATGTATTTCTTCACTTGATATGTGTTATAGGAAAAGTTTATATTTATGTCCTTCCAAAACTTAATTTTTAACAAAACAATGTATGGAAATAGTCTTGAGTTATGTTGCAAATGAAATGACTAGGTTGTCAGAGTCCCATGTAAATATTTTGAAAGATATGGCTCCTGGCATCAGCCAGAAAGCATCCTGGATGTTGCTGGCATCTGGGAGGCTCTGTCTAACACTGCTACAAGGCAACCGATCGGTGAACAGTCATATTAACTGTTTGGTGATTAGGAAACACGTTTAACATACAAACATAATAGTTTACTACTTATATGCAGGCATTTTGCTGTATTTTAGTTTGATTTTAAGAAATTGGTTGGTAGTTTGAGATTGATGTGCAACACGTTATTTTTCTTTTTTTTTGTTTTTTGTTTTTTGTTTTTTTTCCCAATTTATTTATTTTCAGAAAAACAGTATTCATTATTTTTTCACCACACCCAGTGCTCCATGCAAGCTGTGCCCTCTATAATACCCACCACCTGGTACCCCAACCTCCCACCCCCCCGCCACTTCAAACCCCTCAGACTGTTTTTCAGAGTCCATAGTATTTTTCTCATCCAAACTGAAGGGAAATAGGATGGTCCCTGATACATTTTCTCATAAGTCCAGTTTTCAGAATGGATTACTGATGTGAAGCAGGAGACTCCTTTGAGAATCTGGACCAGCTATTTTTTAAAGTCAGCAATCCTGTTAATGATAACAGTCTTTTTTTTTTTTTAAAGATTTTATTTTTTTTTTTATTTGACATACAGAAATCACAAGTAGGCAGAGAGAGGCAGGCAGAGAGAGAGAGGAAGAAGTAGACTCCCCGCTGAGCAGAGAGCCCAATGCGGGGCTCAATCCCAGAACCCTGAGATCATGACCTGAGCCGAAGGCAGCGGCTTAACCCACTGAGCCACCCAGGCGCCCCAATGATAACAGTCTTAAACTTAATATAGTTTTAAATCAAGTCACCTATACGACTCACTATCTTTAGGTGTTATATATTTAGAAACGTGCCATTTCCAAAATTGCCCAAGGCAATAAATGAAATCATAATTCTGTTTTTAAACATGGAAATTTGGGAGGAAAATTGAAATGTGTGTTTCTTTTTATCATCCCAAATTTATAGTTCTAAAGCCACTATTTAAAGTTTAAAACCAATTGCATATTTTGTTTTTACTTGATTGCATGTCAGTCATGCTCAGTGTGTCAAATTTTAAAGAAGAGTTTTTAAGGGCAATGATAAAAATTTCATTAATCTTTTTTATTATAAAATCAAGCTACAATTTTTTAATATTCCGCCTTTAAAGGGTGGGAATGCTACAACATGTAATCACTAGGTGTTGAAGGAGATTTTAGGGATAATTCTAAACAGTCTCATATGTAAATATTTCCAATTGAGAGTAATGTATTTAAAATACTTTATATAAATTCTTTTGTTTGCTAAGGAGAGAAAGGAGGGTAAGTATAGTATACAAGCTATTTCATATAGAATATCGCATTACCATATGAACCAATTACAGTAAAAGCATTCCTTTCCCTGTGAGATATAAATGCCTTTCTAGCCTGTGGGCATCATTTTATTGCCAAAGGTGGTTTAAATTTACCACCACAAAAATTCAATTATCATTTCTACCTGTTACAAAAATATGCTAATGAATCCAAATGTATTTTAATATTCCCAGTTCAGATATGCTTAAATGTTTTCCCTTCCCCAAAAGAATGCATTTTCTTTCAGCTCCTGTAGGTCTCCAAGGTTACAGGACCTTGAAGCGTGTAGAGCTCAGTGTGGTACAAACCTATATTTCTTGGGTTGAGTTCCATGCGCACCTTCCTGGAACAGGGCAGAGGTGTTACACTGACAAAATTGAATAATAGTAGTCTTTCTATAGGAAAAAACAAGCTGATGGAATTGCATGTTTTTGTTCTGAAATTTTCCTTAAGGTCTAGAGAGAGCCACCATTAAATTTATAAGCAGGTATTAGGGAGACAACATGAATATGAATATGAATAAAGGGATAACTTGCAAATACACAATCGTATTGACTTCTTTGGCTGCTTTGGTCTTTGAACATTTGCAGTCCAAGTCACAGTTTTATATTTTATTTGATAACCTACAAAATAAAATAAATTGCACATTAACAGCAATTTAAACAGAATTACTAAACATAAAATTTTGTATGAACTTGTACTGTGTATGATAAAATTTAAAATATCAATATCAATATTTCATAACGTTCTGGAAAGAGCATTTTGACTTTCATACACTACGTGACCTTCAGTGTGGGAAGAGATTACATTTTGAAGGAGAAGACGGGAGCTCTGCTGCTTATTTCTTTTCTCATCTTACACAGTTCAGATCCCTTTACTGGGACATAGATTCCTCATCTGGTGAATGAGAAAGGAAATTAGATTTTTATCTCTGAAGTTTTTGTTTGTTTTTAATAGCTTAACATTACAGTAATACCTTTTTTGTGTGCTATGTATTTAAAGAGACTGACAAATCCCTCAATTTATTCTAATCTCTGTTGGAATAAATTGGTGGTACTAAAGTATGTTCTGATACATTGAGCTCTTTTTCAAGAGGCCAAGAAATCAGTGCACTGGCCATGAAACAAATTCAGTATGAAGCTTTTTTTTTTTTTCGTTAAAATTTTATCTAGCTTGTAGACTCAATTTATCCCCGGTGAATCTTTTATTAAAGTACTTATGAAAACAGGGGAAAATTTTATAATAATTACCAAAACCTAAGGTTGACAGGCAGCTAAATGGCAGAATCTGGGATGCAGTCAGACTAGGAAAGAACCAGCTGATCTGCACAAGATAGCTCATGTTGAGACCTACATTTTCAACATCTAGAACTTGGCAGCTGTCCCTGTCTACCCTTGGGGTTCAGTTCTGTGAGGGAAGCAGAGTACTCTGTTCCCTATTCCTATACTGCCAGCATACATGTCACTGTCTTCCTTTGTTCTGGAAAGCAGCTGGTCTGCAGGTAAAGGAGGGATGGAGGGCAAATAGGGAGGCAGAATTTCCGCCAGTCAAACAACGTAGGCAGCCATAGAGATAACATTGGTGTTGGTAGCAGTGTTATTGAAAATTGACATTTTTTTCAGTGTCATCATAAGGTGAGAGCGATAGGAACAAAAAGACAGCCCAAGAGAGAAGAGTTACATTCACTGGGTGACAGCGTAAGAGAAACATGCAAATGAATTGAGCCCTGTGTGTACCAGCCTGCCTCTGGCTGGTGGGAATTTATATTTACACAATCTTTCTGGAAGAAGAATTGGTATCCTGTATCAGAAGCTCTAAAGAAGTATATCCTTCACTTTAGAAATTCTAGTTTTAGTAATTTATCATGAGAACATAAACAGATGCAGCTTAAAGGATGGTATGTTTAGCATGAGCCTTTAAATTTTTATTTATTCCAGTGTAGTTAACATAGAGTATATATATATATATATATATATTTGAAATTAATTAATTATTAAAAAAAAATTTTTTTATAAACATATATTTTTATCCCCAGGGGTACAGGTCTATGAATCACCAGGTTTACACACTTAACAGTAACATAGAGTATATATTAATTTTAGGCATATAATATAGTGATTTAATAATTCTGTACATTGCTCAGGGCTCATTCTGTTAAGTGTACTCTTCATCCCTATCACCTATGTCACCCCTCCCCTCCCCCCAACCGCTGGTAACTATCAGTTTGTTCTCTAGAGTTAAGAGTCGGTGTCTTGGTTTGCCTCTCTCTTTTCTTCCTTTGTTCATTCTTTGGTTTCTAAAATTCCACATAATGAGTGAAATCATATGGTATTTGTCTTTCTCTGACTGACATATTCTGCATAACATAATATCTTTCAGCTCCTTCCATGTCATTGCCAATGGTAAGACTTCATTCTTTTTATGACTGAATAATATTCCATTGTATAACATGAACCTTTTTCTTATATATATTTTATGTGACTAAACACTTCTGGAAGAATGTTAGTTTACCAATGGACTTTATGAATTGATGTGATTTAATTTTTCTCCTTTTTATTAGTTATATTTACCCAGTTTGATTATATTTACTGTAATGAACATGTAGTACTTACATAAACCCAAAGTCAAAAGGAGCCTCAAAAAGATCTCTGAATCCCAGTTCTCTCACAGTATATGTGATAGTTCTCCCAAAAGCAGAAATTCACTTTATTCTGCTACTAAAATTGCATTGTGCTTCCTGTTTCCATGATGTAATTCAGTTCATTGACTGTTTATTGAGTAACTATAAATGCTGTTACCTTCTCTTAAAATATTTCTTTAAATATATATATTATTTTGGTAGATTTAAGGCCAGGATATAATAATATAAGAAAAGCTTATCCTAAACTTCTCACTCATTTTTCAGTAACTTAATAATTTACAACATTTTAAGAGGAAAATATATCTTGGAAAAAGAAATTCATCAGTTTTTTAATTTGATTTTTCTCTCTCATGTTTTCCTGGATGTTGACTTTTATTCCCATCCTTTTATTCCCTAAAATCCTTCAGGTATATCAGGAACTTTTAGTCTATTAGAAGGCATTCTTTAAACATTAAGGTCAATTTTAAGGTGAAATTTCATTGCATTTAAAAAATTGCTCATATTAACTGTATTATTTTTAATGGATTGCATAAACTTTACCCTATCTATTTTATTATAGTCTACTCAAGAACTTTAGTAACATGAATGTGGAGTTTTGTGTTCCTCTTCTTCAGTTATGTTTTAATTTCAGTTATGATTGTTTCTCTAGAATTTTAAGTTTAAACTTTTAAACACTACTCATACTGTGAAGATGTATAGTAGTTTTTCATCTGCATTTGTTTTTTATATTGATTTAGTTAATAAAGTTAAAGTCACATGTTTTTACATGTCAGATATTTATTTATTTATTTATTTATTTGAGAGAGAGAGAGAGAGAGTACAAGCAGGACAAGGGCAGAGGGAGAGGGAGAAGCAGACCCGCTGAGTGGGGAACCTGATGCAGGGCTCGATCCCAGGACCCTGAGATCATGAGCTGGGCTCAAGGCAGAAGCTTGACTGACTGAGCCACCCAGGCGTCCCATGTGTCAGTTATTTAAAAAAAGTCTCTCTCAGGAAGAAGATATGATCTCTTTTTTTATTGTCCTTATTGCCATTGATCTAGAATGTCTGTTGATGGTTTGTTGGCTAAAGGCTGAATTTTTTCTCAACTGAGTCATTAAGCACTTGTAGCAAATATATTAGAAATTTTTATTTTATTTATTTTAGAGAGTAAGAGGGAACAGGGGGAGGGACAGAGGGCAAGGGTTTCCAACTCCCTGCTGAGCATGGAGGCTGACAGGGGGCTGGATCCCTCAGTCCTGAGATCATGACCTGAGTGGAAACCAAGAGTTGGAGTTTAACCGACTGAGGCACCCAGGGGTCCCAGAAACTTTAATTTTAAAAGAAACCAAACCTTTGATTTTTTTTCCACACCTACAGAAGAGCACTCTTAAGTAGTTGGAAGTTCATCTCTGAGTGACATGTGAACCTTCTGAAGAAGGAATTGAGCATTTTCCAGGTAGAAGAAAGCACCATTGCTCCTGAGCAGGTAAACATACAGTAGTTTATTTGTCATCAACCTTTCCCCACCACAGTCTATCTTGGACGGAATTTTCAAGCCCAGCCAACTTCAGGATTGATTTATAGCAAAGAGTGATTATGTTCTGATAGTTAAGAAAGGATGTGGAGAGAGAAGAATCTGTTAACTTCATCCTTCTATCTTTTTCTAGACCTAATAAATTTATTTTTATTCTGATTCTGTCCATTTAATTTTTCTTACATGTTTCTCAACCATGTTCTTTCCTTGTTACTTTTAGGCATAGAACTTCCTAAATATGTAGCCTCAGCAAGGACACTCAGGCTTTTCATGTTCTTTGGTATTAGCAGCTATAATACATTGACTTTCTGGCAGTGGAATTCTACAGACAGACTCTGACCCCTTGCACCGAGTCCCTGAGTAAAGAAGCCTTGCTTCTGAGCATGTGCATCTTGACAAGGACACTCAACTCTTGTTCTTAATAGACCCAGCATCTTTTGTATCTGTGTGTGTTGGGAATTATTAGTCAGGCATCATCTGTAGGTTCTTTGTTTTCCACATCTGTCTTCTCACATGATCATAAATGTTGATTATAAATTAAGCAGCATTAATCATGTTACATTTTATGGACTCATAGCTGGATTTAGTAAGGCAAGGGAGTAGAAGAGAGATGGATTGTCAACCTTGCTTTATACGACATTCTTTTAACCTATTGTATCTCCATGTATTCCTGATAAAACTGTTGTCTGTGTGATTTATTTTCTGCTCAAGCTCATATGAAACTCTTTTAGAGTTGAAATTGATAAGAGTAATTAACTTAAAACCAAAGAACCAAATATCTGATTTGTGAATTATCACGATAAAAATAGTTTGGAAAAATTACACGGTAAATTGTTATATGTGTCTTAGTATTGTAATTGTAATTTCCTAGAAAAATATACTTTTTAGAAGACCTGAACTCAGCCATGGCATTGGCCATGAGGTCAGATTTGAGAATAGAATAATACGTGGTATGAATTTGGTAAGTAGAGTTGTGGAAATTCAGATCCCATTTGATCATGAAGAAGCATATTTTCCCCCAGCTATTAACCCATGTCGACTGCCTGAAATTTATCGACTTGAAGGCTCTTCCTCATTTGTTGCCAGTAACTCTCCCTCCTACAGAACAAATGACTCACAAGCTCAAGCTAAATAAAGTAGTCTGTAAAGATTTTCTGCCTCTAGGACTGCTCAAAGTCAGCTTTGATTAGTGGGCACTGATCTTGCCAACTTGTTCACCCTTAATAACTCCAGGGATAGGGCCTGTCAGACCTGACTCAGATGTAGACTCTCCTGTTATTTTGTTTTGTTTTATTTTGAAGACTGCCCTTTTCAGACATTCCATCTGCAGTCTGTTAAGAACAGCATAAGACCGGTCACAGATTTATTGATTTTTCCTGGGCATTTGACTGTGGGAAATGGAACCAGCAATGACCTAAACTTAGCATACTCAGTAAACACCCTTTCCTTGCTCCAAGTTCTATAAGAACTTCAGTCTTATAGAAGTATGTGTTCCAAGCCAACTCTAGGAATGTTCTTGTGGTAAATCAGGTAATTTTTGGCAAGGGTAAGTCAGCTTGTTTTGCACGTCTTTTTATTTTTAAATATTCTTGTTTTTTTCACTATTAAAATCTGGGTGAGCACCGCCTCTTCCAATCAATTCTTACCTGACCCTTTGCTGGACTGAAGGGAGAGATTAAAATCTTCTACAACAGGGCTGATTGTATAGATTTTTTTTTTTTTTTTTGGACAGGTCCCTCACTATCTACTACTTCTGCTGTCTAGTTTTATCTGAAAGAACTGCTTACTATTTATTGCTGTAACATCAGCATCATCGTGTTTGCCAGACAAGGTGCAATATTCCATTTGCTTATCTCGAAAAGGCCTATGAATCAGATAACTTATCTATTTCATCTTGAAGGGTTTCCTTAAAGTTATCTGCTTAAAATAGATATCTTTTGGGTATCCTTCAGAGACTTTTAAAAGTGGCTAATATAAAATCCAATTTGAACAATTATTGTGGCCTCTCTGTGGCAGGTCTGCTTGAACTCTTCTTCCAAAGTAGCCCAGTGATGAAGGAGCATGAATGTGCACCCCCTAAAGGCTTGGAGGGACACTTGACATCAAGGATTCCCACCCCTAGTTCCAGAGCTAGGGATACCTTAAACTCGTGAATTTTGCACTTAGTGCACAATATAGCTGTGATTGCTTTAACAAATGCCTTAAATTGTGTAACATCCCACAGTAAAATAGATGCTAAAAGATTTGCAATGTTTGTCCTTTGTCATTGTGTATCTTCTCACTTGCTGCATATACATCCTGGGGGTATTTGTCCACCAGTTTGAGAAGTGAAAATCAGAGTTCATTGGTTGTTTCAATGACTGTGTAATGAGATCAGGAGTGTTTTGTAGTAAAGTTTTGGTATTCCTTCAGCCCACTTTGTAACCACTGTTAAATGGCCTTTTCTCTTGGGTGGTTGCTGTTGCTTGGAGTGGATTCCTTGTAACTCTTGCTCTCTGCTCGTTTGACTGTAAGAACAGTTCTGCTTTTAATTAGAAATAGAGAATTTCTATGCTGCAGGTTCTTTCCAGAAAATGTGTTATCTGGATCTTTTGGTTGTCAAGTTCTTATCAAAATCTCAGTAACAAGCAATATTAATAGTGGGCTGCTTGAAAGATAAATAATTCACCCATTACTCAAAATAAGCCATATCCTTTTTTGGATATGGGCTGTGTGAAGATCTGTTGAAAAAAAGGCCCATGTATCCAAAAGCCCAATATTTCACCTACAAGTTTAGGAGACTCAGAATCTTTGTAAACCATTCATGAATTTCCAGTAAGTTGATCATTTATTCAATAAATATTTATTGAGTACCTACTCAAATACTTATTGAGTGCTCATGGGCTAGACACCATGCTGGTGAAGGTATTTTTATTTATTGTGAATTGCTGTAAGCTTCACCAAATCTTTTTTTTTTTTTCTTTTTGATGAAATTAATGAAGTAAAATATAGATAGGTCAAATTTCTATGAGAAGGTTGCAGTATATAACAATTCTTTTTTTTTTTTTTTTAAGATTTTATTTATTTGAGATAGGGGGAACACAAGGAGTGGGAATGGGAGAGGGAGAAGCAGGCTTCCCACCAAGCAGGGAGCCCGATGTAGGGCTCAATGCCAGGACCCTGGGATCATGACCTGAGCCGAAGGCAGAGGCTTAACGACTGAGCCACCCAGGTGCCCCATAACAATTCTTACTTTTAAAGTAACTATAGAGACTTATTTCTTTATTGGTTTTCATAAATACCTGTGACTGCGTTTCTGCCTCCCTCTCTGCCATCAGTTTCAACAAGATTGGTAGAAATTTTAAACAAGAAGTATTTGTTAAGATGATTTTCAGTGTTTCAGAACTCAGCCTTTTCCTTAGAAGTCACTTCTTGAACCGGATCCACATGACTTCACATGGTGTTTGAGATTGAATCATTGCGGACTTTAACCTGTCTGCATATTTTTCCTGTTTGTGGTAGATCATATAACTGGAGATCCTGTTTGGGCAGTTTGGTCCAAGCTTTGTAACTATCAGGTAGCCAGGTTTTACCTGTAGATGCTACAACTTTAGCTTCTCAGGTTCTGTTGGTAATGACCTCTTCCCCTCCCCCCTTCTCTGGCCCTCGTCATTATTAACCACCTCTGTTCCTGAGCAACTGTTTAATGGTGAGGTGAAAGAGAATCTTGTCTTAAACTGAACACCTCTCAAAGTGATCTGCATCCCCAAAAGTAGACCCTGAATTTTTCTGTAGCATGTAAGTGATGAGTTTTGTGGATGTTGGTTTCCTCCAACTCGGTGGGGCACTGACTTCACTGATCATGGAAATGCCAGACCTTTCTGAGGGCATAGTTTTATGCTTTTCCTTCTTATTGGTGTAATTTTTTTAAGGGATAGAATGAGTTTTTAGGTCTCTTAGGTTCTTTTTCTGATGATTTGAAAGTTAAATTATGTTTATGCTTCCACCAACCATTCATAAACTTGGGCCTCAAGTGAAGATTTTAATTTCCCTAGAATTATATAAGAATTTATGAATTCATAATTCAGATTTGTTTTATTTTTACATTAAAACAGGAAAATCTTGAACTGTTTAAAAATAGTGGCACCAGACTGGCCGAAACAGGAGCACTGGAAATTTTCACTTTAGAAACACTTGGAATCCCTAGGGTGGTCTGTGGATGTGATGTTCCAATCTGGAAGGTCATCTTGGAAATAGATTTAGTTCTAAGTTTAGGATAGAAAGACTACTTCCTTCCTCCAGGCTTTTCACATTTTGCCTTAAAGCTGCATTGAGGGAGGGCAGATATATTTTTTCTGTTCCACGACTTTTGTGAAATGTTAGTGCTCATATAATACCAATGTTAGTGCTCATATAATACCTTACAGATATAAGGCGTTCAGTAAATATTGGAGTTGAGTGAGAGAGTGTGGATAAATTTGTACCATAAAACCTCTAAACTAGGCCCTGGGTAATAAATAGTACTATTTACATAAGTGGAAAGAAATCTTCTGCTTATTCTAGTCAGATTATATCCAGTAAATTGTGGTTAAAGATAGGGAAAGTTCTGAAGTAAAGTGAAAGTAAAAATGAAGTATTTTCTTCTCATGAAGGGTGGTGATATTTTACCCACTTATTTATAAGGCTTTCAAGTATTTAGAGATGCTCACTGATGTAAGTAATTCCTTGAGGTGGGGGGACTTCCAAACTCCAAAACCTTGAATAAGAAAAAAATCATATAATTCACACTTGGATCTCTGTGGAGATTTGGTTAATATTTCACTTGTGTGTCAGGCATTTACTTAGCATGTTCTGTTCCTCGTGGAGAAAACTGTGTGAGGTAGAATGGAGCCTCTTTTACCTTTTAAATACATGATAGAGCATTAAAGGAATGAACAGTATAGTTTCCTCCCTCACTGTAGAGCTTAGGGCCCTGAAAATTCTCAGAAGGATGAAGTTATGGCCAATAACTTAAAACCTTGAGGGGAGACTAAGGTTGGGAGCCTGAAGTTGGTGCTGTGCTAGGACAGTTTTTGCATTTGCTGAACAAAAGCAGTGAAGCACACTAAAGAAAATCTACATGATATTTTACACATCTTCAGGGAGTGCTCCTGGAAACTGCCCTCCTCCATCCCATTACTATGCCTTGTTTGTTAGGAAATTTCCCAGAGTTCTGTCTCTCATGCTTGTAAGTTTATGTTGCTTTGTTGAGGATAAAGGATTTAGTGAATTATTTTATCTTTAAAGTTTTATTTAAAATCAAGTAATTAACATATAGTATATTATTTATTTCAGAGGTAGAGTTTAGTGATTCATCAGTTGCATATAACAACCAGTGCTCATCCCATCATGGCCTCCCTTGATGCCCATCACCCAGCCACCCCATTCCACCCTCCCCCTCCCCTCCAGCAACCCTCAGTTGGTTGTCTAGAGATGGGAGTCTTCTGGTTTGTCTCCCTCTCTGACTTGATCATATTTTATTTTTCCCTCCCTTCCCCTATGGTCATCTGTTTTGTTTCTTAAATTTCACATATGAGTGAAATCATAGATTTGTCTTTCTCTGACTGACTTATGAGGATAAAGTAATTATAAAGTCGCATTTTTTGGGAGGCCCCTCCCCTCCTTCATTTAAATGTTCTGTGTCCTTCTGCTTTTCTGATTCGGAGTGGACCTTAGTCTCCTGCCTTGCAGGTCCTGCCTGATCCTGGCCTTAGAGAAGTATGATTAGGACCATGACTAGAACATGGTTAGGCACTCCCCTCCCTACCTGTGATCAGCTTTGCTTGGCCCGCTTATCCATGGGTTCGCAGCTGTGTGTCTCACCGTGCTTCCTTCGTGATAGATGCTCTTGCCTGTGTCTCAGATCCCTTACCTTCCGAGCATGTCAGGCTGTGTTTACTTTCTGCCGTTTCTCTTTCTCTTTTCTGAGATTTCACTCTGATCATTTTTGCTGTTTCTTTGCTCTGGGCTCTACTTCCCTTTTCTATCTCTGACCTCTCTTCTTTTACGAATTTTCACAACAAGAGGAGGTCATGAGTTGTGAAGCTGAAATTTGTTTTGAAATTTAGGCAGAAAAGGTATATGGAAATATATTCACATGCAGTTGAATTTGAGGCAAAGGATCCCAAGGTTGAGGAGCGATCCCTATATAAATGTCTCATCATCATGTTTTTCTATTCTTTCCATTACTGTGATTGAGAGCTAGATTTTATGGGATAAATTATTTGTAGCTTGGCTTTAAAAAGACGGCATTTGATAATACCGGTGCAGAAATGACAGGCCATTTCACATTTTAAAACCGTGAATCTCCATTAACTCACTCTTTCAAGTTGGTTACTACCAACTAAGAATCGATATTCTTATTCAGGGCCTGGTGGTCCTGTGCTTCCCAAACTGACTTCCAAGGAAAAATAGAAATAGTTTTAATATAGTATTAATGTTACATAGTTCATTAAGTCTTATTTTTTTACATATGGTATTCTGTGGAGTAAGATCAAATTCTGCACTGGGAGGCAGGGAAGCTGGGTTTCATTCATACTCAAGTGGCTCTTTTTTTTTTTTTTAAGATTTTTTATTTATTTATTTGACAGACAGAAATCACAAGTAGGCAGAGAGGCAGGCAGAGAGAGAGGAGGAAGCCGGCTCCATGCTGAGCAGAGAGCCCGACGTGGGGCTCGATCCCAGAACTCTGGGATCATAACCTGAGCCAAAAGGCAGAGGCTTTAACCCACTGAGCCACCCAGGCGCTCTCAAGTGGCTCTTAAATAAAACTCAGGTATCTTCAACGGATGAATGGATAAGGAAGATGTGGTCCATATACACTATGGAGTATTATGCCTCCATCAGAAAAGACGAATATCCAACTTTTGTAGCAACATGGACGGGACTGGAAGAGATTATGCTGAGTGAAATCAGTCAAGCAGAGAGAGTCAATTATCATATGGTTTCACTCATTTGTGGAGCATAACCAATAGCATGGAGGACAAGGGGCGTTAGAGAGGAGTAGGGAATTTGGGTAAATTGGAAGGGGAGGTGAACCATGAGAGACTATGGACTCTGAAAAACAGTCTGAGGGGTTTGAAGTGGCGGGGGGGTGGGAGGTTGGGGTACCAGGTGGTGGGTATTATAGAGGGCACGGCTTGCATGGAGCGCTGGGTGTGGTGAAAAAATAATGAATACTGTTTTTCTGAAAATAAATAAATTGGGAAAAAAAAAAACTCAGGTATCTTTTTCCTCTAATACTCGAAACAGCTACTTCCATTTAAATTCTTATTTCTTGCATTTTTTCTTGGTGCCTTTTAAACATTCCTTAAAATTTCCAAACAAAGAGCCCTTGAGGATCAAGACGAAAGGCATGTGTTTCTTAATGTTTTAGTCAAATATTTTAAAACAGTTTTTGAAGTGATTTTCTTTAAATTGGATCTTCTCTTTCCACTGACCTCTATTATAATCTCTGAAATGTGTTCCCGTGAGTAAAATTTGGTCCCAGTTCAAGCTGCTCGACTATCCTCCCTACCTGACCATGAGTACCTCATTTTCTTTCCTGTAAAACATGCTGACAGACAAACCGAATAGTTTGTGTTGATGAACAGTTGCTGTATCCACCTGTACAACGTTCCTATCCTAGCTGCAGGGGAAAAGCACTCAGTCTTTATTTCTGTTCCTTCTTTGGTCCCATTGAATATAAATTTATTATGTGTTCTTTGAAGCTGTAAGACCAGCCACAGCAGACTTTCAGGAGAATGCCATCAGCTGGCCTTCTGGTAGCGCTACCTTAAATTTACTGCCTGCTTTTAAAATTCTTCCTTGCCAAACTTTCAGTGAATAACTCTTCATGTAATTGGGCACAGCTGTAGTTTATTTGCCAAAAATAATCACTGTCGCCCACTAAAATGGCGATTAGTGTCCACTTGGTGTTAGTGACTCTTTTGCTAAGGTTTTGAAAATGTGCCTGAAGTGAGACTTCTCCAGAAAGAGTCATGTCAGTTCCTTGAATTACTGATTTACAAATCCCTGTTCTTGTGAAAGGTTGCTGTTTAAAGCAGTCTTCTATCACAATTTGGAATGAAGAATCAATTATCATTCCAATTCGTTTCACCTATAGAATTTTTAACTTTTTAATGTGAAGTACCAACTTATTAGGACTCTAATTTTTCCTTTATTAGGTAAAAAGAAACTGTGTTGTATGGATGTAACCATATCCATGGCAAAAAAAAAAAGCCCATTAATTTTAAAAACATCTTTTCTAACCTGTATTGAATTCCAGAGGTCCTCACTCAGGTCTTAAACTGTCTGCAAATACTGGTGCTTACAGTGCAGATGATGCCAAGAATTTGTCTTAACCAACGCAGAGGCTGAAGGTGAGCCCCTGAGAGGTGTTTTTTGTTTTGTTTTGGTTTGGTTTGTTTTACTTATTTCTTATTTGGCCAGTAAGATTTTTTTTTTTTTTTTAAGATTTTGACAGAGGTCACAAGTAGGCAGAGAGGCAGGCAGAGAGAGAGAGAGAGCGGGGGAAGTAGGCTCCCTGCTGAGCAGAGAGCCACTTGCAGGGCTCGATCACAGGACCCAGAGTCTTAACCCACTGAGCCATCCATCCGCCCAAGATGTTTTAATATAATTACACAAACCTCCTTAGAATGGTAGCTCTCAAAGAGATACCTTCATAGGGTCCAGGAAGTCTTTCTTCTTGCAGGTGTTAATCTGTGTGACCCTGGGTTTTAATATACTCCAGCCAAACAGGGGTAACAGTGGATCACAACACCCTGAATGCAGAAGTAGATAGGAGAACCCAGCTACCCTCTCTTAATTAAAAATTAAAAGAGATTTTTAAAAACGTAAGAGAATACCTCTCCTTTCACTACATTTGTTGTGGTTTTTAATATAGCTATTTTTAAATGAAAACATGCTATTTATGTTAACATGCAAAACACAATTTTATTTATTTATTTTTTTTAAAGATTTTATTTATTTGAGAGAGAGAAAGCCGAAGTGTTGGGGGGGGGGGGTCAGAGGGAGACGGAGAAGCAGACTCCCCACTGAGCAGGGGGGGCCCAACATGGGGCTTGATCCCAGGACCCTCAGATCATGACCCAAGCCAAAGGCAGATGCTAACTGAACCACCCAGGTACCCCCAAAACATAATTTTCGATGAATTAATAAATATATTTAAGTTTCTCAGTTTTGCTTTCTAATATGATAAAATATCAGTAGGTATCACTGACATAAATAAAAGCCCTTTGAGGTCCTTAGTATTTTTGAGAGTGTAAAGAGGTCTTGAGCTAGATCACAAAGTTTAAGAACTGCTACTTTAGAGAATTGCTACTGTGCCAGAATGTCAGTTTTTAATTACAAAATGGTTATCAGTGGGAAAAACAAACAAACAGTGCCGTGTCTTGTTTGGGTAGAAGTAAAATAGGCAGGGAAGATGGAACTGATCCTGAACAGTGTTCATTATCTGAACAGAAAGAGAGGCAGCCTCACCCAGCCTGAAGGTACAGCTCCAGAAGGGGAATGACACCATGGGAACCACATAACATGGGACTGCTGACATTCTCGCTGGCCTTGTTATTATTCTAAATTGAAGGGAGCGCCTCTTCTCCCATCTTGTAAACCAGTCTTTGTTTTTTAAAACCTACGCAGTGGTGAGAAGAGATCTCTGCTTTGACCAGCTCCTACTGAATTGCATAGGATAAGAAATAAGTACGTGAACTTCCAAGATGACTGTAATTTGTAAAGGAAGCACTACAGTTTCATTTTTGTCATTATTAAGGTTGTGCTTTGGAAACATAACTGGCTGATGAAAAATAGAATCTTTGCTGTTTTTAATCATAATAACCACTTACATTATTAGAGTGCTTTGAAGTACTCCAATGGATGAAATGAATGAAAAGTAACTTGAAGTGTTCTAAGAAGGTACTCATTCAAGTCATGTTGTAAACCTAATAAAGTGACTTTGTAGGATAAAGTGAATATAATTGGATCGGGTCACATGCTTTCTGCAGTGTTCATGTTCAGTGTGTCATTTCAAAATGCTTGATATATGTTTTATATAATCATCTGGCTCTAAGTACTGTACTTACCTAATCCATTACTTTGGTAATCATTTGAGTGTTTCCATTATAAAGCAATGAATCGTAATTCAGGCTGAAGCTATTGCACATATTTAAAACCGAAAAGTGTCTGTGCTCTATAATCTATTATTAGAAATCTTGGGTGCTGTTTGGCATGGAAAAAAACTAGATAACATCACCATTCCCTAGCATAAGCTGTGAAAGTCACCAAAGTTCTCATGGAGTCTGGGTGTTGAAAAGAAAGTAGATGATGCTCGGTCCTGTTTCTGTGTGGTGTGTGATTTGGGGGAAAAAACAGAAGAGATTAATGAAAATATGTAAAATCCATGTTGGAGCAGAGCCAAAGTCAAGTGAAAAAAAATGATCAAAAAAATTTGCAAAATGAATTACTGACGTAGGGTCACGGAAAGTCTAGAAGAGGTAGAAACAGTGAGGCCTATCATGTCTGCACAGCAGTCTAGCTTTGCTGATTAGGGGCCCTATGATGGGAGAAGAGAAGGACAAGTTGAGGAAATGCTGGTGGGACATAGGAAGTACATGAGTTTTAGTGATTCTAGTAAGAAAAATTAAAACTAATAATATAAGAATGTTACAGTATGTGTAAGATTTTTGGTCTTTATTATTTTTTTTTAAAGAAAGATTCTTTTTTTAAAAGATATTTTAAAATTTATTCATTTGAGAGAGAGAGAGAAAGAGTTTGAGAGAACAAGTAGTGGGGATTAGCAGAGGGAGGGGGAAAGCAGATGCCTTGCTGAGCGGGGAGCCCGACACGGGGCTCCATCCCAGAACCCCAGGATCATGACCTGAGCCTAACTGACTGAGCCACCCAGAAGCCCCAGATTTTTAGTCTTTTAAAGCACATTCCAAAGCTGCAGTTGAATTATGCCTAAAAACATTAGGTATTGTTATTTTTTAGAGTCGGGGAAAATGAAGTAGGCAAAGCCCCATACTAGGGAGTGATGCAAAGGACCCTGATGATACGTGATCTCAACTCATTTCGTCTTCATCGCTGCTCTAAGAACTTGGTACTGTTCTCCCCAGCTCACAGATGGGGAAGCTAATTGTGGGAGAAGTTGAATAACTCATCCAAGACTGTACAGTTAATAAGTGCCAGAGCTAGGATTCTAAACTAGATTGTCTGAGTCTGTGCTCTTAACCAATATCTTCTCCATCCTGTGTGTTGTTTCTGTTATTTTTGGATGGACAATCTTAACTTAGATTTTTAAAATAATCCAATATTGTGAAAACTTTTACAGTGGTGCCTAAGATCCTAGCAGTGGCCCAGAGAGGTGACCGCAAATCTTCTGGAACACTGGGCTTATGTGTTTGTTCCATTCCTAACGTTGAAGTCAAATCATTTTTAGTCAGTCCCGAGAAACAGTAACATGATCGGGTTAGGGCACTTATTCATTAGTATTGAGGGGCTGTTTTCTCATTAGAAGGTCATAACCATAGTGACTGCTCTAGCATCCTTTGGATAGTAGGATGTGGGTAGTATATTTCTGCATGTTTTTGAGGAGTTAGGATTAAATAGACAAAAAGCAGTTTCTGTGGCCCTTTGTGAGTATTGGTCTGTGCGGCAAAAAGTGTATCCAGCACGGTAGTTGACCTGCCCACAATATTCATATGGAATGCATTTGGTCATCAAATTATTGTTACCTAGAAGACTTGAGAAAATACCCGTATGGGACTCAAATTAAGTTTGTAACTATGGCACTTTTTACTTTCTTTGAATGACTTCCCTGGAAATCAGAAGCCTTGTGTTCCATTTCTAGCACCATCATCAATGTTACCTTTGAGAAACCATTTAAACAGGCTAAACGTATGTTCCATTTGGCAGTGGGAAGGCCGTATGCTCTCATGCTGCTTCGGTGCGATTTTGCAAAAGTGAAATTGAGTTTTGAATAGGAATATGTAAAATGATTCTATCACTTATTAAGTAGAATGCATTGTATACTTCATAAATCTAATGTAATAAAAGAACAGACGATAGTGTGGAACTTAAAAAAAAAAGACCTCTTTAGTTTTATAGGATCGAGAATTCAGCTTAATTTTGCCTTAAAATGATTCTTAGTGTTAAACATCTAGTGCTTTTTAAAAATCAGCCAAGATCTCTTTGGACATTTAAATTCTTTTTCTGTTCAGAAATGTCATTAACTTGAAATATAAAGATGCTTTCTCAGGAAACTGGTTTGCCTAGCCAAATCGTTTAATGTAGTTATTTTGCGATCTGAGCGGTAAAACCCAAACATTGAGGCTGCTCTCCACAATGCCTTGTTGCCCAGACAGTGATGTCATGTTTGAAGCATGTTTGGTTTGCAAAGGTCCTGCTTTTGATCCTTCAGTTGCCACTTTTTTTATGCAGCTCCTCCTGAATGACAAAGGTACTGAAAGTGATTTGCTTCATTAAGGTCTGTTGCTGACACTGTTGTATTTCATTCCTCATTCTTCCCTTGCCTCCTTCATTAAGACCTTATTCAAATTTGGATCATGGTTCTACTGCGACATCCATGCCATTATCATCTAAATAGCAATTACATATTCAAAAACAACAGCTCCTCCTTAACTGTCTGTAACTTAACATTTTACATAGATTCAAGTGGGAATTAAGAGTAAAATGAATCTTTTCTTCGTGATTTACAGCCCTCCCTTTCACCCTTGATTTACTAGTTAATGTTGAATAACTACTTGTAGACGGAGGAAGACAAAATTATTGATTGCTCAGCTTTAGTTCGTAGAGGTATATATATTATAAATTGTTTCTGTACTGAGCAGTTACCTAAGTGACAGGGACCCTGATTTAATCAGCCACGTATTTGTTAGACAGCATTTACCCTTTGGGATATAATGGGACCAGGTTTAACACTCTATTAAGAAATTAATAGTTATCTTTTACAAACCTGCAGGCTTTATAACTTTGAAACATTTAAAGGAAACATCTTAAAATGAGTCGATGTATTTGTCCTTTTGTAGAACTCGAAAGTAGATGCAAATTCTAACAATATAAGAATAGATTTTTCTGTGTTTTGGCCATCTTAAAATTATATTTTATAATCAGTACGTAGTAAGCTAATTTGACTGAAATGAGCAACTGTGGAGGCACAGTGTTTTAACAGATTCAGCGGGCATAAATATTAGGGCTTTATTTGCTGTTCAATGTGGCCAAAGGAAAGATAGTGCAAAATACCAAATACATATACGTATATTGTATAATACAAATATTGACAATTATATTGTATAGATCTCTTTTAAGAATTTCTTAGCCAGCCCAAAGAGAGACAGAGGCAGACAGAGAGAGAGAGAGAGAGAGAGAGAATAGGGAGAAGAGAGGGAGAAGGAGGTAAAGGCAAGAGAAGGGAAGAGAAAGAGAGCCCTAACCTCAAAAATGTTAATCAGCTCTTCAATACCCAGTCTTTTGGTGCCTTGCATAATTTCTCACATATTTTACAAATTTCTTGTCATGGTTTAAGAATTTTCTTTACTGTTTGTCTGAAATGAATTGCCTTTTTTTGTTTCTCTATCCATAGTCTCAAATATATCAAAATTATATATGTGTGAATAATTATATAATGCTTCCAATGTAGATTTAAGTGCAGTTGGCTTTTGTAGATGTGAGCAATAGAAAGTTGTTCAGTTGTGGAGTCTTCACCTGTGAGAGTCAGGAAGACTCATCCTTGGTCATCTCACTGTCTTGTGACCATAAGCCCCGAAGATAAGGGGCGAGGCCAGATGTTGGTGTTCATTTGACAAAGCACCTACCAAGGAGGGTAGAATGCTATAAAACAAAGTGGAAGGAGCTCTGGAGAGAAGGTGGACCATTGGGAGTCAGGCACTGAGCCTCCAAGGACAAAATGAGGTGTATGCGTTGACTAGGGTTGCTTAGAAATCATCTGTCCAAAGAGGGTCTGTTGATGTGTCCCTGTATTACATTTTCTAGTGTTGTTTTGTGATTACCTAGGGGTAAGGTCATTAAAGTGATAGATCTTACCAGGTATTATTTGTACCTCTTGCTTATGCTGTCTTAGTACCTGTGAGCTGCTGTCAGAAAAATATCACAGATCAGGTGATCCATTTTGACTAATTTTTGTATAAAGTGTTAGAAGGAAGTCATGGTTGCTGCTGTTGTGTTGTTGTTGTTGTTCTTTGCTACAAATGTCCAGTAACAGTGTTGCTTTTAATCAGTAAAACAAAAGGTCCAAAACACCCCAGATGTTCATCATCAGAATAGATACATATTTTACAAATATGTAAAATATTTGTAAATATTTGGTATATTCATACAATGCAATGTCATATAAAAATGAAACAATTGAAGGTACATTCAGGGATATGGATGAATCCCAGATATATGATGTTGAATGAGAAAGGCAGAATGCTCAAGAATATTGTATATACATTGTAACATTGTGATTCCATTAATATATGGTTCTAAAACATCTAAAACTTAACTTAGGGATGTAAACAAATATGGTAGCAGTATTAAAAAAGAGAATGAGGAATATGGAATTTGGAGAGAATTTACCTCTGAAGTGGGGTAAAGGAGAGTGAGATGGAGCGACTTCACAGTTAAGTAAATTCTATTTCTTGAGTCGTGGATTCATGGATTTTCACTATGTTGTCATTCAGAAGATATTTCCTTTTTACAGATTACGTTTTGTATTTGTTGTTAGTTTAAAAAATATAGTTGATTTTTGTAGCGACCATCTTTTTTTTTTTTTTAAGATTTTATTTATTTATTCATGAGAGACGGAGAGAGAGAGAAAGGCAGACAGAAGCAGAGGCAGAGGGAGAAGCAGACTCCCCAAGGAGCAGGGAGCCCAATGCGGGACTTGATCCCAAGACCCTGGGATCACAACCCGAGCAGAAGACAGACGCTTAACCATCTGAGCCACCCAGGTGCCCCGAAGAACTATCTACAGAATGCCAGAAACTCACAGATGGAAGAGTTATTTAGAATTTTTTTTTTTTTTAATGTAGGCTCCACACCCAGCATGCAGCCCAGTGTGGGGCTCGAACTCACAACCCTGAGATTGGGATCTGAGCTGAGATCAAGAATCACACGTTTAACCCACTGAGCCACCAGGGAGCTCTTTGAAGCAACCATCTTGATAAAGTTTTTATTTCTAATAATTCATCTTTAGATTCTTCTGGATTTTCTAGGTAGATAATCATGAACACTGAATAATGATGTTTGTTTCTTTTTTTGCAGTCGTTAGGGCCTTTAATTTTTATTCTAATTACGTTATCTAGGGTCTTGTCTGGTATGTTGAAATGTGAAAGCAAGCATCATTTTCCATTTTCGATTGTGAAGAGAATACTCATAATGTTTGCAGTGTTTAACTAGTAAATACAGAATGTACTGTTTACCAGGTTACTCCTAATTTGTTATAAGTTTTTTTTTTAGTATAAACTGGCAGTGAGTGTTATTAAATGCTTTTTAGATCTCTTCATGAAGTAATTTTTTGCCTTTAATCTTTAATATATAAACAGCTTTGTATTCTGAAGTAAAGTCAAAGTATATTTTAGTTTTGATAAAAATAAATTACTGGATTCATTTAGCTTATATTTGGCTTGAGTGAAATTTATAATTTTCCTTTCTTGTGCTATCTGAAAAGTTTGGTTCAGGATTATATTAGACTCATTTTAATGAAGTGGGAAGTATTCCTTATTTTTAAAACAATTTGTTGGAAAATTCATGTAAGATTTTATTTTAATAGAATTCAGTTATAAAATTATCTGGGCCTGGTGTTTCTTTAGTAGGTAGCTTTTTATCTACTGAATGAATTTACTAATGATTACTGACTGGTCTATGGAGTCAATATGCAAGTTATAGTTTCATAAGAGATTGCTCATTTTAAAAAAAATTCATACTTTATTGCCAGAGAATTTTTTAAAATAACATCTTTCTTTTTTGATCTCTGGGATTTTTGTTGTTATGTTGTATTTCTCCCCCTAATATTGTTTACTGATTCCTTTGCTATTAGTTTGTTTTCTTTCTTTCTTTCTGTTTGTTTTTTTGTTTTGTTTTGTGTTTTGTTTAGTCTTTTCAAAGGTGGACTTTGGAATTTATTGTTCTTCTCTGTTGTATTTTTATATCCTATGTTTTTTTTTGTTTCTCCCTCAATTTTTTCCCCCTGTTTTCTTTGGTATTTATTTTGTTAGTCTCGTTCTGACTTCTCAGGCTGATGGGCTTACTTTTGGTTCATCAATTTTTAGCTTTTTAATATTCTAATATAGTTCTTAGAATGCTCTGTATTTCCCTTCAAATGCTAATTAGCAGCTTCCAATTTTAATTTGTATTCTTTCTGCTAGTTTTCAGTTTTATATATTTTTTCAATTTCTATACATCATTGCTGAGTTATTTAAAAATGTTTTAAGATTTCTGGGGCTCCTAGGTGGCTCAGTCTGTTAAGCGTCTGCCTTCAGCTCAAGTCATGATCCCAGAGTCCTGGGATGGAGCCCTAATCTGGCCTCTCTGCCCTGTGGGGAGTCTGCTTCTCTCTGTCCATCTGTCCCTCTCCCAGCTCATGCGCATGTGCTTGCTCGCGCGCGCACGCACTCTCTCTCTCTTTCAAATAAATAAATAAAATCTTCAAAAAAATATTTTAAGATTTCCAAGTTTATGAGATGTTTTGTTTTGGTTATCTTTTTGGTGAAGATTTTTAATTTAATGCATTGTGGTCAGAGATTTTGGCCCAAATGATTATCTTTAAGTATGTTGAAATTTGAATCACAGCCCAACACCTAACATTTATAGAATATTTGGGGGGGGGGATAATTTTTAATTTTTATGAAGATAAATTCTATTTTGGTGGATTTTTTATATTCCACTTACTTTTTTAGTATTTTAGAGTATGGACAGATTGGAAGAAAAATCTGCTGTTACAAAAGCTGTTTTTAACAACTCAAGCTTTGTATGTAACTCTTGGGTATGGTCTATTTATTGTCTTCTATAATTCTGTCTCAAGATAAGACTTATTACTACTTAAAAGTAGAGTAACTGTATTTTTTGGTCTCAGTTTTATAATCTGACATGTAGTTCATAGATATCAAATATTTATTGTTTTTCTAAGAAAACCATTGTTTTATTGTTATGAATGCTGTTTTAACATTTGATTTTTATTTTATGCACTTGATTATTACCTTCTTGATTTATTTAATTGGATTTTAGATGACTCCATTGCTGGTTTCCAACATGTAGTTTAATATAGATATATATTTTACCTAGAATTAGTGGTGAAAGCATGTTGTTTATAACAGAGGACAAAAGGTAAATAGGTCAAAATTTGATCTGAAATCTTTCATATTGGGGTACGCCTGGGTGGCTCAGTGTTGGTTAAGCCTCTGCCTTTGGCTCAGGTCATGATCTCAGGGTCCTGGGATCAAGCCTGGCTTCAGGCTCTCTGCTCAGCAGGGAGCCTCCCCCCCCACCCCTCCCACCCCCAACTGCCTCTCTGCTTTTTTGTGATCTCTCTCTCTCTGTCAAATAAATAAATAAAATATTAAAATAAAATAAAATTTTCATATTGGGACAGAATAAGAGAAGACAGTAATATTTGAGTTAAATTGGACCCATTAAGATTTACTACTTTGGGAAGATGTTGATAGTTGGTTAGAAAGAAGATTTGCATTTACATTAAGTTTGGGAAACACTGGCTTAAAATGGCTAAAGATGTTTGCAAAAACTTTTTGTCCTTAAACCTATTACTATCTTGATAGTATCTACCTTGGTTTATAGTACAGGCATAAAGCTCCTTTTTTCAAGGAAGATTTTGTAAAACTGAACATTCTACTGAATGCACATTTATTAAGACTATTTAGGATAACTTTCAGAAAGTGATCATTAATTGTTGAAAATTTCAAAAAATCCTAAGGTACAAATATTGAGATTTTTTTTTTTTTAAGATTTTATTTATTTATTTGACAGAGAGATAGAGAGAAGAAGTGCACAAGTAGGCAGAGCTGCAGCAGAGAGAGAGGGAGAAGCAGGCTCTCTGCAGATCAGGGAGCGCAAAGTGGGGCTCCATCCCAGGACCGTGGGATCATGACCTGAGCCGCAGGCAGCTGCTTAACCGACTGAGCCAGGCAGGCGCCCCAAATTTTGAGATCTTTATTGAAGAAGTCCTACATCATGAAATTAACTAATATATATTAATAGTAAGAATGCCTAACATTTCCCAGTGCTTTAAACATTTCCAAGCACAATGATATATCTTATTTCATTCAGTCTTTCAAACAGCTGTGTATTGTTGTGAGCTGAGCTTTTTGAAGTTTTCTGGAATCCTCAAAGCCTCAAGTTAAATTTGTCTATTTGGTGAATATTGCTGGAAATTCCATTCAGGAATTCTTCATTTTTGTTGCTGAAATTCTTTCCATCTCCATTTTTGATTCATTGGAAGTAATACATTAGCTGAAGATTTTGTTGTTATTAAAGAAAGAATAGTAACCCATTAAATTAAAATGGAGAGGCTTTTACCTGTTTATTTTAGCATTTGTACGTTCTTTGCTGCTTACAGCTTTGTGGGTAGTTAACAGGAGCTATTTTAGTTTGACTGGTAGAGTTCCCATTACCAGATTTCATTATTAATGGAAATACAGTATTATCTATATCAGGATGGAAATATTGCATTTAGTGTGTATCTTATTGGAAAAATAAATTTTGTTTCACTAAGTAAAAATTTCTGTTTAAAAATTATGTGGAGCTCTTGGGTGGCTAAGTTGGTTAAGTGCCTGACTCTTGGTTTCTGCTCAGGTCATGATCTTGGGGTCCTGGGATCTGATCCCATGTAGCGCTACGCTGTCAATGCCAAGTCTGCTTTTTCTCTCCCTCCCCCTCTGCTCCTCTCACTACTTACATCCGCTCTCCTTCTCTTTCTCTCTCAATTAAATAAATAAAAGTTAAAAAATAAAACTAGATTAAGCATTAAAAATTCTATGATTGACTCTTATTATTTAATTACATATGTACCAATTTTTTTCCCCAAAACCATTTTTTAAAATATGATACAAATGTATCTTGGAAATGAGATACATTAACAAAGGCTTGGAGAGTCAAATTTTATTTTTCTTTAATTTTCTCCAAAATACCATTTCTTCCATTTCAGAGCCTCTTCTATTACTTTGGAAAAGAGGGGTTCCATGTTTTCCTTAAAGAATAGTATAGAAGGGAGGTCTTAATTGACTTCCACTTAGGTGAGTTTGCAAATTGATCAGTATTCTCCAGCTTCTCCAGGAAGTCCTAAACATTGTCAGTGTATAGGCCCTTCCCTGGTGAGCAGACATGCTTGTGCTCCTCAAGCGGAATGGTGGCCTGTCCATGTGTCACACTCTTTGCTCTGAAACATGAGTGTTTGTTCCCGTAAATAGCACAATTTAATTTTTAAAATACGTAAGTATAATGAAGAAGTTATTATTTCTACAAAAACATTGTTAAATGCTTTGAAAGTAATCCATAGTTTAATTTCTAAGAAGAAAAAAAAAAGCTATCAATTTAGGTGTGGCTGAGATAACCTATAAAAAGAATCGAGGTTTCTGCATCAGACTGATTTGCAAGTATCTTTAAGTTCTCATCTGCTACAAAACAAATCAGAGATCGTATACAATGAATTGCATGTTGGGCTTACTAAGAAAGGCTCAGAACTCTAATCACTTGGCTTTTCTACAAATGTGAGCCTTGACCCCAAATCTTCCCTGCGTAGGAATGTTAAAGCAAGTAACAGGTGGAAAGTTGGGGAAAAAGTCAGATGTTGAGGTGTTGGGCACTTGAAGGGAGAGATTGTCTTCTGATCAACCTGTTGCTCAAAAACTTACAAATGATTTGTTTTTTACTGATAATGACAGTTTAATTATAGATCAATTATGCCATGTAGTTGAGTTTTCCAAAATGATTACATAGAAAAGAAAAGCACAGGGCAGTAAAGTAAAAATTTCAAAGAGGGGGTTATAATAGCCATAGATAGCAATGCAGGTAGAACTAACAAGCTATATTTTATGTTACATGCAAAGTCACAAATCCTAAAACGTTAGAACAATATACATTATATATCTTTTAGTGTTTTACCAAATGGACTCTCTAAATTATTTATAGAATCCCCTCCCCATTGATTTGTACCCTCAGCATAGAAGCACGGGAAAATAAACTTAGCTGAAATGAGTGTGCTCCCTATACTTTAAGTTTCTTCCCATCCCTATCCTTAGGATCTTCGAGAAAGTGACCTAAAAGTCGTAGTTTGCCATCAGATGTAATGTCCTTGCTGTAACCTTCAAATCAGGAGATTTTGAAATGTTTAAAGAGGATATAGGAAAATACGAGTTTTGAATTTTAATTTGGAAAACAAGTGTAGGACAGAGCTAGTAGTTGTATAAAATAGACAGCATCAAACACTTAAAAAAATATTAGATACAGTGAGGGCACAGAGCAAAATCTCCACTGAAGCATTTACTAAACTTTGGTGTAAACTGTGACTTGAGAGTATTCTGAATTACAAATGATACTGAAGAACATAGTTTGTTATTGTTACATGTTTTTTATTATCTCAGACAAATTGAAGGCTTTTGTCAATTACTAAGAGACTAATGTATGGTAAACTAATAGTCACAGTTTATTGTTTGTGTGTTTTCAGTGAAGTCATGGATGATACAGAAACCATACAGGTAGTGACAGAAATGGCTAGATCTAAGTATGGAGAGGAGGAGGGGATAAGAGCAATCCAGTGCCCAAAATCCCTAAGTCATAGTTACAGATGCCCTAGAAATAGTTGTATATTGTACTGAGTAACAGCCTGAGTCAGGATTCAGTAATGCCAAAATATAGGAAGAGACAATGGTCAGGAATAATTTTAGTTCTTCTAAGTAACTTCAGATTATATACTTTCCTAAACAGATACAATTTATTTTTTTCGAATTAAAAGATACTGTTGAGGGGTGCCTGGATGGCTCAGTTGGTTAAGCGACTGCCTTTGGCTCAGGTCATGATCCTCGAGTCCGGGGAATCAAGTCCCACACCGGGCTCTCTACTCAGCAGGGTGTCTGCTTCTCCCGCTGACCTTTCTCCACTCATTCTCCTTCTCATTCTCTTTCTTTCTCTCTCTCAAATAAATAAATAAAATCTTAAAAAAAAAAAAAAAAGATAATGTTGAAGGTATGCATTTTTGATTTCCCACTTAACTGAATGTTTATGAAATAAAGAAATAATTTCAATCACATTAGATAAGATGGCCTCTGCTTCCTTTAATCCATCTAGTTTTCCCACTCTAGGGCATTGACAATATGGAGTATTGTAGGACAACTTGTGTTATATTTTGAATAAATAAATATCTAATAACAAGGAAATCAGTTTGTAATAGTATGGGTCAGGAACTAGGGTAAGGATGAGAGAATAAGTTTGAAATTTGACCTTAAGAGTTTGTTTAAATCTCATCATTGCTATATGTGCTTAAGTTTCTAACTGGTTATGTAAGTAATTGTCACAGGAAAGTCTGTTTAGGAAAGCTGCCTTTTCACTAAACTTTATGTTTACTGGTTATTTTAAAACATTACACAATGCAGCTGAAAGTGCAATAGATTCTGTTTATCATAGTTGTGTAGTTTTTAGTCTTTAGGGACATCCAGTTTTTAGAATTGACACAGTGATTGATTATTTTAGCACTGTGCTGAATAACCTATTCCAGCAGAATGTTTAACTTCAAATTTCTATATAATAAACAAATTCTAAAGTTTAGATCAGATGATAAAGAAAAACTGACATCATTCACTAGGGAAGGAAAAAATTGCAGAATTTTTTTTAAAAGATTTTATTTATTTGACAGAGATCACGAGGAGGCAGAGAGGCAGACAGAGAGGTGGGAGTGTGGAAGCAGGCTCCCTGCTGAGCAGAGAGCCCGATGCAGGGGCTCGATCCCAGGACCCTGGGATCATGACCTGTGCTGAAGGCAGAGGCTTAAGCCACCCAGGAACCCGAATATTGCAGAATTTAAGAGTGATTTTTTTATGTGTGTTCACTATAACTTGAATGTGTTATTTGTATCCCCAGTGGTATTTTGAAATTACTGATGTGAATTTCTTGTAAGATACTTTATTTTACTCATACAACTATTTTAGTGTTTTAATTTTTTTATATCTTACATGATATGGTATGTGTGGTGAAGTCATGGGTTGTCTATTGTTTACCATTTATGTGGCATGAATGCATTAGTAAGAAACAAGTAGAAATGCATAACCTAAAGTTTAAAATGTATACCTTCATTTCGTATATAGTTTCGGAGAAAAAACTATATGCATCCAACAAGTTGAAATAGATGCCTAGTAAATTATGACTATTTGGAAATAAGTATTTTACCCCTCATCATTTTTCTTCACATCCACAAATCCCTCTTGGAGCCTCTTGTCTGATTATCGTCTATGGATTTGTGATGCTAGGATTTTCTTTCTTTTTTTTGTTTTAAGAGTTCTGTTTTGCCCCATTTCCTTGCATAGACATCATTCTTGACTCAAGGGCGCTTATGAAATGTACACTGTAACAGGCACCGAAAAGACTTGCCTGAGATAGGCAGAAACCTGTTCTTTCTTTCTCTTCACAGCAGCACCAGCATAAGCTTTATTTATAGATTAAGTTTAAAAGAAACCACTTTAAATTATGACTCAGTAAGTCTTATATATAGTAGGGGAAATCTATGGGTGTATCTTAAAGTCTCTAGAGTGATTTTGATCATAGTCAAATTTAGAAACCAGTGACTAAGATTAATTTCTTTAGTATTTGCTAGTATGTTTAATTCCAAGCAGGGAGAAAATGGAAATTTTTCTAAATATAAAAAGTACCTTTAGAGCTGACAGAACTTTTATTTTAAAAAAATGTGTGTGTGTGTGTTTTTTTCAAGAACAGCTTTTCCTGCCTTTTTGTTAGTAAGAGTCAGCAGTGGCTGAGGTAGCTATAAACACCTTTGGGATGGATTCAGAAGATCCCAAAGATACAGTGATGAAATAGGATTAGCAGGCTGTAGGGGAGGGTCACGAATGTGTGATTTTTGAAGTCTCTTCTATTTGAAACCGATTTTCAGAGCCTTGAATTCGATCCAGTATATGGTATGCTACAAGTGGGAAGATTAAACCCGAGCGGTATAATTAGGGTAGGCCACGGCATCTGTGCTTGGATCGCAGCAACTGAATTTGAAACCAGCTGCAAACTGGTGACTAATCTCTCTGGCAAGCCCACATGAGAGTGTAGGACAATGAGGCCGCCTCAGCCTCATGAGCACATGTTTCTCCAACTTGCCTCCGAGCAGGTGATGGCGATGATGCAATCTGATTATACTTTTGAATGTATTCTAACCACAGTCAACAGTTGAGTCTCACAAGGGATTTCACAAAAGACTTCAAACCAACGAAATAATTTTTCACGTCGTTTCAACTGTAGAGGAAACCAGTATCTTTTTTTTTTTCCACCTCAGTGACTAGTTCTTTGTGATACTTTATATAGTCTTAAGTTTGAGAGGTTTTAATTAGTTTTTATATGCGAAACGAAGATGAGAAAATGTGAAAAGAAGAAAGTACTTGAACTTGGAGCTCTTACTCCGAATTGTTCACAACTGCTTATACTGATCAATTAAAATAATTAAACTGTTCAGAGTGTTGAATTCTGTGCACGCAGGAGATGGTGAGTTGGTGGGCCGGGGAGGGTTTCAGTGAAACACTAAACTTTCCATATTCAGAGATGTGCCTCCCTAGCTATGTAACCTGTCCCAATGAGGTGATATTTAACTGTGTCTTGAACATTAAAGGTGTTTAATAAATACTCAGTTTGACTTGGACATGAGCCTTTATTTTTCGTCTTTGAAGAGAATAATAGTTTCTTGCAGTGTACTACAGAGGGACATGGTGAGGATGAGTAAAGCCATCTGTTTGAGAATGTGTAGCATCTTTGGGGAAAAAAATGCAATTGGACCTAAAATATAGTCACAGGTATTATTTCAAATGAGTACTTCAGAGGTAGAATGTTTAGAAACTGCCTATTAGTATTAAATTTAAATATAAAAATATATAACTTGCAGTAAAGAACATGAACTCCCTAAGACCATTGAAATAGAATTTGCCAACTATACACCCCTGAGAAGAAGGGGAGGAAAGGAAACGGGAAAAACCCTCCCCTGGTGATACGCATACTTCGTGTACGTCAGAAGCATACTTTGGATGCTTGTCAGAAGTGCGTATGCCAGGGCTTCATCCCCATCAATTCTGATTTTAAAGATGAGGTGTGAGGGGCGCCTGGGTGGCTCAGTGGGTTAAGCCTCTGCCTTCGGCTCAGGTCATGAACCCAGGGTCCTGGGATCGAGCCCTGCGTCAGGCTCTCTGCTCAGTGGGGAGCCTCCTTCCCTTCCTCTCTCTCTGCCTGCCTCTCTGCATGCTTGTGATCTCTGTCTGTCAAATAAATAAATAAAATCTAAAAAAAAAAAAAAAAAAAAAGATGAGGCATGAGTCTTGGGCACCTATTTTACTCATCCCCCACCATAGCTCTTCTACATGGTAATATTGATATAACCAAAATTTGAGAATTGTGACGCAGACTACTATGGTATGATAGCATAGACTTTTAAGTATACCACTGTAGTATAAACTGCTCAGCTTCCTAATTTGAAAATAAAACTTTTCATTATTATCAGGACAAATAAACTTTTCTCATGGTAATTATAAAAAGATGTTTTGAAGAAACAAGATTATTGTGTTCAGTTGTGGTTTCGTAAAAAAAAAAAAACCAGTATTTTTTTTCATATATTTTTATTTAAACTTGTCACATAAACATTTTACTAAAGAACCAAAGCCTTTAGTGGAGTGAATTGAATGCAGGTATGTTGTGTCTGGTAATCTGAATTTGTAGGAAGCTGAAGTTTGGACCACCAGAGGAATGAGTGGTTAGTGCATGTTACCGTTTGACTTGTGTCTCCCATCGTAGCTGTTAACCAAATGTATAGTGGTAATCATTCTGTAATATACACATATATCAAATCATCAGGCCGTATACCTTAAACCAAAACAATATTTTTGGTCAGTTATATCTTAGTAAAACTAGGGGGAAAAGAGCAAGAAAAAAAATTTCAGAGTTAAGGGAAAGGTGTGGAGGTACAGATTTTTATATGCCTTATTTTTTTTATGGATTATTTTCCCCTCCTATCCTAGTAGCTGGCTAAATTTCCAATTGATGGTGGTTTTCCTTAGAGATAAAAGTGCTTATTTTTATTTTTTTATTTTTTAAAATTTTTTAAATTAACATATAATTTATTATTAGCCCCAGGGGTACAAGTCTGTGACCCACCAGGTTTACACACTTCATAGCACATACCCTCCCCAATGTCCATAACCCCACCACCCTCTTCTTACCCCTCTCCTCCCCCCAGCAACCCTCAGTTTGTTTTGTGAGATTAAGAGTCTCACTTTTATTATTTTATTTTATTCCATTAGAGTTCACATGTTTATTTTTTTTTTTAAAGATTTTTTTATTTTATTTATTTGAGAGAGAGAGACAGTGAGAGAGAATGAGCGAGGAGAAGGTCAGAGAGCGAAGCAGACTCCCCATGGAGCTGGGAGCCTGATGTGGGACTCGATCCCGGGACTCCAGGATCACGCCCTGAGCCGAAGGCAGTCGTCCAACCAACTGCGCCACTCAGGCGTCCCACACATGTTTATTTTTAAAAGTGAGAATATTGGAATGCTTTCTTTAGGTCTTTCTGTACTAATTAGGATTTGTGTGCTCCTAAGCCACAGTAATTGAATATTTACTGTGTGAAAAACAAAAAAAGGGAATTTATATACTAAAAAAAGAAAAAAAGAAAGAAAAAAGAAAAAGAAGAGACCTACTAACCTCTAGTACCTATGAATGTAACCTTATATTGAAATAAAGTCTTTGCAGATGTAATCAGATTCAGATGAGGTCATATTCATTGGAGTGAACCTTTATCTAATGACGGTGTCCTCATAAGAAGAGGGAAATTTGGACACAGTAATATATGCACGCGTGTGTACAGACACACGTGGCACTCTGGTGATGCAGGTTTAGAGACTGAAGAGGAGAAGCTGCAAGCAGAGAACACCAGGAATTGCCAGAGACCTAGGCAACCCTAGAAGAAGCTAGAAAGAAGAAAAGAAATATTCTCTCCTAGAGACTTCGGAGAGAACATGGCCCTGCTGACCCCTGATTTCAGACTTCAGGGCTCCAGAATTGTGAGATTCTGGATTTTGATCATTTTACTCTCCCAAGTTTGTGGTACTTTTTTGTGGCAGCCCTAGGAAACTAATAAGGCATGTGAATGTCTCTTATTTGGATTTTGACCAAAACTAGATTAGAAGGAAAATATGGAAGTTTCTTTTCTCACATATTCTCTGCGTGTCTGAAGGTTCATGTGCTTTGGACCAGCATGGTGGGCAAGGTGGAAATTGGTTTGCCGTGTCGGGGAGCCAGTGTAGTTCTGTCCCCCACCGAAAACCACACTCTGCTTCTGCATGAACATGAGCCATCCAGGGGGCTCCTGCCATTACAACCCAGTTTTTCCTTAAAAGAAGCTCATGTATTTGAGTAAGTACTAAATGGTGATTTCAGAGTTTTGCCCCATGAAGTACGGAAGAGACTTTGTCATCAGCAGGAACTGGTTACCTTTCCTGGACTTTGACTGGAATGAGAACTCCCATCTCAGGGAAGATCTCTGCAAGTCAGTGAATCAACTTCATGTGCTGCCTCTTCCTCCTCTCATCTTTTGTGACTGCCCATGAGGATTTTGGCAACTTGTCCTCTCAGTGATTTGATTGAGCTCCCCATCCAGATGTATTCCCCTCCATTGACCCAGTTTTCAACCCTTGGGACCTCCATTCTATTGTAAACTATCATGGTGAAAAGCACCAACCCGAAGCCAGTCACACTGGTCCAAGTTCAGAGATGTGTACATGTCTGGAGTTGGTATTTTGAGCAATAGTTTAGCCTTCACAGGTACCCCTGTTGTCGGCTTTACATAGAGTATATCTGTACCTAGGAAAATCCTGGTTCTGGTACTTCTCTAGTGGGGCATGACAAGTAAGTCATTTAATTACACTGAGTGCCATTTTCCTCATTTATAAAATTGGAATGATAAAGTCTATTTTAGAGGCTGATGCATCTGATTAAATGAGTGGCCATATCTCCCATATCAGAAACACTTGAAGAATGTTATCTTTGGTTGCTAGAAGAATTGTATCAGGATTCCATCTAATGCTTCTTCACTGTTCATTTGCATATCCATTCATATAGTCTTTCATTCATTCGTTCATTCAACAGCATTTCTAGTGGGTCTACCATATGACAGGTACTTTGCTAAGCATTAGGAATAAGCGATGAATATGATGATATAGTCTGGGCCCTCCTGGAACTGACAGTCCAGCTGGAGAGACAGACTTTAATTATATGATCACCTAAATAAGTGTAAAACTACAGCACTGATAAGTGCTGTGAGAGCAGATGACCATTTGTGGAAGTTCGAGGAAGACTTCCCTAAGTAACATTTGAGCTGGAATGGAAATAAATATGAGTTAACTGCATGGGGAGAGGAGGGGAGGGGGAGGGTTCCAGGCAGAGGGAACAACAAATCATAATGGCTCTTTAGTGGGAGGGAAAATAGCCCTTGGAGGAATTGGAAAATAGGCCTGTAAGCTGATGTGCGGGGAGCCAGGAAGGAGTGTGGGACTTGATGAGGTCAGGGACTTGGGCAGACCTTCACACTAGACCTGGTGGGCCCTGCTAATGTCTTTGTCTTAAGAGCAATGGAAACCATTGACATCACTGAGCTGTGGGTGAGGGTGACCTGAACAGGTATGGTTTGAAAAGACACTCCTCCCTTTTTCCCTCTTAATTGAGAGGATTCAGCTCTTTCAGATGGATGCTGCTAATTCTCACACACTTAGGATTTGGCTTCTGGGATCAGGATTGTCAGTCTGCAGATACCACCCCGCCACCCTCGTCTGTTTCTCATGTACATCATTAATAAGGATGCCATCTTCCAAGCTTCAAACCACCTGCCATCTTCTCGCTCTAGATTGTGCCCCAGACTTCCCTGGGCCCCTCAACTTGACTCTCTCCCCTTCCGAGCTCCTATAATCAGTCTGAGTGACTCTGCCATCTGTGGTGATGCGCCATCTGTGGTGATGCCCCAGCTGACACCCCACTTCAGTCCCGTGTTCTCCAGAGACTTTGCCTACCAATGATTTTTAGCTTTTCTGCTCGAGCAGTTCTCTGCTACGGCCTTGCTCAACATTATATAATCACTCAGAATGAGGCTTCCCCTGGAAACTTAAATCTTAAACCCAGAAATCCTATTCTCTGAAGTCAAGTAGTCCCTCTTGCATGCCACCATTTCTGCTTGTGTAATTGACAGTCATTATTTGCTCAGTCTCTCACCCCTTCCTGCCTTCTTTTCTTACCTAGCCTGGAGCTTGCGCCCGTCATTGCAGTGCTGCTTTGAGATCCGATCTTTCAGTTATTTTGATCCCTGCCAGTTTTCAACTCTGGATAAACCCAACCTTTCCCTTTATCTGCGCCTGCCCCCAGGCTACGAAGCATTCCCAGAGAAAATCACATTTGTGCTTATACAGGCTAGAATGTATTGTTGCTTTCTGCTTATCTGAACTGTGAGCGCTCTTCTTTGCTCCTTGTTCATCAGCTGTGTCTTCACAGAGTGGGTGTCAACCTTGACTGCCCATTGGAATCACCTGGAGATGTTCTAAAACCCAGCAATGGCTTGGTTCCACCCCTAAAGATTCTGATGTAATAGTCCTGGAGTATACCTAACAGGGTTAGACATCCCCTGGGGCTGAGCAGGGAGCCAGACGTGGGGCTCCATCCGAGGACTTCGAAATCATGACCTGAGTTGAAATCAAGAGTCAGATGCTTAACCCGACTGAGCCCCCCCAGACACCCCAAATCCTGTCCCTTTTAAGAAAAAATTTATTGGTATTAGTGAACTGAGACGTCTGACTTTTGGTAAACGTAAAAAAGTTGAGTCTGCTATGAAGTTTCAATTGAGTATTTTTTTTCTGAAAGTTATGGTCTTTAACTGCTGTAATCAGTAAATTCTGTGAGAAGAAAGAAGTAGGCAGAATAATAAAATGAAAAAAATATTATTTTTTTCAGATCTTCTTTGTTTTAGACTTTCTGTTTCCAACACTTCTATGAATATACATCTGGGCTTCCTTTTTGTCAGTTGCGAGTGTCCTAGTTATCTTTTTGCTCTGTAACAAACTACCCAGTTTTAGTGGCATCGAATGACAATTTGTGATTATCTCTCAGAGTTCTGTGGGTTGACTGGGCATAGTAGGGCTATTCTTCGTTGGGATCTCTCATATGGTTGTGATCAGGTGTTGGCCGGGGTCACTGTCATTACAAAGCTGGACTGGGCTTGATGTCCAGAGGGGCTTATTCACATAACTGTCAGTAGATGCTACGTCAAGTTAAGGCTGTAAAAAAGATTACCTATACATAGCCTCTCCATATCACTTGGGTTTCTCATTGAATGGTGGCTGCATTCTAAGAGTCCGTGGTCAGAGAAACAGGAAGTAGAAGCTATCAAGCCAGTTAAGACCTGGAACCAGTACGGCAGCACTACCACCATGTTCTCTTGATCAAGGAGCTTCAGGGTGTTCCCAGATTCAAGGCACAGAGAAATAAATACTAGCTCTTGATGGGGAAATGTTGCTAAGGAACACATGTGATGGAAGATGTTTTGGCCAATTCGAAAATAAAATGTGTCCCAGTCAGTGATTATAGGGAAGGTAGAGAAAAAGGTAATTCCAGAAGGTACCAATATTCTCATTACTTAAAAGAAAAAAAACTATTAAACTTTTTATTTTGAAATAATTTTAGGTATACAGAAAAGTTGCCAAGATACCTCAGAGCATTTTAAAAATATTTTTCATCTACATCTTACACAGCCATAGTAGATTTGTCAGAACCAGGAAATTGACATTAATACAAAACTATTAACTAAATCACAGACTTTTTGGGATTTTACCAGTTTCTCCCATTAAGCGTCTTTTTTATTGTTCTGGGATCGAATCCAGGATGCTACCTTGCATCTAATCACATTCTCTTTTGACATGTTAACCAGTTCCTCTCACACTGATTTTTTTCTTTTCACAACCCATTAGAAAAATGGCTTATGTACAAATATGCATCTTTATAAAGAGTAGAATTTTTAAAAATGTGGCCAAAGTCAATTGGAGAATCAGTGATCTCTAAAATATATGTTAGCTTTTTTTGGATGCTATAAAACATTTTCTAATGAGTTGCTATTAGTCTTCTAACACGGGAAAAACGGTAACATTTCTAATAGAAACATATAAGATCACAGCCATTTTGGGTGTTTTAAAAATTTCTATGTTAACTTCAAACCCTAATCTTTGTTGTATTTGTGACAGAAAAAAATTAAAAATGACTTAAATCAGTGTGAATAAGACTTTAACATTGCACTTTAAATTTATAGACTTCAACATAACCACCATTTTTTGGTGATCCAACATTCAGTCTGATTTTCCACCTCATTGAAAACATTCTCCAGCTGCTGCCGAGTGATTTCATAAATTGCATTCATGATCCTGGCTTGAAGTTCCTTTAAAGAATGTGGTCTGGATGAATACACAGCAGTTTTAACACAGTCCCATAAAATATAGTTCAGTGGGATAGGTCAAGTTTAAAGTTGCACAAGGATTTCATAAACACCCTGAGTAGATGTGCACTAAAACTTTGAATGTGTTATATGGAAAAACCTTATAAAGGATGGCAGTGTTCCAAACGTAGATTGAGTTGGTCATCTATGAAACAATTCCTACTACTGATGGCTCTTAATAGTACCACCTGCTAGTTCTTTCATAGTAAATTGTGTGAAATAACACATTCTGCAAACTGATGAACTACTTATTTATTTAATAAATCCATCAATGAAAGAAACCTCTGTCATAAGAAACGGAACTATTTATTAGACCCCAAAGGTCTTAAGCCAGAAATGTCAGGCATTTTTGTGGACAAAGACTGTTGCAATCTGGCATTGTTTTTTTTTTTAAAAACAGCAGCAAGTAACACACCATACCCAGTTGGTATATTTGTCCTTTATCTGGCAGGAAACTCCAGAATCTCTGGGTAGTCGGGTGAATGCCAAGTTAAACCTCAGAAAGACTTCAGTGGTCTTCGTGTATAGTTTCGAAGGTATTCCTAGGTTGTAAGTGTGCACTGAAGGCTGACATTTTTGGGTGTTTCACTGGCACTTTTTTTTTTTTCAGTTATATTTATTGGTTTAGAGAGAATGTCTTTTACCCAGCCATGACAACTGTTACCCTAGAGAACAAAGTAAACTAAAGTAAATTTCATATTCCTAAATTAGAATTGTGGTCCTCTCGTTAGAATAGACATGGCTCGTGTTTTGAAGTTAATATGATTATATGAAATGGATGGTACACAGAAAACATAGCAATTTGTGGTAATTATGTCTACACAGGCTGGTATGTTGGCCAGACATTGTGCAGAATTAATCCCAGGGCAGTGTTTACTACTGGCCAGTCATGTCAATTGAAATTAGATATTCTGCTAAAATACTTTATTAATTTTCAGCTTGTCACTGAACCTTTCTTTAAATGTTTATGAAAACATTTGGGTTGTTCATACTTACCTATTTTATGTGCTTAACATACTCTGTTTGTATTAGTAGTGTGGAACTCTCTTGAAACCAGCTACCACACACCAAGACAGATTTCCCACTTTACTGATAAAATTATGTTTCTATCATACATGGTATGAATATCATCTCTCTTTAGAGAAGAAAATATGAAGGCAATTTCTGACTGTTTTAGATAATTCTGAACTTGTAATTTCCTTGCATCTTCAAAGGATTGTTATCAACTTTGTCTTTTCTTTTTCGATTATAGTTAAGAATTAGCAGTGTATGCTTTAATTGTACAGTTTTGTTCTTCCCCACCTTATAAAAAAAGCTTTTGATCCACGTTATTATCATCAAAGTTATTAAAAGTTAACGTAGAACTATAGGCTTAATTAGAATATTCCTTTTGAGATACTGTCCTTAGGTCTGTAATCCTGGGGAGACTGTTGTTTGCTCATGGAGTCCTAGAGGTGAGTCTGCCACAGTATGACTTAAGAATGCTGGGTGAAATTAAGCCATTAGACTTATCCTTGTGTGGACGTGAATCTCCTGTCAGTTGCCGGAAAATTTCTGGTTCCTGGACTGGTGATGCAGCTAACTTTTATTTATTAAGATTTTTCATTAACGAAGGCCTTTAGATTTGAACCTTTAAGTTCATGAATGTAGGAAGCTTAAGCTTTTGAAATTATCTTCTTTGTTTAATTAAGCTTTATTTTGATGCTTTTTCTTTTCAGAGTTAAACCTCTCTTCTTCTTTGGCTTTCACTTAAGTAAAAGAGATTTGTTATTCTTTATTATATGGACAAGTATGGAATCATTACCATACACTTGAAGTTTTGTTGTAAATACTTAAGATCATGAGGAATATGGTTAAAAGGAAACCATTCACCACACAGTACTGAGAGTTAATGCCTAGCCTAAAAAGCTTTTGTGATCTTTCATTTTCCATTCATCCCTTCAGAATGAAATAGTTACCTATCATCTCCAGTGATGTGCATTATCAACTTTAATAATACATCTCTTTGTTTTTGAAGCAAAATGATATGCCAGATAACTTTATTTTTCCACTCAAAAAGCAGTGTTTTAAATCTCAAATGCATTAATTAAAAATGCTTTGCAATCTCCCATGATACTCCAGAAATGTGTAAGACCTAAGGCTCCGATATTAAAAAGTGTTTTCATGCTATTTGAATTGCATTACATAGTACATTTAAGATTATAAAGTGTTTTATTTATACTCCTAAAAGTATACTTAAATGATCTGTTGTGAACAGGGTGATGTTATTTTAGTGGTTTCAACCATGGAACACTTGGGTTTCATAAAAACCAATGGTGTAAAAAAATTTTCAGGAACACATCATATAAATTACTGTTTAATAGACAATGATTTGTCCGTGAAGAGTGATTATGCCTTAAATGAGTATTGTTGCAAGGTCAGTCAAAGAGAAAAGTTGACATTAGGTGATTGATAGCGTAACACCCTCGAGGGCACAGGTATTATAGCTAGAGATAATCCATTGTGGTATCAGACTTGAAGGAAAAATAGTGTAATTTAAAGATTTTTTTTTTAAGGTACAGTGATGTGTGTGTGTGTATACATATACGTGCATGTGCACATACTGAAGGCTTCTGCAAACTTTTCATCCAAGCCCACTTTTAGTTTGTTACACACATTTCTTGCAGAACCACTGGGAAAGATCTCATATCTTCATCTTCAGAATTAATTCCTATAAAGGTAGTTTTGATTATCTTGATCCTAAAGTTTTAACTTCCCCAAAGGCTGCTTCATTCAATTGAGGAGGGCCTGGGAACGCTCATGATAAATTCCCTCCCATTCAGTTTGCCATAGTAGTTGTGTTCCTGAAATGTTGTGCCACTCTCGGGAATGGATCTCTCACTGTGTGACCATGATTAGAGAATTGCTTTCCAAAATAAAATCTTTGTATCTCCTGGTAAAAGAGAAGTGGTGGTATTTATTACAAAGAGCTTTGCCATTTGGTGAGAGAGAGGGTTATCTTTTGAATATTCTAGTCAAATACGCCAACTGGATTTTTGTGCTGTCCTTCCCCATGATTTCACTGCATTCTTTTGGGCTTTCCCGATTGCATTTGGGGTTTTCCGTGCTATTAGTTCAGGCTGCACTTAAGTCACTGATATAAATGAGTCCTTTCTTTCCTCAGTTCCCACTGTGAATATTATACATTCTGACTTGAGAAGCGTGGTCTTTGGAGATGTCTGTGTCTGCTGGTCAGATCCTTTTCCGGAGAATGATCCCTTTGGATTTTGGTAGTTTAGTTTTAAGACCTCTATGTGTCTTCTTCCTACGTCCCAGCTTTTGTGCTAAGCCACTAGTCTTTAGGTCACAGCTCCATTTTTCCACTTTCCAGTTTGATGAAGGTAGAGTTCTGCGCCTCCTTACCTGCTGAGTTTCTACTTCTGTCTTTTTATCTGGAAGAGTTTTGTTTATTTAGATTGTATCTGTTCACTCTCAGATTTGGTTGGCTTTATTCATTTTATTCCAGTGTGTTCTTCAACTTATCTTATTGATGCAGGCCTTCCGCGATGCGTGATAGCCCTTATTTACTTGTCTTTGTTTCACCGAACATAATTTTCTTCATCTAATCAAGTTCCTATAAACATTTCTTCCAAACATCTTATTCTTTAAGAAAGAGTTCTCTCTCTTTGAAACCTGAAATTGTTTCTTAATGTCTTCATGTAGAGTGACAGGGCAAAATAAGTGACAGACTTGTTCCTCAGTGTGTTGAGCTGAAGGTCACTGTGTCTCTCTGAGCTTTGCCACAGTTCAGAAGGCAGGTGTCATCCCCCACCAACGCCTCCAGCATGCCTGGAGCCTGGCTTCCAAGGGGCTGCCCAATGAGATGGTCACTTACCCTCTTCTGGCCTTAGGAAACAAACCAAAAACAACTGGAGTGGCCGAAGGTCATTGGAGCTCTGGTCTCCCCGCAGACCCTGCTGCTTCTCCCGGCATGATAGCCACCTTGCTGTACAAGGGTGATCCTTTTCTTGGCTTGGTCGGCACCCCTGACAAGCGGGTTCTGTAAAACCACATTTTGAGAATCCTGATGTCTTTTGGAGAAGGAGGAGTTAAGCTTCCAAAAATGTGTAATTTTTATATATTCATTTAGGGGAAACCCTTATTGTCTAGTGAATCAGACATCTGGATCTGAATCTCAGCTCTGCAACTTGCCAGCTGGGACTTTGGTGAGTTAATTAACCTCTCTGGGCTTCAGTTTTCCTCAGCTCTGAAAGGAAGATGATGACATGGTCTCAGTAGGGCTGCCATGATGTTTATATCTGAGAATTATGTAAAATACGCAGCCAAGCCCTGGGCCCAGAATGGGTGCTCCCTCAACAGCAGTTTCTCCTTCTCTCCAGCGGAAAGCTGAGGTTTCTGCCCACGCTCACCACCGGTTCTTAAATTTGCCTTTTGTTTTGTCCGTGGCTTAATCTCCAGAGCAAATAATCTTAGTCATGTTGGAGGATCAAAAGCCTGCAGAAAAACTACCACCGTGGTATAAGTGAAAGACAAAACCAGTAGGAAATACTCAGTATTATTTGATTTATTTAACCTATTACAGTTTCCTTTTTTTTTTAATGATGTACCAATGGTTGTACTATTATTTTAATATAAATGAGATTTAATATAATTTAATTTAATATAAATGAGATTTATACAGTTTTAGTTACCCTTATATTTTCATTTAACAGAAGATGATTGTTTTTGCTTTGTTTATCTGCAAATTTTTGCTAAATTGATCTCCTTGAAGTTTGGCATGTTACCGTTTTGTGTGTAGTAAGATGAGGAAGAGTGCAGAATGTGGGCAGGTTGCATCATTTTAGAGTAGTCAAATTTTATGATAAAATGCAGAAGCATCATAATATAAGGTTGGTATATTCAGTTCTTCAGGGTTTTTTTTTTAAAGATTTGGTGGTGCACATGCTCTCTCAAAGTAAAAAATAAAGAAAAAGAAAATATTCAGGATTAGTTCAAAAGAAGTGAATAGCTCACTGTTTTTAGAGAAAGAGAGAACACATGCGTGCATGCATTGCAGCTAGGGAGGGGCAGAGGAAGAGGGAGAGAACCTCAGATCTCACCACCCTGAGGTCATGACTTGAGCCAAAATCAAGAGTCAGATGTTTAACTCACTGAGCCACTCAGGCTCACCCTTTTTTTTTTCTTGAAATCTGTTCCCTTGGTCTTGCTGCTCATCTCTTCTGCATGGTCTCAGTAAGCATCTATAGATTTGACTTATAAAACTCATCCTCATGTTTAAGTTAGGTTTTCTTTACTAAGTGGTGCTTCATGCTTGGCAGTCTAGCCTGAATACTTCTCATGGCTAATTGGACCAAATCATGTCCTGCACATTATTTGTGGTGAATTACAGTAGGAGGTCCCAGTGAGAGATAGTCTACCCTCATGGCCAGGGGCTTGCTTGGACTCTGATGCTCATTAGACTATAGTTCACATCTGGTGTATATAATATTAATTAGCTGTTGGTTTTTGGGCAGGTCACTTACTATATACCTCAGGCTCCCTATTTGTAATGGGATAATTCTGTAATGGAACAATCTGCAGTGGGATAATAATGCCTAATTTATCAGATTGTTGTAAAGGTTAAATGAGATGGTACGTATCAGAGGCTTAGCCCAGCACATGTATACACTAAGTCTTCAATAAACATTAGCCATGATTATGTAATGGAAGATACAATGTTATTAAAACATTCTTACTAATCACCTTAAACCAAGCAATCACATAACCCAGTTTTCATGTTTTCAATTGGGACAATGTATTCTAAAATCAAGCTAATAGAAAAGTCATTTCTAATATATACAGAATGATAATTATTTTGAATTAATAAGAGGACCTATAGACCATTAAACAATAGTTAGCTATTGAAAGAATTCATTTTCTTGAAGATGTTCAACATATGACTAAGGCCTAGAGTAGGCATTGTTAGGATGTAGTATACTTTATGAAATTTTTCCAGTATGGGATCTGACTCGCTGAACTTAAAAATGAAAAAAACAAAACAGAAGCTTGTTTTCCCGCGCCCATGGTGCCAAAAAATAAATCACTGCTGTATTCATCAAGTCATAAAATTTAAATCATCTCTATTTGAATTGGATAGCTCAAAGTAGTATTTGACGCTAACCACTAGTTCGAGCAGAATCTGGTGATAGTTAAGGGACTATTGTTCAAGGTCAATTGATACTAGATTGCTGCCTCAATATTAAAGTATTGCAAAAAATATGGATATAAAAAATTTTAATTAAGCAGTGGATATAAATGAACTTTATTCCTCTAACCAGATGTATTACGGTTTATGCTGTGTTTATGCTTAATGCTATGCATTAAGAAAATTTTCTTGCTTTAGCTTTACCAATAATTTGCTCTTTTTCTGAGCTCTCAAGACTGTGGCTACCTAGCAACACCATGTGTAGGCATTTCTTTATGTGCTTCTCCTACTTTCGAATTAAGCCAGAACCCCCAGCCCGTATCCTCTCTGGAAGGCTGCTGATCCACAAAAGTGGCATCTTCTTTACCTGGGACAGTAAAGTGCCAGTGTTTTTTGTTGTTTTGTTGTTGTTTGGGCTTTTTTGTTTTTGTTTTTTTACATCTGCCATATTCAGTTGCCTTGACCTGGCTGTGTTTAGAATCAGCTGGTAGCTTGAAAGTGGAGCTGCCGGCTTCAGGGCCAATGTACCCAGGTGAGATAGAGTTCCCAGGTGAGACCAAGAATGGGCAAGGGATATAAAAAGGAGGGGCTAGGGAATGAAATCCTGTTGTTTGGATTCCTGAGGGAGCGGGCAGAAGTTTTAGGAGAAAGGGTAAGAAACTCTTTTTACTTCTCAGCACCATTCAGGCATAATGTCTGAAGTTATAGGAGTTACAAACTTTTAAAACAAAGTATTTCAGATGTTGCTTGATTCTTACCTAAGTATACCTGAAGTAGCTTAGGTTATGTTCTTTTAAACGAAGAAATTCGCTTAGTTTGCTCAAACATCAGGCCTTGCATTTGACCACGGGTGAGGCCGTGTGCGCACTTGGTCATGAACGGCATCGGCAGGCACTGGAGGTTTAACCACACACTCAATCTCTGTCCCACTGTCATCATTTTGCTGGGCCTCCGTGAAATTCACCCCATACTGTTAGTCAGTTGCTGAACTTTAGGGGAGATTTGGCCTTCCCCTGCGTTGCTAACATCTGCTCTTTGCACGTCAGGGTCCTCAAAATAAACCGGCTCTTGGTAGCAGGCACCCTCGCTCCAGCCGTGTTTCTTTGAGGTGCTTGGTTATTCACACGTGTGCAGTATGGTTTGACCTCAGTACCCATCAGAAATATTAGCAAAACTTATATTCTTCAAGACCCATGTTTTTCTCAGGGAGGCTGACAGGTGTTTCTAAGGATACCACAGATTGAGCAAAAGGTTTAGAAATGCTGGATATTTCTGTCAGGTCAAAAGCAGTTCGTATTTCTTGAAATATATGTGTAAAAAAGTGGATCCTGAGTTTATACAACTCAAGGTATTTCATGAACTTCTGCAAAATTATAGGAGTTTCCTGTGACCACTTTGGGATGACAATAAATTCACAAAGGGTAGAACTGACCCGGCTTGCCAGTTTGTTGGTTAGAGAAACTTCTCAAGATGTTCAGCTTCTATGTATTTGTCTGTACAAAGGGGAAGCACAGGAAGGTTGGTCAGGACTTGGCTGAAAAGAAATCTGAGTAAGCTTTGCAGTTCCTGTGTCAGGGGGAAAAATAGGAAGGCAGCTTAAATAAGTTAAGACTGTTAAGCATCTAATTACTAGGTGGTGAGCCCCTTTGTTTCCCCGTAATAGGAGCATAATTGTTAAAAGTTCCTGAAACCCTGGAATTACCACTGCTTTCAAGGCATGAGTCAAATTTGAAAATCGGAACAGTGGGCTAAAACTTTCTATTGAAAACTGGTCAGTCACAAATTTTAATATGAAGGAAAAGCATTCCATCATTTGGTAGAAATGTATATATTTATGTGTGTATATATCTATATCTGTATATATATTTTTGCTTCTACCTCAAAGAATGTTTTGTGAGAATCCATGACTACCCTTTGTCACCTGTCCCCTAAAAGTACCCCCTAAATCCTCTTGTAGACAGTTGTGCATATAACTTCACAACACTTCTTAGAAGACTGATACTTCCTATCCACAGCTTAAAACACTTGATGTGTCCTCAGTTGTTTTCAATTTTAAGTTGGTATTGCCTTTGCTATAGAAATCTGAAGTTCTAGAATTTTGGAACTTGGAGAACAAATTAAAATATATCTTTCATAACCATTCATTACACTGTCTGCTCTCATAATCTGCCTTTGGCATTACCCTTTCCATTGTGAAGGATTCATAGCCCTTTTTATGGCTTATTACCTATAGCAGTCAATAGATTCCGTAATCATTTTCATTTCTTTGGACTCTACCCAGTGCCCATTTATGTCTTGACATGTAGCTATGAGAATTAAAGACCGTTTGAGAGCGGAAATAAGTTGAAAGTCTTCCTCAGCCAATGCCGAAATCAGGAATTCACTGTTTCTCTAAGTCCTTGTTAAACCCTGACTTTTAGGCATGATTTTTTTTTTCCTGTACTCCATTCATTTGATGGAAACATTAATTAAGTTAATAGCATGGCAGCGTCTCCCACTGCCACTGTGAGTCCCTGAGCAGTAGTGCACATTACATTAACTTCTTCAGGTTATAAAGCCCCCATTTTGCAAGGCGAAGCAGTAATTTCAGGGAATAGGGCTTAATGAAGTTTCCCCAGGTGTTTAACTTTTAATACGAGAACTCTGAATTCCTTCTAAGTGCAAGGAAAAAAAGTAGTTTTTTGAAACAAAATTTTTCATAGTGAATTAAAACAATTAGAATGATAGTTGAGGTTCTCCATGCTTATTAAGCCAAGATTAAACTGAATAAACCTGATGCCATTGGCTTGCTGAATAACAATTGTGAACTTTTCCATTAACTACAATTAATATGATGAGGACTGAGCAAAACCTGCATTTCTTCATCCTCTAAAAATGGGACTATACAGTATAAGGCTTTAAGTCAGCTTACTAAAAATTCAACACATTCGTAAAATGACAAAATTTTTCTCCTAAATAAAATATTTTTGTTTTTTGATATAGCAAAACTAACCAGTTCATGATTAGAGTTTTATTGAAGAAATCTTACCAACTGCCTCTTAAAACTTAGCATAGTGATAAAATTGTTGAAGAGTGACTGACTGAGTCCCCTCCGTTGTGTAGCATGGGGGTGGCATATAATAAGTAGTCTGCAAACGTTTGTTGACATGCTAAGGGTTTACATGGTGATGGCCTCTTTCAGTGTAATATTTGCTTTTTTTTTTTTTGATGGATTTTTTTTTTTTTAGAAGGAGGGGGGAGAGAGAAAGTGTGTGTGTGTGTATGTGTGTGTGTGTGTGTGTGCACGCACGAGCAGGAAAGGGAGAGGAAAGGAGAATCCTAAGCAGACTATGCACAGAGCACAGAGACTGACACAGGGCTCGATCTAAGTACCCTGAGATCAGGACCTTAGCTGAAGCTAAGAGTTGGAAGCTAAGAGTAGACCTTGCCACCCAGGCACCCCTAGCATTTACTTTTTATAATCAACAGGGGGTTTTTTTGTTTTTTTTTTACTACATTATAATTATTATCTAGGTTCTACTTTTATTTAATTATCTTTCAAAAATCTTTTTATTAGATTTAATTTAAATGTAAATGTTTGTATGAGGAAAACCTAAAACATGCTCATGTTTGAACTCTGCCCTTTTTAAATGATTGAAATATAATTGATGTACAGTGTTAGATTAGTCTCAGGTGTACAACATAGCGATTTGGCAATTCTGTGCATTATTCAGTGCTCATCACAATAACTGTAGTCACTATCTGTCATGGTACAGCATTATTAAATGTAATTGACTATATTCCCTATGCTGTACTTTTCATCTCCATGGCTTGTTTATTTAATAACTGGAAATGCATGCCTCTTGATCCCCCTCACCTGTTTCACTCATTCCACCTGCTTCCCACCCGTCTGGTAACCACCAGTTTGTTCTATTTAAGAGTCTGTTTTGTTCATTTGTTTTGATTTTTTGATCGCACATATAAGTGAAATCCTATGGCATTGGTCTTTGTCTGACTACTTTCACTTAGCATAATACCACCTGGGCCGAGTTCATGTTGTTACAAATGGCAAGATTTCATTCTTCTTATGGCTGAGTGATATTCCACAGTGTGTATATGCCACATCTTCTTTATCCATTCATCTGTCGACAGACATTTGGCTTACTTCCATATCTTGGCTATTGTGAATGCTTTCCCTCTTAGAATGTTTAAAAAAATATTAAACCTATGTTTTTGTGTTTGGAAAGATAAAAAGGAAGTGGTTACAGTGGTTGCTTTTGGGGCCTGAGAGTGGATGTTGGTGGAGAAGGGGACTCTTCAGCAATTAATACGACAAATATTTGTAAAGCACCTATTAGATGCCAGACACTATGCGGAGTGTTGGCCATGTTGGGCGACCAAGATATTGTCCCTGTGTTCATGAGTTTTAGAACCTAATAATAGATCCAGGCATTTAACATACATATACATACATACACACACATATATGTTTATTTATTTACAGGAATGAGTGATATGAAAGAAAGAAAAAATGCTATGAGGCAGAATTGCAAGAGGAAAGTAATTTAAGGGGGTGGGTGTTGTTTAGGGAGGCCTCAGAGTGATATTTGAGTTGAACTGGAAGGATAAATCAGAATTAGCTAGGCAAGAGGTAAAGGGAATGGTAGAGGAACCAGCATGTGCAGAAGCCCTGAGGCAGTGAGGATTTGGGCTTCTCGGAAGAACTGAATGAAAGAAGACCCATAACACTGAAGTGCAGGGAGGGAAGCAAAGAACTGGAGTGAAGATGGCGAGCATACAGGGCCTGGGAGTTTGCGTTTTGTTAGCAAGGAAAAGGGGGAAATCATTGAAAGTTTTTTAAGCAGAGGAGTGATAGTATCTGGTTTGCTTGTTTTAGTGTAAAGACCTCCCTGGTTGTTGGAGGGGATAATGAATAGGAAGTGGTCTGAAACAATAATAATCCAGACAAGCGAGGTTGGTGATTTTGTCTAAGATAGTGATCACAGACATGGGGAAGAGTTGACAGGTGTAGTATGTTTTTGGGGACCTGGTGATGGATTAAATATGGGGACAGAGAGGTGCCCTAGAATGAATCTCCATGTGTGCTGGCATGAGCCACAGGGTAGAGGATACAGAAGTCTAGAGAAGGAGCAGATCAAGAGTTCAGTTTTTGGACAAAGTGGCTTTTATGTAGTAGTGGAGGTTTATAGCCGACATTGGGCTTGTAGTGTGAATTCGGGACTATTAGGATGCACATGGTATTTACGTCTTTGTGAATGGATGCAATTCCATAGGGAGGGCATGTTGAGAAAGAGCTGGGCACCCAGCCTTGGGGGACTCTCAAACTGAGAGCTTGAGCAGTGTCAGAGAAGCTCACAAGAGCCTGAGAAAGAACCGTGGAGTCAAGAGGAATATTGAGGAGAATGGGTATTGGGAAAGCTAAGATGAGAAGTGTTTCCGTAAGAATTAGGCCCACATTTTTGTGTAAGTTTGTATTACTTTTATAACTTATGTGCATGCACATATATATTTTTTCCTAGAAGATACATTTTATTTATTGCTATTCGAAAAACAAACCACCATGTAATTAAAAATGAAGTTAACTGATGAGATGATCTTGGGCAGACTCTCTTTTAGACTACTTTTTCTTAACATACAATTACAAAAGATGTGTTCGAGCACCTGTACAAAATGCATACAGAGAAACATACAGCTTGCAGAATCCAAGCAGAAGGATTTTCACAAAACGTGTATCCTATTTGCCACATATTCTCATTAAGTTGTCTCTGCTGGCTGGATTCACAGAACTTTTAAGACACATAAATGTGAAGGTTGAATTTAATTTCATTTTGATTCTTGCCGTGTTGGTTCTCGTGTGCCAGAGCTCGGCAGAGTAAGGATTGCCATGCCGAAGTGTTTTATTTCTCCTTCTCTGGGTAGTATAGCTGAACCAGCCAGACTGCAGGAATGTGTCTGGTATTCCCTGAGCCCTTTTGTAGTTGTAATAGCTGATGCTACTGAATTATCTTGCTAAATGATAGGCTGTTCGCTCCTGGAAGGAAGACTGGTCTAATGGGAAGAGCATGGGCTTGGATCCAGTCCCAGCCCTAATTCTTACTCCTGCAAATTTGCGCAGGCTACTTAATCTCTTCATCCTCCTATAATAAATACCTACCTCACGAAATTTTTTTGAGGATTTATTTAATAAAGTTAAGTATGTAAAATGCTTAAGAAAATATCTTTAACAAAGCGTGCCCTTAATAAGTGTATTGCTTTTTAAAAGATCTCATAAAAACTAGTTTCTGGTATCTCCCAGCCCTTGCGTATAATGTCTGGCAGTAATTATTTTTGTCATTTAAGAAGGTTACTTTTCTTTTTTGTCACAGAGACTGAGATTTCACAACACATGATACTGTTTACAGGTTTATTTTTCATTAAGGCATCCCTGATGTCTGTGTTCTTTGCTCTGTCTCAAAGTGCCTTTTCCAAGTCACAGCTTCTTCAAAGAATTAATACGCTAATTCATGAAGTTAACACCTATAACCAAAATTTTCAGGTAGTGATTTTTCAAGATTGTCAGTTGAAAAGCAAATATATATATATATATATATATATATGAATAATCACAGATGTGAAATTCTGTGTTCACTTATCTAAAAGAAGTTCGATTGATGAGAAAGTTACTATTTGACATTTACATTTTTCTGGCTTCTGATATTAATGCTTTACTCTGTCTAAAATGGGACTGTGGTGAATATTAACTCCTCCCTCTGTCCAAATAAACTTGCTGTAAACGAAGCCCATCAAAGTGCTATATGTTCAAATATAATCATGTTAAAGTAATGACTCTCCATATATTAGGGAAGACTTAGAAATATTTATTTTAAAACACATAGGTTTTATAGTGTATGCACTAGGTCGTTTTTGCTTGGTCTATGTGTGTATGTACATTTTATATTCCTGAAACTTGAAAGAGGTGATATATATTTAAATATTATCTTACTTTAGTTTATTCACATCAGTGTGCTTTTCTGTTTAAGTATCTATCTAGAATTGGTTGGGAAGCAACATAATGAGATTTGGTCGGCAAGTCAAAATGAAATGTATACAAATTATTCACATTCTGACAAATAAGTTGCTCTAAAATCAAAGCAGGAGAGTAAATGTAGTGTGAAATGGTACGCAAAATCCAGCCAGAGAATAATTAGCAAAAAATAGTAGAAATGCCATTTGTTAAAACCTGAATTGAAACAGTCAGTTAATTTTCTCACAACAGGAAATAGCAAAGCAGTTGAGAAACCTCATCTGTTAAAAACAGTATTAAGGCAGGTTAAGGAACCACAATACAAAGTATATAAATTATGAAATTGAAAATAGAACGTTCAGTAGTATTTGATCTTGATGGCCTTAACAGATTTGTTGTTGTTTTACTGATTGGTTTATTTCAATAAATTTTTCAAGCTCCTATTAATACTTTCCCCCTATATATGTGTATGGGCATATAAAATCTCCTAGATTTGGGATTTTCCTCCTTTGGACAAAGTGAATCTATTAGAGAAAAGACCTACTAATAATTAAAGCTGGGAAGGTAAGTCATTTTTTTTCTATTCTGCACTGGTTTAAAATTTTTTCTTGGGGCAAACCATACATAATGTAAAGATTTCCATTTTAACCATTTTAAGTGTAGAATTTAGCGACATCCATTACATTGACAATAATGTGATATCACCACCGCTGTTTCCCAAACTTCTTCATCACCCCAAACAGAAACTGTATTTTTAAAAATCTTTACTGAGACATAATTCACCTGCCACCTGCCATATAATTAACTTAAAGTGTATAATTCAGTGACTTTTAATATAATCACAGAGGTGTCTAACCATCACTATAGTCAATTCTAGAACATTTTCATCACCCCCAAAAGAAACTCTCTACCCTTTAGCAGTCAGACTCCATTTTCCCCCAATTTGCCTCTAAAGGTTTGCCTAATCTGAACATTTCATATCCATGAAATGATATAATATCTGATTGTTTGTAACTGGCTTCTTTTACTTTTAGGTTTTTAAGGCTCGTCCACATTGGAACACGTATCATTATGCCATTCCTTTTTATCTCCAAATACTGTTCCATTCTATGGCTATACCACTTTTTGTTTATCCATTCATTAGTCGATCAATATTTGGTTTCTACTTTTTGGCTATTATGGATAATTCTTCTATGAAATTTGCATATAGGTTTTCTGTTTTCATTTCTTTTGGGTATATGCCTGGGAGTGGAATTGCTGAATCATATGGCAATTCTATGTTTAACCATTTGAGGAGTTGCCAGAATGTTTTTGCAAAGGAACTGGCCCATTTTATAGTTAACTGTTGCGGGGGGTGGGGGGGTGGTTCCCATTTCTCCACATCTTGGCCAATTCTAATTGTTGCTGTACATCTTTCCAATTTTTCTAGTCCTCCCGGTGTCTGTAAAGTGGTACCCAATGTGATTTTGATTTACATTTACTTGATGGCTAATTATATGGAGCATCTTTTCAGGTACTTATTGGCTACTGATAGGTTGTCATTGGACATATGTCTATTCAGATCTTTTGCTCATTTTTAAGTTAGGTATTTGCTTTTATAATTGAGTTGTAGAAGTTCTTTATTCTAGATACAAGCATCTTAGCAAATATGTGACTTACAGGTATTTTTTTCTTATTCTATAAGTTGTCTTTTTTGAGACTTGACTGTTTCTTCTCTCAGGTTTCTAATTACATTGTGACTTTATTTGGGGAAGTTCTGAACTGTTTATTGGATGCGCATATCAGTGACAGAGTGAGAAAGGTTACTTCCATTTCTCTGTACCCATGAAGTCCATTTCCTCACTCTGCACTCTGTGCTGTCATGTTGATTCAGGAGACATTAATTTTGGTACTTGGGAATGTGCTGGACTCTGGAACCAGCTTTTGAGAGTAGGAGAGGGAACTCCTTTCTCAGAGTCTGGACAGGTCAGAAAAAGTTATGTTGTCAGGAAAAGCACTGCATCTTTACAAACTAGAGAGTTTATTTTGTTAGATGTATGCTATAAACTTGCAAGAAGTTGAAGGAGACTTAGATATCATTACGTATATTTTACTTCATGGTGTGTAAAAACTAGTCGAGCGTAGTGATTCCAACAAATGGTCTGTTTCCCCACACTGTCCACTGTCCCTCATCAGAGCTCTCTGTTCCATCTCCTGGGCTCTGGAAGCTTATCCTGTTGGGTTACTAGTTTTGTTATTGCCTCAGTGGTTTCTTCTCTCCATTTACCCACGTCTTATCTGATTTCCAAGGCCTGTCTGAAGGTACCCATGATGGTGTCTTGCTGATCACTGATGATCTTTTCTTTCCCAAGTGAGAACCTTCCTTGTGTCTTCACCAACAGTCCCATCTTTGAATGCTTCGTTGTCCTCCTTGCTTGCATATACTAGAGTTCAGACCATTTCCTTCTTTGGGATACTCCCCACAGGGCCGAATGGAAGAAATTCGAGAAAAACAAGAGTTTCTGGTCTAAACTCTTGGAAAAGTGATGGAGGGAAACAGAGTCTGTGAAAAATCAAATAGTGGTGGGCTAGCAGATGCTGAGTTGATACACTTAATGAAACAAGCTGTTACGTTGAGTTAATGGTGACGAAAATATACAAATTCAGATCTAGTTTAGGCTATTTAGCATGTCCCTCCCTCCCACCCCCATGTTTTTCATGGGATCCGCACTTTGAGTAGGCTGACTTGGAACTCTCATATGCTTAAAATTTTCCATTTCACACATGTTGTCTAAATATGTGCCCATAGTTTTTGCTTTAGCTACTGGCCTAATAAAAGCCTCTTGTGAATGCTTATCACCTTGTAAAGTAGTTACCAGAGCTACAGTAAAATTTGCCTGCAAGTGAAAAGGCTTTGACTTCCCTAGGGGGAGAATAAAAAACATATGAGACAAACAGCAGCAACTGAAATTATCTGGTGTAGAAAGTGGCAGAATGCCAGCCAAATGCTCTGTCCCTAAAATGTTCTAAACCTTTATCTCAACTCACTAAAAAGGCCACCTTGTTTAAAGAACTTCAAACACAAACTTGGAAATGTCTCATTATTTTGGTACAGTTTACACAAACAATCCCCCTTTTTATTGCTATCTTCAGGTATTCAAGCCCTAAGAATTACAAGAATTTTTTTTAAATGTTTCTATTTCTTTTTTAAAATGGGGTGTGTGTGTGTGTGTGTGTGTGTGTGTAAATGGTTACTGAAAGTTGTTGCCGTGTTCATTTTAGATACTTCAATATATCTAATCAGAAATGATGTTGATTGTTAAGTCGGCAAAGTGGCCTTCAAGGGTGTGGTAAGAAATGGTAACGATAAACCTTCATTAGCTATTAGGCCATGAAGACTTTTTTTTTTTTTTTTTTAAATAATAGAGATGGAAGGGGTTGGTAAATCTTGCTGCTGTTTGGGTGTTGCCATGGGCGAATAGACCATGTTACGCAGAGCTATTTTGATGTCTGTCCTGGGGCAGCGGACAAATCTAGCCTTGTTTTAGCTCAAAAATATTGGTATCTTTTTCCAAAGTTACTTTTTTTTAGAAAGTTTGCTCAACTTTTTGCTTTATAATTCTTTAAGTTCTTAAACCCAGAGAGTCTTATTCACTGAAAACCCAATTATAGTTAAATGCTTTATTTCCTGAATAATAACTATTTTTCCTAACATTATTAATACCACTTAATTTGCTGAATACTGTCTTAGAGAACATTTCAGAGATGCTACTTTATTTTGATTCCTTCAGAAATCCCTAGAATAAGGCAGGGAAAATGCTTTTATATTGATTTAGGGATGAAGGAAGCTGAGGTTCAGACATACCAAGTGGCTTGCTAGAGGTCACTGGTAGCAGGGGATAATTTTCTATTTCTCTGCAGTGCCACTCGGAAAGCTTCAAATCTTAGGCGCACCTGGCTGGCTCAGTTGGTAGACCATGCTCTTGACCTTGGGGGTGTGAGTTTGAGCCTCATGTTGGGTGTAGAGATTACTTAAAAATAAAATCTTTAAAAAATACACAAAGCTTCAAATTAGGTTATTGTGATACTTCACGATTATGAAATATATTTTTGACAAGAAATAATAAACCTTTCATCAAATCTGCCAGAAAGGCTGCCATATTAGTAACTCAAAACAGAGCTGGAAGTTTGGGGTCCTTTCATCTCTCTGACTAAGCCCACTAAGTGAAGGTTTTGGGAAATGGAAGTCTTCACTGTTGTTTGCTGAATTACTCTCTTTCTCTATATAACTGAAAATTCAGCCTTCACTATTTTCAGTTTAACAGATAATTTTCCTTAAAAGGAAGAGGAAATTTATGTTCTTGGAAGAAAGTATAGTAATTAAATCTAAACTATTATAATATTAGAGAACATAAGAAATGCTGTTTCTGGGCCAAAATATAAGAAAATAAGTTGTAATCGTCTAACAAAGTATATGTTTAATTGTATGCATTATGTTTCCTTCTATATATAAATTCAATATTTCTGTTGTATTATGTATTTATGTAATAAAGTTATATAACTCCCTTAATCCAAGGTCTCTTCCATGGATTAGAACATATTATAAATTAAATACCTATCCATAAATAATTATTTAGAGAAACTTTTTGGAGCCAGCAATGACATTTTGAAATTGCTGCTGCAAAACCAGATGACCATTCCTGGAACTGGAATATAAATTAGTCAACCAGTCTTGTTAGAGCTGCCAGTTTTGGTGGGTTTTGTTTGTTTGTTTGTTTTTGGATGGGAGCAGGTAAGGTGAACTTTATCTTTGCCTTGGATTTCTATTTACAGCAAATTATTCAACATTGTGCTGTGGTGGTACTTGATAATACAATCCTAATGCTCATTTACCCATTTACCAAATTTTATGTAATAGTTATTGCCTTTTATACTTGTCTAAATGCTTTATATCATGTTTTCTCTTGAGAATAGTAGTACATTTTAATATACATAAATTTAAAATTTTATTATATTTTTAGGGAAAAAATGGGGGGAAATGTAATATTTTTCACAGTAATACTTTGGGATTTAGCTCTGTCATTCTAGGTCAGGCCTAGTCATCAATAAGTCTAGGAACCACCAACATTCCCACATTCCTGATGCCTCTTTTTGTCCCCTTTTATTACTGTGTTATGGACATCCCATCATACAAGATTTTCCTCTACTCTGGACTTTGCTTAGATCAATGTGATTGCATTGATTTCTGTATTTGCTGTTTGGATTTTTTCCCCCTTATTCAGAAATTTCCCCTCCTAGTTTGTTTAAAAGTTCCAGCCTGTAGCCTTTCCGTACTTGGTGTTGGTGTTTTACAATAGATTTGAAGAAAAATTGTATGAGGGTCCAAGACAAATATTTATCACTTTTTTTTGAAGTGAAAATGAATGCTGTAACAATTCCATAATAAATACCATGAAGTTTAATGTGCTAAATTAATTTTTAAACAGTTTTGATAGTTCTTCCTTGAAGGACTCTTTTCTGGGTTTTTATAATCTCACTTAAGTGAGGATACAAGGTGGTTTAATTACTTTCCAGCAGTGCACACTCTAACAGCCAACATTCCAAGTTTAAGCTATGTGTCTTCTTGGGGTTTGAACTGTTTCCACCTAATCCAAGGAAAAATATTTGAGGGACATTAGTTAATGCATTTTCCAGGAATGGGAGTGGGTAAGTATTTTTTTCATGGCTTATAGAATATTTAGCAAATCGAGCCTCTAATATTTAATTTTATAGCATTCTCGGTACTAGTGGCAAAGACTTCCTCCAGAAATAGTGAGAAATTATGTGAATTCCCCTCTTGGTATGTTTAGGAGGGTAAGTCATAAATCTTCAGTCTCATATTTTTCTAAAATGAAACTGGGCATTGATATTTGCTATGATCTAACATGCAGATATAATGAAAAGATTCATAAAGTAGTATGAAGACTTTTGAAAGTTCTCACAAAAGATCATATAAATTGAAACTGTTAGATATTGAAAATATCTAAGACTTAATTATTCTTTTCTATGATAGTTTATCTAAGTTCTGTTAAAACCTTAATAACATTAAGTACTAATGAAAGGACCTTATGTGTCACATTTGCATTCATAAATATCCATGAAGGATCTCTTTCACCAGTGTTATTCAATCTTAGTCCAGGACAAGGTCAGACATTGATTACGTTTGACAGTCTTAACAAAAGTGAATAGGAAAGATAGATTTTCTTGTATTTAACTGCTAGAATGGTGAGGGGCAATGACCTCTAATATATAGTATAATATATGAAGAGGACTGTTAGCACAATAGAATGATAATGATCAAGTACAGCTAGAACAATGACTATTTATTGAGCATCTGCTAGGTGCCAGGCCCTACAATAGCTCTTTATGTATGTTTCATATAATGTAATTTTAGCAAACATTTCAAACTCAGAGAATATTCTACCCGTTTGCCCAAACATGGAAACTGAAGTTTCAAGAGATTAAATGACTGGTATAAAGCTTCCCAGCTAGAGGCTGTTTTGCATACATTTGACCCCACTGGGCCAAGCTGTTTATCAGTGTTTGGTTACCCGGTGATCAGAGACAGAGAAGGTATTGATAATGTATAAATTATTTATTTGGCTTGGAAATGTATGTGCTTTTAATTTTAAATTTGAATTACCTGTATTTGGCAGTTTGGAATTTGTAACATGATGGAAGATAGTAAAACTCCACTCAAATTAGTATGAATATTTTGATTTAAGCTTCTCTGGTTACTCCCTATTTCATATTACACACAGATGCCTATTTTTCTTATAATTGACAGCCCTGGTGTGTGTCAAATGCTGCTCTCAGTATTTATGAAAATTTATGAAAATGAATTCATTTACTGCTCACAGCATCTCTATAGGATAGGTATTATTTTTATCCCTGTTTTACAGATAAGATAACTGAAGCACAAAGAATTAACGTGACTTGCTCAAAATTACAGGTAGAAGGTGACTGAGTGGAGCTCTGAACCCAGTTTGGTTCTCGAGTTTGTGCTCTTAACTGTCTGTATTTTTCAGATTTTACAGGACATGATGAAAGCAATAATTGTTTGAAACTTATTGCTGAACTTACAAGTGTGTGAGGGTAAATGGAAATAATAAATAATGTCAGTAAGATATTTAGTAAGAAATAATGACCCCCAATAAGACCTTGGAATTCTCTACATTAAAAATAGAAGATGAATTTGGAAGGCAGCTTTAATTGTGTTAAAAGCCAGTTGAGACTCCTAGTTTGTAGACTTGTTTGTTGTTGTGCAAGCTCTTCTTTATGGATATAACTGAGCAGGATATTGTTTCCTAAATTGTACCACAAGTTACATTACTTCCACTAATGAAGAAGTATTGAGTTCCGTGATGACTGTTTCCTGCCCCACTTCTATGTATCATTGCTTTAGCCCATATGTTACAAATGACAGAGATTTCTTAAGGACATACGGGACAAATGAGGCTTTTAGAATTGTTATGTTAAAAGAGGGCTGATGTTTCCAGAGCTTTAGAGAAAGAGAGAAGCTGGATGCATCAATCAAAACAATGGATTGGTAAAACTGAAACTGAAGAAGTTTCTGAAAAAGAGTGAGAAGTTTTTGACTAAGATTTCAACTTGTATGCATTTCAGTTTTGGCAAAAACAAAGCTTAAGTGTTTCTAGCTGTGCAATGTGGGAATGTAAATGAGAGTTTGCTATGAGACTTTCTAGAAGTACACTCAGTCTAAATTGAATATTTAGGGGGTGGGGCAGAGTAGACAGGTGAGGAGAAACACCCAGCTCCTCTGGGGGAGTAGATTAAGGACCTTTGGTTTAAACTGGATCTTCTAACTACTCTGTTTACCTGTAATCAGAGGCAAGTTTAGCAGGAGCCAATTTACCAGGTTTAGGTTTTAGGGCCCTTTCCTTACACCAGCCCCTTCCAAGGGTTTGGGAGGGCCTCTGGCTGTATATGTTCCCATGGCCATATTTTGCAAAATTTGAAGAATTTTAAGATAGTTAAACCACAATTAGTTAAGACTGCTGTCTCTTTTCTACTCTGACCCTCCTTCCATCACATTTCCTCACATGCTGGATTGCTTTGGAGGGTTCACAGGCGTTTTTTTGGATGTGGCTGGAGGGAAGTTGAGCTGTCAGTACACAACTTTAACTTTAGGAGAAAGATGCTTTGGAATGTTTCAGTCAGCCAACTGAGAAATCCGATTCCTAATTTTGACAAAGATGAAGAGTTCCTTCTTTTTTCACCTTTACAAGAACTGAGAAAACTCAGGTAACAGAACATAAAATTAAAACAATCAAGGTGAATGATGAAATAATAGAAATTATCCTCCAAAAAATACATCCTCCAAAAAATACTAAAAAAAATCAGATTATCCCCAAAGCAAGAATTCACTGAGAAGAAATAACTTTTGAATAGAAGTAATAAAATGGATTGTTTGAAAGTCTAGTTAATAAAGAGGAATGGATCCTATGAATCCCTCGGGGAAAGAGTTATGTTTCTTGGGGCACCTGGGTGGCTCAGTGGGTTAAAGCCTCTGCCTTCGGCTCGGGTCATGATCTCAGAGTCCTGGGATCGAGCCCCACATCTGGCTCTCTGCTCAGCAGGGAGCCTGCTTCCTCCTCTCTCTCTCTGCCTGCCTCTCTGCCTACTTGTAATCTCTGTCAAATAAATAAATAAAATCTTAAAAAAAAAAAAAGAATACTGTTTTTCTGAAAATAAATAAATTGGGAAAAAAATTGGAAAAAAAAAAGTTACGTTTCTTGCAGATTTGACCACAGAACACTAACATGGAAAAAGGTAACATAAAACTTTATCATAATGTATGTCTACAGGGAACTTTATAGTGAATGAGTATCTTTAATTCAAAGAATATTTAGGGATACTCATGACATATAAACTTGGAAATGCCATGAAATTTTGCACCTTATATATGAAAGAAACCTTATGGAAGTTTCTCCAGATTTGACAGTGGTCCTAAAAATTGACCAGAGTTGTGAAGGTTAAAAGCTTTCTTAAACATATTTCTGAACAATTGCCTGTTATATCTTCATTAGAAGAAACACCAAATTGTTCGATTTTATGTGTGGAACATTTTATTACAAAACTGTGACTTGGCACATTATATAACAAATTGTCAATGTGCATAGTCAGACATTTTAGGAAGAAAGCATTATGGAAGTGTGCCAGATGATTAATAAGAGAATGGTATTTCTCTGGATTTGTGTGATGTTTGTGGTATTTTCAGTTGCTTAAAATTTAACTTTTGGTCCTGTGTCTTATTCTGCATGCATTTTCACTATCTGATGGTGTATACATAAGTTTGTATTCTTCATCTTTAAGAGGGCTCCTGGGACGCCTGGGTGGCTAAGTCAGTTAAGCGCCTGCCTTCAGCTCAGATTGTGATCCCAGGGTCCTGGAATCTAGTCCCACATCAAGCTCTCTGCTCAGCAGGGAGCCTGCTTCTCCCTCTCCCTCCGCCTGTCACTTTCCCTGCTTGTGCTCGCTTGCATGCTCTCTCTCTCTCTCTCTGACAAATAAGATCTTTAAAAAATGGCTCCAAAAGTGTTCAGACTGTACACTACCTGTCTGAAGTTAATAGTTTGTAATGTGAAAAGATATTATATGGCATACATATTCTATAGTACCTAAGGTGAGGAGTAGAAGATCTCTCCCCCACTCCCATTCAAAGCCCAAAAGAAAACTTCGAAGAAAGTTTTAACCCTTCCTGTGTGTTTTCTACAATGTTTAGATCGGTTTTGTCCAATAAAGTAGACATGAGCCACATGTGGCTATGGAGTACTTGAAATGTGACTGAGGTACTGAATTTTTAACTTAATTTAAATTTCATTAAAGTTTAATTTAATGAATTTAAATTGAAATTTGAAACGAATACCCAATTCATTAATTAAACATAGTGCTAAGTATGTTTAGGACGACTTAGGTATGTTAATTTACTTCAGCCGTGAATTTTGTGAACTCCATAATGACATTAGTGTGCACCTTCGTATGTGTGGTATGTATACACTTTTTTCCGCAAAGGATCATACTCTGCATATACTCTTTTTCATCTTAACTTTTTAACTTAACTATATGTTTTTCACAATAACTTATAGATTTACCTCATTTATTAGCTGCATAATATTCTTTTCTGTCTGTATGATCTTTTTTTTTTCCACATAATTTTTGAAATATGAGATCACGTCACTTACTCATATATTTAAACCCTCCCATGGCTTCCAATCTCTCAGAATAAAATCCCAAATTGTTAATATTCCTCTAAGGCCTGGCTTGTTCTGTCCCTTCACTGTTCTTCTGCTTAGTTCAGGATAGCACGTGCATCTATTTATCTGTAATGTGGAGATGAAACATGGGTACTTTATTCTTTTTTTAAAAACACTGTCAGAAATGTTGCCAGTAAAGAAAAATGTCTTCATTTATCAAAGGTATAGTCTCCTGTAGTGTCTCACTTATCTGACCACCAGCAGTTCCTCTTAAAGCAAAGAAATCTGATTTTTCCTCACGAATAGCACTCACTGAAGTCAAATAAACCTCATTAACCAGAGTAAAAAATATTGCAGATGCTTTGTAATCAAGAGCACATTTGAGGGAGGAAATGGTGTTACAGCAGATAGCTGCAGTGCGCTGTGTCTTAAGAATTTGGTGCTTCTTTATTGCTAGATTAAATTTCAGAATTTAGAGTCTAAATTTTCCCTTTCACATCTGGTGACACTTTTTTTAATCAGTGTGCAAAAGGAGAAAAATCTGTCTGCCTTCTCTCCATGCGTCTCACTGCAGTCCAACCTATGCCAGGCTTAAGGAAAAGCCTTTCGCGTTGGCAGGGAAACTCCAAAATGGTTTCCAAGCCTATTAAAAGTGAAGGGAGAGTTTTTGCAGAAAATCTAAGATTTTTTTTTTAATTGGAGCAGTACAAAATAAGCAACTTTTAAAATTAAACAATGAAAATCAAAATGTGTTGGCTACGAGTCATATGTAATGTTGGCGTTCCGGTGCCACTGGTGTACGGCAGACTCCTGTGATCTATTAAAACTTAAAATTTAGGAGTGTAGAATTGTGGAGGATTTATGATTATTGACAGCGAAAGGGGCTATGGCACAAGGTATAGTGATAGTTAGAAACACATGGACTGGCGCACATTTATCACTGAATAAATGTGTGGACGAACAAGTGAATAAACAAGGAAACTGTGTTGCTGTCATCAAGTAGTGTGCGTTCGTTAGAGCATTGTGCCCTGGGAGCCGGGGACTGAAGGAGTCCGGGATGAATGGAGCAGGGAGAAAGGAATATGAAGTGATTGCCAAGAAGCTGGGAGCTCTAAACCTGGCTGGAATGAAATAGGACCTAGGGGGTGAGGACAACTGTTGAGAAATGAAAAGACAGCCATTTATGTGTGAGTCCAGGCGAGAGGCAATGCCACTTTGAAGTTAGCAGAACTTTTTAGACAAAGATTTTCATGACCTCAGAAATGAGGGTTATGTTGCAGACTGACCAAAAGCGAGCTTGTCAGTGCTTTCAGAGAGGATGAGAATTAAGGTATAAGTGGGTCTGGTCTGAGTATCTTTAAGACTGTTTATGCAGAAAGGGGCAGAAACTCCAGCTCCTCCTGGTTTAACTGAAAAGGGGCCTTTGTTGGCTCCTACCAGACAGCACATGCATTGGGCTGACTTCAGGAATGCCCTGATCCAGCTTCAGATGATGGTCCAGGATGGCCTCCCTTGCTATGAAGGGCTGTTCTTCCTCTGGCAGCAGGACCGCTGTTACCTGCTGTTTGGGGTATGTGCCAGTCGCTGTTGTCTCCCACACTGTGGGAGCATCTTGGTAAACAGGTTTTTAATTTTAATGTTGAATTTTACGTTTACATATGATGTTGAATTTTATTTAACCTTTTGGTTAGTACTTTCTGTGTCCTGAGCAAGCCATCTTAGCCAACTGAAGATCAAGAAAATATTTATCTTTCAGGCCCCACTGTTTTACCTGTCACATTCTGTTCAGAGCCCCATGTAGGTTTCTGGTTGATTCTACTGTGTAGCCAGAGTTGGAGGTCACTCGCTTGGACGGTGCGGAGAGTCTTCCCAGGATCCCAGGGTACCACCACAGTGTGGGGTAACTGCTCACCCCAGAAATGACCAGGTTGACCGAACCCCTGCATGTTGACCTCTTATGTGGCAAACTAATATGCACTAAAGTTTTTTGTTTTTATTTTTTTAAATAGGACTTTCCCCTTTTTGGAGAGAGGATTTACTACTTGTATTGAGAGATAAATGATGTGAATGTATTTGTGGTTATAGTTTAAAAAAAAATCTAGAGAGGGTATCTCTTCATAAGCAATAATCAATTAATTATATTTTGTAGTCAAGATGTCTTTTTGGATTCTAAGACCTTGAGACTCCTCAACCTCAGGACTCTTGATCCTTTATTTTTCATGCTGTTGCACACTATGAGGTATCCAAGATGTGAGAAAATAAAATTATTCCAGATGGTGCTCCTTTTTCATTTTTTACAGTGTTTCCATCTAATCCTCTCCCACAAAAGAAAAATTCCCCTTGGAATTGCTTCTGTTATTATTTGTATTCGTTTTTAAACCTTGACAACCATGTGGACATAGTACAGGTGCTTTTGTAGGAGAGTGATCTATAAAGTTCCTGGTGCTGGGCTGCAGAAGTGGAAATCCTGCAAATGCCAAAGCAAAGCTGCTTCCAATTCCATTAAACATGTTTTGGAGCCAGATGTAAATGAAGTAACTTTTTTTGAAGATGCGTTGATTTTCGGATATCTGATCACTATAATCTGGAATAGACAGGCAGAGAAACACTGAGGACGTGTCCGGGTCTGGCCAGAGGCCTGGCTCCCCGTCTTGCTAGCTGTGTGGCCTTGGCAAGTCCTTTAGCCTCCCTGTAATGAACGTGATAGTGATTCCCACCCTGCAGGGCCATTGTGGGGATTGAGTGGAGCAGGCTGGTAAAGCTCCAGGCTATCAACACCTGATCCACAGTTACGCTGTTGCTTCTGCTGCCACCGGCTTTGCAGAGGCCACAGTGGGGTCTCTGTTGTGTTCATTCCTGTCTCCTTTTTGTCCGTCCAGAGTGAAGGCTCCGGGGTTGGGAGAAGCTTGTAAAAAATCAACATGCAAAAACTCAGGGAAGGAGCTAGAGTATGATTTATTTAAAATAATTTTTAAGTGTTTGATTACTTAGGTTTTTTTATGTTTGTTTTGTTACCTTATTTTGAAAACCAGAGACTTTTTTGCTTCCTTTCCCTCATGTCACAGCCCATCCCAATGTTTTTGAGCTCTTCTACTTGTCGACTGTACAATTATTTCCCTGTTTATGCAAAATTTTTATAGTGAGTACTTAAAAGACAAAAGTGGAAGAGAAGTTTTGATGGATCTCTTTTTTAAATTTTAAGATTTTATTTATTTGAGAGAGAGCCGGTGGGGGGGGGTTGGAGAACATGAGTTGGGAGGGAGCAGCAGACTCCCCTGAGTTCTTTGTTGGAAAACATGAGTTGGGAGGGAGCTCAGACTCCCCTGAGCCGGAAGCCTGATGTAGGGCTCAATCCCACGACTCTCAGATCATGACCTAAGCCGATGGCAGATGCTTAACCAACTGAGCCACCCAGGTGTCCCAGGCTCGCTCGCTTTCTCTTTTTTATTTTTTAACCTTGAAATACTGTTATAAAGTAATAAAACTTTCAAGCTGTAGAGCATAATACATCATGTATTCACATGCGTACCCTAAGCTTCAGCAGCAAGCAGTATGGATGGATACCATGGAAGCCACCTGTGGACACCTCTGATCCCCTATGCCATTTTCTTATACCACATACGATGTGTAATTCCAAACTATATGTGGTTTTGTTTTGCTTATTTTATAAGTTTATCTAAGTGCTGCCATTTTCTTTGCATTCTGCTGCAAATTGCTTTCTTTACACAATGTCGTTATTTGTCAGAATCATCATGGTGGTGGTAACTGTCATTCATTTGAACTGTTGGCTGATATTTCTTTGCATGAAGATACCATAATTTATTTATTTATTATTTATGAGTGCTAGTAGACACTTGCACTCTCTCCTTCTCATAGACTATGCTGCCATCAGTGTTTCTTTTTTTTTTTTAATTAATTAATTAATTAATTAATTTGACAGAGATGGGGAGAAAGAGAGCAGAAGCAGGGGAAGCAGGAGAGGGAGAAGCAGGCTCCCTGCCAGGCAAGGAGCCTGATGTGAGACTCCATCCCAGGACTGTGGGATCATGACCTGAGCCGAAAGTAGATGTTTAACTGACTGAGCCACCCAGGCGTCCCAACCATCAACGTTTCTATTAGCAATAATCGCGCCTCAGATAAACTATCACGCGTTCTCCACCTGCAGAGAAGCACGACACACTGATGTTAAGAGCTCTTTATTTCAGCGTACCTTCTTCTACACTTTCCGGAGGAAAATCCCCCGCCTTCACCTTCTTCTACACTTTCCGGAGGAAAATCCCCCGCCTTCAGCGAGTGCCCTAGTAATAAAGGCTGTGCGAGCCAATCAGGGAGAGGTACAGGTGAAAAGCGCGTGGACAGTATATTGAGGCATATGGGGGCATGCAGGGATCACGCAGTGAGCACACTCATTTCAAGCCAATGAGAGCGACTTCCTTAATGGACGACACTTGTTTGTCTCCTAAACCGCTCCTATTGGCATGTCGCCAGCCGCCATCTTGGCTTATACTTCTGTTCGGGGTCCCGGGCACCCCGACAATAAACCTCATCGGCTACAGTACTGCCACTGCGCAAAGCTCCAGCCGTCAACGTTTCTATACATGTTTTAGTTCACAGATCTTTAGCTTCAGTTTTATTTGTTTTTATACTCAAAATTAGCTTCAGTTTTATTTGTTTTTATACTCAAAATCAGTTCTTTTTAGTTTGGTCACATTTTGTGGCCCTCGTTTGCATCATCATAATAAGATTGCACTACATCTTTTATGTCCTTTCTAGCTCAAAATTATACTTTTTTATATAGGTTCTTTAAACTGTGTAGTTTGAATTATTGGATTTTAATAAATATAATTTCACAGTCGCATTGGTATGTCTCTTCAGTTTATTCTTCAAGATATGGATTTTACTTAAACAAGGGAAAGTTCCATTTTGAACATTTTTGAGGACAAAAATAAATGCCAGAAATTATTATTAAGCATGATGAACAAGATAATAAATTTTTCCACCTAATTTTCTTTCCTGGAATGTAGAGTAATTACAAATACTAATAATTTAGGATAAACATGACTTTATCCATATGTTTAAAAAATCTTGTATACATTTAGATCAGTCCCTGTACTTGTTTCCACAAGAGTTCAGTCACATTGAGTATTTTGTGTCCTCTTTAACCTTTAACGAAATTTCATACAGTCAAAGCAGTCTACTGTTCCCTTTGCCTTTCTCTCTCTTTTGCTTCTGACCTAAATGAAAACCTAATGTAAGATTATGAATAGGCAATTAATGAAGAAAGTTAATTTCTTCAATTAATGAAGAAAAAAGTACCAGAGCATCTGGAGCAAGGAGAGATTAAATCTGACTGAAAGGCCTGGAAAGGATTTTTGGAGGAAGGGGAATTTAAGCAGCATCTTCAAGAATGAAGACCTCCATCTGTGACAAGCAGGAGGAGCCTGGGGGAGCTCCAGAGAGCCCATTGCTAACTGGATCCCAGTACCAGAGAGCCTACTCAGAGTAGTACTACACAGAACAGAAGTGCTTGGTACTGTCCAAATTTCTGTTCCACAGATTTGTGAGGTATTATAAAGATCGTCCTTGTTTTAACTTGTAAGTTTATCACCAATAGTTAACAGGAATGGCAGCAAACACCGGGGTGGGGGGTGCAGGGCGGGGAAGAATACTTTTTTTTTTTGGTTTTGCTGCTTGCTAGCTAGACCAGTATCTAGTCCTCCAAAACCTGTCCCCCAAATACACTACTATAGAGCTTGTAGCAAGAAGACTAAGTTCAGAGAGAATTCCAGGCAGAGGAAATGACTTGAACAAAGGTGGTGAAGTAGGGAGGGACAGGATATATGGAAGGTAGACTGATTCAGTTGTGACTGAGAGCAGGAGATCTCCTGGTGAGTAGTGACTGACGAGACCAGAAAAGAAGATTACGGGCATAGTATGAAGGGCCTTGAGTGTGAGCTTGAAGAGACCAGACGACCTAGAGCTACTGAAGGTTTTTTGGAAAGAGAAGTTGTGCTAGTGGGACTTGTCTTTGGGAAACTTCTCAGATATTTGTGGGATGGACTCAAGTGTGGCGAAATTAAGGAATTAGGTTGGAAGCTATGGTAAGATGTCATGTGAGTCTGACTTGTGGTGGCTGGATCCAGAATGAAGACTAGAAAATAGGCAACAGTGGGGCTCAGTTGGTTAAGCGGTTAGGTATTCGGCTCTTGGTTGCTGCTCAGGTCATGATCTCAGGATCATAAAATCAAGTCCTTAATAGGGCTCTATGCTCAGCGCAGCATCTGCTTGGGTTTCTCTCTTCCTCTCCCTCTGCCCCTTCTGCCCACACTCCCCACCCCACCCCAGCTCTCTCTTTCTCTCTCTCTCTCTCTCTCTCTCTCAAATCTTAAAGGAAAATGGGTGGGAAACATTTTTGACTGGGCTATCACTAACCCACTCAGTGAATTCTGGGAATTAAAAAGACGCTCTGTCTTTAAGACCTCTTACTTCCCATTTGTTAGAAAATTGTTGTAATACATGTATTTAATGAGAGGAAGACACTTGACTGCCATCTACTGGAAAACAAAACATACACAACCATAGTGTGAATACTCCTCCCTGCAGATGTGGCACTCTTGTGCAGTACACAACCTGTACTACCATGTCTGTGACCATAATCATGTGAGTATGACTGGTAGGATTTGGTGAGTGATTGCATTTGTTATAAGAGGGAAAAGGAAGAAACTTCAACTCTGGATGGTAGGGAAGTTGATAATTAATAGAACTGGAACTTGTTCTTAGGGAATAGGTTCACAAAATAGAATTATTCTAAACATGGAAAATTTAAGTTCCTCATTTTGTTCATTGATCCTAGTATTTTGCATTTACAGTTAGAATTTTTTCTTTTCTTCTGGAATCTCAGGTTTCCAATCTTTCTGACATCTGAGAATGGTGACCAATCTCTTCTCTCTTGGATTCCATACCCTCCCACCCTCCCCCATATCTTTTCCTTCCTTCCTGATCATTGCTTCTCAGTCTCCTTTGCAGGCCCTTTTTTTTCCCAGGGTTTTCATTCATATGCCTTTGCATACAGTGGGTGCACAATAAATATTTGTTGCATTGAATGACATTGCCTTTGGAAGATCAGTTTCAGGTTTACCAGGAGACTTACTCATGGGTGCTAGGGACTAAGGGTGTGCGAGAATTCAGAAAGTAGAAACCTATTCTCAATACAGTCCCTTGTTTTAGGATCTATTTTCTACACAATGGGTCACTCTTTATTGGGGAATTCCTGTACTGTTGATCTGTTCATCATTGTTCAGCGGTGGCAACACCAAGAGAACAAATTATTTATATTGGCTGTGTCATACGGGCGTGCCTAATTCAGAAAATACTTTCAAACCAAATAACTAAGCTTCCCCATCTTCTACTTTGGGAATAATGAAAAGTTCCTTTTTTTTTTTTTTTTTAAATCTTGACTTTTGTCAAGATTAGTGATTAGCGATGCATTAAGATCCCATTTAAGTATTTTCATTTGAGGTTACTTGCTAACATTCTTAACCACTACCACCTCCTCCTGACCACCCCCCAAGCCCATCCACCTCAGTTACTTTTGCTTTCATTTTTCAAGGGACTTGTATATCAAGGCAAACCCAAGAACTTTGCTCTTCTGACACAACTCTGCAGACATTTATGGTGTGGCTGCTTTGTGCAGAGTGCTGTGGAAGATACAAAGGTTTCAGATTGCTTCTGCCCTTTAGGAGAGACTGGCTTAATGGGAGAAGTAGAGACATACATACGTAACTGCTCCAGGGCAGGCGATGACAAGGGTCATAATATAGTGCAGACAGAGCCAGGACTCCCTGTGTAAACATCTCTCCAAGACTGAGCCACCATACATGGCCTTGCCATATTTCTTTTCTAAATTGTACACGTTTAACCAGTAACTTACCTGAGTTGGATTAGACTGTGTTTTCTTGAAAGATTTTTAAGTCAAAAACCTACTGTGAAGTTTAAGATTTAGCAGAATTTAACTAAAAAGACATTGAATAACACGGACTTGATTCTTTTAAATTTGATTTGGCTTTTTAAAATGCTTTTAAGTTGGTACTATCCGAAGAAATTAGAGAAAACTAGAGTGATACTAAGTAAACAAGGATGTAAACCAGGAGTTTTATGTTTATGTGAGCCCGGTATTTAGGAAATAAATATCCTGAAATTCTCTAGCCAAATTTTATTTTAAGATGTGTTTTGAGTACAGGAAAAAGAAAATTATAAACCGTACAGGAGGAAAAAATAAATATATCCCTCATAAATACAAGAGGTAGAACATAAATACTGAATGGATCATTGCTGTTTAATTAAGGTGCCTTTTATTTAAGTGAAACCAATGACGTTTTTACAGTTACTAGAGAACCGAAAACATTTATTTGAATTTTTAAAATTGAAATGTATTCAAGATTTGAAATTTAAACAAAGTGTTACTTTTGTTTTTTTAAAAAGGAATCCTTTCTTCTACAATAACTCAATCTCAAAGAAATGAAGGAGCAAAACTGAACCAGATATACACATTGTACAAAAATAAATGCCCCTGAAAACTCATTTTAACTTTAGTTTACAGCTAATGACAAAATTGAGAGTGTGTAATTTGTGTAATGAGTGAATTCAGGTTTGCTGACTTCACATGATGACTTGCAACTTAAATTCATGCTGAAGATGAGATGCTGCTTCATGAAGGCATATTTATAAATGCACCTACTGCATTTAACTTAAAAGTCTAAATCGGAAATGAACAGTGTGTCATCCAATTTTGTAGGTGACAGGAAATTGGGAAGTATCTCAAAGAGCGAAACAAGAGAAGTATCACCAAGATACCAAAAAGGTTTAAAAGTATCACAGGAAATAGTAAAATAATACATCTAATAGCAAGTAATCTGAAAGAGATATTCAATGGGAGAAAATGCTTAGTAATGCTGAAAGGGTGCCAAGGTGATATCAGGCAGCAAAGTAGGTATGAGGTTGCAGTGGGATATGGCAGGCACAAAGAGCCACTGCCATCTGGGGAGTCATCTTGCAAACCCATTACAGTAAAAAGAAAGGAAACTGAAATCCTTACAAACTGACAGTATTAAGGACACATTTGTCTTATACCAACCCAAGAACTTCCAAACCAGTAGCCACTGATATTTTGAGTAATTTGGAATATAGAAATTACGGTGTGTAGAATAGAATAGAGAATAGAATAGAGAAAGATTGACCTAATTTAAAAAAATTTTTTTAAGTAAAATGCCTTGGAGTGACTGAGCGGCTCAGTTGGTTAAGGATCTGACTCTCGATTTCAGCTCAGGTCATGATCTCAGGGTCGTGGGATTGAGCCCCACTTCAGGCTCCGCACCGGGTGTGGAGTCTGCTTTCGATTCTCTTTCTCCTTCTGCCTCCCACCCCATGTGTGTGCATCTCACTCTGCCTCTCTAAAATAAATAAATCTTTATTTAAAATTGTCTTATCTTTAAGTAATAAAATAATATGAAGTTATATGATGGATATAAACGACTTAATGAAAGACGGAATTGTTTAGATTGAACTGAGACCGTGGAAGCTGGGATAGTGTGAACACTTTCAGAGGCAATTCTCAGCATCTAGGCCAGTTGCACAGATTACAAAAGAGCATCTCAGGGCCATGACGGGAGCTGGATCACTTGAAGCAGGTTTGGAGTTCATGAAGAACCTCGTTAAGTAACAGTGCCAGAATTGATTAGAAACAAGCATGTTCTAACAATGAGGTAGTATTTCTACTGTTGTCTGTACTGGTCGGATTACTCTGCCTCATTGTTTACCATCTGTGATTCACTGTTTATACTCCAGGACCATTTAGATGTCTTGCCAGAATACCCTGCCCTTTCTCTTAGCACCCTTTTTGATCTTGGCTTCTAGAATTTCTTTGACTGGTTTAACCTCTTATCTCTGCAGCTGGCTTTCTGTTTCCTTTGAAAGCACTTCCTTCCCTATATGTACCTGCTAGTCTGTCTCAGCACTGAGCATATTTGTCTTCACCTGTCACTGCCTACTACTGGTGACCATCTTCGCTCTAATTCTTACCATCATTAATTTTTCTTAGGACACCTCAGATCAGATGTATTGGCTTCTTATCCTTAAATTACTGAAGCTCTGTTCCTAGTCTTCCCATCCCAAATCCAACAAATCCACAGCTTTTCACTTAGGCTGGGGAGGACAGCATCTCCCTGATCAAAAGGCTTAATTCCTTCTAACCCTGTCTTCTGTCTCTCATCACTTTATTCTTTCTGTCCCTTTTCCTCTGGTAGCTAAATTCTTACTCTGGTCTTGAAATCTTTCTCTCAAAATATTCCTTTTCTTTCTTCCAACAATACTCCAGTGCTTAATAATAAGTAATAATAATATTTAATAAAATGATACCATTGTCTCAGAAACTTACAAAAACTCCTAATTTAGATTAAATTTCTGTTTTGATATTTCCTTTCTTAAGCTTCTATGAAGAAGGAAATGAGTTATATTAAGCAAATTTAATAATATGTGTAGTTTAATATTAAAGGCTTAAAAGTTGTCTTTTAAAATCGAAAGTTGCCAAGGCAGTAGGTAGCTCTGTCGGTTAAGTGTCTGACTCTTGATTTCAGCTCAGGTCATGATCTTAGGATCATGAGACTGAGCCCACGTCAGTCTCCACACTTAGCACGGAGTCTGCTTGTCCTTTTCCCTCTGCTCCTCCCCCCTGCTCGAGTACGTTCTCTCTCTCTCTCTCCAAAAGTAAATAAAATCTTTTTTTAAAAAAAGTAACAATTCATTGACCTAAGCAATTTTTTATCTCTTCTTGCACTATCAGTCCTTGATTGAGTTCCACCTCTGTCAGGGCTCAAATTAGGCCTCTGCTGAGGATTATGTAGGCTTTGGCCTTAAGAAGTTCACATTCTTATAGTAGGCAATAATTGTGATTGAGCGACTGAGAAATCATTCCAATGTTCAATAAGTATTTACTGAGCTTCTGACTCTATGCCAGGCACTGTGCCAGGGAGTAGGGATACCCTAGGATAAGCACTAGTAGGGTAAGGTAAGGTCCCTCGTAAGATCGTGGGCCACCTGACTTTCAATCAGGTGGGGAGACAGATCATTAAACAGTTAATAAAGTGGAAAGTCGAGAAGTGCTGTGTACTCAGGGGCACTTAATCTAATAGATGAGCAAGCAGGAACTGTAGGACGATGGAGGATGGGGGTGACTTTGGGGCTGCATACTGCAGAGCCCAGCGTTTCTGTAGAACTGAAAGAAGGTTGATTTGAATTTACTTTCGATTCAGCTAGGGAATAGTGAGCGGAGAGAAGAGGGCTGCTAGTTGGAGGGAGAGCTGGGATTCTTACAGGCTCATTTAATAAGCACACATAACTATTTGAAGTTTTAGAAATCCTATGTCCTCCCCAAGATTTTAGAAATAATTATTGTCTCCCTATTTAGTATCTTCGGGATGTTTTTCTGAAAACTTATTGAATTTGTAGCCAAGAAAGTATGGTGTGTGTGTGTTTGTGTATGTTATATAATGGTAGAACAGTTCTCTTCAGTCACAGATTGTTTTAATAATGCAATAATAGTTTTGATTGTGTTACGATCGGAAGATGGCAGTTAGAACCCAAATGGAGTAATTTTCTCATTTCAGTAAAACTGTGGGGATGCCTAGGTAGCTCAGTTGGGTGAGCATCTGCCTTCAGCTCAGGTCATGATCCCAGGGTCCTGGGATTGAATCCCACCTGAGTCTTCTTGCTCAGCAGGGAGCCCACTTCTCCCTCTGTCTGCCTCTCCCCCTGCTTGTTCTCTGCGTGCTCTCTCTCACTCTCTCTCTCTCTCACTCTCTCTGACAAATAAAATCTTTACCAAAAAAAACTGATTGTGCCATGGCCCAATAAGCAGCAAAATTTACTTGTCCATTTTTTTTTTCCTCCTAGGCTATATATGTAGTTAAACTCAACCCAATTTTAAAAATATTTTTTTACTACAAGTTACTGCTTATCACAGGCAAACCCAGTGACCTACTATTTGTTACTTATATCTGCAGGCCAACAATTTATATTAGGGAGTAAAACTTTACTGTTCAGCATTAAAGTTCATCTGATTAATAAACTGATATTGCCTCAGGTTTCAAACTTTGTCGTGAATAAAGTAGGTCTTCATGCAGTTGAGAAACAGTGCGCCAGCTGCAAGTCCAGAAAATACTTGCTGTTACTCACATAATAAAAGAAGCCCCAAAGCCTTATAATTTATAGATTCATAACCATTTCTTGTTGAATTTATTCTTCTAAATTGTGCAGGTGCTACTTTGGTCTAAAACATACAGCCCTCTTTAGACTATCTTGAAGAACTCGGAGGTGCTTAATTTTTTTTTCCCTCTTACATTGTGAGCTGGTTAGTGTTAAAGAAAAACTCAGCACTCATGTAAAGCTCAAAGGTGTGATTGTTTTAAAATTTACCTAATATTCCTTTTTTATCATTGAAATATGTCATTTTTTGCACATGTATAATTGTTCATTTATTAAAGCATACTGTGATCTTGCTATGTTCTACACAAGTCTGGATATTGGTGAACTGATGAATACAACAAAAGTCCCTGCCCTCATGGAAACTTACAGTCTGGGGCAAATTATATTTCGGTGGATTCTATAAGCATTCCTGCCTGTTCTGCATTCACAGAACTTTTGGCCTAATGAAATCTAGGCAACGATTTCAAGTTCTGGCTTTTCAAGTCCTTTCACCTTAAAATGGTGGCAGGAGTGTATTGCTTCAGAGATGACTGTTACTGTTTGTTGTGAATAGTGAACATTCCAAGAAATTAAGCTGGCAACCCAAAGTAGGATTAAACAGTTTGCATTGTTAAGCATGTTTATTTTAGGTTTCAACTCTAGGGTATTAGTAGCTAAAATTATTTCATTAATAAAGCAGCATTTTCCCAGCGTTTCCTAAGAGGATAAACAATTTTCCAGGAGATCATCAGTGGCTAATATGAACTCTGCAGTAAGGTACTCAGTTTCAGATCATAATAACAATTACCACCCCCCCACCCCGCCCCTGCCACAATAACAGTTTCACTTTGGTGCCAAGTACTGTTTTAAGAGCTTTACATAAATTTACTAGTCTAATCCTCAAAGTAATGCTTTGAGGTAGATACTATTATTATACTTCTGTATTACATACGAAGAAGCTCAAACTAAGTAACTTGCCCAAGATTACAAAGCTAGCAAGAAGCAAGGCCCGGATGAGATCCCCTGTGTCATCCTGTGTGCTCTAGAATAGCTTCTCCTACTGAAGTAGATGCTTCTCATTACCCTTCTCACTTTTTTGTGTGTTCTAGTAATTTGCTTTCTCCCAGATATGTAAATATTGATTTGTTTAGCATGCACATCGTACTCTGAAAGTGACCATATGGGCTTTTTTATTAGGGTTTTTCCCCCATGTTCATAACTATCCTATCTTACAAAGGTTGGTTGGTCTGTTTGTTTGTTTGTTTTAATTCTAAGCCTAGGAGGTAGGGTAACCTGGAAGTTCATTTGTTTGGGTTCCTTATGGAGTTTGCTGGCTCATTCGTTAACCAATTAACATATATGGGTTTTTTATACTTAGTACCCTGGCAGATTGATCACATTTAAAGTGAGAAGTCAGTCAAATTCACTGCATGTGAAATTTTATTTTTCTATACCTCTGGAGAACAATGAAAACAGAGAAGCAGTCTTTGTTGTCCCCTAAAGAGACGGAGCACGGTTTTGCCAACCTCATGTTCAGACAGGGATTTTCTCTTTTGTCCTTGCTGTATTTTGGGTTACTTTTCTCCCTTTGGGTTTCCTGCTGGAGCAAGTAATTTTTGCCGTTCTGACTCCCCACCCTGTTCTCGAACTTGTCAGGGCTGTTTGGTCCCGGGACCACCCTCCTCTCCTGTTGTGCCTTCCTTCTGCTCCTCCTCCAAGGTCCGCTGATGGCGGCTTCTGGGATGGGGCCTCTGCTCTCCTCCCAGTCTGGAAGGACTTGCTGCCTTCCGTTTGTGTGCTTCATTTTCTTTGCTGATCTGTTAACTAATTACACTCCTTGAGGATAAGTTTTTGTTTGTTCTCTTGTTTCTTACACTGCAAAATCCTCAGCCCCACCCAAGTGCCAGATAAGTATTAGGGCTTTGATATTTGTTGAATGAATGCATATCTATATTATAGCACTTACTTTATTGTATTTAATAGTTTGGGCATGTTTTTCTCCTTCCCCTTTTATTCATCTTTTGTATTTTCCCCAGTGTCTGTAACATATTTAGTAGTCAGTGCTTCCTGAATTAATGAATGTGCGTCTAAATCATAATTGTACATTCTGTGGCACAGCAGGTAGAGAGGACTAAAAGGCAGGGCCATAATGGATAGTACTAAAAGGCCCATCGCAGCAGAAATTTTAGAACTCTGCATCAAGAAAGTTAGAGCAGAAGCTTCAAATCCAGATGTCCCCTTTCATTCATCTGTCTGGAAGTTTAGCTTTTGCATGTCTGTATTGTACACATTTGGGCACAGCAGTCAGAATGAGCCCCTGATACTCCTGTGTCTGGAAGGGAAACATGGCAAAGGAAGTAGCTCTAGAACTAGGGACAGAAAATTCCATAAATCTGCTTCTGTCAATTAGGGAGACTTAATTACACAAAAATCTCAAAAAAAAAAAAAAAGTAAGCACCCACCATTGTCTGCTTTTTCAGATGTAGAGAACTTTAAGTATCCTATTTTAAGTTTTACATTGAGTCACAGAAATTAGGACCTCAGGAATAATAGACAGGCTGGGTGGCTCAGTTGGTTAACGTCTGCCTTTGGCTCACGTTGTCATCCTGGAGTCCTAAGATCAAGTCCTGCATCGGGCTCCCGGCTCAGTTCAGGGAGCCTGCTTCTCCCTCTTCTTCTGCCTGCCACTCCCCGGCTCGTGCTCTTTCTCTCTCTGTCTTTCTGACAAATAAATCTTTTAAAAAAAAGTTTATTACATACTGTGGGAAGCTAGGAGACTAGGATTCCCTACAAATCATACGATGCTTTCACCAATCAAATGCTTGTAGAGTGCTCCATCTGCACCCACCTAGTGGGCTTGGTGGCCTGCTGACCTTGGCCAGTGAAATTTATCTTGGAGTGTTCCTTTTCGTTTCCTTAAAGAATGGAGAGAGGCGGAGAGGGATAGAGGGAAGCACATTTATGTAGAGGAAGCAGCATGTCCTAAGACAGAGTTCTGACAGCATGGCATGTTCTAGCAGTGGTACAGCACATTTATGATGGTCAGAACATAGGGTCCAGGAGAAGCAGAGGAAAGAAATGGCCACTGGCCTTGGGGAAGCAGACCTAACTGGATGGATGAAGGTAGGTATTGAGAGCTGTTGGGAACTTAAAACCCATCAGCACCATAATCCTACTCTTCCTGGTCTCCTGCCCACCGCCTTTGCAACCAGCATTCCTCTTAAGGTGCAGACTGACCCTGGTACAGATTTACGATTTCTGCCTCTAGCTCAGCACTCAGAATGACTTTCTTCTCTTTTTAAAATTTTTCTCCAACCTGTGTTTTATGAGCTGCATTTTTTATTATCTGTAGTAAGTATTCAAAACTGGAACAACTTTTCTCAGGAGCCTCAGCTCTCCTGACCCCCTCATTTTAAAGTAAAGACTCATTGCCCTTGTCCTTTTTCTGAGGAAATAGATAGTATCTGGCATATGCTCCCTCAGCGTGCCACCCCTCCACATCCAGACTTCTATTCACCTTCGGCCATCCTTATAGTCTTTCTTTCTGCCTCAGAGGAAAGTGTGTGTTCACTGTTCTCTGCTCCGACTCCTCCTCCAGTGCTCTTGAGCTTGCTGCGTGCTCTGGGACCTTCCTCTGTTGATCATTTGCTCTTTTATTTCTTCCTTATTTTAGGCTCTTTCCTTTCAGCTCATAAACATTCTCAAGTCTCTCCTACCCTTGAAACTCCATTCTTTGAATTTTCTTCCCCCACCCCCCGCCAAGATGTCCTGTGTTTCTCCTTATTTAAACAAGGAAGGTGGTCTGAATATTTAGAAAGATTATCTGGCCGAGAGCTAGAGGAGGAAGTCAGGGAAGGCAGAAAGTTGAGGAGAGGTTCAGTTAGGATGGTGTCGAATTAGAACGGTGACCATGGGGAGGAGCAGACAAGTTTGAGAGGTATGGAGGAGGTAGAATTGACCCGACTTTGAATGGATATGAGACTCGAGGGAGAGGGAGAAATCCCTAATGACTCCCATGAATTGAGGGAGTGAATACAGAAAGAGGAGCAAGTTCACTGGTGGAAAACAGTGTATTCCTTTTTGGACTTGTCCAAATGAACTGCTCTTGGGGTATCCAGTTGGTGAAATTGAGTAGGCAGTTGGAAATATGGGAAGTAGCTCAAGAAAAATGCTTGTTCTTTAGAAACAACTTTGGTTGTCAAAGGCGTATTGGTATGTCTTGAGTTATAGTGTTGGATGAGATCCCTTATAGGTGCAGTAAGAAGAGAAAAGCCCTGGGGAATAACAGAGCTGGTAGAATAAGAGGAAGCAATGAAGGAGATGGAGAACAAGAGAAATAGCTAGAGGCATACGTGTGTGTGAGGTGTGTAATTTTTGTTTTGTTTTGTTTTTTAGCTCTTTGAAGACAAGGATAATTGCATCTCCCACTTTTATGCAAAATGTACCAAAATTGTGTAGACTCCATCAATATCTAATACATGCCATTATTGATAGAGCCTATTGAAAATGGAGTCAGCACCTTCATGAGAGCTTCCTTTACCTTACGTCACATATTGCTGGGGTTTCTGGAAGGAACAAATTTGTCAATCTCATAGTTTGGAAAGGTAACATTCAACAGGAGACACTCGGAAAAGTTGGGTGACTAGTGTGCTTAGGAGATGACAGTCACTGCAGCAGCACGGGATGTTATTTTCAATAGCAACTCATTTGTCAATGTAGGTGATACTGATGGCTGTCTTGTGTTAGAGAGACATCATCGGTAACTTCGCGCCAATAGTTTTGTCACCCAAGTGGAGGTTCTCAAATCTGAACATTTTCTTGTTTTCATCTCCTTGATGTTCGATCACATTTACATTCCATTGCAACACTCTAGTCATGAGTCAGAATGAAAAGCTGTTCGAAAGTAGATTATATCCTTATGTTTCTGCAAAAAATCTTGGGATTGGGGGTAGAAATTGACAGCAACCCAAGAATTCATCCGAAGCCACTAACAACTTAGACTGGCCTTGTTTTAGCTGGGGCCCACTCAGGGTCTCCATGGAGGTGGGGGAGGTGGTGGGCAGTGTCACAGGATCAGTACAAGAGGGACCCCTGGAGGTGTGCAAAGAAAGTCTTAAAGCTTCTATTTATAAATTATTTCTGTCTCTCCCTTAAGAAACAGCTGTCTATTTTTGTGTGTGTTTTCTAATGTTCCCTAGAGATCGGTACATTAGTCCATGTCTGTAAGTAACTAAATTATATTGATATAAATCTAGAGGAGGCATGTTCAAATGTCTTTAAACTGTGTTTGCTTGATTGGGACTACACTCTGGGAGACCTCGTCTAAGTCTTAGACACTGTTTGAGCGTTGTGAGTCAATCGGGAACATTTGGAAGTTTCTTACCAAAATTCTGTCAGCAATTTTAGCTTCTATCTGAGTCCAAAGTGTTTCGCTTGCAAATGCAGATGTATGACTTGACCTTAATTCCACAGCATGGATTTTAATGGAGAACATTCAAACGCAAGTTCAAACGCATCCATTGCCTTCTCTGGGAACACGCCAGTCTCTCACGAACTACCTAGTGCCTCTGCACACACGGTGTGCTCTTTACAGCCCTCCTTTAGTCACAGACAGTTTAAGCTGTTAAATAGTATCTTGCTTTAAAAGGTAGGCTGATGGCGTTTCTATCTTCTGGTACATCTGGTAAGTTAATAAATACAGTCTCTGCGAGTATCCTGCAGGGACCTGTTTTTACACGCATACAGGGACGTTTATGCAGAAATCAAAGGCCATGAATCAGAAGAACACAACTCTTGTTTCCAGTGTACTGGAGGCTTAAAAAAATTGGCTTTGAAAAATTGAAAGTAGTGTGGTTTGTTTTTATTGTGGAACCGATCAGGAAGAACAATTTACAGTCATTGCCATTCTTCACAGCTGAATGGAGTAGAGGAGCCTGCCTCGTGAAATGGAGCAGCTGCGCCCGTTTTCTCTGGGCTCACAAAAACATTTGCTTTTTCATCGAGAACTTTGGATGGTGGGGTACAGTTTGTTTTCATGATGGAAGTGGTCAGTTGTGCCTTACCAGACAGCTGTAGTGTAATTAAGAAAAACTGTGTGAAAGTGGATTAAATATAACAGAAGAAGCCTTTTTTTTTTTTAAGGGGGGTGGTCACCTTAAATTTATTCATTTTTTTTTTAATGCTTAAAAAGCAGAAATACCACTGTAATTCTGGTCTATAAGATTTTACTCTTTCACCGTATCATTAGGAAATAGAAGATTAGACTACTGCAGAAAAATTGTTTGCTTTTGGGACAAATGCAAATTAGAAAGTAGGAGTTTTAAGATGAGTTAGCTTGTGAGAGAACTGCTTTCAAAACAATGTTTAAAAGAAGGAACTGCACACTTATATTTATGTTGACTTTAATGCATTCTAAAAGTTAGTGATTTCTTTTGTAGAGAAAAGGGTTTTTTTTGAGGCAGCTTTTTAGATTCAGTTTGGCTCCAAGTTGAATGTTAGGAGAATTATCTGTTTTTGATGACCAGAAACTATGAGAGATGAAAATCACATTTTTCTTGGTAAATTTTTAAATGAATTAGTCAAATAATAATGAAGTAATCTAGTGAAGTGTTGATTTGTTGTAGTTAAATGTGGAACATTAGGCTGTCAATGGGCTTTGAAAAGCATACATTTATTTTATGCAGCAGACTTTGAAATAAGAATAGAAATGCCTTAATTTGCATCATAGTCTACAGTGGGAAAGTAACTGTTACAAGGTCAGAGGAAGCTGAATTTAAAAAATATATATATTATTGCGCTCACAAATAACCAAGGTACATACTAGGCGTTCGTTGTTTTTATACTGATTGCCTAACATGTTGAAAAACATGTTGAAAAACTCACCCTAGGCAAAATAAAAGATTCAGGTTTGCTCTAAGAGTTTATCCTATACTGAAGATTTTGTAGGAAAGACTCTTGGATTTTATTTCAGTTAGGGAATCTGGAAAGCTGGAGGAAGGGAGGGAGGGGGCAGAGAGTTACAGCCCAAAAGCTCTAGCTGTTTCCAGTCTGGAAGCCCTTGTCCTGGGAGTTTTCATAGGAGGACGACTCTACATTGGGTATTTTTGAGAAGAATCCCAACCGTCACTTCCCCACTCCCTGGTGGCCCATTCTCTCCCGATTCCTTGTATCTTCCCTCATCAGAAACCCTAAGAAGACTCTGAGAATCAAGCCTGACTTTATTTCTAAATTGCAAACCATGGCTGCAATTTGATAGTTGGTTTTTTGGTTTGCAAACTGAGCCTTCATGTGTACTACACTCTTCTTCAGACTCCAGTATCTGCAGAGTCCAGGCAAAGTTGACTTCAGGAAGGTGAACAAAGGAGAGTGTATGGTGGACTGGAAAGGTAGACTAGCAGTTAAGAAACTGTCTGAGGCTAGGTTTTCAACTAAGCATGGCAACGAAGAACAGTGAAGATAGCAGTGTGATGCAATGAAGAAATTACTGGGAATTCTAATCACTGAAATTAGAATCCAAAGATTGGATTCCAGTCCCAGCTAACCTAGCTTTGGGGGAAGTCGTTCTCTCAGGTTCTGTTTCTTCTTGTATCCGGTGGAACTGCGTTAACTCTTCTACACACCAAACAAGGTGTGAGTCTTCAGAAAGAAAAGGGGAGAGACAGTTGTGGGCCAGTACAATCCAGTAGTGTAGTTATGGGACCAGTTGAGCCATCTGTATCTTTTCTGGAGGAGTGAAAGTGGGGAAGAATTCTTGGCAGCAAGAAAAGAGAACGTAGCAAACATTAAATCTGGCTAACATCGATTCTTTCTCTGAGTGTTCTCAGAGCTCTTTGAGAATCCTGTTATTTATCTCTGTTTGATCCCCAACCCATCACTTCCCCCATAACACCAATTTCAAACCCTCTCATCCTCCCTAAGTCCCAGCCCAGCCCCTTCTTCCTTAGTCTTGGGTTTTGCTGGGGTTACCCTCCCCTCCTTTGCCGGGGTTACCCTTCCCCACCTACCATCTGGAAGTGTTTCTCTTTATCAGTTCCCTTTTCACTTTCTGTCTCATCCTCACAAAAGGTAAACTGTGTTCTTGATGCCTTCTCATCCTACCTCATCTCAAACTTTGCTTTACCAGTTATCTCATATCTTCCTCTTGTTCCTCTCATCTCTCCCTTCCTGGTTCTTCTCCGTAGTCAAGTGGCTCTGAGTTCAATGTCCTATGTGGTTGGTTGGTTGGTTTTCATTTTTCACTGATGAAATTAAGAGTGATTTGAGTACTTCCTTTCATCCTTCATCCATGCTTTCTTTAGATCCATTTCAATCTGATTACTGTATATTTCATAATGAGACTCATGTCTCAGAAGGCACCAGTGATCTCATGGTCAAATCCAGTAACCATTACTCTGTTTGCTTCCATTGGTCTCCATGCAGAGTTCCACATGGACTTCTGCGGCCTCCCCTCTCCTAATTACAGGCCTCTCCCTCTCTGGCGTTTGTTGTGTCAGTACATTCCATGTTCTCCTCACTGACTGCTCTTCTCTTTTCCTTGGCCTCTAAGGGTAGATGTTCCCTAGAATGCTGTACAGAGCTCACACAATATAGAAACATTCATTCAAATTGGGTAGAGGACCTAAAAATAATATCTAAATCTATAAAACTGATAACAACATAGGGGAAAATCTTTGTGACCTTGGACAAAGATTTTTTAAAGAGCCAACACAAAAAGCGTGATCCATAAAAGAAAAGATTTGATGAATTGGATCTCATCAAAATAAACATTCTGCTTTAGAGAGGTATTTTTAAGAAGATGAAAAACTCAGATTAGGAGAAAATATTTACAAAACGTTTTTCTGATAAAAGACTTGTATCCAGAACATAAAGAACTTTGAAAACTGCATAATAAGAAACAAAGAGCCTCATTAAAAAAAAAAAAAAGTGGGGTGGGCAGATATGTGAACAGATACTTGATCAAAGAAGATATATGGATGGATATGGATGGCAAATAAGCACATGAAAAGATGCCCAGCATCAGTAGTTACTGGGGAAATGTAAATTAAAAAACCACGATGAGATACCACTATACCCACTGGAATGACTAAAATCGCAATTATTGACCATACCAAATGTTGGGAGGATGTGGAGAAATTGGAATTTGCAAATAGTATTACTGGTAGGAATGTGAAATGGTGCAGCCATTCCATTCCTAGGTTTTTACTGAAGAGAAATGAAATAATGTGCTGTAGGACTCCTTTTATATAAAAAAGTCTAGAAAACCTGGTGATGAAAAGCAGAGTAGTTGCTTGGGGATGGGAGTGTGGTCTAGAAGGAATGGATTGCAAAGGAGCATGAGGAAATTTGGGGGAGTGATGGATATATTCATTATGTTGATTGTGATGATGCTTTCACAAATGTATACATATGTCAAAACTGATCAAATTTGACACTTGAAAATGTGCAGTCTGTTATACATTAATTATACCACAATAAAACTATAAAAAATTCATAGAACTACACACTGAAAATGATGAATATTACAAGATGTAAATTATCCCTCAATAACCCTGACTTTAAAAAAAAAAAAGCATATGAGAAAATGAAATATGGGGATTGAGGTTGCAAAAATAATTAAAAGCCAATCGAAAAGATTACAGACCATATGATTCCATTTATGTAATAGTCTCCAATGACAAAGTTATAGAGATGGAGAACAGATTGGTGGTTGGTTGCCAGGGTTTAGGGATGGTAACCGTGGGGGAAAACAAGGTGAAGATTACATGGGAATTTTCAATACTATTTGCGTAACTGTATAATAGACAACTAATAAATCTATAATTATATCAAAACAAATAGTTTCTTTTTTTAAGAAAGCCAATTAGGAATTTTTGTGTTCTCTGATGGGAAGCCATCAGTGTTTTTATATGTTAACTCTACAGTAATGTTTATCACACAGACTCTAGAAACTGATTTTATTGAGATAAAGTCATACATACAACTTAATGTTGCATTGTTGTAGATAGAAAACACATCAAGAATCATTTTCCAATTGCTGGTTCCCCATCTGAACATCGAATATCTTAACTTTTTACTCTAAGATTCTTACTTAAATTTTTCTGACTAGGGCGCCTGGGTGGCTCAGTGGGTTGGGCCGCTGCCTTCGGCTCAGGTCATGATCTCAGGGTCCTGGGATCGAGTCCCGCATCAGGCTCTCTGCTCAGCGGGGAGCCTGTTCCCTCTCTCTCTGCCTGCCTCTCCATCTGCTTGTGATTTCTATCTGTCAAATAAATAAAATCTTTAAAAAAAAAATTTTTTTTTCTGACTAGATAATACATACACATGGTTAAAAATACATAACAAAGGAAGCAATGAAAAATCATCTCCCAAAGATTTCTTCTACTTCACAGTTCATACTTCCTCAAAAGTAAACAATTATTAATTTCTTGTGTATTACTCCAGAGTTTCTTCATACATATATAAGCAAATGCAAAAATATTTTTTTATGCTCCTCCGCTTTTTTAAAAATTTATTTATTTGTCAGAGAGAGAAAGCATATAAGCAGGGGGAGCAGCAGGCAGAGGGAGAAGCAGACTACCCACTCAGCAAGGATCCCAATGCGGGACTTGATCCCAGGACCCAGGAATCATGACCCAAGCTCAAGGCAGATACTTAACCAACTGAGCCACCCAAGTGTCCCTCTCCTCCCTGTTATTATCCAAAAGATAATTTACTATATTGAATATTTTACATATTTCGCTTAACAGTGTGTCTTAAATTTTGAAGGTGATATGCAGAGAGCCGCTAAATTCTTTTTGACAGTTGCATAATGTTCCATTATGTATTTAAATACATATATTCCATACATACATTTAGAGACAGTTACATAATACACACACACACACACACACACACCTGTGTTCATGCACACATTCACACATATACATAATATTTATATACTAGGTATTTCCAGACTTCCACTTTTGTAAACGGTACTGGAGGGAACATCCTTATACGTATGTCATTTTTTACATGAACAAATATATGTGAATATGTGAAATTGCCCATACTGACTTTTTTACTCTAGAAAAAATTTTATGCAGTTGAGCCTAATATATGTGGAATAAGTTTCTAGATGTGTAATTATTGGAGACAAAATGTTTAGTGTCCTTTGGATTTTCTGCTTCACTACCAGATGTATATGATAACTTGGATGCCTAAAAATGGAGTGGACACCCACTGCATCTGTGTTCTTTTCCATAGAGCTGAGGGTGAGATGCCCATGTGCACACACAGGGGTATTTCCCAAAGCCTGGTGACCATTCAGTGGCAGGTCTCACTCTCCCCCTGACCCAGTTCTGTCAGGCTTCCTTGCCTGTTTCTGAAAGCCTTTGGTTTCTCCTTATTCACAGACCTAGACTAGAGCTCTAAGCCCTTTGTCTTTCCCCAGGGGGTATTGCCCCAAATACCTTCTTATCTGCTATCAGTGTGTTATCCCGCATTGGTTCTCCCAATTAATGCAGCCTTAGTATTACATTAGGTCTTATGTGTTAAATCAGATTCTCTGAAAAAGGCTGACTGTTTGTACACCAGACAAGTAGATGGAATGTACCCTTCTCCATAATGAGCCAACTGATTAGAGTCTTGGCTTCGCCAACACTGGTTGTGTATATGAGTTTGTAGGCAAGAGAGAGAGAGAGAGAGAGAGAGAGAGAAAATAGGGCAAAATTTAACTGTTGGTTAATAAAGGTGAAGGGTAAAAGGGAAACATTACTGAGGCCCCAGGGCCTTGAGGGTTGGGCAGAATGCCAAAGGATCAGATTTTCTATTGATTTAACTTGTTTTAAAATAAAAAGTTTAGAGAAAGCGTATTCGCTCCTGAAATTATTTACCTTGAATTAGTTGGTCTTCATCACCCATTATGTTCTTAGTTTTTGTTTTGCTAGTTATAGATCTGAAGACATCTTAAGAACTCTGCCCCCAGATTAAGAAAAAATGATGATAGCAATTTATAACTATTGAGGGTTTCCTCTGATGTTGGGCATTTTATGTGAATGATCTCTTTAAGCCTCTTATCAACCTGTTTTTGTCTTCATCATTTCTCAAATGAAGCCACTCACACACAGTGAGGTTAAATAACTTGCCCCAAATCACACAGCAAACATGTGGTAGAAATGTACTTGCTGCGCGACCTGCTGTCACTATGCTTGACCTGGTCTTTATTTTGGCCTGAAGTATTTGAAGAGAAAGATAGATTATCATCTGGCTAAAGCTCTTAGAGCAATCTCCTGGTCCAGATAATGGGATCATCTGAAGGCTTCATGAAGAATGCAGGTGGTTGTACCTGGAGTGGAAAATTGACAAGCTTCTTGACATGTTAAATTTGCAAAACTCTAGGAAAAAGGACCTGTTCTGTGTGCATACAGCAGCCCTTTTTACCCCTTTTTTTGAGTTTGCCTCTTTCGTGCATACTCACCAGCCTGCTAAGAGGCGTCATTGGCTCTTTTTTGGTTTATTTCCTGTAGTTTTTTTCTCTGTTGACTCCTTTCCATCAGAATTTAAACAGGTTCCCCCTTTACTCCACACACCCCCAGGCCACCACCATCTCTTCTCCAAACCAAGCTTTCCTAATGATACCACTGGGGTCTTTTTCTGTTTTCCACCAGCTCCTCTAATCCTCCACAATCCCTGGCTTATACCCCCAACAGCCGATTTCCTTCTAGCGATTTTTCTGTGCTATTGTTTAATTCACAAAACTGAGACTATATTTCATGCACAGTTTTGTGGCATGCTTTTCTTCCTGCTTTAATATTGTGGACATTTTTTCATGTCATGAATTTTTAAACCCTTCTTATTGATGAATGGCATACAGAACATATAGAATGTATATAGAATAGCATACAGAAACAAATTTTAATTTCAATGATTTTTCATAGGTCATTACCATCTAGATCAAGAAATAGAAATTACAGAATCCTAGAATATCCCCCCAACCCACCACCACTTTCTGTCATTTTACCCAACTCTCCAAAGGTATCCTGACTTCTTGAAGCATAGACTGTTTTATGTGTATGACATGCATGTAAATGCAGTCCTACATTGTATACATTTTGTGTCTTGCTCATTTCATTAAATGATTGTGAAATTCACCCACATTATATGCAGGTGTAGTTGATTATTCTTTGTTTTATAATATTCTATTGTATGAACACGTGAATGTTTTCAAACATAACGTTAATGGGTATATATTATTCCATTGTATAGATATGCCATAATTTATTAATTCTATTTTTGCTAGGTTTTTTGCTATGATAAGTAACCCTATAATGAACATCTCTATGTATAAGTACTTAAACTAATGTCTGACCACCCTGTTAGAATATATTCTAGAAGTGCATTTACTAAGAGGATATAAGCTCTTTTACAGTTCTTAATACATATTGTCAGATTGCTTTCTGAAAATATTACACCAGTTTACTTTTCTGTTAACAAATCACCTGGCACATAGGTATTCAGTAAAATGTCATTGATGTGACTCAATGTACTAAAAGTTCTTTTATATCTTGGGATCCATTTCTGAGTTTTATGTGTCAATGATCTTTTCAGTTCATTATTGTTTCAATTAATTTAGCACTAATATTCTCCCTAATTCTTTTTTTTTAATTGCCTGATTGTTCTTATGTTTTAAATTTTACTGGTATAGCTTTAAAATATATTGCCAACTTCAGGAGGAAAAAAATGAGGATTTCATTGGAATTGCCTTACTGGTATTTCTCTAAATTTATGTGGCAAGAATTGACATATGTATATAATCCTACCCAAGGATGATTCCCCATTCAAGTATTTTCATTAAATGCTCCTTCGTAAAGGTTTATAAGTTTATTCACCTAGGACCTGGTTTTCAAAAAATTTTATTTCCACATATTTTATATTTTGTGGCTATTATGAATTGGATAATTTCATTATATTTTATAATTAGTTATTGGAAAGCTATGGAGTTTTATATATTTATTTTGTATTTATCCTCCTGGCTGAGCTCTTACTAATGCTAACAGCTTTTGTTTGGATTTGGTACCATTCATGCTTTGGGGTTTGTGACCATTTAGTTTCTAAATTCAGAAAGGGAGAAATTGGTATGAGGATAAATAGAAAAAAGTAACCTCAAAAACTATTTTTAAATAGAGTTGTAGAATTCTGATGATTTGCAAAACCCCATTTTTTTCATGCATTGAGGTATTCTTTCTGTCAAATCCAAACTATTTTCTCTAGACTTATATTTTGAATGAAGAAGTCACACTTTAGTTCAACATAAAATTAATGAGATTTTTAAATGTGAAAACTTCTATCATTATGGTAGGTAAATTACTCCTGTAATGAAAACCACATCATTTACTGTTCGTGTTATGCGAAATTTACTTTTTTCCATTCTCTTACTTTAAAAAAAAATTATTTATTAGAGAGAGAGAGAAAGTACAAGTGGAGGGAGGAGCAGAGGGAGAGGGAGAGAATCTCAAGCAGACTCTCAGCTGAGCATGGGAGCCCAGCAAGGGGCTGTATCTCACAACCCCAAGATCGTGAACTGAGCTGAAATCAAGAGTCAGGTGCTTAACCGACTGAGCCACTAGACACCCTCTCTCATGTTTTAAACTTCCATTTTCTTTTCTTATTTTCTTTTCTTATCTTATCCATGTTCTCTATTTTGCTTCTGTATTTCTTTTTAGGAATATAGTAGTTTGGGAAGAATTTTTTAATACTATCAGAAAAAAAAATCTTCAAAGTAAGGGAAAAACTAGAAATCTTTCAGTTCCTCTAATTTCTCTCCCTGTATTCACCTATACTTTTCTGTTCTGGATATTTCTCGTGATTTTCTGTCTCCTTATACACTATTTATTTGTGTGAATGTTTTACACGTATATACATGTGAGATATATGTGTTTGTGTCACCTGTTTTTTGTTACCACCTTAGAGGTAAGAAAATATGTCTAGGTCACATATAAACACTTTATTGCATATATAATAATAAATTTTTCTTAGTTTAAACTAAGTTTTCTAAGTTTTTTTAACTTGTAAATTTAACTTGTAAATTTGTTGTCATTATTTTTTTTACTCATTTTAAGTTGTGAGGGTTTTTTGGTGGGTTTGTTTTGTTTTGCTTTGTTTTGTTTTCTTTTTTGTTTGTTTTTGTTTTGCTTAATCTTAATAGTTTTAAGATTAATAGCTTAATCTTAATAGTTTTAAGTACACAGAAACTTGAACCACAAATGTAATCAGAAAATAATACTTTAATCCAAATTAATCCACATTGTTGACCTTCTGTGCCTACATCAGCAACAATAGCAGAATGTCTGGTACATAATCTCTTGTGTGGACACCCACATGCACAGGCCAAGTCTGATCTAGAAATGAGATCCTCTTTTGAGATGGTAGTTTTGCTGGTTTTTAAGAAAATACCATCGAGGATCTCATTTAATCCTCATAAGAGACAGGGTGGTTGTATGGTCTTATCTCATTTGTAAAGTGAAACTAGGTCAGACCAACTACAGATAGTTGTAGCATGCTCTAAGTGGTCGGTTAAGCCACGGTGGGGATTACTAAAATACGTATTTCCTGTGTCAAAGTAAAAAGAATTCATGATCTCTATATGGCAGTAGAGTAAGTTGGAGTATGAGAATTTAAGAATCCTGTCTTCTATAGAACAGAAATTTTATTTTTCAAAAGGCAGATGCTGTAGGGTGTGTTTCTGCGGGTCTTTACTAAGCTTTGAGGCTGGGAGGAGAGAAGGAATGGGCCACAAGGACGCCATGTTCCCCATCTCCCTTATAAAACGGGCTCATGGGCAGGAACAGAGGACAGCAGTCAAGATTAGCTCAAAGGAAGGGGCGCCTGGGTAGCTCAGTGGGTTAAGCCTCTGCCTTTGGCCCAGGTCATGATCTCAGGGTCCTAGGATCGAGTCCTGCACTGGGCTCTCTACCCAGCAGGAAGCCTGCTTCCCTGTCTCTCTCTGCCTGCCTGTCTGCCCACTTGTGATCTCTGTTTGTTAAATAGATAAATAAAATCTTTAAAAAAAAAAATTAGCTCAAAGGTTGTTTCCGTGGCTTTGCTACCAGGAGGTTTAAGAAATGATCTCTTAGAAACTTTAGAGGTAAAATGATGTGCTTTCATTAGAGAGCTGTAAAACTGGTTCCAAGTCCTTAAGAGAAAATGGAAATGAAACATAAGAGCCAAAAATAATTACACCAACCACATAGTTAAAAACCAACAACAAAACTGCTTCAACAGGCACCTTGTTCCATGTGACATTTGGTTTGTTTTGCACAATGTCATAAAAGTACACAGTCAGTGTACTTCCGGTTAAGCAAAGTGAAACCAGAAATAGACTCTGTGCCCCATCTACTCTAATTCAATACACACAAAAAGGCGAAATAAATTTAAAATGATAAACGGATCCAGGTTGCCTATGATGCTATGCCATTCTGAAGGTGGATATTGTTCAGGGAGAAAATTCAGAGTAAACGGTTTCCTTTTATAATTACGTTAAGAAGAACATGGGTCTTCAATCCATACAGAGTTTCTTTTGAATACAGGCTCTATCGCTTAGGCATTTTTTGATGCTGGAAACTTTACCTCTCTTTCTCATGATTTTCTTTACTTGCTAAATAAGTAAAAGTATTCCTTCAGAAAGTGGTTGGAAAGACATTATCCCCTTTCATGAAGTTGTCACAATTTCCATGGAAAGTAGGAAAAAAATGCTGAAAATCTCTTCAGGAAGAGTGCCATACAAGAAAACAAACAAGACCAGCCTGGTTACATGTTATTGAATCATCTGATTATATTTTTCAGTTAGTTTCTCCCCTCCCCCCCAACCCGCCTTAGAAAGAGGTTGCTCAATGATCTGAACTGTTTTTGTTGCGTATGAAACGTCCCTGGGTAGTTGTGCATACTGCTTGACTGTGCCATCAATTACAAGGGAAAATGGTAAAAAGATGCAGAGAGTAAAGGATTACTTCTGTTTCGGCTGGTGGGTTAACGGAGCTACCGAGATCCCTATCTCCACCTTGACCTAGATCTCTGTCTCTTGCCTATCTTTATATCTTATCTATGTATTCTAACCATCCTAATTATTCACCTCATTTATTTTCTGTTTCTTTTGAAATAATTTTGAACTTGCAGAAAAGCTGCAAAACAGCTTTTTGTCTTATCATTTGAGAGTGAATTAGCAACGTGATGTGTCATCACTTCTAAATACCTTCGCATGCAGTTGGTTGCTAAAAGCAGGGGTATCTCCTATATTAGTCATCAAAATCAAGAAATTAGCCATCAGAGCCATAGGTTCCTATTTATATTTTGTTCAAATTATGTACTTTGTAGCAGAAGGATCTTGTTTAGAATCGCATATTGTCCTGTCTGTTTAGTTTCCTTTAGTCTGAAACTAAAGTTTCCTTTAGTTCCTCCGTCTGTCCTTGACTTTTCAATATCTAGATATTTTTGAAGACTACAGACAAGTTATTTTCGACAGATATCTCTCAGTTTGAGTTTGTCTGCTATATGTCCCTGAAATTAGATTTAGGTGGTGTATTTTTATTAGGAATATCACAGAAGCTACATGTTCTTCTCATTGCATCTGATATAGGAGTGCATAGTTCCTATTTGTTACATTACTGCAGATTGTTAACTGTGATCACTTACTTAAAGCCATGTCTACCAGATTTCTCTACTGTAAAATTACTCATTCTCTCTTTATGATCAGTATGTGGTGGATGGTGGTTTTGGACTATGTAATATTTTGTTTCTTATCAGTCTCCCACCAACTAGTTCTAGCATCTATCTATGCTTCTTGGCTGAATTAATTATTACTCTGATAGTTGCCAAATGGTGATTTCTCTAATTCCTTGGTTCCTTCTGCATTCATCAGTTGGCATTCCACTGCAAGGAAAGGCTCCCTTCTTTTCTTTTTTATTTAGTCACTCTTTTATTTATATCAGCATGGGTGCATGGATATTAAAAATTATTTTATCATTTATGGATATTTTTAATGGATTGTAATCTGTTATTACCATTATTCATTTTGATATTTAAAATGTCCCAGACTTGCCCAGAGGGAGCTCCTTAATTTCCTTTTTTTTTTTCCCCCCAAAGATTTTACTTACCTATTTGACAGAGTGATAGAGGGCCCAAGCAAGGGAAGTAGCAGGCAGAGGGAGAAGCAGGCTCCCCACAGAGCAAGGAGCCTGATGTGGGGCTTAATGTAGGGCTCAATCCCAGGACCCTGGGATCATGACCTGAGAAGAAGGCAGATGCTTAACCGATTGAGCCACCCAGGCACCCCAAGGGGGCCCCTTCAAACCGTCCTCCTCACTCTTGGAGCACTCTGGCACTATGAGATGAACCAGGCCCATCTTCACCCTGCTGTATTCCAGTAGCCTAAACCAGGCCATTGCTGCCACCACCTCCCCCACATCTTCCCCTCCTTAGTTGGGTCGTGAAGTCCTGCCACTGCCTACTTGTTGGGACTCAATTCCTCAGGAGGGGAGAGAAAGATGAAGAACGATATGGGTGGATGCATAGGTTGATGGATAGCTAGGCCGGCTGACTGACTTAAAAAAAAAAAAAGTGTTCTGCCCATAGATATTGGGAAATAAAAATACTAGCTCATCAGTCTGATAAGGAAACAGTTATTTGGATAATCAGAAATGACAGATATGTCCCAACTAATTTATTTATTTTAACCTTGGAATGTGTCTTAGTCCCTTCGAACTGCTATAACAAAATACCAGATTGGGTAGTTTATAAAGAACAAAAGTTTACTGGTCAGGATGCTGAAAGCTAGAGAGTCCAAGATCAAGGCACCAGCCGGCACCGTCACTTTCTGGTGAGGGCCCTTTCCCTGATTCAGAGCAGGTGTCTGCTTGTCCTGTGCTCACATGGTGAAAGGGGCTAGGGACCTCTGTGGGGTCTCTTGTATAAGGCACTTTTGTGTATACTTATATGTGTAAGGTCTCTTGCATAAGGCACTTGTATAAGCCACTAACCCCATTCCTGAGGGCTCTACCATTGTGACCCAAGCACCTCCCGAAGTCCCCACCTCCTAGTATCATCATCTTTGGGGGTTAGGATTTCAAAATATGAATTTTGAGGGGACACATTCAGACCATAGAACGTTTCTGCTGTCTACTGATGTTTGAATATGGGTCCATTTACTGTTCTGAGAACTCGGCCTAAACCAACCCAAGTTCTCCAGCTCTTTATCCTACTCCTTCTATATACGGGGCCTCCCTGTCTGACAAACTTCTTACTAAGTCCACTATTTGCTATTATCTCGGAATCAGGCTTAAAAAACCATATTCTTTATAGTTTCCTTTCCAATGTCTTTTGCCCTGTCATGCGTAAGTAGACGCATGGCCTACAGACCAGTTGGCACTCTACAGAGAAGCATTCCGTAGTTTCCTCCTCAGGAAGCCTTAGTGGGAAGCTACTTCGTGCTCTTCCTCTTCGATGGGGATTGCCCCGTGCTCTGGTTTCCAGGACCCTTGCCTCTTATGAGGGCTGATGTCTGGTGAAGAGAGAGAATCTGTTAGTCTCAGGAGGGAAGTTTGCTTTTAAAAAGTCTGGAGGCGGATGGCGTAGGTGAGTGGGAGAAGAGAAGGAATTTGATTGAGACAAGTTGATTGGAATGAAGCAACTACTCTGGGATGGCTTTGCATAACAGAGCTGGTTGGTTAATATGTTCCTTTTCCTAGTCCTTTAAGCCTTAAAGAAAAAAGAAAAAAGGGAAGCTCTTTGAGATTGGACCTTCTTTTTTTTAATGTGGTGCAATTAGGCGCATGTCCAGATGAATCCTAATTTTGCTAAACCCGCCCCTAGAAGACTACTGAATTTATTTGAAATCACTGAGTCATGAAGATATAAGTATATAGTGAGTACTTAATAAATGAACTCTGATTTCAAGAATATCAGATTTATGAAACTGAGCAATACTGTGGAATTAGGTAGAAATAAATTAGAAATGTAAGCACATAAACCATACGCAGTTTTCATAACTTTAAAATGGCAAATGGTTTTACTGTTTAACTGGTCTTGAAACAAGTGATTTCTTCTTTACAAACTGAAAGAACTGTAGGTTGCTTTTTTTTTTTTTAACATTGCAACTGTTTTGAGAGACATTTTATGCCACAAAAATGTTAGTGTGTATTCTTTTTCTTTTTTTTAAAGATTTTATTTATTTGACAGAGAGAGATTACAAGTAGGCAGAGAGGCAGGTAGAGAGAGGAGGAAGCAGGCTCCCTGCTGAGCAGAGAGCCCGATGTGGGACTCGATCCCAGGACCCTGAGATCATGACCCGAGCCGAAGGCAGCGGCTTAACCCACTGAGCCACCCAGGCGCCCCTGTTAGTGTGTATTCTAATGTGACACTATGTTTTTGTTTTAATTTGGGGGAGGACTTTTTTTTTCTTAAAGTATTTTAAAATTTATTAAATACACATCAGTGGGAAAAACTTAAAAACAGCATTAAGTACACTAAGATAAATAAAAATATTTTATCAGAATTCTTTTGGCATCCCAACTACCACTTCTATTTCATGCCATTATCTCAAACTAACTGTAGCTACACAGAACCCAGTAAAACCTCTTCTCTGGCTTCAAAGTCACTACTGACTCTTTGTCCTTGTTCTACCCTTAACAAACTGCTGGGAAGTGTTTGCAAGTATTTTACAGCTGGTCTACCTCATCCTTCCTTATTGCTGAAGTCCTGTCCAAACTTTACATTAGAGCTGTGCGTATTGATCTCTGCTTAAGCCTTTTGTTCTACCTTTCACCCAGTTCTCACTGCTATGAATAAACTTTCTTTTTACCAGTCATGGTGCATCCTCTTCAGCTTCCTTTATTTGCTCCATAGTTTCATCAGAAATGTATTTGTCTCAGGCTATCTGCCACTGGCCTTTTGTCAGTGCCATGTTGGCACTGATGCTTCGGTCAGAAAACAGCCATTATGGGGTGCCTGGGTGGCTCGGTGGGTTAAACCTCTGCCTTCAGCTCAGGTCATGGTCTCAGGGTCCTGGGATCGATCCCCGCATCAGGCTCTCTGCTCAACAGGGAACCTGCTCCCCGCCCCCCATCCCCGCCTGCCTCTCTGCTACAAAAGAAAGAAAGAAAACAGCCATTATGTCAGGGTCTGCCATGTGCATACTTGGTACCAGCCACTGTACTAGATGCCACGAATATTGTGGCCAATAAAATAAACACATCACTGCCTTGGTGGAACAGTCTAGTGGGAACAACAGCTAACTAAACAAGAGAGTATGTACAATTAAATGACTGCGACTGTGGGAAGCGCTTTGGAGAAGAACACGTGGGAGCACTGAAGGGGCATAGGTTTGGGAGGCTGAAGCTGAGATGTAAAGACTGAATACATATTAACTGGTTGAGGTGAGGTCTGGGTTGAGGAACATCTCAGGCACAGAATGGTTCTTGCTCTTCTCATTGTCACTTTTTGCGCTGTAATGAAGCAGATTCTCCTACGGTTCAGCCAAGCCCACTGCTCATGAAGAATCATGGTGATTCTTCATTCTTAATGGGCTTTTTTGCCTTTTGACCATGCTGGTTTTGTGCTGTCAACCTATTTGGAGCTCTGGAGGTCCCTGTTCCAGTTCTTAGACTAGGATTTAGTCTAGGAGCCAGTGGCAGGCTCTTAAAGTCTGATTTGTCCTCTGCCTTCTACCCTGTTACTCTTTCTTCCTTCCATTAACTCCATCAATCCCACAAGTGGGATTTAGGTCGAAAAGCACAGGCCAGCAGTGGGCATGTTATAGGGGATTTGTTGATATTGAATCTCATCCCCTAAACACCTGGATTCTATTGTCTGCAACCCCCCTCCTCATCCTAGTGACATCATGGTTTAAGGTGATTGAAAAATGCCTCTTCCCTAAAGGAAGTTGAGGTATTTTGCTTCGGATCATTAAAGGATATGCATATTAACTGTGAAGTTGCGTACTCTGTCATTGTTTCATGTGTTTAGCCAGTGATTTATAGCTTAGATTTCTTGATTCAAGTTATTCCAAAATTTCCATTTTTATAACCAGCATTTGAGATTTATTAGTATATTGATATTTACTATCACTACCACCATGTTTCCTGGTGATGTAAGGACATACAAGCTTGCAGATCATGTCAACAGAAATGATCTTATTGTACTTACATGGAGTAGCCAAAGTGTGCTCTCCGAACATTGGTTCTTTTTTTTTTTTTTTTTAAAGCAATGCATTGTAACTGGGCAGCTGGTCAGACTATTTCTTATAGCCCGGCTCCTTATGGAACCGTAACCAGTTCTGGGGCAGAGGGACAGAAAACACACAATTTCCTTCACATGATTTTTCCTTTTTTCTTTAAATATGTGTATTTATTAAAAGAACAAGAAGATGAAATAAAGACTAATGTATATGAAAACACTTATTATAATGAAACTATAATAAATTGTAAAATACAGTATTAGCCAATAGTAGACCTATTTTAGCTTCCACCATTTTATTGTTCTAAATAGAGGATGACCATCTTATTTTAAAAATGGTTTATATTTGGGAGCCTGGGTGGCTCAGTCAGTTGAGCATCTGATTCTTGTTTTTAGCTCAGGTCATGATCTCATGCTCATGAGATGGAGCCCCACATTAGTCTCCTTGCTCAGAGGGGAGTCTGTTTGACCGTCTGTCCCTCTCTCTTTCCATCCCTTCCCCCAGCTTGTGCTCTTTCTCTGTCACTCTCTAAAATAAATGTTTTAAAAATGTTTTATGGGGGGGAGGGGGGGATGGAGAGGGTGGTTGAGTTATAGACATTGGGGAGGGTATGTGCTATGGTGAGTGCTGTGAAGTGTGTAAGCCTGATGATTCACAGACCTGTACCCCTGGGGCAAATAATACATTATATATTAATAAAAAAAATTTTAATGTTTTATAACTAATGGTGGTAAAAGACGCATAAACCCTGCTTTTCAAAACTCAGAGTCTAATACCAATTGAACATCTTTCCATTCCCCTCTCCCTTCCTGCCCTGGCAGCCTCCATTCTACTTTGTCTCTATGAATTTGACTATTCTAGGCACCTCATTTAAATGGAATCAAAAAGTATTTGTCTTTCTAGGACTGACTTAACTCACTTAGCATAATGTCTCCAAGGTTCACTCGTGTTGTAGCGTGCATCAGAATTCCCTTCCTTTTAAGGCTCAGTAATGTTCCAGTGTTTGCATGTGTCACATTTTGCTGATCTGTTCGTCTGTTGATGGACACTTGGGTTGCTTCCACCTTTTGGCTCTTGTGTGTGAATGCTGTTGTTCTAAACATGGACATACAGATATTTCTTCAAGACCCTGCTTTCAGTTCTTGGAGGAACTTATCTTATTGAGCCCCAACCTTAACACAAAGATAGGGACTCTTAACTATTTAAACAATGTGGGAGGGAAGGAAAGAGGGAAGAAAAGGGGGCAGTCATTCCAGAAATTAGGCAGATGGTAATCTGCCAGCCATGTGAGGTTATCTAAGTCGGCTTCGGTGTTTTTCAAAGTGTTGTTCATGAATCAGCTGCATTAGAATCTCATGGAATCCTTGTTAAAACTTTTGAGGTGCTTCACCAGAGTTCACAAGACTAAATGTCTTGTGAGACTCAAGAATTTGCATTCCTGGTGATTCTCACGCACACTGAAATGTGAGATGTACTGCCCCAGTGGCAGGGAAAGGTCTCAGAATTTTCCTCTGTTTCTGCATTTGAAGGCTCTGCTCCCCGCCACTTTCAGCCCCTGCCTTCCTTTGGCGCGTGATCATCCCAGGCTATCCCGTGACACACTTATCATCCCAGGCTATCCCGTGACACACTTTCTTGCCCTCTCTGTCTATATATTGTAGCCCAGCTAAAAGTTTTATAAATGTAACAAAGGATGGCCAGGCCCGAGTTTGCAACCTTAAACTTTGATCTGGGCCCTTTTTTATTCAAGGTGTTTTCTTCCTCAGTATACTAAGTGGCAATTCACTGTTGCTGTCTGTCTGCTTCAGTCTGGGGCCAGTGAACAGGTTAGGACTTCCTCCCTTAGCCTGGTGGTATCTAGGTTTACCTGAATTCTTAAAGGGACCACTTATCTTTTTCTTAAGTGAACATTTTAAATATGACACAGTGTATTGCAGCCCTTGGGACGGTAATTTTATACATTTATGCCGTATGACCAAACAACAAGTGTGACATCTTCAGTAAAACCAACCAGGTTCTTCAGCATTTTGAAATCAAACTCCTTGTCTTGATTAAGTTATCAGATCGCGCCCCCTATCATATCTGCTGTGTGTGGCTTTGCTTCTGATTGTGATCTGTGATTTGCAGGGGATTCATTTTTTTTTTTTTTAAGATTTTATTTATTTATTTGACAGAGAGAGATTACAAGTAGGCAGAGAGGCAGGTAGAGAGAGAAGGAGGAGGAAGCAGGCTCCCTGCTGAGCAGAGAGCCCGATGCGGGACTCGATCCCAGGACCCCGAGATCATGACCTGAGCCGAAGGCAGCGGCTTAACCCACTGAGCCACCCAGGCGCCCCGATTTTTTTTTTTTTTTAAATATCAACTTTTCTTCAAATAATGTTGATGTGTTTTCAGAAATATTCTCTTCAAATGTCTGGGTAACACAAGAGTGTGTTTAATATTTGACTGCCATTAAAAGTAATACTAATGACATACTTAAAAAAAAAATGAAAGGAGTTGTGGGTGGAGTGGAGGCAAAACTGTGGTAAGGAAGTTTGGTTTTGTCATCGCTGGCCACCTTTTCAGAGTGCTCCATACAAATTTCTATTCCTTAAGTGATTGGGCACGCCCATAATTTTTAGGTTTTGGCTCATTTCTACAGCCAGTTTTTGTGACTGACTTTTGCTCCGTTGAAATCCCTTCTAGGAAGATGTAAATGACGCAAGGGTGGGGATAGGATTGCGCCAGTTTACGTTGAAACTTATATTTCATATACTGTGCTCATTTCTGCTAGAGATTTTCTTTGCAGTTTTCTACTACACTAACCCCCCCCTTTTTTTTAAACCAATCGAAGAACTCAGGTTCAAGTGCAAGAGAAGCTTACGCACCTAATATCTCTGATTGGACCAACCGATGCTATGTTTGAAATACCCTTTTGATTTCATGGGATCACTTGTTTTTCTATGTTGAAAACTGACTGAGCAGAACTCTTGACACCAACCAGTAACTTCACAAGTTTATTCTGTTGGTTGGAAAGTAAATGACACTCCCAATGGTGAGTGATATGATGTCCATATCTCTCCCCACAAGGCTGCATTATTAGTGATAGGTCGATGCCATCATTTTACCCACAACAGGCAGCACGTTTGAGTCTGTGTCTCAGGATACCAGATAACCTAGGAGAGTGAGCCTACTCTTTTCTCTTTACAAAGTTTGGCTTCAAGCCATACACACTGAAAATCCTTTTTGTGTCAGCGCTGTTTGTTTTCATAGAGCCTATAGAAGCTGTTGTCCATGGAGGCTCAGAGCGGCCCTTTACGAAGCTTTCTTTCCCCAGCATTTTGGGATCCAGAGTCAGGAATGTGAGCCGAATGTACTCTCACAGTATATAAATTTACTCTGATTTAGGATAGATAGTAACAAAAATCCTTTGAAGAAGATTTGTACAGCGTAATGCAACAGTGTACAAAATTAATCTGGGGGGGGGTCCTTTTGTGTTTCTCATCTTCCAGTCCAAAAGTAAGAATGCCTAGGTTTAAAGCATTGAAGCTCATAGTGTTAAAGCTGAATGGATGTTTTTGGTTGCTTTAAGATCTTCCAGAAAAATTATTACCCCTAGCTACAAAGTAACAATACTCAGACCTAAAGACATCCATGGACTCCTAGGACAAGTTAATTAAGAGCGGGCCAGTAAGACTGATCAGTGGGTCTGACCTCATTTGGATTTGCTGATATTCCTACTTTCCTGAGTAAATGTGTTTTCACTGTTCATGTGCCCCTAAGCTTTTTCTTTTCTTTTCTTTCTTTCTTTCTTTCTTTTTTTTTTTTAATATATAATGTATTACTTGTTTCAGGGGTACAGGTCTGTGAATCATCAGTCTTACACAATTCACAGCACTCATCATAGCACACACCTCCTCGATGTCCATCACCCAGCCACCCTATCCCTCCCCCCGCAACCCTCAGTTTGTTTCCTGAGATTAAGAGTCTCTTATGGTTTGTCTCCCTCCACAGCCCGTAAGCTTTTAAAGAAGTAAGCGAGATTTTAGCTGTGCGATTTTAACAGCAGTCAGAAAATTAAAATCTAACATGATGTCTACCTAAAAGTTGTATATCAATATGTATTAAAGTTAAGATCCACACTAATATAAAAAGTAGATTTTTTTTCATATTTTAACATTCGTTTATAATTCCTTTTTAATAAGCCCTTGGTAAGTGTGTATATAGAACTTTCTTCTCCACCCCTCTCACCACACCCACCTCAGTCAAATCAGCAGATGTCTATCAAGTAAGAGTTCACCTCATTGTTAGAATGATGCCATTGTGTTCGTTGTAGTCCATCCTTAGTGAATCTGGGTGTGATAATTTGGGGGTTACTAATCTAAGATAGTCTTGGTGTCATTTTAATTTGTTTTTCTTTCATCCCTAGTCAGCTTGAACCTTTTCCCATTTTTGTTTGCTAACTTCATTCCTCCCTCCATGGCTTAGCTGTTCCTCTTGGCTCATTTTCTCATGGGGTTATAACAATTGTCTTCAGAATTCTGACCTGACAGCAGTGGGCTCCTGGACAGGACATGTCTTCAGCAATTAGTACTTTTGCTTTTTGTCTCTTCTTCCTTTCTTCATTACAGTGGAAAACGGGGAGTAAAATGGATAGTACGGGAAACTGTGGAAGGGAAAACTAATCAGAACTGGAAGAGACCCCAATGTAAAGTGTATTAAGCTGAGTTGGATAACTCAAGTTTTGATAAGTAATGAGAAGCAGCATGAGATTATGTAATGATTTGGCATTGTCAGCGGATTTGGACTCCAACAGCAGGCCTGCCATTCTTACGTAAATAAAATAAAGCCTACCTCACAACACTGCCAAGAGCACTAAATGAGATGACACGCGAGGGCCTCTCCTGTCCTTTCTCCTTTGGGAGGGTACAGGCAACAACAGCCCGGTGACCAGGGCAGGAAGGTGGATGGAATCAGCACTAAGGATGAAACCTTGATCTTGCCGGAACTCCACCCCGTTCTTCCCCGCCGTTAGCATTTAACATGTTTTCTCATTCAGTCTTCATAGCAGCCTTATTATGTCTCATTATTCCCATTTTTCTGATGAGGAAATTGAGGCTCTGAGAAGTTAAGTACCTTGCCCAAGGTCATGGATTTGGTAAAGGATTTGAGCCGAGTTCTGTCAGATTCCAGAGCCATTCCCTTGCCACAGTGCCAGGCCACCTTGTATAATGAGTGTGTGACTAAAGAATGAAAAGGAGTTAATGGACTGGTCATTCCACTGTTCTTTCCACTACTTCACTTGGTGAATGACTAATAAGCAAACACTCCCAGAGGGTATTTGCATTTTAAAAGAGGAGCTCATTAACCCTAATGAATCTCTAATTTGTGGAATATGTGGGGGAGATATTTCTGATCACTGGGGCTTTCTCCTGTGTCTTCAAGGTGCTGGCTCCCCTGTTCTCCTCCATGGATTATCACCTGTTCTGGAATCAGAATTATGTGTAGAATGCAGTCACATACTGCTAGTTTGTCCCAAATGCCATTGAGTGAATTGACAGGGAGTTGTGAAACGATCGCCAAAAGAAAATAAGTGTAGATTAGCACTGTGGAAAATGAATGTTTGAAAGCTGAATAACAAATGGGACAATTTTGAGGGTCTTCTGAAGAATCAAGTAAGAATGATATATTTTATAATCAATTTTTAACTTCAGAAATATTCTATCAGCATTTCTCACAGCGTGTTCATAGACCTCTGGAAGATGTTTAATGAATACCAGGTGAATAAAACGCTCCATAGTCAAATATATTGTGAAAAGGGGTTTTAAAGTTTTTCCTTCCTCCCTTCCTTTATTTCCTTAGAGAGGACAGGGAGGGGCAGAAGGAGAGAGAGAGAGAGTGAGAGAGAGAAAATCCCAAGCAGGTTCTACACCCACCATGGAACCCAATGCGGGGCTCGATCTTACCACCCTGAGATCATGGCCTGAGCTAAAATCAAGAGTCTTATGCTTAAGCAGCTGACCCACCCACCCAGGCACCCCTAAGGTTTCTTTACTGAAGAATTTCTCAGAGCCTTTCACATGTTTAAGTGAATTGGAAATCAACTGGAAGGAAACACATTCTGAAGATTTTTCTCATACTTTTGACCATAGACATATTTTTTTCCACGTGAACCCCTCAAGACTAGTGTTTTGTAGACCGCATTCTAAGATATTCAGTTCTATGTAATTCTTCTTTAGTGAAAGGAAATAAAACCGTTTTCTGTATTCACAGCTCTTCATATTTAGGTGGGCTCCAGACCTGTCCATATCAGCCCATTCCCAGTCCAGTTAGACCCTAGGGCCTTCCAATAGTAACACCCCTCTTCTCCAGATAAGATTTAATCAATTAGGGGGAAAAAAACCCAACCAAATAGAGACCAGATTCTCATTTTTACTGCCTATTAAGCAGTAAAGAATGTGGCTTCCATCAAGGACCAAATGGCTTTCTGAATCCCAGAATTAGATTGAGCTTCCTCTAGTTACAGAATGCTGGGCTGGGGCAGGTTGTTCAGGGTGGGAGAAGGTCCCTATGGAGGGTTAGAGCAGACAGAGCCATGTGCTGTCTATGGTCCTCCCATTCTCAAGAGAAGGGGAAGAAGTAGGGGTGAAACCACATGTGCAAGGCCCCCTAAATTACAAAGCCATGGATTAGGGAACAGAGAGAGGCCTGGGGTAATGTTAGTAGAACTTCTCCACACTGAAGGAGGCCTAAGGAGTGAGGGCATTCCCTTACCCCCTCTCCTGCCAAAAAGTCTCCTCTGGGTAACCCGAATAGGCATTGGAGTTCCTTTCCCATCACTGAGGATTTCTCTCCTTTTCTCTATCTCTTATACTGAGTGTTCATCTTCACCACTATTCCTCTCTGCCCTTGACCCAATTCACCCAATAGATTAGGATCATAAGGATACCCTAATGACCACCCCTTGCTTATTTCCTCAAATAACTCAAATATAATTCAGCCTTTTATCCTAGAAAAGACAGAATACATAGAGTCTCTAAAATAGGGATCAGAAGGGGCACCTGACTGGCTTAGTCAGTAGAGCATGCAACTCTTGATCTCAGAGTCATGAGTTTGAGCCCCACACTGGGCATAGTGATTATTTAGTAAAAAAAATAAATAAGTAAAAATAAAATAAACAAATAGGAATCTGGAAACTACAGCCTGAAACATGTTTTTGAAAATAAATGTTACTGGAACACAGCCACATTCATTGTTTTATGTATTGTTTGTTACTGTTCTCAGCCACAAAGGCAGAATTGAGAATTTTGTGACAGAAACTGAAGGGCCCATGAAGTCTAAAATATTAGCTATCTAGCACTATATTAAAAAAATTTACCAATCTTTAATCTAAAATATAGAGGACTTTTGCTTCAGCTCTTTACATTCCAAAAGAGCTTCCTTAGTCTGTATATGTAGCCTTTATCATTTACTCTAAATAAAAACTTCATTTTAAACCAAGAAAATTGCATGGTTGTAATGTAATGGGTTTGTTGCCTTTTGTGAAGTTGTTTCTAGCCTTACAAACTTCTGGAAGAGTATGAAGGGGTCTTCCTTCCCATCTTTTCTTTGAAAGATGGGAAGGAAGGACAGAGGCTTGCTCTGGTCAGAAGTATTTGGCATCATCAGTGGAAAGGGAAGAGAACAGATAATCTGTGGGGTTTATGGAAGAAAAGAGGAGTCCAGAGAACTTGTAGGTGCTGAGAGGGTTGGACCAATCCAAGATCCGGCATTCAGAGCTCCCTTTTGGATCCTTGGGCCCTTCTCTTCACCGTTCTCTAATTCAGACTTGATTCCACCACCTTAGCCCACATCTACTGGAACCTTCCACCAGACCAGAGAGTCCCAGAGATGTCAGAAGACTAGGTTGTGCTCCCACTGTGACTGCCTTCTACCTGGAAGACTTGGGGCAAGTCACTGAGTGTCTCTGCCCCTGGGGGTTCTATTCTTCTTTTTAAACAGCTGATTCACGAATGAGAATTTTTAATCTGTCCAGTATACAAAATCAGAGTTAATGATCATTTTGAGAACTAAAGTACCTTATTTCACTTTTGTCACATGTGCTGAATTGTTGAAGTACCTACCTTTTGTGTGGATTATAAAAAATTGGAGAAAGTAACTAATGTTTCTCAAGATAAAAAAATTCTTCGGTGGGAAGGAAAAAAACCTTCAAAAATTATATTTGATTGTGACCTGTTATTTTCTGTTTGTGATTTATGCAGTTTTCATTTTGTGCCTTTGTTTATAGAGAATAATCTCGCAGATGGCATTTTTCCTTGTAATCAGTTATTGTCCTATCTGAGTCATCGCCAGACATGGCATTTCAGTAAATAGTGACTCTACAATCGCTTCCAGGCAGATGTGTTGTGTGATGTCAGGAACACCAGCTGATAACCTTTTCTGGTTATTCAAGCAATAGGGAGAAATGGAGAAAGCTTCATACAGACACACAGCTTGAAGTCAGAAAATGGCAAAGTAAGCGCTGACTTGGTGTTGAACGATTTTAGCCAAGTACAGTGTTTGTGAGGCTATGGGATAGAGCAATAATCACTTGAGAAGATAAAACTCTTGAGTAAATGACCTTGTATTGTGATGCGAGCATTGGGCATGAGTCGTTAAAGGCACTCTGACCTCAGGGTATAGAGACTTGCATTACCTGGGCTCCTTTGGCTGCTCTGGCCTCAGGCTGTTAGCCAACCCAACCAAACTCCCTGGGTGTCGGTTTTGCCAGCTGTAAGCTGGGGGTGATGATCTTGTCCCTCACTTTAAGAGAGAAGAGAGAGTTCTGAAAAGCGGGCTCTCTATGCCAATAAATGGTCAGTTTTAATGAGCACTTCCAAAATCAGTCAAAATAGTTTGACATGCTAGGTTACAGGAGTAGTTTTGTGTAAATTTTTCACTTGAACAGTTATTAACTTTATTATCCTATAGACCTAACCTAAGAGTTCCTGATGCTGTTGCCTTGGTTTGATTTTTTTTTTCATTATAAATAATCATTAACTGCTTTTAAAATGTAAGAAGTCATGCCACGATCATGGATCCCAAGAATAAATACACCTTAGTGGTACTTAATATAGTTGCCTTTTAAGTTTAACAAATATGTTTTAGAAGGACATCAACTGTATGCTCAAATGCAGCTTTTATGACATACCATTTAATAAGTTCACTTATTTATTCAGCTAGTATTTATTGAACACCTATTATGTGGTAGGTCTTGCCCAACGATAAGAATGTTGTACGTAGCTGAGAACAGAGCTTATATATAAGCCAGAAAATGCAGAAAATGATTGATGTGCTTGCATTGTATTTTTTAAAAATTTTTTAAAGATTTATATATTTATTTTAGAGAGAGCAGGGGAGGGTCAGAGGAAGAGGGGGAGAGAGTATCTTAAGCAGGAGCCACACCGGCCAGGAACCTGACACAGGGCTCAGTCTCATAACCCTGAGATCATGCCCCAAGCCAAAAAAGCACGAGTCAGACCCTTAACCAACTGAGCCACCAAGGCATCCCATAATTCTAAATGATTTTAGAATTTAACAGGTTTATTTAATTCCTTAAAATTTCAATGAGACCCTTCCTTGATTATGTCCAATGGTATGCTAAACTTCTGTGTTTCATTAAAAAAAAAAGTTAAACTCAGCCAGGACTTGCATACTTTGTTATCTCCAATCAGGACTTAGGGCCTTCCTTATTAACAAATTCCTACTCTTTGGTGTTGGCCAAGTCATCATCCATGAATTTTGTAATCTTCCCTGTTGTGGACATTCCTGAGCTGGCTTAATTTTACAGGAAGTGTAGTTTACAAATTACTAAATCAACCTCTGATTGTTTCTTTACCTACCATGTGTTAATCACAGATCATTAGTGATAGTTAATAAATTAAAATGGGCCATTAATTAATTAAATTATGCTTAAACTTACCTATGTTTGTGCCTGTCCTATGTCCTTGGAACCAGCGTGGTTACCAACTTCATTTAGTGATATAACCCACCCAGGCATCAGTCTTAGGAGTCAAAGTATTAACCAAAGGCTAATTTATGAATTTGTTCATTGTTCTCCCCTCTGTAAAGATTGTTTGACATTTGGTTAACTATTACATGCAAATATACATATCTACTCTGAGGCAAATCTACAGACCTACAACTAAACACTTATAATGAGTAAGCCTTGTTAAAAAAAAAACTAATTTGGAGGAGAGTTATTCATATTATAAAGACTTTTAAATTGAAAATAATTTTCCTTGTCTTCCTTAAATCCTAAGCTTTCCTAGTTTACTTGAAATATGATTCGATTTACAAAATAAGAATTTTTTCAGAGTAAACCTCTATTAAAGCATCTGGGTTGAGGTGGTGTGTGTATGTGTGTGTGTGTATGTACATATGATTCCTGGAACCTGTATAAAATGATCATTCTTAGAAATTAACTTACTTTGTAATAAAGAAAATAGTAGTTGCTTCCATAATGTGAAACATACAGGAACAAAAGATATTTTAAATAAACAGAAGACAATTTGGCCTCAAGGATATGGTAAAGGTTTTGTTGTGTTTTTGTTTTTTGCTTCACAGGAGATACAACAGGTGAGCAAAGAAAGGCAGCAGAAGGTAAAACTTCAGAGGCCGAAGGCAGCCAACCTTTGGAGGTAAGTGAAACTTAGTAAGTCTTTTTGGGGTGAAGCTAATAAGTCAGTATGCTTATATATTCATCTTAGTATAAATAGTAACTTCCACTCTTGCTTATGTAGACAGATGCCTAAGACCAAGAAAGCAGGTGATCTGCTGGAAGTCAGGCGGCAGTAGAGGGAGTGGTTTCGCCAGGGCTAAGCTTTTCCTAATGCTGGAAATGGAAACTTCCAGTTGAAAAAAGAGGAAAAGAGCACTTAAGTTAAAACGTTTGAACTATTTTTGAGTGGCCATTTTCTAATACATTGGAGTAAATAGATAATATATGAAGCTATAGAAAAGGGTTTGAAAATAACCTATTCAGAACTGTATTCCTGTTTCCAGCATCAAAGTATACTCCTTGACATTATTTGGTAGAAGGACTAGAACATTTGTTCTTTTCCACGTGAGAAATGATTTCTTTCTTGTGGGTGCTTCAAAATGTAATTCACAGGGGCACCTGGGTGGCTCAGTGGGTTAAAGCCTCTGCCTTCGGCTCAGGTCGTGATCCCGGGGTCCTGGGATCGAGCCCTGCATCAGGCTTTCTGCTCAGCAGGGAGCCTACTTCCACCTCTCTTTCTGCCTGCCTCTCTGCCTACTTGCGATCTCTGTCAAATAAATAAATAAAATCTTAAAAATATATATATTAAAAAATTTTTTTTAAAAATGTAATTCACATACTTCCACATACTATATAGAAACATACTAACATCATTTAATCACTAAAACAATCATTTTTAAGATTTGGGGGGGAACATTAATTATTAGGTGATACAAGAGATACCCATGAATTTTGGAACTTTCTCCATGGTGACACACCCCTACTTGTATTCGTCTTGTAGCACAGAGAGGGTACCGCTGCATACAACTAGAGAGAGGTCAGGGACCTGTCCTATTTTGTTTATCACTGGAGCCCTAAAGCCTAGCGCAGAATAGGCTGTTGAAAAGTTTGTTAAATGAATGGATGAATACAGTCATGATCAGTCGAGATGAATCTTATCCCGTCTCATAGTTTTAAGTTCTGGGAAGAGGCTAAGGACTCCCCAAGTACATCTCCATGAGACCTCTCCCCTGACCTCTGGACTGTACCCAACTGCCCACATGCCATTTCACAGACAAGCTTCCAGGCAGTTCAGCCATTACATAACAGAAGAAGACTGGTTGATTCCCAGCGCCAAAGCCCTGAAGGTTCTCTCTGCTCAGGTTTCCACACCTTCTCTGTAACAGCACCACACCTTCTATAGAGTTGTTTAGAATCAAATTGTATATAATTGTTTACCCTCAGGTGTCCCGACTCCTCTCTTCCTCACATTCCACACAGAGCCCATCCCTAAGCCCTGTCCGGTTCCTCTATATCTGGAATCTGCCCCCATCTCCGCACCGGCACTGGTAGAACCCTAGACTAAGTCACCATCCTCAGCCCTGTCCTTCTCCCTTAAATCCATTCTCCACACAGGAGAAGACCGAAATATGAATGAGATCACATCATTCCTTGGCTGAAAACCTGCCTGTTGCCCACAGTAACTAGAATAAATGCTCTCCCGTCTCCTTTCTCTCCACACCCCGAGGCCTAACTCCACCTCCCGTTCTGTCCCTTGGTCACGTTAAGCTCCTTCCCACCTCAGCCTTTGCATTTGCTCTCCCTTTGTCACCGGAGGGTCATTCAGGTCTTCTTTCAAATGTCACTTTTCATGGCTGCCTCAGCTAAAGTGTCTCTTCCCCTGGTCACTGTCACATAAACCTGTTTTATTTCTTCCATCAAGTTTATTCTCAGATTACTCATTTGTTTACTATCTGCCTCCATGACTAGAACAAAAACAGGCTCTCTGGGCCTAGAAAAGTGTCTGGTATGTGGGAGGTGCTCAATAAATACGTGTTAGTGATAATCAGGATTTCCTGTAATGTCACCATCCGTCTGCCAAGTTAAAGGCCTCAGCATGTCATTTGGACTCCTTCTCCTCAATCTTTTTATCAAGTCTATCAAGTCTTATTGATTCTACCTCACAAATATCTTCCAAGTCTGGTTCTCATTCTCCAGTGAGGTCTTCATCTGCTCACGAGACTGCTTTTAGATGAGCAGTTTCTTTCCCAGATCCTTTTCTGAAAACCAGCAGCAGGTTTTGTGATGTCAGCCCCCCAAATACCTTGAAACCTGCAGCATAAACCTTAAAACCAAAATGCTATCCAAACGGCACCTCCTTTGTGAACTCTTCCCTGTGCTCCCAGCCAGAGATAGCCCCAGTGTCCTTGTACTACTTGTGTTGTCTTTATGACTTCACCAAAGTGTGAGTTCCTGGAAGGTGGAGCCTACAGCTTCATGAACTAGCTTCAGCCACTAATATCCTGTCAGATGCATGTGGTGTGATAGAGATGCCCTGTCAATAATTCTGGGATGGATAAATGAACAGATAAGCAGTCTTCTACAAATGCGGTCTTGGGAGTCTCTTCATTTAATCCTATTTTTATTTTATTTTATTTTTTATTAACATATAATGTATTATTAGCCCCAGGGGTACAGGTCTGTGAATCATCAGGCTTACACACTTCACAGCACTCACCATAGCACATACCCTCACCGATGTCCATAACCCAACCACCCTCTCCCTACTCCCCTACCCCCAGCAACCCCCAGTTTGTTTTGTGAAATTAAGAGTCTCTTATGGTTTCTCTCCCTCCCAATCCCATCTTGTTTCATTTTTTTCCTTCCGTACCCCCCAAGCCCCCAACATTGCCTCTCAAATTCTTCATATCAGGGAGATCATATGATATTGTCTTTCTCTAATTGACTTATTTCGCTCAGCATAATACCCTCTAGTTTCATCCACGTCATTGCAAAAGGCACGATTTCATTTCTTTTGATGGTTGCATAGTATTCCATTGTATATATATACCACATCTTTATCCATTCATCTGTTGACGGACATCTAGGTTCTTTCCACAGTTTGGCTATTGTGGACGTTGCTGCTGTAAACGTTCGGGTGCACATGCCCCTTCAGATCACTACATTTGTATCTTTAGGGTAAATACCCAGTAGTGTGCTAATCCTATTTTTCCCCGTCCACTATAAACACGTAGTTCTCACCCCTTTACCGCTATGAAAAGAAAAAGCTTTCTTATTTCTTAGGGGGTACCCATAAAAATCTATTAATTTACATTATTTTTGATACTCCTACTACATTACCAAGGAAAAGTGTAATGATTTCAGTTAGTTTAGAAAAAAAAAAAGATAGCTGTGCCTGGGTGGCTTAGTCAGTTAAACATCAGCCTTCTGCTCAGGTCATGATCCCAGGGTCCTGGGATTGAGCCCTGCACCAGGCTCCCTGCTTACTGGAGCCTGCTTCTCCCACTCCTGCTGCTTCTGCTCTCTCTCTGTCAAATAAATCAGTAAATTTTTTTTTTAAAAGATAGATGTCTGATTAAGAAAGTGTAAATACTGTACCGAGCAGGAAAGATTCCCACTGTTTTTTTAGTGGCTGTACTAGAAATGTTGAAATATTATTTATAATGAGAATATGCTTGGTAAATTAGCTATAGAAGCAGAAATTTGCAATCTATTCATGGAAAAATTAGAAAGTACCACAAATCACTGTAATATAAAATGGAATAAATAAGTTCCTTAAACTCCGTAACTACAAAGATAAGTGAGATTTCAGTGAAGGAAGAGGTGTCATTAGGGAGGGAGAGTGTAGAGAGGCCTCAGGCAATAGGTGAGCTTCAGACCATGAAAGAATTTGTCTCAGCATTTACACAATTAATTCCTGTATGATAAATCCCTGTGAAGTTCCGTAATGAAATCCCTCAATAAGAACATTTAAAAAAAAAAAAAAAACTTGGGGGGAAAAAAGAACATTTTAGAAATACGGGGCAAATCATGGTATGAACTGACTTTCCACACAGGAATCTGAATGATAGATGATAAAGGGTTAAGAAACGAATGTGGCTCAGCCTATGCCACACTGCAGTTTTGATGGTCGTTAAAATATTTTAAGTAGCCTGTGATATTTTTCCTTACACTTCATAGCCCAAGTATACTTAAAACATGTGTTCCCTCTCCAAATAGAGCTCTCACCCGACATCATGGAAATTCTAGCATCTAGACAGAATATAATGTGCAAAAAAGAGAACTGGTTTGGACATCAAATAAGTTCATTTTTACAGAGGGTGGATTATGAGATATCTTTACAGGTTTACACAGATGACTATGAAAGGCAGCGTATTTATTTGTATTACGTTATCAGTGGGACTTTTTACCTTGTGAACTGAAAGTAATATGGCATTCATTTCAGAAAAACATAATTTCTCAGTGTACTTGTCTTCTTTAGTCCCCCTCCCTAAATATTTTAGGGTTACTCTCAGGGATGACTTTGAATGGTTGCCACTGTTTCTACCTTGGTGTTCCCTCTGTATGATCCCAGAGCATCCTCACCTCAAATAGGATAACTTAAGGAAATACTGAACCATCTAATCATCAAATGTGGTTACTCTCACATTGTGTTTCAGTCAGTTTAAAGAGTAGTTTTTAACTACTAACGAGTAGTTTTAACTGGTAGTTTTTAAAAGAAAAGAATTCATCATGTTTTCGGTACGTAGAGCATGAGCCCCTCTAAGCCTATGTTTGGCCTTACTGAAATGAAAGTCATTAGACTCTAGTTCTTGGGGAAAGCGTTATAATTTGGAACTAATTTGGAGGATTATCCATCTCCTTCTGTTCTTTCTTTTTTTCTTGTTGCCTTTCCGGGTGAATTTTGGTCATGAGTCATAATGATGTTGCCGCTACTTACTGCCTTCTGCCAGTCTAGGAGCCTGTTACTTACAGCTCAGGGGAGTAAACCCACAGATTCATAGGGGCCCCACTTTGAGTTTTTGCCATTATAACTCCTCTTTTGAGGGAAATAAACATTACAAGTAAGCAGGTAATTAGTCATTATTTTCAAATCATCAGTCATGGCAAGTGTTTTGTATTGTGAAAACTGGAACCATATTAGCGGCTAATTTACTGGTGGGCCTATTCTTTTTTGGTTTTGTAGGTATATTTCAAGAGCTATGAATATGTAAATTTCAGGTTCTTTAATTATATCCAATTTTGGTGGCTATTAGTAGATTTTAGTAGATACTTATAGGTTAAGTGTGTATTGAATTTAAATTTATTTGTACTACAAAAATTATTTTTAAATTTGCATTTAGTTTCTGTTTCCAAGACTGAGGAATATGTTTATTTAGTTCACTTACTGGCCTAAAGATAACAAAACACAAAAACAAGCCAATAAAAATCTCCCCACAAAACCACAATTCTATTTATATATTTGTCTTGAGTGACAACTAATTCACATATGCATATGGAGACACATATAAAATAATAACTAACAGATGGTATAGCTGCAAAGTAGGATTTATAAAGATTATTATCAGCTGGTGGTATTGAGATACTACTGTGGTTATGCTGACAGAAGACACAAAAATTATTTATAATAATAAACTGTGACACTAATATCCCCCCAACTTCTGTTAACCAAAGTAGCTTATTGCATATTTAATATAAATTTCTTAATGACGACCCAAACAAACATACAGCCAATTTGTGCTAGGAAATTTAATAGACAGTAATTGCCAGACAGTAATTGAGGTAGCAACAACAAAATGCTTGCTAAAAATTGTTAAGTGCAGAATACTAGAATCCCTGGAATGTGAAGTAAATATTTGGGGGATTTTGTTCAGCTCATTTCAGGTATATTTCTCAATGTAGTATACTGGGGTTTTTTTTAACTCACGTATTTGAAAATAGATGAGTTACCTGTGGAATTCACATTTCAGTAATTTAGGAAACAAAAGATTTTTTTGTTTGTTTCTTTTGAAAGACATGGAATGCACATATTCATGAAACATGTCCACTTTTCTTCTAATGTGTTTTTGCACTTCCCTTAAGTCTTTTAACAGAGTGGAGGAGCCTTCAGACTCTGTAGGGATTAATTTCCTTGTGTTTATTTCAGATAGTCATTAAAATGGATGAAAATATCCTTGAGCTTTGTGAATTCCATACAATAAAGTCTTTGATTACCATTTCTTAAAAGGGGAATAAGATGATCTCAATAAAGACTGGGTTCTGCGTAGAAAAGAATCGGGGTTCTGTGGTGCAGCGAAAAGGGAACTAGAGGGAGTGATTTTCAAGAAGAGTTTTAAGAATGGCGAACATTCCTCTACCGGGTGTCAGGATTTCGGCTTTAGGAATTTTCTAGTATAACATAGCATCTAAGTTTATTTATTTAAAGTATTGGTGTTATAAAGACGATTATGAAACTTGTTTATTCTCACAAGATAGTCATAGTCCCAATACAGCTATAATGGGTATTGATATTGAAGGCCGTTTAAATTGGTACAACCATTTTTGGAAAGCATTTTGGCAGTAAATATCAAGAGCCATAAAGACGTTAATATATTTTGACAGTAATTCCACTTCTAGGATTCTATTCTAAGAAAATAATCTTTTCAGTCCCCAAGAAGTTCTACATGCAAAGAAAAAAAAAAAAAAAAGATGGCAGTTCATTCAAGGGACTATTTTTCCATTTTCCTAAATGCAATTTATGATTAGTTTTCAATCAAATATGAGAACTCTTGGTTTCATAATTTTAGTTAAAAATATGAGGTCCAAATTGTATATACCATATTGTTGCTCTGTAAAAACTGTGCAGAAAAAGATGATGGGGTCCATAAAAGCAGTAAGGGTAGTTACCTTTGGGATGAGAGCTGTGTGGGTTAACTCATTCTTTCCAGTGTTCTTATTTTCCAATTTGTCTGTAATGAGTGTATCTTATATTTTAAATGTTAGTGAGGTCAGTGATGAGGAAATGATGTATTCACTCAAGGGCAGATTTTGTTTAATAGAAGAACTATTTCCTATGGCAGTAAAAACAATGGAGCGGATTATTGAGGGTGACCCTTAGGAGATATGTTGGGATGTTTCTGCCTTGGCTCATTTAGGTTTAAGATCCCTTAATGAGTTGATCACAGAGCACCACATCTGATCACGATTTGTCAAAACATCTGTCCTCTCACCCAGGGGCCTTTCCAGCAGGGAGAAGAGTGAGGTGACTTGGAGGTTATTCTTCACATCTCATTGGAAATCACACGGCCCAAACTTTTCTCATTGATCAACCTGTCAATGTCATTGGATCAGCTATAAAGTCATATTTCCCCCACAAAATATGTTGTGGGCTTTCAGTTTAAATGTGTATTGGTCTAAAAGCCTTGCTTTTTTTCTTTATACTATGATGTTGAGACACTTAGTTGAACTTAATTAATTTCTCCCTTTATAATAATTAGTTGATGAGAATGTAATTTTATCAAATGAGTGTAAGGATCTTTGTTGTTTGTTTCCCCTAATATAAAACCTTTTCAAATTTCCGATTTACTGGGAAATGAAGCACCGTTGGATTATGTCATTTAAATGGTAGATTTAATTCTTTAATGTATTTATCCTCCTTATACAAGATACCTTTTGAGAAGAAGATTTTATAGAATGCATTTCTCCCTTACTTTCATTTGAATTATTGCACAATATAGTAGGAAGTACATTTTGGGGGACTCCCCTGCTCGCCGAATGTATCATCTCGGACCAGTTGCCAAGGTTCTCTTCAAGTTCAGTTCTCAGTCAGTGAGATAGGTGTAGGTGGGTTAGATGCGGGATCTGAGATTTTTTTTTTCTTGCCAAAAAGTCCTGGCTCTTGACCTCTTTGGAAAGTGAATTGAGATTGTGCCACCAAATGCCAACCTTTATATCACTACCGTGATGGTGATGAGGAGGCAGTGATGGACGGTAAGGTGAGAATCTGCTGTGTATTGAAGACTTTAGGCATTGATTAGTCAAGCTTTTATGCTTGTTAAAAAGGAGTGGTCCAGCAGCCATTGCTGGTAAATTGTCAGACTGCAGAAACTACTTCCAATATCCTTGTTCTTGCTTATAACGTCTGTCTTGGGCCACTGGTAAAGAACAATTAAAACACTTTACTATTTCTGCAGATCTGTAAACATTTGACATTTATATTTGACAGTCAAACTTGCCTAGGTCGTTGATTACCCAAAACACTGGCAAGATGAATTAATTGGAGGCTTGCTTATCAGAGTTTGTAAAGACCTTCTCTGTAACTTCAGTTTTGTATGTTTTTGTTACCACTCCATCTTTGTTCTAATTTCATTTTCACTGGAAAAACTTATAATTGAAAGGTCATAATTCCAGTGTTTACCGGTTTCTACTGGGGTTTACTAGCACACTGAAACATAATGTTCATTCATCCTAGTCAGTAAGGCCAAACTATGTGAGGTGTAGGAGAGCTGCCCCTGTTTCCATCCAAAATGCACATATGGTGTGGGGAAGCCAGTAATGTGAGTTTTACGCAATGTTTCTGCTCATGTACACAGTCTGTTGCTCAGAACCAATTATTCCTTGCCAGAAACCCGCTAACCTGCTGCTTTTGTAGCTCTGCTTGATGAAGCTAGGTAGCTTAAATTGACCACAATGATATTTATTTAACTTCAGCAATCTTAGTTTGTTAAAGTTATACAACTTTAACCACCTGCCTCATCTGCTGATTTATTGCAGTTGATTGCAATTAGAATCCGAGAACTGGAACCTTGTTACCGCATTGCTGGAGCTGCATTAGAGCCAATGTGTGTTTATGATATATGTGTAGGCGGAGGAGTCCAAATGTGGAAATACTAGCTTTTTGCTTAGCAAATCTAGTTTTCAATCTCCAAATTAGAGAATATTATTTTTAAAAGTAAACTGGATCTTCTGTTTATATTTTGGTAGTCATTTTGTTGTCATTTTTCCAGTTATCCCACTTTTATAGTTTTAAAAACCACAAAATCAGCAGGGTGAGAGGTCCATGTTGGGAGAACAACTGTTCTCTATTTCCCATAGCCATCTTTTTTCTAATCCCCTGTTTTTTAATTAGTAGCAAATGGTCCTTATTTTTTTCCTCCTTTGGTTCATGTTACAGTCGTAACTTCTTGTGACTACGTACAGAGTTTAAATTAAAGCACAGCCACATTTATGTTGTCTTCACACAACTAGAGTTTGTTTTTTTTTGAGAGACGGTTCATCTGACTCTTGTAATGGAAAAGTAGCATGCAGATAGGTATTTGGTCTCATTGGCAGTTTCTGAATATTCCACTTTGTACCTTACTGAGGATTCTTGTTGTGACGCTGCTTATGAGGGTAAGAATACATAAAAAACAATTACACTGTAGTGAAGCTCAGCTAAATTCATGTTGATTTTTGCATTGCTTTCCAGATCTGGCAGGCACTGTTCCCTACATGTGTCTTTTTCTTTTTAATGAATCTTTGTGTTCCTCTACCCTGTTCAATAATTAACATTAATTTCCACCCATTCAAGGACTGTTTAATGTCCACTTTGGGGATGTCATAGCCTTAGGAACATGCCTTTCACACATTGCCTTTTAAATTAGTTAAGAAATCATTATGGGTGTGAATTCATAAATCATCTCTACCGCCCATTATATAATAGAGAGTATATGTACTAGAACCTCCTAATGTAAAAGCCAAAAGCCCTAATTTTTTTTTAAAGTAATAGCAACCCATATTTTCTCTGCCTTTTTATGCCACTTGGAGAAGGAGAAAAGACGGGCATATACTCTACCTGAGAGCACAGTGATAGTAGACTGAGGTATCATTTACATAGTAATAAAAAGTCCATAAAAACTTTCTCAGAACTTCTGAACCGAGAAGTGTGTGAACTGTTGCATAATCCTGCTTCTTTTTTTTTAAATTTACTATGTTAGTCACCATAAAAATACATCATTAGTTTTTGATGCAGTGTTCCAAGATCCGTTGTTTATGTACAATACCCAGTGCTCCCTGCAATCTGTGCCCTCCTTAATACCCACCACGAGGCTCACCCATCCCCCCATCCTCCTCCCTTCTAAAACGCTCAGTTTGTTTCTGAGTCCACAGTCTCTCATGGTTCATCTCCCCCTCCGATTTCCCCCAATTCACTTTTCCTTTCCTTCTCCTGAAGTCCTCCATGTTGCATAATCCTACTTTGTAAGCTGGTTTTGGTTGGAGACTAATTGCCAGAACATGCTATTTGTTCACCTAGGTGTTTGGGGATTCGTTACTAGATCCAGCCGGTCCCACCAGAGTGTGTTTCTATCTCCTTGGCTTAGTCCTGCACAGATTGCCTGCCCTGAATGGTTTTTCAGCTTGACTGAGTAACCCTGTGAGAAACTGTTGTGTGGAATACACTCTGACATTTATTCAGAGGGAATTACTAAGACATTGTCTACTACATGACACAGTCTTCCCCATGTCAAATCCCACTCAGGTCTTCTGGTTTCTTATTGCCTTTGTATGAATTGAAAATAGTTCATTTCTCCTGAGGTGTTAGTATTCCCTTTATCTCAGGGCCATCGTGAATTCTGTACCTCATCATTTTTTCTGTTTTCCTTTGGCAGGAGGAGGCTCAGATCTAGATGTACAGCTCAGTTTTAGTAATTATTTAGCATCCTGTAGAATATGTATTTGCATACTTCATTTTCCTCTTTTCTTTGCTCCTATATTTTTCCTGTACATGATTTTTAAATTTATTGTGACTCTTGTTAGCTGCTTCAGATTCAGTGTAGACACGAAAGGGTTACAATTCGTACACATTTGTACACATATATTTATGTAGTACTTATATAAAGTAAGTCTCTATTTCATGTGTGCTTTTTATTTTACTAGGTTATAAGAGATACATACAAAGTAGGTTATAAGATATATATGTGTATATGTATACACTCACATATGCAATTTTGATTTTCTTTCATTCCTCCTTTTTTAAAAAAAAAATGTGATAAAATTATACATGAGTTTTTTTTTCTGTAAGAATCTGTGGACACAGGGCACCTTACTTAACACCTCTCCCATGTCTCAGGCTCACACCCTGATCTCCAGTCAGTATGATTTCTTCAGGGTTGCTGTTGACTGGAGGACGGGGTAAAAGGAACCTCATTTCCAGATTATCAACTTTGTCCACCTGCTTTCAGGCAGTGTTCCTTAGGCTCCTGTAACTTGCGCGGCTTGCTCCATCAGCCACTCTTTAGCTTCTTTCTACACACACTTTTTTTTTAATGCTCTTAGACGGCTTACTAGTTGGATTTTTAGATATAAGTATGGAAGATGTAGGAAAAATGACTGCCTGATTTGGAGACACTATCTTGAGAGTCATGATTTCTCACAGTGATGAATCCACCAACCCCTGCAGGAGCACAGAGTGTGGCCAGAGCGTGAATGCCATCACCAGACAGACTTGGAGCTCGGGTCCTGGCTTTCCCATGTATCAGCAGGGTGCTTTTGATCATAATTAGCATCTTAGATCCTCGGGTCCCCTTGCCGTAAAATGTGAACGGAAGTACTTAGCTTGCAGGGTGACTATAAGACTTAAAGAGTCAATATGTAATTTTTATTTGAATGTCTATATACACAATGTCTGACATATACTGGACACTCAATAAATGTTTGTTTCTTTTTCAGTTGGAAGAAAATCATGGTTAATGCCTTGAAAATCATACTAAAGTAGGGTTGAAGGGATTAAGTCAGGAATTGTGCTCAGATGAAAGTTTTAAACACCTGAAAGGCAACAGCTTAAATTAGGGCTTTCTTTGTCCCATGTTGAAAAAATGTCTTGGAAGGTGATGGAAGCATTGTTTCAGGAACACACCTTTGTCAAGACTGATGTCCTATGTATCTTGATCTTTTCCTCATAGTTTGCAAGGTGGCCACTGTAGCTCTAACCATCATACCCAGTTTTCCAGGAAGTTGAAAAAAGGAAGGAAAGTGAAGGGAGAATGAAAGTACCTGTGACCAGAAACGTTTCAAAACCTCTCTAGCAGAGATCTATTGGCCCTAATGTATCACATGGCTACCCCTAGCAGCAATGGAGCTTGGGAACTGTTTTTCACTTGGTACTTTGCTACACCCGGCAAAATCAGCATTCATTAATGAAGAGGAAAGGAAAGCTGAATATTGGATGGACTGCAAAATTCTCTGACACAGTTATGATTCTATTTTGCCTTTTAGAAGCTTCCTTTTTCTAACAGCAGTGTGGATGAGTGTGGGAAGTAGAGAGAAATACCCATTGGTGATAACTAGACTCTCTTTGGAGGCAGGAGGTCTTTGAGTAGTCAAAGGGGATGGGAAATAGAGAAGGATATTTCCTTTATTCTTATCTTTTGAATCTATGACAAGTTGGGCATGGTGCTAATAGGAGTTTTACATATATCATCTCACCAATTTTTACAGATGAGGTAGGCTATACTATCTATTTTATTGAGGAAGCAACCAAGTCTTAAGAATATCCATTTCCCAAGGTCACACACACCAGAAGTAAGACTCACACCTGACGAAACACAAAATCTTTGCATTGCATCATATGACATTCCTGTAGAACTCCCGGCTATTGTTCTTAGCTTTTATTTTTCTATATGCCTTGTACTAGTGGGGTTCGTAATAACTATATTTTGACCTCATTATTTGTGTACAGAATTAAATGGAGCATCACATAAAGGATTGCTGCTGTTGGTTGCTGAAGGTTGTATAGAGGAGGCTGGGAGAGGCGCAGGTGGTGCTTCCCCCTCTCATCACCACCTCTCAGAGGTGGGGCCAGCTGCCTCGGTATTTCTGTGTCTAGTCAGCAGCACCTAGGGACATTCTTTAGGACAAAGGGAATGTGGCAAAGCAGCAGTGACCAATCTCAGGAAGCCAGAATCCAAAATTGAAAGCTGACAGAATGATGTGGCATGGAGACTGGTATCTTCTCGAGTCAGAAGCCAGGGAATTATCCTTGACTTCTTCCTCTTTCGCCACTCTCAACCCCGCTGGTCACCCTGTCACTTTGCTTCCACCTCACTTACCTGCCCTTTCCGCTCCCTCTCCACTCAAGCCTAATTACCGCTCATGTTGACTGTTGTGAAGAGTTTCTGAAATGGCCTTCTGGTCCTCAGTCATACCATCATTCAGTCCATTTGTCCACAGATATGACCATGGAGCTGCCTTACCTGATGATGTTAGAGGCTCTTCAGCTGCTTCCAAGATAAAATCCAGTAACTTTGAGGGGCATGGCTGTTCCTTCATGATCTGGCCTTGCCCTGTATAAACATCCAGGTCATTCTTTGTCAACATACGGAGTTTATAAAACCATGCTGAGAACATACTCTCTTCCTCAGAGTTTATATGTGCAATTCTCTCCTTTTTCTGGAGAGCTTTATCTTTTTTTTTTTTTTTTAAGAATTTATTTATTTATTTGACAGAGAGAGATCACAAGTAGACAGAAAGGCAGGCAGAGAGTGAAAGAGAGGGGAGCAGTCTCCCCGCTGAGCAGAGAGCCCGATGCGGGACTCGATCCCAGGACCCCGAGATCATGACCCGAGCTGAAGGCAGCGGCTTAACCCACTGAGCCACCCAGGAGAGCTTTATCTTTTACCCCTTGTGTTCCCATGGAAAACCCCTATTCATCCTCAGACCCCGGCTCAGGTATCTTTCATTTTTGATGCCATCTTTGTCTCCCTTCGGCAAGGTCCTCTCTTCTGCTTTCTCAATCCCTTTACATCCCCATGTTCTAGCTCCTCGTATCATGACCAAAACCATCATGAACTAGGGAATCCTGGTTGATTTAGCACTGTGTTCTTACTGCCTACCACTGTGCCTGGCATAGGTCAGCCACTCAGTAAAAGCTTAATGCTGATTGTGTGCAGGAGTGAACATTTAGTTTGGACCTAAGACAGAATAACTTGTTATCCAGTTTGTTATTCTAGCCCTGAAACACCATAACTCTGGGCACGTTCCTTATTCTTTTAAGGCTGGGTTAACGGGAGTATTATCTGTAAAATCACTCCATCTCCCTGCATTGAACTGTTCTCACAAAGTTCTTCCATGGTTTCTGTTGGTTTTTCAGGTTATCTTTATTTATTATTATTATTATTTTTTAAAGATTTTATTTATTTATTTGACAGAGAGAGATTACAAGTAGGCAGAGAGGCAGGCAGAGAGAGAGAGGAGGAAGCAGGCTCCCTGCTGAGCAGAGAGCCCGATGCGGGACTCGATCCCAGGACCCTGAGATCATGACCTGAGCCGAAGGCAGCGGCTTAACCCACTGAGCCACCCAGGCGCCCTATTTATTATTATTTTTAAAAGATTTTATTTTTAAGTAATCTCTACACCCAATACGGGCCTCAAACTCACAACCCCGAGATCAAGAGTTGCGTGCTGTTCTGACTGAGCCAGCCAGGCACTGCATCAAGTTATCTTTAATCAATCCCATTAGGCCAGGTCAGTGATGATTCTGATTTCCAAATCCTAAAGGAGCTTAGCTCTATCATGTATTAGGCCTTTACTCAAAACTCAGTTGTGTATTCAGTCTATTTCCTCTATATTGACTGTTGTAGGCACCCATTTGTGACGGAAAACACATTTTAAATTAGATTTTTAAATGCTTCACGACATTTTTCCTCTTATTTTTTAGTGATTCCTAAGTGTATCTTTTATTTAAAATTTTTAATTTGAGTCCAGTTGACAAAAACAACACTGCATTTGTTTCCGAGTGATTGGACAAGTCTGTACATTACACTGTGGTCCCCATGAGTTACTCCCCACCTGTCACCACACAACACGATTATAGCACCACTGTCTGTATTCCCTGTGTTGTACCTCCTATTCCCGTGTGGCTCCTAAATATCTCTCTGTATGTGTTTTGTCCCTGTAGCTATTTCGTGTAAGACTTTCTTGCACAAAAATTAAGTTGGCAAAATAAGTACCTGATAAGCATCTACAGTTTTTCTCCAAACCATATTATTGCTACTTCTTAAATTCTTCATTCCATTCAATAGTTGCTTAGACTGCGCTGTATCTGACAAGGTATAGGTAACTACTGGAAGAATAGAAGATTCTTGAAAGCTATGGTTTTCACTGTCTTACTTAATGCTGAAATCCCAGAGTCTAAAAATAATATTTATGGGCGCCTGGGTGGCTCAGTGGGTTAAGCCGCTGCCTTTGGCTCAGGTCATGATCTCAGGGTCCTGGGATCGAGTCCCGCATCGGGCTCTCTGCTCAGCAGGGAGCCTGCTTCTCTCTCTCTCTCTCTCTCTCTCTCTCTCTCTCTGCCTGCCTCTCCATCTACTTGTGATCTCTCTCTGTCAAATAAATAAATAAAATCTTTTTAAAAAAATAATAATATTTATATAAAATCCGTGTCAAATAGCTGTTGAAGGAAGTAAATAAGGAAGCAGTATAGCAGCATTTTAGTTACCCAGGGGCTGGGCAGCTATTGTTACAGTGAACTGGCAAGTCCAACTCAATGTACATCATACATTCGTACATCGTACCTACAAACACCCTGCAGAAATCACACTTGTGCAAAAGGGCCGCTGAAGCAGATCAAAGAGATGTGTTCCATTTTCAATTGGATAAATCTCCATGGGTGGACATGTTTTGTTTTGTTTTTTTAAACCTCTACTTCATGCCTACTGACACTAAAAACCAAAACCAGTATTCTGTGCTTTCAGCCTACTTGTAGTTTTGCTCTGAAAGAAAAATGGATCCAGATTCTAGCATAAGTTATAGTCACCAAAAGATCTGAATAACTTCACACTGTTATCTTTATCACTGCCGAAGTGAAACCTGATTAGCCAGCTTAATAAATTATAATTCCCTAGCTTCTTATCAAAGAGCATTTTTAAACTCTCAGACCATTTCATTTATTTCAATAAGTATTTCTTGAACACCTGTTTTGGCCAAGGCTCTATTAACCATTGTTCTTCACATCTGAAAATCTCTGGGTTATTACTCTGCTGAATATTTGTGGTTTAAAAAAAACTGTGTTACATTCTATAAGCTCATGCAAGATCATGCAAGACAGTTGACCATAACTGAAACCCAGGATTGGAAGCTGTAACTGTCTTTCAGAGATAATCGTCACTCAAGCAAATTTTAGGGCATCACAAAGTTAACCATCAATTAACCAAATGAATCAGTTAACCACTGCTTTCCTTAACCAAGTTAAGTGTCAGGGAGTGTTACTGATGCAGAAAGGTGGTGCCACAGGAGAGTATGAGATCTGAAAATGATATATTAGGAGAAGTAAAAGGTTAAATTGTATATAAATTAAGGATAAAAGCATACTCTGAGAATGTTTACTTTTTCTGATACATTCTTCTCATAAATGATTTAGGGACTATGCTGTTTGTATCTCAAGATCTTTTTAGGTGTTGATTATAACATTTATAATTCTATTAACATTTTGGTTTTGGTTGCTGATATATTGCCTGGAATTATCAGTCAAATCAAAACCCAAACTTGAAATTAAAATCTTCTGACAACTCATGAGAGAGAGGAAAGAAATGAACTGGCTTTTTTTTTTTTTAATTATGCCTTTTAAATTTCAAATTTTCAGATTTGAGGATTAAATACTGGCATCTCTCTTGTCACTTATTTTTCTACTAATGATCATCCCTGCTTCACCTCTTTAAAATGGTTTGTTGGGTTTCGGTTTAGCATGCAAGCCCTTAAGCTGTCTTTTGTCATTTCATAAGGGCCAAGAGCTTGTTAGCCTGGAATTTAGTGTATTTTGGTAGTCATTTGTTTTTAGTTATTCTTTTCTTGATTTTTTGGAACTCTTTTCATGAGGAAACTCCACGATTCTTACCAATTAGTCATAAACCAATTCAGTTTTAGGAATTACATAATTTACTACTTTGGAACACTATATTATTCAAAGATGGGAATATTTCACTGAATGTTGGGCAATGTGGCTGATAATTAGATCCTCAGAGAAAAAAATAAAACTCCTGAAATTTGTGGCAGGATCAGAAATGGGGCTAGGGAAAACAAGTAGTTTAATATATAAATACTTGTTATTAGTAAAAATTAAGCATGGCCTTCTTAGGATTCATTCCCTGTTTTTAGTGCTATAGTTTGTGTTTTCAGTGTGTTCATTAACACAAAGAACAAGTAACTTCACTAGTGGCTTGAGATTTGACTCACAGGAAAACATTAGGTAGTAATTAGGAACAAGGCTTTTTTTTTTTTTTTGGGTTGAGAGATTTTAACTATACTGCCAAATGTGGTCACTACTTGCCATGTGTGGCTTTGAGCACTTAAAATGTGACTGTTCTGAATTCAGATGAGCTAAAGTGTTAAAAAAAAAAAAAGTTCTGGGTTCCAATGATTTGGTATGAGAGAAAGATTGGAACTATCTCAATAATTTATGTTGAATACATGTTATGATAATATTCTGGAGATACTGGGTTAAAGAGATTAAAATTAATTTCACCCTTTTCTTTTACCTTTCCTACTATGACTGAAAATCACATACATGGTTCACCTTAAGTTTTACCGGACAGTGCTAGTCTAATGGGTTAAAAAGATCCTTAATATTGTATAGTAGATATTAGTTAGTAGCAGTATATTTGATTTGGATTTTAACCTCTTGAAGAATCCATTTTGGGGGCAGTTTGGGAAGCCCAATTATTCTTCTGCTCCATGCAACGGCTGCGGGTTGAAGTGGCTGTTCTTCAGTCTTGCCAACCCTGTTCAGTTGACTGATAGCAATCAATAGTTACACAAGGAATAAGTGCCTCTTTGTTGTCTTGGCTGCCTAAATGAATGGACTGCACCTAGTGTTTCTCTCTCTTTCACCTCTGTTCCCTTGATGGCTGTGACATAGTTGTTAATAACTGGTTGATATTTATAGTAAGATCAATCTAAATTAATGCAGTTTTTCAAAGACCCAATTCATATATTACCGTATGCCATAAATTATGGTATGGTGCAAATTATCATGGCTTATCTTATTTACAACTCTTGACTAATATTCTGTCACTTGTTATGTTATTACATCTTATTACTGATAATATCCATAACCAAAATGAATTTTTCTTATTGTGCTTTCATAAGAAACCAGTCGAAGCAGAACGTGCATGTAGGAGGAGCTGGGAAACAAGCATTTCTTAATAATCAGCCTCTCTTTTCCACGGAGGTTTAACTGTTTCCTTTGTTGGGGGGGAAAATCATTTAAGATTCGTGTGTACTTTATTTTAAATTCTTTAATTTATGAACTGTTTGACACCACCCTAAAAGGTTTTGGGGCACTGAGATTAGTCGAATGAGGTCACATTATGTTAGGCAGAGAGGCAGTTGAATAGGCATTGACAATAATAAAACCTGTAAAGGTCATTCTGTGCAGATAAATGTAATACTTGAATTAGTCAGTCATTTACTTTCTCTAAAAAAGTAATAAGTTAATCTTGTTCCAAAAAAAACCTCCAAGACTGGTAGTTTTCTTTTTAATGCCTTTCATCTTGGGCAATCTTTTGTATATCATGCAAAGGACCATACAATTAGCATGAAATGAGAGAGTGCTTTTTAAAATTGATGAATAAAGGCTCTTTTTTCTCCAGCTGATATGCATGCAAGGTGGAGGTCTGTATCTCGCCAGCAGACAGACTATTTGGTATCTATCCTATGAGTAGCTCCCAGTTTATATCTATGCCTTAATGAGGAGAAGTAATAAAAGTGAGCTTAAAGTACGTTAAAAATAGCACAATGCTTTAGTGTAAATCCTGCAAGATTCCCAGATTTGGACAGTTTGGCTTTCCACCTTGCCCTGGATTGCAAAGATGGCCCTGTCATCCTTTTTTTTTTTTTTTGGCAGTCAATTGAGGACATATTAGTAAGACTTCCGTGAGCACAAAAAACTTTTTTGGGGTGGTGGGGGGGGGTTGTCTTTTCTGTCATTTATCACGAAAGCATTCTTTGTTAATTTTTTTTTCCAAGTGTTACCTCCTTAGAAAAGTTTTTAATGCTTCTATATTCTTGTGAGCTGTTTGCTCTTTAAAAATACTTGTCTTTGAAGTCACAGTACTTATAATATGCAATGAACATTTGTCTTTATTTAAAAAGTGTTAATATACTGTTTCGTTAGTTAGGAGTGGATGCTCCCGTCCTTGCTGTTTTGTTTTGTTTTGTTTAGTTTTTAAAGATTTTATTTATTTAACAGAGAGATCACAAGTAGGCAGAGAGGCAGGCAGAGAGAGAGGAGGAAGCCGGCTCTCCACTGAGCAGATAGCCTGATGCGGGGCTCGATCCCAGGACCCTGAGATCATGACCTGAGGTGAAGGCAGAGGCTTAACCCACTGAGCCACCGAAGTGCCCCCTGTCCTTGCTGTTTTAAGTGGCATAGTTTTTAAGAGATTCCCAGCAGAAAAACTGAGAAAGTTTTTATAACTGGTCATTTTTGTTCATATGTTTACCTTGCTGTGCTTCATAATTCCCTCGTTTGTAGCTACAATACTTCCTTTTACATAAGAGAAGCCACTAATAAGGTAAATCGGTCATGAATCAAGCAACTCTTCCCTATTAAGGTACTACTGTAATCAGGACTGCCAGCTGTAGCAAATAAAATACTGGATGCCCAGTTAAATTTGAATTTCAAATAAACAACAGTATTTTTTAGTATAAGTGTATTCCATGCAATATTTGGGTCATCCTTAAACTAAATAAGTTATCTCTGTTTGACCCAGCAACCATAACCGTAACTCAGCTCCCCTATTAACTCCAAGAACTCCAGAGTTGGGTTCATTCCATGCTGGTGGTTCTGCACAGTGCTGACTGCTGATCATCCTGCCACAACCCAGTACCTAAGGACCTCACAGTAGAGGTGTAGTCCCTGGAAGCTCAAAGTGCTTCAAATATGTTTTCTCTTTTATCCAAATATTCAGGGGGAGATAGAAAGGGCACACTCTGTTGTCATCTTGACTACTTTTCATTCTAAAAAAGAGAAGTTTCCCTCTTGCAAAGTGATAATAAAGTCTCCTTCTTACTGGCCTCTATTTTTGGTTCACTTAGCAAAATCTCTAGCAGCATAATTACAGTTTAAAAAACTTTAAAAGAAGTGAATTCAGAGAGAACATACATTTCCTGTGTGCTTTATAAAGGTGGAGGGCAGGTGAAAACTGACTCTTCCAATGTGAACACTGCCATCCAGGTGAAAGATTTTACTCTCCCTTCTCTTCCAACTTTGCCTGCCACATAACAGATGCTGAGAAGAGCCACTCAACATGTACACCCTCATCCCTTGTCATCTGCATTATTACTAAGGTTTCCTAGGTGATATTTCTTCCTCCAGCCTCGCTCCCGTCCAGACTGACAGCCAGCAGTGATATTTCTAAAACATAAATCTTACCGTAGTACTGGCACACTTCCCCTGACTAGCTATCAGAGAAAAGTACATGCTGATTAGCATGGCATTCAATGCCCTTCCTGATTTGGGCTCTACTTAATTCCCTTTCTTTTGCTTCTTCCTTAGCACTTGATGCTATAGAAATAGCAAATATTTGGAATGTCTCAAACATGCCAGGCTTCTCCATATCTCCAGCTTTTGTGCATTGTTCCCTCTGACCGGAATGCGTATCTCCCCTTTAATCTCCCTAGTAAAATCCTGTTCATCTTTGAAAATCCTCTGTAGGCATTATTTGCCCCAGGAGGCTTTCCCTGATCACCTCTCACTATCCTTAGAGTGAATTCTGCTCTTCTCCTTCAACTTCCGTATACGCTCGTGGTATCACGTACGCCACAGTGTATGGCCATGCTTTTTGTATGTTGCTCAGTTTTCCGGGGACAAGCCATCAGCAGCATCATTTCCAAATCTCTGGTTTCTAGGACAGAGCCTAGAAAATAACAAGCACTTGGAGAATGTTTGAGTGCCTGAAATGACCACTCACCTTCTAGACAAACTTCAGGTAAATGCAGTCCCCCTGAACTGGTCCTGTGCTTTGGCTGCTCCCTGCCACAGTCTTGTCCATTTTTTCACGGCAGTTAGTTGAGTCCCTTCTCTATCAATCATCTACCAAATGACTAATCTACCAGTGCTGTTTATTAGTTAACTGGAATTTTTTCATAGGGTAAAGTACTCCCATATAGAGGAGGGATTGTGGGGACCCTTTATACAATAAAGAATTACAAGTTTGGGGGCGCCTGGGTGGCTCAGTGGGTTAAGCCACTGCCTTCGGCTCAGGTCATGATCTCAGGGTCCTGGGATCGAGCCCCGCATGGGGCTCTCTGCTCAGCGGGGAGCCTGCTTCCTCCTCTCTCTCTGCCTGCCTCTCTGCCTGCTTGTGATCTCCATCTGTCAAATAGATAAATAAAATCTTTAAAAAAAAAAAAAAAGAATTACAAGTTTGCCTTCAGATTTTCTGACTCCTTTTGTGTCTTGTGCCTTCTACCTCTAAGGCTCCCCATTAGTGTCTCTGGGTTGGGGATGGAGTCAGGAGAGAGAGGGTGGCGGTGAGGGAGGTGCTGGACAAGGAAGGAGTGATTATTTACTGGAATAGCCTGACATCGCTCCTTTCCTTGACTAGTCTCTCTCCAGGAAAACGTACCTATCTTTATGTTCTATTCCCTCAGAATCTACCCAATCGTGGACTTTAATATATTAATTCACAAGGAGATACTCAATTATATTGGTAGCTTAGAGTATAACTTTTCTCGGGCAACAGTTGCATTTTAACAGATGCTTCTAATCCCTGTTTCCAAAGAATGAATAATATGGCATAGTATACTTTATAGAAAATATATACTTTATAATACCAATGGGGAAAAGTGTGTTTGAAAAAAACTGAGGGTCTTTAAGTCTCCCCTCAAACAGAATTAGCCAAGTGCTGCCTGTAATGTGTATATACATGAATGAGTCAGGAATTGCATTTGATTGTCAGTAATGGACAGTCATAAACTGGTGGCTTACACAAATCAGGGTTTGTTTTGTTTTTTCATCTAAAAATGTCCTGAGTTCTGTAATCAAAGCTAGTATCATGGCTCCGTGAGACCATCCCTCCATGTCTTAAGAATTCTGTCTTTCTGCTCCACCACCTTTAATGTGTGACTTCCATACACCAGGGTGCCTCTTGATTACAAGGTGGCTGCTGCATCTCCAAGCATAAAAGGAGGGGACTGAGGCAAAACCAAGCCCCACTTAAATAGCTTTTCCAAAAGCCCAATTCAACAGCTTTCACTTGACTACTTTTACCAGTAAGGATGTTTGGGAAATGTTGTTAGCTAGGTACCTTGCCATGATACATACCTCTAATTAAGAAAGGGATGGAGTGGGGTGCCTGGGTGGCTCAGTCATTAAGTGTCTGCTTACTGCCATAATCCCAGAGTCTTGGGATTGAACCCCACATCCGGCTCTCTGCTTGGCGGGAGGCATACTTCTCTCTCCCCCACTCCCAGTGCTTGTGTTTCCTTTGCTTTGCTGTGTACTGTCTCTGTCAAATAAATAAATAAATAAATCTAAAAGGAAGGAAGAAAGGAAAGAAAGAAAGGAAAGAAAGGGATGGAGTGCCTGGGTAGTTTAGTCAGTCAGTAAGGGTCTGCCTTTGGTTCAGGTCATGATCTCAGGGTCCTGGGATTGAGCCTAGCATTAGACTCCCTGCTCCCTTTCCCTCTGCAACTCCCCCCTGCTTTTGCTCTCTCATTTGGAAGGGAAAGGGGAAAAGGGAAGGGCAGGGCCCACTGATACAGAAGTAGTAGCGGAATTAGGGCAAATAATCTGTTATCTTTTATCTTTATGGGATCGTTCAAGTAAAAAATATTCAGAACTAAGTTTGCTTATTTTAGTTAATATTATAGTAGAATTTCCTTTAAGATGCAATTATTTTTTATTCTTAAATTAATTTTTTTTTAACTTACAAATTGTTTTTACAATTTTTTTTTAAAGTAGGCTCCATGTCCAATGTCGGGCTTGAACTTACCTCCCTGCGATCAAAAGTCACATGTTCTACCTACTGAGCCAGCCAGGAGCCCCAGGTCACTTAGCTAATATGTGGCTCAAACTGGAATTCGGATGTATTAGACTCAGTCCAAACACTTAGCTGCTGAGTCAGTGAATCACAGTTGGGAGCTACAGATCTGCCTCAGGCCTCCATGGCCCCTCGTTCAGAGCTATCTGCAGCTAGGTCAATCCCCAGGGACCCCATCCCAGCCGACCTCTGTGTGTACACTCACATGCCTGCACGTGCTAGGGTTGAGGGACTGCCACTAAAGCCTTTGACCCAGAAAAGAAAGGAGATAGCCCCTGACCTGTCTCACCCGCTATCCTGCCTGCCTTCTTGCCCATGAAGCCTTCCTGAAACCCAGCTTCCCAGTGACCCTTGTCTTTAGCACCTGCATAACCAGTGGTACAAACCCTCATTCTTCAGGAATCACCACCAGGTTAAAAGGAATTATGACTCGAAATCAGTTGACCCAGATCATCTAGGCCTTTAAAGTCCAAATCTCGAAATTTGACCTCTATTTTGTATGGGATTAGGAGGTCACTGACTAATAATAGTAAATAGATTTAAAAAAAAAAAGTCAGTGGTTTTTCTCCACAATACAAAGATGGAACATCATTATAAAGGGTAAAATTTCTAATTATATAATGATCATATAATTATGTCACTTTCAAAGGAAACATTGTAAGTGCACTGAGTATCTACCAAACATCTTGCTCTATCTATAGCAATTTTTAGCACTAGCACTAATGAGGACTTGCCTTTGGATATAGCAGCTAGCAATTTTTCATAACAACAGTTTTGGTGATAAGGGTAGACTATTTAGGAAATTTTTGCTGATGAAATTTTTCGATTGTCACATAATGAACAGCAGCCATCATTTTACATACCTCCCTTTAACAGGTAGTCTAATACTAGCAGTAAAAAGTGGCTACAGGTTTAAAGAATAGGTGATTTCTATTTGCTTTCAAATTTTAAATTTACTCATTCAAGTAATTTTTAAACATCTGCATTGATCGTAGTTTTGCATTATCCCTGGCGACGTGGGAGAGGCATACAAATATACTCAGTGAGTGCCACATCATTTAAATCTCTGGGGGGAACAAAAGCTCATTTTACTTTTTATAAATGTAAATGAACAGAAAAGGACAAACGCTGAAGTCTGAACTAGAAATATACTACGGTGCTTCCGGTTTCACATCATGGGGCTGGCTGAAGTAGCACATTCCATTTTTATTTTAAAGAAGGATACATTTAATAACTTGTTATCATTTTGAAAATCAATTCTGTATACTTTTCAGTGACAAAAAATATTTGTGACATAAAGGGATATGTTAATTTGGTTGACACTAGTCCTGATAAAACGTAAGAAGAAGATGCAGTCTCCTGGATGTCCTTGGTCAGGCAGGATTTAAGGGCTCAAGTCCTAGACGACTCATCCTTTTCCTCACATTTAATTATTCACTAAGTCCTGTCAGAGAATCTCTTGTTTGTCCTCTCCTTTACCTCTCCCATGCCAGGACCAGAGAGCAGACCCTTATCATCCCTCATCTGATTTATTGCAGAGCTTCCTGTTCCTCTTGACTTCCTCTAGGCCTTTCTGGCCTATTCCTGACATGGTGTCAGAATTTTATACTTAAGGGAAAAAGAAAGAAAAAGGTTGTATTCTTGCCTCTCCCCACCACCCACCCACCTCCCCTCACACCTCCCCCCACCCCCACCAGTGTCAAAAATCTAGCGTCACTTGTTACTTAAAAGAAATGGACAAAGCTCAGTCTGGCATTTGCCTGTGGGCCCTGCGGCTGTTGCTGGGCCCCTCTGGGACTGTGTTCTATCTCGCACTCGAAGCTAGACTCTTAATTCCAGTTCCCAGACATGCCTTCTGCTTGCACGGCTCTCTTTGCTTGCTGGGCATTGGGTGGCATGCCCTTCCAGCAGGAGCTGCTTTGGAGCTCAGCCCTGACCTTCAAGCCCAGTTCAGGATATAACTTGTTTTCCCTGCTTTCCCTGTCGGAAGTCCGGTCTCTTGTTTTAGGCACTCCCACACTATATTGATCTTTACCTCTATAAGGCATTTTTAAGTATTTAATTATATGGGCTAGTGTCCTTTTCTCCTCTTTTATCCTACCCCTCTCTGTCTCTTTCTCTCTCACCCTTCCTTCTTTTCTTTCTAACTCACATATCTTTTTTTTTTTTTTCTTTTGCTCGGGTGCCTGGTAACTTTGGACCAATTTTGAAATAGAAAAATAAGTCATACAGAGTCTTCCTTTTAGCATGTTTTGTTTCTCTTTTCCTTGTCCCTATTTATTTTGGTGTTTTATTCTTCTGTTGGATATTGCCTCAAAACCTTTGTAGGAAGAGATATACTAGGGCCCAAGTAAATATAAATGAATCCACAGACCGTATGTCTGGGAAAGCAGGAACTGTGTCTTGCTCATCTTTGTGTCCTCCAGCACTGTGTCTTCACCAGGTAAGTGAGATGAATCAGAGCATATTTATATCTCCACATCTTTATATGTATCTGCATAGAGAATTTCTCATCAATTTTCTGAGGTGGCTACAAGAAGATTTTTTTAATTGTAGAAAGTAAACCAGTTCTTAAAATGTATAGTATATGGTTAAAACTGAGCCCTCCTCTCTCATTTCTTAAAGAAGATATGAAGTTTATGGAAATACTAATGATATGCATTTATAAGGAAGTTTATTTGTATTGTTTATATTTGTATTAAGTTAGATATTGCAGGCTAGTGTAAATTGGGTGCTCCAGATGAGTAATCAGGTGTAAATTCACAATGGTTAGAAGTAAGGTAACGTTACTTTGACTGTTGTAGTCCCTCACCGCATGTCTTTATGTCCAGCGTGTCCTCTGAAGCTCCTACACCCAGACCGTCCTTTGCAAAAATTTCTCTTACATATTTTTGAAAGTTCCATTCATTGGAGATGCATTCTGTGATTCTATATACCCTTTTATTATCTGTCCTATTTGGTCATAAAATCAAACCAAGGAACAGAAAGTTCTACTTGTTCATTCCATTTTTTTAAATTGAAGCACAGTTGACACATTACATTAGTTTCAGGGGGACAGTGTAGTGATTACTAAGTTATTATTAAGATTCAGTTTGTATGTTTCACCATGCTCACCACAAGCGCAGCCACCGTCTGTCATCGGACAGCACTACTGCCTACAGTTCACTACTTTCCCTATGCTGTACCTTTTATTCTTGTGACTTACTCATTCCACAACTAGAAGCCTGGATTTCCCCCTCCCTCTGGCAACCGTCACTTTGTTCTCTGTGTTTTTGGACCTGTTTCTGCTTTTTGTTTTGTGTGTGGATTCCACATATAAGTACAATTAAGCAGTATTTGTCTTTCTCTGTCTGACTTCTTTCACGTAGCATAATACCCTCTAGGTCTGTCTGTTGGCGTATAGGGCAAGAGCTCATTCTGTTTTATAGCTGAGTAATATTCCATTGTACATAGATAACACATCTTTATCCATCCATCATTGGATGCTTGGACTGCTTCCCTAACTTGACTGTTGTAAATAATGTTGAAATAAACATAGAGGTGCATATATCATTTCAAATGAGTGTTTTTGTTTTCATTGCGTAAATACCCAGTATTGGACTTTCTGGATTATATGGTATTTCCATTTTTAATTTTTTGAGGAACCCCCATGCTGTTTTCCATAACAGCTGCACTGATTTACTTTCCCATCAACAGTTCACCTTTCTCCACATCCTTGCCAACACTTCTTTTTTTTTTAAATATTTATTTATTTTAGAGAGAGGGAGAATGGGCACAAGTGGGGAAAGGGTCAGAGGGAGAGAAGCATACTCCCCACTGAGCATGGAGTCCAGTGTGGGACTCGATCTCAAAACCCTGAGATCATGGCCTGAGCTGAAATCAAGAGTTGGGTGCTTAACTGACTGAACCACCCAGGCACCCTATTTCTTGTCTTTTTTTTATTATAACTATTCTGATAGGCATAAGGTCATAATCTCATTGTGGTTTTGATTTGCATTTCCCTGATGACTAGTAATATTGTATCTTTTCATGTGTCTCTAGTCCATCTGTGTGTCTTTGGAAAAATGTCTATTCAGGTCCTCCACCCAATTTTTTTTAAAAGTAATCTCTAAGCCTAATATGTGGCTTGAACTCATGACCCGAAGATCAAGAGTACTGTGCTCTACTAATTGACCCAGCCAGGTGCTCCCCTTCCCATTTTTTAAATCAGAGTATTTTTGGGGTATTGAGTTGTAGAGGTTCTTTATATATTTTGGTTATTAATCCCTTATTGGATAGATCTTTTGCAAATATCTTCTCCCCTTCAGTAGGTTATCTCTTTGTTTTATTGATGGTTTCCTCACTGTGCAAAAGCTTTTTGATACTCTCCCAATAGTTTATTTTTGCTTTTGTTTCCCTTGTGTAAGGTTACATAGCTAGTAAAATATTACTATAGTCGATGTCAAAGAAATTACTGCCTATGTTTTCTTCAAGGAGTTTTATGGTTTCAGGTGTTACTTGTAGGTCTTTAATACACTCTGGGTTTATTTTTGCATATGGTATAAAAAAGTGGTTCAGTTTCCCCAGCACCATTTATTGAAGAGACTATCTTTTCCCCATTGTATATTCTTGTCTTCTTTGTCCTAGATTAATTGGTCATCTAAGTGTGGGTTTATTTCTGGGTTCTCTATTCTGTTCTATTGATCTGTGTGTCTGTTTTTGTGCCGGTATCATACTGCTTTGATTACTACAGCCTTGCAGTATTACTTGAAATCTGAGATGGAGATGCCTCCAGTCTGGTTCTTCTTTCTCAAGATTGCTTTGACTATTTGAGGTTGTCTATGGTTCCATACAAATTTTAGGATTCTTTGTCCTGGTTATGAAAAATGCTGTTGGTGTTTTGATAGGGATTGCATTGATTCTGTATTTTGCTTTGGGTAGTATGGACATTTTAACAATATTAATTCTTCTATAATTTAACAGTATTAATTCTTCCACTGCATGGGCATGGGATTTTTTTTTCCATTTGTTGGTGTCATCTTCAGTTTCTTTAATCAGTGTTTCATAGTTTTCAGAGTATAGGTCTTTCACTTCCTTGGTTAAGTTACTCCTAGGTAGTTTATTGTTTTGGTGCAACTATAAATGGACTTGTTTTCTTAATTTTTTTTCTGCTACTTTGTTATTAGCTTAGAAAATGCAGCTGATTTCTGTGTATTAATTTTGTATCCTAAACTCATTCATTATTTCTAACAGTTTTTGGGTGGAGTCTTTAGGGTTTTCTATGTATAGGTATCATGTCATCTGGAAGTAGTGGTAAGTTTAACCTCACCTTACTGATATGGATGCCTTTTGTTACCTCCATTCTTGATGCTTTCTGTGTTCTTCTTAGTATAAGAAGTCAAAGTAGTCTCTAAATCTGAAACTTGATTCACTTTTCACCATTCTGAAACTTGATTACTCAGTTCTGCATTGGTTTTAGCCTCATTTTTACTGATTATCTGAACCAGACTCCCCTTAGAACCTCCCTGGTGACCTGGGCCTATATTCAGTGCCAGGGGCTAGGAGCTCCAATTCCTTTTGTGGCTTTTTGACAATTACCTAACTTTCCTGTATTTCCTCATTGACACTGTTGAGATAATCGCCTTTTCATACCTCATAGAAGTATTGTGAGATTAATTAATGTTTGTAAAGTGTTTTCAGGATCATGATGAAAGGTATTAATTTGTAAGCATGTGGTATTATAATTATTAGTAGTAATAGGGACGGTTGTTTAATGCAAATTTTCATCTAAGTGTAGTGTCATATTTTCAAAGGACAACCTCTTTCTTTGTGGCCAGATGTGGATACAATTAACCCTTTACCCTTTATTTTGAAGATACAATTAGTCAATTGTGTGTGCAATTAGACGTGTATGCAGTTTTTGCCAGAAAAACTAATTACAGCCTTGGTAAAAAGTCCTTTTGAAAATGCTGGCCCTTTGAATCTTGACTGTCCCTATGTGTGTAATAAGCAATTTGTGCTGCGCGTATTTTGAGGCCACGGAGGCTCCTTGAATATTGAAGAATTGCTTTTGCGGTTACTGCAGAAAGATTTGATTTTGTGAAGCCATAGCATTGTATTTTGCCATCAAGCCTAAAAACCCTTTCATGTAGTTCTGGTTTCAAAGGTTTTATTGATTTTTCTTAATCTTGACATTCAGCTGAAAGATTTTCCACAGACTGCATTTTGTGAAACAGGTTTTTCTTTTGTAACTTTTTTTCTCTCTTGAAAACTCCATTTCCCTTCTGTCTCTAATCCAAACCTATCATCTCATATTCCCCCTTACTCACTAAATAGCCAGTAAGGAACAGATTAGTACTGATCCTCTCTCTCCAGATATGGCTTTGTGACACCATTTTACAAGGGACTTTTAATCACTATAATGTAAGTTCTATTTATACAGAATAGTAGAAAGAATACTGAAGAGACCAGGAATATACTGTTTTATCTGTGGCTATCCTATTATTAAGTGAAAGGGAGATATTCATGGCTTTTAATGAGAAGTTTAAAACAGCTTATTTTAAAATGTCTACTTTTTAACACTTCTTGTCACTGATAATTCTTGAACTTGAATTTGCACCATCCTACCAACATGGGGATTCAGAGATGAGCAAAGCCCACTTGTCACCTTCTAGGAGCTTAATATAAAGTGTGGATGATAAAAAAGGTGATCAGGCCGGCAGACTGCAATTAGTGTTGTACAAAAAAAGCACAGGGGTAGGGTGTTCAGTGGAGGTGGGGATCACCCTTATCTGGGCATCAGAAGCTTCTCCGAAGCTGCATTGGAGATAGAACTGAAGAACTGGTCAGTTTGTTGGTAGACTAAAGGGAAAGTTGGATAGATAAGAGGGAACGTTTTTGTGTGAGCAGAAGCACCAAGCTGCTAAAACAGAGGCAGGTTCAGGGCAGAGTGATTGGTTTTGCTCGAGTTGCAGGGACCCTGTGAAGGAAGTGGTAGGTGTTAAGACTGGAGAGGTAGCTTGGGGGCCACACTGGGCAGGGAGGACCTTAAAGGGAGAAAGAAACATCTATAATTAGTTCAGCTATCCAACTGAAGCAACTCTACGGTTTTGTTAGAGTGATATGTCCAGTGCTGGGCTTTAAAACGAAGCAGGCCTCGCATGCCAGATGAAGTGCAGTGGGCCAGACTAGAGGACATGAGATGCACTCAGGGATGTTGCCAGAATTAAGACCAGAGTCATCTCTGCGCTGTTAGCATTAGGAGGGAAAAAGGAAGTTGTTAGATACATGAGGCATACAGCAGAGTTAGTATTTCTTGATATTGGCAACTGTCCCAATGTAGAGGTGAAGGACAGGAAGAAGTTGGGTCAAGATGCCTCGGAAGAAAGGGGAAGTACCTTTCACGGAAATCAAGATGTCAGGAGGAGGCCAGATTTAAGAGCACTTGGGAATTGCCACACTGTGGCATGTTGATACAAACAGACAAAGATAGCAGGATAGAAGAAGATTAATTCTAGATATCCCATGTAATGTTTCCAATAAGAATAGTAGACAAGAATTATATTTTATCTCAACAACAGCAGAATCAGCTTGCATTGCTGGGGTACCTTCATACCATGCCAAATGAGACTATAAACAGAAAGCTTGAAGAAGTTAAACAAATATATATCTTGGAGCCTATTAACCTTCATACTATGAAAAACTAACTGGAGAGCTTATATATAGGCAACACGTCCAAAACACAACTCTGTGTATCTGCTTTAAAAATATTTTTAGTCACTGAAAAGTAGCTAGAATCCTGGTGGCTACTTTTTCAAGTTTCTATTTAAAACATTTGAAATAAAGAAGCCAGGGCAAAATAGTATTCTCATATCTAATCTCAGGAAAGTCTGTTCCCCATCTCATTCTGTCAAACACGGGCTCCTAAAGAGGTTCTATGGGTAATTTATCATGCCATCAGCCTCAAGAATGTGGAGATCTAGCCAGGTATCCCTAAAACCCCTAGATAACCTCATATAATTCTGTCATCCATAAATTTCCTAACTTCTTTCCAGCCTTTTCAGGCTTCCCCATGTCATTGAACAATAAATCTCATGATTCAGGGAGATATTACCAATTATTGAGGGGGGAAAAAAGTCTTCCCAGCCTTCATTGGTAAAATGAAAAGTCTGTAATCCATATGGAGGATGCTCTATGTACATAATTTCAGTTGCCTTTTTCCTCAAGTAAAGGGACATTGTAGAAAGATTCTGAGCTTTGGAATAATAACTAGCTACCTTCTGTATAAAATGCAAATAAAGAAACATTATCCTTCTGGTCGCTCAGGCTGAATCTCTGGAGCTCTGCCGACTCCTGCTCTCTCTTGTACCTATACCAATCTACCAGCAAATTTGATTGGCTCTACCTTCAGATACATCCAAAATCCATCACTTCTTGCCCCCTTCACTGCGACCTTGGTTCAAGCAAACATTATCTCCTATCTGAATTATTGTAGTAGCTTCTCAGCTCCCTCCTTCAATCCTTGTTGCTCAGCCGTCTGTTCTCAGCTACATAAAGGACATAGTGATTCTTTTCAAACTTAAGGCACATGGCTTTCAAGTATAAGCCAAAAAGCCTTTGACCATATCTCTGGTCTCTGCGTGGCTTCTTTTCCTACCATTTCCTTCCAGCCTCACTGCCTCCGGTTGTTCAAACTCCTGCCTCAGCCTTTGCAGTGGTTGTCCTGGCCTGGATTACCCCTCCCACATCTCCTGCAAGTATTTGTTCAGTTATCTTCTAATCGAATTGTAACCACCCGTGCTCCATACCTCCTTTCAGCTTTACTTTTCTCTGTAGTACTTATTACCACCTATGATGATACAATATATTTCACCTAATTTTATTATATGTCCTTCTCAGTGCTTGTAACAATGCCCACCATAGTGAAGGTATTCAGAAAATGTTTGTTGTGAATGAAAACAGCCACACTTTTAGGCACTGATTATTAAATGCAATTATATATCAGAACAACACGTATTTGCTCAATAAATGTTTCCTTCACTATTTTCCTTTCATTTCTCAAGGCAAAGCATATAGAATTGCACACAGCAATTGATTTCAACTGAAATCAAATGTAACAAAGTTTTTATGCAGAAAATGTATCATTATTTAACCTGTGGGGCTATAGAACCCCATACTGCACTAGTGCCTTCAGAAAGCACAGTCTTCCATTTTTCTGTTCACTCATTCAGACTTGAGCTTACTGCAATTTACTTGCCTGTTTGACACTGTATTACTTAGAAGGGTTAGATAAATCTGACATTTACAAAAACAGATCAGTCTTAGTTGTGGTTTCCAGATACTTACTTATAAATTCATATAGATCAGAAAAATTTTTTCTAGTCCAAATTTTTATCTCTGTTCCATGAATTATTTTCTAATAGCTTTTGGGGAAGAAAGTTTGTCAAAAGCTACCCCCCCCATGGAATCGTCTAGTAAGCACTGTTTAGTGATTATTATTTTGACTAAATAATGTTTACTGGGAAAATACTTTGTTGAGTAAAAAGTTTTTTATGTGCATAATAAACACATACACATCAAAGAGGTAAGTTATTCAAATAATTTGTTCTTATTTATGTCTTATGTACCTAATCTATTAGAGATTATTAGAAGTATATCAGGTACTCATCATCCTTTGTAATTCTATATCTATCTGTATTTCTCTTTTTGTTTTCTTTTGTATACGTTGGCCCTATTTTTTTGATGTAACAGTATTTGTGACTTTTAAATTTCATTATGGGTTCTGTCGTTTATCAACAAAATAGCTTCTCTGTATTTTTAAAAATATTTTGCTATTACTTTTTATATGACAATTTATTATAATCCTACCCTTTTTTTGCCTTTTTATTTTTAATCTTCGTGATTTCTGGTCATTCATTAATCCACTGATATAACACATTTTTGAACTTCTAGCAATATAGGCATGAACAAGACAACCATGATCCTTTCTTATAAGGTTTATATTCTAGATAGATCAATCTAGATATGACATGTATATCAGTAGATATGTCAGTAGATCTATCTATATATCTGCCTGTCTATATTAGTTGACCGTATAGCTGTATACATCAGTAGTTAGCTCTGTCCATATACAGATCAGTAGATACAAGGATTATTACTCAGCCATAAAATAGAAGGAAATCCTGCCACTTGCGACAACATGGATGAAACTTGAGGGCATTAATATTAAATGAAGTAAGCCAGAAAATGACAAATAAGGTATGATCTTATATGTGGAATCTAAAAAAAACTGAACTCATAGAAACAAAGAATAGACTGGTGGTTGCCAGGGGTGGGGAAAATGGAGAGATTTTGGCAGAACAGAGCAATAGGAGGGAGAAATGAATACTAAGTTTTTTTTCATAGATGTTGTACCATATCGGATGCTGATATAAGGGATCTAGTAGAGAAGTGAGAAGTCCTAATGAGGAAGAAAGGGTGGTTTGGAGAACAGAGTTCTTGAGAAGTGATGCAGTGCACAAATGAATAGTTTGGCCTTCAGGACAGTTCCTCCAGGTTAATGGTGATTGTAGGAGAGTATATAGTCCAGTAGGTTGTTAGATTTTTGGTGGGAAGTTGAAGATGGTCTCTAGAGATTTTGAGCCATAAATTTAAAATGAAACTAGTCAGCATGATTCTGTGCTTTCCTCCAGTCCACATCTAGCTGCCCAAGTGCATGCCGATTTGCAGTTGGGTTTAACTGGGGTTGAGATTTTACTAGATGAAAACCAGGTATGAACAAACATGACAGTGGACTTGAAGGTGTATGCAGTGAGCTAGTTAAGTGATCAAACACACAATCCAAGCTGGATGGAGAAGGAAAAGACATGAGAATGTTCTGGACATTGAAAAAATGGATTTTCCATATTTGTGGAGTCACTTAAATTACCAGAGTGCAACTTCTAGAATATGAGAGGTAGAGTGTTAGAGGATGGTGGTCATTATCTGTCATGAGGTAAACAGAGTTCCGGAGTTAGGATTTTTATTATTAATCTCAAGGTTCAAGATGACTATGGAAGTACATAGCAGTTGTGGCTTGAACAGGAGGATTGGAGGTGGGGGGTACATAGAGCTGAAAGGCTGGAATGTTGGGTGGGTTGTTTGTTCAAGGTTTACAGCCCTGTCTGCACATATTCTGAGGAGCTTTCAAAGAATATCTATGCTAACTCTACCCCAGACCAATTAAATCCAGATCTTTGTGTGAGATTTCTGGGGAATTTCTATTTTGAAGAATTCCTATGTGATTATAATGTGCATCCTAGGTTGGCATTACTGAGAATGATCTTAAGAGACATGGTGGAGAAAAGTATGGTGAGTTGGAGTATTGGAAGGCAGGAGGGATGATTCAGAGGATCCATCTGTCCTTGAAAGCCACTTAGCTTAAGTCATTGCATACTATGTATGCCCTCAATCAATAGTAGCGTTTATTTTACCCTCATGATTATTGACAGTGGCTACATCAGAAGCATTATCCTGGGAAAAGCATCCAGTTCTTTTATTAATTTCTCAAAGGGTCCTTACAATGGCTAAAACCCACTAGTTTTAGATATTATCAAGGAGGGTTCCTGATGGGGTATGGAAAGAAAAAACAAAAACAAAAAAACAAACCCTAGCAATTGGCAGCATTCTTCACGGACCTTCCAGAGTAATACTTGAAACCAGGAGGAGCTCTAGCCTGTCACTGCCTGAGGTGGCAGTCTGCTGGCATCAGTGGCCTGCTGCTCAGGAGTTGGGGGCAACTCTCTGCCCTGAGGAACCCAAGGATCACCTAACAGACTCATTCTCTCTTGTCAAATCTGAAGGCTAGGCAACTGCTGAGAATTTTTTTAAAGCCTTTTAGTTGTGTCTCAGCATTCCTGTGGCAGGGCTGGGAATGGGGAGCAGAGGCAGACATTAAACATGTAACACTCTAACACTTTATGTTTTCAAATTACCTTGTCTCTTTTACATTCTTGCCTCCTCCCACACAAAAGGAAGTGGATTAATCAGAATAAACAGTACTATTTAAAGCTAATGGATACTTGGAGACACTAAAGTGACTCTCAAGATGTGGTCTCACTAAAGAATTTATGAAATTCTACCAGGTACAAACTGCAAATGTGACTTAATCTTATTTCGGTGTTATTTCATACAAAAGCTTGTTTTCACATAGATTCACTGAATCACTGAGAAAGCTGGCAGGCAAACATCTTAGAAAAGATAATGTCAAAGAAAGAATTGGGAAATATTCCCATCTGGAACATTCCAGCTTCATTCTATTCTAGTTTGAAGAAGAATGAGATACATATCTCTTTGTATCCAACCAAATTTTAGTTGGCTATAAAGAGACCTAGGCTCCTATGCTTTATTCCCAGTCCTATCTGTCCTCTGTAATAGTTCCCGTCAGCTTGTATTATAAATGAATAAAAGAGCTAATTTAAAATCCTATCATCTGATACAGGAAGGCATACACTTTTCTCCACTGCCCTATGTAAAAATAATGATGACAAGTCTGGATAATGATACTTTACAGTAAAGAATGTAATTTCTGTACAGTGTCTCTGTTAGGTAAGCAAAGACAGACAACTAAACAAAAGTTTATGTTTTATAAACCAGTCGTCTTTTAAATACCTTCAGCTGTGTTTCTGTCCTTATTTCACACTTGAAATTCCCAATTATTCCCTTCCTACTTGCATGATACTGAGTGACTTAGCTCTACACACTCCAGTTCTGCCTCTGTAAAATGAGGGTAACACACTCTTTCTCTCCCCCTCCCCCCACCACTTCTCTGCCTTCTTCTCAGGAATGTTATTTAAAGCAAAAGAGGTTATGGATGTGGAAACACCTTGTAAACTAGAAATTGCTGCATGTAATGTTTTTTGTTGCCATTTCATTTTGTTATTGCCATTGCGCTATTTCCAATCTAAAAGGTGGACCTTAACTCATTTTGGTAAGCATCACTGATACCTAGTTTAAACTTGGTTTAAAACTTGATTTGGCATTACCAGAACTTAAAGAACTTAAGATTTTAAAGCTTTTTACTGTGATGAAAAATTTATTCAGGTTTTTAAAAAATTGTATTATATTTTCTGATAACTTGTGGGCATTTCCCTGGTGGTGTTGAGTAGACTAAAGCAAGATAAAGGAAGTTGCCTTTTTTTTTTTTTTTTTTTTTTGGACTGCTGTTGTGTGACTGTTTCACTGAGAAAAAAGTTCACTATCTGAAGAGAGTTATTAATAGAGGGGGGACAAAAGAGTACATCTCTTACTCAATACATATCCTTCAGAAATCTTGGTTGCTGGAGGTCCATTTTCTTTTAGTCCCTCCTGAGAAAATTCTTTTTTCCACCAAATATTTCAACAAATATTTCCTAAGCACCTGTTGTATGCGAGGCATGCTTCTCAGGAATGGAGAGAGAGTGTAATTATGAACAAGATAGATATGGTCCGTGACTTCCCAGAGCTTTCATACTGTGGGGAATAGTTTAAAAACCTTAGGGCCCCGGGTGGCTCAGTCAGTTAGGCATATGTTTTTGGCTCAGGTCATGACCCTAGGGTCCTGGGATCGAGCCCCACATCAGGCTCCCTGCATCAGGCTCTCTGCTGAGCAGGGAGCCTCCTTCTCCCTTTCCTTTTGCCTGCTGCTCCCCCTGTTTGTGCACTCTCTCTGTTTCTTTAAAAAAGAAAAAAGCAGAAAACCTTAAATACTTCGTCCTATGACAGTGAAGAGAAACACCATGGGCCATACATAACCTGCCAGGTGGAGATTCTCCCATTTCTTTTTTCTTTTCTTTTTTTTTTTTTTTAAAGATTTTATTTATTTATTTGACAGAGAGAGAGATCACAAGTAGACAGAGAGGCAGGCAGAGAGAGAGAGAGGGAAGCAGGCTCCCCGCTGAGCAGAGAACCCGATGCGGGACTCGATCCAGAACCCTGAGATCATGACCTGAGCCGAAGGCAGCAGCACAACCCACTGAGCCACCCAGGCACCCCGAGACTCTCCCATTTCTTATATATGATTCTGTTTAAGCTGGTCCAGGACATGCAGCCAGCCCTTCAAACAGCAGTCTGAATGCACATATTTAAAAATTTTTTATGTGAATCTACTTTGCAGAAACTGAAGTCTTCTTGCCACTTTAGAAAAACACAATGCCATTTTAAGCCCCTTGTTTTTATTGAGCACTTGACTACAAAGTTTGTGAAAGGCCAATTGCTTTGGCATGCAGATGTCTCTCTCAGGGCCCACACTTGTCTGTTCTCAAGATTCACTGCCAAGATGAACTTCTTTCTTGGCCCAATCAGTTGCTCCTTGGGTGGTTCTAGGACTAAAATGATTATTAAAGACTGGCAAATTCTCCTGTTAGGAATGGTAAACCTAATTTTAAAGTGAAAGATCTTTAGAACTTAGCATACTTTTCTTCTGATTGCTTCTAGATCTTTATGTAAACCCCTATTTCTTTTAATCAGCCGCTGCAGAGACTGGAAGTGGAGACTATGATTCTTGTTTTAATACATTGAAAGTAAATGAAAGAAGATCAAGTGCACTGCCTATACTTGTGGTGTTTAATATCATCTAACATTTTATTGAGCCATACATTTGAATTCAGACCTATCATGAATATGCAAGTAGGAGGCTGGAGCTAACCTTACGAGCCTAGAGAAAGGAAGACTTAGTAAAAAGCGTTGCTGTCTTTTCTGTAATGGGATTCCTTACCATCTTATGGTTGATAGATAAAATCCTTTTCATCTAGAAAAAAAAAGTTCTGGCTCTGGAGCCAGACTGACCTAGGTTACAACTCTACTTCTACAATATCCTGAATTGACATTGCTTGTCTCAGTCGCAGTGATATCCATTCTATAACCCCCCAAAACCCTTCTTTCCCCCCAAACTCAAACTCAGGGAGTTTCCCCCAGCACATATACATACACAATTATGTAAGTCTAAAATTGAGGTTTACTTACAAGAATAAACTGAGTGGGGGCACCTGGGTGGCTCAGTCAGTTAAGCATCTGCCTTTGGCTCAGGTCATGATCCCAGGGTCCTGGCATCGAGCCCCACGTTGGGCTCCCTGCTCAGTGGGAAGCCTGTTTCTTCCTCTCCCACTGTTCCCTCTCTTGATGTCTCTCTTTCTCTCTCTCTCTGTGTCAAATAAATAAATAAATTCTTTTAAAAATATAATAGGGTCTTTAGATCTTATAAACTAGAGAAAAAAAAAGAATAAACTGAGTGAAATTCTAATTCTTGGTTTATGACCAAGTGGTCCTTTCTGGCTCACCAGTGGGAAGGAATGAACACTTCCCAAATTCATAGCCTTCATCCACCTGACAGTAAAAAGGCACGGCTAACATGGCTTTGGTGACACTCTGGTTGCCTTTTCTCATTCCCCTTAACAAGAGACTGGCACAGCTTTCCCATGTATCCATCGTGCAGATATGATTACTGCAGAATCTTCCTCTGAATCTCAAAGTGGAAACTGGATGACAAGAGCGCACAAATTACAGACAGTCCAGGTTTTTGCCTTCAGTAATCTCTATGCACCCCCCAGTCTCACCATTTCTCCTCTCAAGGTGCTGCTCAAGGTTTGAATTTCATTTGCCATTTAGGACAGGTTATTTTCAATTGGCTTGCCTAACTGTGCTTCTTTTAATAACTCTTACAGTGTTCATTAAGACTTATTAGAGAAGCCTAGGTGCATAATCCCCACAGCGACTGCTGGCATTAGTTCCTTCCCGACATCACTGTGGCCTTGGCTGCCATTAATGGACATTCAGGTCAGAGGGACAGTCCTTCTTTTCGTGTGTCTTCACCTCGCATGTGATTATCTGGATTCTGGATTTTTTCCCATTTTACTTAGATGGTAAAAATACAAGCCTGAATCATAAGTGGGTAATTTTTTCTTAGCTATCTACCATTCATAGGTTTCATCCCTACCCCCCTGTGTCATGTAAAATGGTAGTGATGCAAGTAATAGGATAAACCCAAACACATACCCATCATGTGTTAAGGACCCTTTAATTTAATATTTACAGCCCATATGCTTCTAAAATGATTTTCACTTTGTACTAAGGGCTTAATTTGTCAATATGTTATCTTCTATAATGTATATTATAAAACACTGAAAAAGGGAAATACCCATCAAAGATGAATTTTTGGGCTTCTCTAGATGGGGACCTTCACAGTGCTGCCATTAAACCACACTGTGTGGACAATTACTTTTATTAAGCCTGATTTCTGCTGGTTTGACTTGTTCTTATGATGTAATAATCCTGAAATTTTTCACATGAATTAGTGGAGAACAGACTATATTGGCCATTGACTTCTATAACTGTACACATGTGGCTACTGAGCATTTGCGGTGGGTAGTCTGAATTGAGATGTGCTCTAAAGACTTAAAATGAAAAAAGAACCTAAAATATCTCATTAATAATTTTATATTGATTATTTATTGAACTGACATTTTAGATATATTGGGTTAGATAAAATATTGTTAAAAATTCCAGCTATTTCCTCTTCCTTTTTTTTTTTTTAAGATTTTATTTATTTATTTGAGGGATAGACTGAGCAAGAGAAAGAGCTCCCGAGCAGAGGCAGAGAGGGAAAGAGAGAAGCGGATTCCCCTGCTGAGCAGGGAGCCCAACATGGGGCTCCATCCCAGGACTCTGGGATCACGACTTGAGCCGAAGGCAGATGCTTAACTGAACAAGCCACCCAGGCGCCCCCTCCTCTTCCTTTTTAACCATTGCTATTAGAAAGTTTAAAATTTTCTAATAGCAATTATTAAGCTATTAATAATTTCTATTTAACAGGACTGATCTATAGGGTTAAAGATCTTCTAAGGCAGCCCCTTCATTTTAGAGATAAGAAAACCAAATAGAATTCAGAAAACTTAAGTGACTTGCTTTCTACCACATAGTATAAAAGTAGAGCAGTAAAGTTTGAGACCAGAAATTCCTCTCAAATGTTAAGATCATTGCCTTTCTCAGTAACACCAGTTTTTTGTGACTCTTATACTTTCATTATAAGAGGAGATGTCTACCCTTCAGAATTCTTCATTCAGTCCTTTAGTTAGAGCAAAGATTCTTTGTATAGTGAAAGTAGAAATTTCTTTTAGTTTGTTTTATGAGTTTGAAATTTTAATCACTAGCTTGTTCTTAAAATGGTGGTAGTTTTCCCTATGAAAACTCTTACAAAGAGGGGCGCCTGGGTGGCTCAGTGGTTTAAGCCTCTGCCTTCGGCTCAGGTCATGATCTCAGGGTCCTGGGATCGAGCCCCACATCGGGCTCTCTGCTCAGCGGGGACCCCGCTTCTCCCCTTCTCTCTCTGCCTGCCTTCTGCCTACTTGTGATCTCTGTCTATCAAATAAATAAATAAAAGTCTTTAAAAAAAAAAAAGAAAAGAAAACTCTTACAAAGAGACACTTATGGCATTGGAAATATTTTTAAAATAGATCCAGTAAACATCATACTAAAGTTCTCAATCTCATTGCACGCTTATAATTCAATATGTCATAAATTTCAAATCTTTATTGGGTATTCTCAAGTCACACTGTCATGATAGCATATAACCTGGAAATGATGCTAGGCAAAGTAAGGCCTCCAGGCTATATATTTCCTTGGTAAATTTCTAGGCAACTAGTCATTTTCTCTTTCTAAGCTTTAATACTATCGGTGTTGGTATTGTGAGAACAGCCTTTATTTGAGCTAAAAAATTGCCCATATGTAGAAAAATCGTTGAGAGTTCAGTTTTTAAGAGCAGGATAGTGTTCTGTGGTATACAAACTGTGACCTTAGCCCAGCTATTTAATATCTCTGTGGCTCATTTTCCGTGTCTCTAAATTAGGGATAATACCACTCATCTGTAAGGTGGTTGTACACATTTGAATGACATATATGTAAAGCAAGTATAGATGGTTTACTATTCCATAATGTCTCATAGTATCAATTTTGTCTTAGTACAAAGAAAAAGTAAAAGAACAAATATTTGCTCTTACCTTTAAAATATTTTTAGCCTCTTTCCACCCTCTCTTTCCCAGAAATCCTCTACTATGGAAGTAAAAGTTCTTGGTCAAGTCTGGTTGTAAGAACATCTTGTTTTCCATATAAAAATTCTTAGCCATTCCAACAGACACATGAAAAAGTGCTCCATATCACTCGGCATCAGGGAAATACAAATCAAAACCACAATGAGATATCACCTCACACCAGTCAGAATGGCTAAAATCAACAAGTCAGGAAATGACAGATGCTGGCGAGGATGCGGAGAAAGGGGAACCCTCCTACACTGTTGGTGGGAATGCAAGCTGGTGCAACCCCTCTGGAAAACAGCATGGAGGTTCCTCAAAATGTTGAAAATAGAACTGCCCTATGACCCAGCAATTGCACTACTGGGAATTTACCCTAAAGATACAAACATAGTGATCCAAAGGGGCACGTGCACCCGAATGTTTATAGCAGCAATATCCACAATAGCCAAACTATGGAAAGAACCTAGATGTCCATCAACAGATGAATGGATAAAGAAGATGTGGTATATATACACAATGGAATACTATGCAGCCATCAAAAGAAACGAAATCTTGCCATTTGCGACAACATGGATGGAACTAGAGCGTATCATGCTTAGCGAAATAAGTCAAGCGGAGAAAGACAACTATCATATGATCTCCCTGATATGAGGGAGTGGTGATGCAACATGGGGGCTTAAGTGGGTAGGAGAAGAATCCATGAAACAAGATGGGATAGGGAGGGAGACAAACCATAAGTGACTCTTAATCTCACGAAACAAACTGTGGGTTGCTGGGGGGAGGGGGGTTGGGAGAAGGGGGGTAGGGTTATGGACATTGGGGAGGGTATGTGCTTTGGGGTAAATTGGAAGAGGAGATGAACCATGAGAGACTATGGACTCTGAAAAACAATCTGAGGGGTTTGAAGTGGCGGGGGGGGTGGGAGGTTGGGGTACCAGGTGGTGGGTATTATAGAGGGCACAGCTTGCATGGAGCACTGGGTGTGGTGAAAAAATAATGAATACTGTTTTTCTGAAAATAAATAAATTGGAAAAAAAAAAAAAAAAAAAAAAAAAAAATTCTTAGCCATTATCTGAGAGCTATCTCAGTCCTTAACAATACTTGTAACTGGACATACTCATTATAATAAACATAATATCCATTAAAATATCACATTTATGAAATATAAAAAGATGAGACTGTTAAAAAGCTTACCTAATACCAGTATTAATTTTCCAATTGCATCAAAAAGAATAAAATACCCAGGAATAAATTTAACCAAGGAAGCATCATGTTCCCTGATTTCAAACTATACTACAAAGCTACAGTAGTCAAAATAGTTTGTTACTGACTTAAAAACAGACACATAGCTCAGTGGATCACAACAGACAGCCCAGAAATAAACCCATGCATATGTGGTCAGTTAGTTTATGACAAAAGAACCAATATATACAATGGGGAAGGACAGTCTCTTCAATAAATGGCATGGGGGAAATGGGACAACGACATGCGAAAGAATGAAGTTCAACCACCATCCTATACTAAAAGCAAAAAATCAACTTAAAATGGATAAAAACTTGAGTGTAATACCTGAAACCATAAAACTTATTTTTTTTAACTATGTAAGTCACCGTACAGTACATCTTTAGTTTTTTTTTTTTAAGATTTTATTTATTTGACACAGAGAGAGCGAGAAATCACAAGTAGGCAGAGCAGCAGGCAGAGAGAGATGGGGAAGCAGGCTCCCTGCTAAGCAGAGAGCCCGATGTGGGGCTCGATCCCAGGACCCTGAGACCATGACCTGAGCTGAAGGCAGAGGCTTAACCCACTGAGCCACCCAGGTGCCCCCATCATTAGTTTTTGATGTAGCGTTCCAAGATTCATTGTTTGTGTATAACACCCAGTGCTCCAAGCAATACATGCCCTCCTTAATTCCCATCACCAAGCTCACCCATCCCTTTCACCATCCTGCCTTCTGAAACCCTCAGTTTGTTTCCTGGGGTCCCTAGTCCCCACTCCGATTCTTTCCCCCTTCATTTTTCCCTTTTTCTCCTAATGACCTCCAAGCTATTCCTTATGTTCCACAAATAAGTGAAACTGTATAATTGACTTTCTCTGCTTGATTTATTTCACTATGCATAATCTCCTCCAGTCCCATCCATGCTGATGCAAAGTTGGGTATTTATCCTTTCTGATGACTGAGTAATATTCTATTGTATATGTGGACCACATCTTTTGAGGTACCACCTTATACCAGTTAGAACGGCAAGAATTGACAAGGCAAGAAACAACAAATATTGAAACCATAAAACTTCTAAAAGAAAACACAGGCAGTAAGCTCCTTGACATTGGTTTTGGCAATGGCTTTTTGGGTATGACACCAAAAGCATAAGAAACAAAAGCAAAAAACATACAATGGGACTATATTACACAAGCTTCTGCACAGCAAAGAAAACAATCAACAAAATGAAAAGGCAACTTAAGCATGGGAGAAAATATTTGCAAACCATATATCTGATCAGGGGTTAATAACCAAAATGTATACAGAACTCCCACAACTCAATAGTGAGCCCTCCAAAAAAAAATCCCATTAAAATATAGGCAGGAAAAATTTTTTAATTAAAAAATAGCCAGAAGATCTGAATAGACGTTTTTCCAAAAAAGACCTAGAGATTGCCAACAGATGCATGAAAATGTGCTCAACATCACTAATCATCAAGAAAGTGCACATTAAAGCCACAATGAGCTATCTTTTCACACTGGTCAGAATGGCTATTATGAAAAAAAGAAATAGCAAGTGTTGGCAAGGATGTGGAGAAAAGTGATCTCTTGTGCACTGTTGGTAGGAATGTAAAGTGGTGCAACCACTATGGAAAACAATATGGAGGCGTCTCAAAAAAATAAAAATAAAACTACCCTATGATCCTGCAGTTCTACTTCCAGGTACTTAACTGAGGAAAAGGAAACACTAACTAGAAAAGGTAAATGCACCCCCTGTTCATTGATGATTATTTGTAGTAACCAAGACACACATGCAACCTAAGTGTCCATCAATGGATGAATGCATAAAGAGTGTGTGTGTGTGTGTGTGTGTGTGTGTGTGTGTGTAATTCAGCCTTTAAAAAAATGAAATTTTGCCATTTATAAATGGATTTGAAGGACATTATGCTAAGTGAAATAGGTCAGAGAAAGATATCATATGATCTCACTTATAATGTGGATCCTAAAAAAGAAAAAAATGAGGCTCTTTCAATTGGCTTTTCTAAATCATGATGGAATTTTTATTATCTTTGGTTATGCTTTGGTAACTATACCAGATACCATACCATTGAATTGTATTTTAAAACTTGAAGTCTATTCAGTTTTATTATTGAAGTAAAAAGTTTTCAGTAATAATTGTTCCCAGATTTCAAATATTTTAACTCGAGTTAAAATAAGTATAGCAGTTGAATCAAATAAGTTTACTTTAAAGGGTTTTCACTTTAAAAAAATATTTGATCATATGTGCAGTCAGAATTCATTTCTTGTTCCCCTTCTTGCCCACCACCCGTCCCATTTCTTCTCATTGCCTGCTGTTCCTTCCTTATAACACTTCCCAGTTGTTTTCCTAGGGTCTTGTCAAATTTTCTCTGTGTACTATAATCCTGACCAAAGCAGCCCTTTGACTGTTTATTCTGCACTCTGCCAAGCATTGTGCCAGACACACCATAGAGGAAAGATTTTTTGAATAGATTAATACAGTTGACCTTCTGATTTCTAATTCATTTTTTTTCCTCTGTATTATACTGTCTTAGCCATTTTTACAATTAGGATCCACATTTTTTAACTCCAAAAATGAAGGTCACTACTTATACCCATATGGCTGAATTTCTTAAAGCCATTTGGTTTCTTTATATGTACTTTCAAAATTCTTAAAATATTTTTAGTAGACAGTCATCTTTTGATGTATTTGAGCCAATATGAATTAAGCCCATGAGGATTTTTTTTTAATTTATTACTAAATGAGGAAAAGAATTCTTGAAAGTTTGAGATACCACTGGAACCTCTGAGCTAGTTATCTGGCATATCGTTTTTTAAATGGTAATTTTTAACACTTTTTAAAGATTTTATTTATTTGACAGAGAAGGAGTATGTGGGGCTTGATCCCAGCACTCTGGAATCATGATCCAAGCCGAAGGCAGCTGCTTAACCAACTGAGCCACCCAGGCGCCCCTTAACATTTGTTAACATTAATTGACTAAGTTCTTGAAGCCTCTTTCAACTAGTCCTTTATTTTTCCACAGTAACTTTAACTAAATTTAACAGACTCTGCTATGCTACTAAATGTATCAAAATATACCTTATGGTCATTCTGCATTTTATTTGCCATCTCAATATAAAGGGACATTCAATTAATGTTTTCAAAAAGAGACAACATTTTAGCAATTTTTAATGCATTCCAGTGCCTTTGGTAATGGAGTTGAAGTTACACAACTATGTGGTTTCACTGCAGGAAGTCTCCAGTTCCTAACATCACCAGTTGGTCTGATGTCTAAAATGTTCACAGTTTGGTTAAAATGCTCAGTACCAAATGTGTGACTTCCACCAAGGAAGGTAGAGTCAAATGACACATCAGGTGGTCTCAAAATGACAATAGAGGATATGCTGAATCAAGCTTACTGTTACTGCCATACTTGTTAGAAGTTATTTCTCTGAGCATTGTTAAGAGAAAGGGAGGAATTTATAAAATCTTGACTGGAATAGTGCCTGGATCCATAGCACTTGGGTTTGGAAGCCAGGAAATCATTATAAAAATTGTAATTGGCTCTTTTTTTATTTAGTCATCAAACTTAACAGAAAAGACAACTGGAAAGTCAGGTCTACTTTTAGAATTATTGGATGGGGCACCTGGGTGGCTCAGTGGGTTAAGCCTCTGCCTTCGGCTCAGGTCATGATCTCAGGGTTCTGGGATCGAGCCCCGCATCGGGCTCTCTGCTCAGCAGGGAGCCTGCTTCCTCCTCTCTCTCTTTGCCTGCCTCTGCCTACTTGTGATCTCTGTCTGTTGAATAAATAAATAAAATCTTTAAAAAAAAAAAAAAGAATTATTGGGTCAATTATCAGTTATTTCTGAAGGCAAGATTTTTTTAAAGATATATATACTGTGGAAACTCTGTCATATTTTACTGCCAGCTTTATTAAAACTGCTTTCTCAATTTGCAAAGATAATGATTTCTCTTGTTATTTGAAAAGCTCTATATGTGAAATTCCATTTTTAAATTATTTTCTATTATTTGTTTTATTATTATTTTACTTCTATTATTTATTATTAGCCAACGTATATGTGAAATTCTTATAGTACTATTAGTCTACCTGTTAGTTAAGTTATGATTAGATGTTATAACACTTGAATTTCTTAGGATGATACTGATTATGGTAGACACTTAACATTCTCAAATTTCATGATAGCTGGCAAGGAAAAAGAACTAACATTTACTGAGTACTTACTGTGTTTCACAAACTATATTAAGGAGCCCTTACCAGTGTTATTTCATTCATTCATCACAACATCTTACTGAATAGGTTCACTTATTCCTATTTTACAGATGAGAAAATGGGGGCACATGAGGATTAAGTCCCCAAGGTACAGAATATAAGGTATCTTTTCCAAGACAGCACAGTTGGGGAGCCCTTAATCTATATTTCCATATTGTCATTTCTACATGTTCAACATGGTTCACTGCAAAAGCATTTGTCGGGGTAAACATAGAAAATTTCATCCAGTACAAAATTAAGGAGCATGGCCACGAGGAAGAAAACAAGCCAAGGACTATGTTCCCAATGGATTATTGGAGGTCTTGTAAAGGAAGGGTAGAGTTAATATGATTTCAGTACTCAAGCCCACAACATTCATTCATTCAGCAGTATTTATTGTTTATCATGTGCCAGGTACCCTGCTGCTGCACATACAATTAATTGGACAGGGACTTTGCCTCATGGAGCTTACATTTTAGTAGGAGCGACAGACCAAAAAAACTAATCTAAAATAAAAATAGGCAAAGAGATTATGATGTCAGGCCATGGTAACTATAGTGAAGGGTATAACCCATAGAGTTAGAGAACAAGTCCTTGGTGGGGAGAGGAGCAACTAAAACAGGGTGGAAAGAGCAGGTTTCTGCATGGAAATTATATTTAAGATGAGACTTAAAGAATTATTAGCAAGATGCGCTGAGGGCGAAGCAAGGAGAGAACTCAGGAGCAAAGACAGATTATTTCACATTCAGATTGGAAACATTAAAAAGCCTGACAAACCCTAAGTTTTGGTGGTACTGTGCAGAAAGAGTCCTCACACCCTGTCTAAGTCTAAACAACTACTCTAGGGAGCAATGTGATATCTAGTAAATTTGAAAACAATTTTGTACATATACTCTGGGGCAGTTTTTTTTTTTTTTTAATTTATTTATTTGACAGACAGATCACAAGTGGGCAGAGAGGCAGGCAGAGACAGAGAGAGGGGGAAGCAGGCTCCCTGCTGAGCAGAGAGTCTGATGCGGGGCTCGATTCCAGAACCCTGGGATCATGACCTGAGCTGAAGGCAGAGGCTTTAACCCACTGAGCCACCCAGGTGCCCCTGGGGCAGTTATTCTTAAAAGAAGTTTTAAAAACAATGTACTCCTTCTTACACATTTTTAAGAGGTCATAAAAACTTTCTATCATGACTTAATTTGTTGCAAAGGATGGAATTTCCCACATATTGCAAATATTGACATTTAAACATAAAATGATTACATCATTCTTTCAAAAATATCCAGTGAAATTGAGATCCCGTAACAATTTGGTACATGACATCACCCATTTAAAAAATACATGAACAAGCTCTTTAATAATCAGAAATTTCACATCATTCCTTTTTCTACCTGAACTCAGATTTCCATCCACTTCCCCCAAAGAATTTTATCCTTTATCTTGAAAGTCATTTATTGATCACTCTACCTTATTTCCTGGCAACAAAAACTACTGGTATAAATTATTTTTAAAAATATATTTACTTTGTGGGGCGCCTGGGTGGCTCCGTTAAGTGTCTGCCTTTAGCTCAGATCCCTGGGTCCTGGGATTGAGCCCCACGTCAGTCTCCCTGCTTGGCGGGAAGTCTGCTTCTCCCATTCTCCCCGCTTATGTTCCCTCTTGCTGTGTCTCTCTGTCAGATAAATAAATAAAATCTTTAAATATTATATAGATATAGATGTAGATAGATACCTTTACTATAACCATAAGGCCAGATGTCTTCTGAATTATTAGTATATAATCAAAACTATACATAATAAAGTTATGTAATAGACTTTAAAAGTTTATTTTTTAGAAGGGCATCTCTTGGTGATGTGGAACAGCTTGTTTTCTTTTAATTACTTCATGCAACTGAAGATGACTATTACTAGAATGAAGCTAACAGTAAAATGAAGAGAAGATAGGGCTGGTTGGGGGCTTACAAAGGTGCATTAGTGTTTTTTAAATGCATTATATCAAGTAGAATCTGTAATATTCCTTGCAAACTCATCTAAATATAGATAGGTTAAATGAACTTTAAAATGAATATAGATGTATGATATTTAAAAATATGTGGACAAAAGAATGAAAATATTTGAGTCTGATTAAGTGATTGAGAAAACAAAAAACACTATGACCGATGCATATTCCTTTCACTTGAAGATGTTATCTTCAATCTGTTGGAAGTAATGCTGAACTTTTCAACACTCATCTACTTTTTGTCTCAACAGATTTGCCTATTCTGACTCTTTTATATAAATAATATGTGTTCTTTTGTGGTTTCTTTCACTCAGCATATTCTTTTCAAGGGTCATCTGCGTTGAGGCACATACCAATACTTCATTCCTTTTTACTCCTATAATTGTTGGATAATAGTCCATTATGTGAATATACCACTTTTGTTTAGCTGTTCACCAGTTGATGGACATTTGGGTTGTTTCTACCTTTTGGCTATTGTGAATAATGCTGCTATAAACATTCATGTACAATTTTTTTTACCTGTTTTTTATTTTTCTTAGTATATACTGATGAGTGATATTACTGGGTATCATAATAACTCTGTTGAATTGTTTGAGAAACTGGCCATTTTCCACATCATCTTGGTGGTGCCACATCTTACATTCTCACTAGCAGTATGTAATGGATCTCGTTTCTCCACATCCAAGCTAGCAATTGTTATTATCTGATTTTTTATTATACCCATCCTCCTGGGTACAGAGAATCTCACTGTGTGGTATCTTACGGTTTTGATTTGCATTTTCTTCATGACTAATGATGTCAAGCACCTTTTCATATGCCTACTGAGCATTCATATATCTACTTTGGAGAAATATCTATTAAGATCTTTTGCCTGTTGTGTAAATGGGTTGTCCTTTTATTGTTGAATTGTGTTTTTTTTTTTAAATATATTCTAGATGCAAGTCCCTGATTAGATATTTGATTTGCACATATTGTCTCCCATTCTGCTGATGGCATTTTCATGTTTGGCATAGCATCTATTGAAGCACAGAAGTTTGTAATTCTGATATGGTCTAATCTATCTACTTTTTTTTATTACTTGTGCTTTGGCGTCATAGCTAAGAAACTATTGCCAAATGTGAGGCCATGAAGAGTTAACTCTACATTTTCTTACTTAAGAAATAAACAGTTTAGCTTATTTCAGACTTCGGTTCATTTTAAATTCATTTTGTATATAATCTCATATAAATTTCCTTTTGTATGTGACTGTCCAGTTGTCCTAGCACCATTTGTTGAAAAGACTCTTCTTTCCTCCATCGAATGATCTTTGCACTTTGTCAAAAATCAGTTGACCATAGACACACTGAAACAACAGACTCACCTGTTAAACTAACTCTGGAAATGACCTGAAGATTGGTGGACAGACTTCACACAGCCAGTTATAGAGAAAAGACTGCATCAGATACATGGCTGGGAGAAACTGACATTAATACAATAATAGTAGGGGACTTTAACTCCCCATTTATGTCAATGAATATGTTATCCAGAGAGAAAATAAGGGAACAGTGGCTTTGAATGACACACTAAATCAGATGGACCTAACAGATGTATACGGAACATTCCCTCCAAACACAGCGGAATACATGTTCTTTTCAAGTGCACATGGTACATTATTTAGGATAGATCATATGTCAGCGTACAAAACAAGTCTAAAAAAATTTAAAAGGACTGAAATCTTATGAAGCATCTCTTCTACCCACAACTGTTGAAATTAGACATCAATTATAAGAAAACTGGAAAAAAATACAAACACATGCAGGCTAAACAACATACTACTAAACAACCAGTGGATCAATGAAGAGATCGAAGAGGAAATTTAAAAAAAAAAACAAAAAAACAAACAAACAAAAAAACATGGAGACAAATGAAAATGAAAGCACAAAGATCCAAAATCTTTGGGACACAGCAAAAACAGGTCTAAGAGGCAAGTTTATTGCAATACAGGTGTATCTCAAGAGATAAGATTAGGTTGTTCACTTGAGATTTTTCTTAACAACTAAAGGAACTAGAAAAAGAAGAACAAACAAACCCCAAAACTAGTAATAATAAGGGAATAATAAAGATTATCATGGAGATGTGTGAAATAGAGACTTAAATAATAGGAAAGATCAGTGAAACCAAGAGATGGTTCTTTGAATAGATCCACAAAATTGACAAACCTTTAGCCAGTCTCATCAAGAAAAAAGAGAGAGGACTCAAATCAGAAATAAAGGAGGGAAAATAACAACTGACACCACAGAAATACAGAAGATTATGAGAGAATGTTATAAAAAATTATATGGCAACAAATTTGACAACCTAGAAGAAACTGAGAAATTCTGAGGAACATACAATCTTCCAAAACTGAATCAGGAAGAAACAGAAAATCTGAACAAACGGATTACTTACTAGTAATGAAATTGAATCAGTAATCAAAAAAACTCCCAACAAAAATCCAAGACCAAATCGCTTCACAAGGGGATTTCTACCAAATATTAAAAGAAGAGTTAATACCTATTCTTCTCAAACTATTCCAAAAACTAGAAGAGGAAGGAAAGCTTCCAAATTCATTTCTGTGAGGCCAGCATTACCCCTAATACCAAACCAGACAAAGACACTATAAAAAAAGAAAATTACAGGCCAATATCTTTGATGAACATAAATGTGAAAATCCTCAACAAAATATTAACAAATGAAATTCAACTATACATTAAAAGGATCATTCACCACAATCAAATGGAATTTATTCCAGGGATGCAAGGGTGGTTTGTATTTGCAAATCAATCATTATGATACATCACATGACCAAAGGGAAGGATATAAACCATATGATCATTTCAATAGATGCAGAAAAAACATCTGATAAAATACAACATCCACCAATGATTAAAAATTCTCAACAAAATGAGTTTATAGTAAACATACCTCAACATAAGAAAGATTATTGATGACAGACCCACAGCTAACATCATACTCAGTGGTGAAAATTGAGAGCTAGGATTAGGAACAAAGCAAGAATGTCCACTCTTACCACTTTTATTCAGCATAGCACTGGAAGTCCTAGCCACAACAGTCAGCCAAGAAAAGGGAAAAATGACATCTGAATTGGTTAGGAAGAAGTGAAATATTCACTATTTGCAGATGACATGATTCCATATGTAGAAAACCCTAAAGACTCCACCAAAACACTACTGGAACTGAGAAGTGAATTCAGTAAAGTTGCAAGATACAAAATTAATATACAAAAATCAGTTGCATTGCTATACACTAATAATGAAGTAGTAAAAAGAGAAATTAGGAAAATAATCCTATGTGCAACTGCACCAAAAAGAATTAAATACCTAGAAATTTAAATGTATTGATGTAGGAACATTAGGAGGCAAGAATATACAATGGGGAATATACAGTCTCTTCAGTAAATGGTGCTGGGAAAACTAGACAGCTACATGCAAAGGAATGAAACTGGACTACTTTCTTAAACCATACACAAGTATTGTGATGAGCACTGGATCTTATACACAACTGATGAATCATTGAACACTACATCAAAAACTCATGATGTACTATATGTTGGCTAACTGAACATAATAATATAATAACTCAAAATGGACTGAAGACTTAAATGTGAGACCTGAAACCATAAAACTCCTAATAGAAAGCATGGGTGATAATCTCTTAGACATCTGCCTCAACAACTTATTTATGGATAGGTCTTCTCAGGCAATGGAAACAAAAGGAAAAATAAACTATAGGAACTACACCAAAATAAAAACTTTTGCACAGCAAAGGAAACCATCAACAAAACAAAAAAACAACTTAGTGAATGGGAGAAGATATTTGCAAATGATATCTGACAAAGGGCTAAAACCAAAATATATAAAGAACTTCTATAACTTAACACCAAAAAGAAAGAAAAGAAAAACAAGTACTCTCATTAAAAGTGGGAAGAGGAAGGGTGTCTGGGTAGCTCAGTTGGCTTAGCATCAGACTCTTAATTTAGATTGATTTAGGCTCAGGTTGTGATCTCAGGGTCCTGTTCTTACGGTACTGAGATCGAGCTCCGCAATGGCTCTGTGCTGGAGCCTACTCAAGATTCTCTCTCCCTCCCCGGCACCCCACGTGTATTCTTGCATTTGTTCTCTCTTTCTCTCTCTCTCTCTCGCAAAAGAAAACAAAGTGGGCAGCAGAGACCTGAATAGACATTTTTCCACAGAAGACATACAGATAGCTCACAAACACATGAAAAGATGTACAACATCACTAATCTTCAGGGCAAATCAAAACCACAGTTAGCTATCACCTAACCCCTGTAAGAATGGCTAGAATCAAAAAGACTAGAAATAACAAGTGTTGGCCAGGATGTGGAGAAAAAAGAACTTCTTGTGCACTGTTGGTGGGAATGTCAATTAGTGCTGCCATTATGGAAAACAGTATGGAGTTTCCTCAAAAAATTAATAATGGGGTTATCATATGCCAGTATTTTCACTATTGGGTATTTTACCCAAATAAAGTAAAAACACTAATTTGAAAAGATATATGCATCTCTGTGTTTACCACAGCATTATTTACAGTATCCATCCTATCGAAGCAACCTAATTGTCCATCAATAGATGAATGCATAAAGATGTTGGCTGTGTGTGTGTGTGTGTGAGAGAGAGAGAGAGAGAGAGAGAGAGAAATCTTGCCATTTTCAACAATGTGGATGAACCTAGAGGGTATTATCCTAAGTGAAATAAATCAGAAAACAAAAACAAATACCATATGATTTCCCTCATATGTGGAATCTAAACAAAACAAAAATACTTCCGGTTAGGGACATTGGGGAAGGTACATGCTATGGTGAGTGCTGTGAAGTGTGTAAATCTGGCGATTCACAGACCTGTACCCCTGGGGCTAATAATACATTATATGTTAATTTAAAAAATTAAAAAATACTTCCTTTTGTCTTGAATTGATTTTCACATTTAAAATGTCTTTATCACATTGCTAAGAATTCTTTTTTTGTTGTTGGTTTAGTTTTTACTTTAATTCTAGTTAGTTACCATATAGTGTTAGAATAGTTTCAGGTGTACGATCTAGTGATTCAACAATTCCATACATCACCCTGTGCTCTTCATGACCAGTGCGCTGCTTAATCCCCATCATCCTATTGCACCCATCCCCCCACTCCACCCTCCTCCTCTGGTAACCATCAGTTTGTTTTCTGTAGTTAAAAGTCTCTTGGTTTCTCTCCGTCCCTCTCTCCCTCCCTTTCCCTTTGGTCAAAAACAGACTCTTATGTACAGAAAACACACTGGTAGTTGCCTGAGAGGAGGTGGGGGGGGTGGGCAAGTAGAGATGTAAGAGGTGCAAATTTCCAGTTATAAAATAAATAAGTCATAGAGATGAAAAGTACAACACAGGGAATATAGTCAATAATATTATAATAGTAAAAATGTGACAGATGATGACTATACTTGTGGTGATGAGTGTGGAATAATTTTGAGAAATGGTGAATCAATACATTGTATACCTGAAATTAATACAGCATTGTGTGTCAATTATACTTAAATAAAAAAATAAAAGTTAGGCACCTATAAAAGTAGTTCATCATAGACACATATGTTATTTCTGGACTTTTAATTCTATTCCATTGATACATGTCTGTCCTTATGCCATTACCACATATCTTAGTTACTGTTGCTTTATAAGTTTTGAAATCAGAAAATGTAAGCCCTCCAACGTTGTTCTTTAATTTTAAAGATTATTTGGCAGTTCTGGGTATTTGGGAATTCCATATGAATTTTAGGACCAGCTTATCAATTTCTACGAAGAAATCAGCTGGGACTCTGATAGGAATTGCATTGATTCTATATATGAATTTTTAGAATACAGCCATCTTAATAATGTCATATTCTGATTCATAAACATGAAGTGTTTTTCCATTTAGATTTTTTTAAAATGTCAACAGTGTTTTATAGTTTTCAGAGTATAAGTTTTAAATTTATTTCTAAATATTTTACTGTTTGATGCTACTGTAAATGAACTGTTAGCTTCATTTTTAGATTATGTATTGCACATGTATAGAAATACAAATATATTGATCTTGTATCCTTCAACCTCGCTGAACTTATGAGTTCTAATAGTATTTTAATGGATTTTTTAATATTTTTTCTACATGCAGGTTCATGTCATTTACATATAGAGATAGCATCCAGATTAGAAAGAAATAAAACTACCTATTATTTATTTTAAAAATCTATTATTGATTCATTGCCTAATTGCTCTGGCTAGAACATCTAATATGTTCAACAGAAGTGGCAAAAGTGGACATCCTTGTCTTGTTCCCAGTCTTAGGGGGAAAGCATATGGTCTTTCATTGTGAAACATGTTTGCTTGGATTTTCTGAAAATGTTCTTCAATCAGGTTGAGAAAGTTCCTTTCCATTCCTAGTCGGGTGAGTGTTTTTACCATGAAAGTATACTCGATTTTTAAAAAAAAATTTTTCTGGCCTGAGATGATCATATAGTTTTGTTATTCAAATGATGTGGTATTACGTTGGTCAATTTTCCCTAAACTCATGTAAACCATACTAGTGGCCAGTACAAAGTTCATGCTAGAAAAAAAGCATAATATTATACATATATTGTCTGTATAGGTCCCTTTACAAAAAAAATAAATAAATAAAATCTTAAAAAAAAAAAAGCAATAGCAATCATTTCTGAAGGAACAGCATAAAATGAGTAAATTTTTATGCAAGTGAAAGTATTTTTGTTTTCCTCTCAGTGATTACCTGCTCAGAATTTTAAATTGTTTTCAAACTTGTGATTTGCTTTTTGTAGTTGGTGATCCAGATATTTTTTATAGCTTTTCAAGCAATCAGCATGAAATTTATATTTTGAACTGCATCACTTTAATCAATTTTTGTTTAGGTTTTAGTTCAAAGCAATTAAACAAATAGGAAGTAAAAAACACACAAGGCCTTTTAAAAATTAACTGTAGGCTTTGAGCATGAAAGCACCACTTTCATTTGTGCTCCTCTGGCCATAAATAGTGATGATGTACTTCCCCTTTTTTTCTACATTTAAGGGTCCACCCAGAAATTTGCAACTATATTGAGTCCCGGAAATGTTCTCATTCTTTTTTCTTGTCTGTGATATAATCTCTTAACATAGTTGGTTCAAGAAGCAAGTTAAGTTGACCCAGATCACGTGTTTGAGCCTTTTAAAGGCAAAATATCTTCTCTGTTTCCTGAGAACAGATTGCAGCCCCGGTCCAGGCACCTGGTGCCTTCTTGCCATTGCTTAGCAAGTGCCAGAGGCTACGGGATGTGTGGGCAGTTGAATCCAGTCCATTCTTGTCACTGGACAGTGAGCCCCAGAGGGCTTGTCACAGGAAGTGTCATCATTATGTTGTCACTTTACTTTCTTAAATTTAACTAGAATATATTTGGTTAAGGTAAAAATGTTACTTTACAAATATATTATTCAGGCATCACAACACTGCTTTTTAGGGGTTAAAAATGTGTAAATAGCCTGTAATTTCAGGGTGTCTATAATCCACATAGCATATCCAGGTGGATATAAAAATGACAACGTGCAATATTTTCCCCTTGTCTTTGGTTTTTGTTTAAAAAAAAAAAAGTTACCTTTCATATTACATGCGCTTTTCTTTGTTTTGAGAGAAAAAGAAGGTGGGATTAGTAGAAGACTTCTATAACCCTTTCGGAAGGAGAAAATCCTTTTGAAAAAATTTGAAGTCTTTAGAAACAGTTCATTTACAAGGTATGAAGCAAAGTTTCCGCAGATTGTCAGGTTTTCGGGGCAGCATAGAATAGTGAATCAGAGTACAATCCCAGAGTTAGACTCAATTCTTTGGGTTTCAGTGTTCCTCATGTGTTAAATGGAGGTGAAAGTGGTATGTACTTCATAAACAAAAAATCAAATGAGAAAAGACAGGTAAAGAGCTTCGAGCAGTAACTGCCAAGTAAATGCCCATTTACCAGTTAACCGATGTCTGTAGCATTAGACATAAGTACACTGTTACAACCTTAAGACTGACTCAAAATAAAGTTGATAAAATTATAATTAGTAATACTAACATAATATACTAATTAGTATATATTAAAGCTCATCATCTTTATCCTTACTTCCATTCTCACGGGTAGACCATAAATTAGTTTCTTTAATGAATTCCCATCATCAGCTCACCTACAAAGTAGGCATGGGAGAGAAAATAGAAGCTCTCGGACTCTTGAGTGTAGCTTCCATACGTTTAAGAACACTTTAGGAAATTATAGGCATTGGTTTTTAAACCACTTTGGCAGTTAAAGCAATAGCAATCAGGGGCACCTGGGTGGCTCAGTGGGTTAAAACCTCTGCCTTCAGCTCAGGTCATGATCTCAGGGTCCTGGGATCAAGGCCCATATCACATTGGGCTCTCTGCTCAACAGGGAAGACTGCTCCCTCCCCTCTCTCTCTCTCTCTCTGCCTGCCTCTCTGCCTACTTGTGATCTCTATCAAGTAAATAAAATAAAATCTTAAAAAAAAAAAAGCAATAGCAATTGTTTCTAGAAAGCCAAAAGAAGATCTGTACTGGGTTCTGAAATTCTGAAAATCAACTGCCTGGAAATACCAGACTTTTGAAAACTAGTGCTCAGTCCACCATGTAAATGGGTGGGTCCCAGAGAGTTAACTGCTGCTGCTGCTTCCTTCCATGAGGCCTTTCTGTTCCCTAGTTCAGCCATCATGCACACCACACTGACCTATAGTGAAGTCACTGGTTGGCCAAAAGGGAACTGGGTGAGGCTCTTCCTTCTATCCCATCTTCCATTTCTATCAGCAGGTTAATTATGTTTACACTCTGACTTCTGATAACCAGGCATTCCCACCTCCAGTGAATTCCTTTTTTGTTCTACACATGCATCTCTCTCAGTTTCTTTCTTTGTACCATATTTTACCATTTACTCTACTTTGTCACCTTGCTATTTATGGGATTAAAATGAAAAAATCTTGAATGCAACTCTCCAGACTTCCTAGATATATTTCTAATGAAAATACCTGACAGTGCACCTAGGCCAACAGTCTTGAAAAGTACTCCAGAGTACCTTCTAGATTCTCTACCAAAGTTCAGGTCCTACGACTATATTTGGTTTCTTTTTTTAGCACTGACAATCAAAATAATTTTAAAATGTTTAATCTACCTTGTTGTTATTCTGATTTTAACATTAATAATTTCCTTACATGTATTTACTGCAAATACATAGGCTTTTATCTCTATTGTGGACCCACTGGCCTGAGAAAATACATTCTAAGTTCTTAATAATTATAACAGTGGTTTTCTAGGCCATAACTTGATAGAAGATTTGCACCTACATACACACACACACACACACACACACACACATAATTATATTATTTATATTTATATTATATATTTATATAGACATATATATGTCTATATATATTTTTATATATATATATATAAAAATTTTTAATCCAAAGTGTTTGTTTTTTATCATAATGAAGAGCAGCGTAAGTTAGGTCTTCTTCCATGACAGAAGTTCTTATATGGAGTATCACCTGAGGTATATGTTTCCTCTCAAGATATATAATTATCAGTTGATATTTTGTTTCTAAAGTTATATATATTAATTTAAATGCTGTTTCTATAAGAATTTTTACTATGCAGAAGATTTGAGGTGTAAGTCTACTTGGAATTATGGTACTTTATAGCTGAATCACCTGGCCCAACTATTTCATATTTTCAGGGGGATTAATTGAAACACAGAAAGCTCAAATAATTGGTGTAAGGTCACATGGTTTAGATGGAGACTATAGTCACTAGGACTTGGATCTGGTGCTCTAAGTCTTGCAGATTAATTTTCAACTTAAAGTACAAGTAACAGTATATATTCTGATAATTAACTTCTTTCTCCCTAAAAACTTAAGAATCCTGAAAAAGGATGTTCCTAAGAATTGAATATCTATACTAAGCAATTATTCTATTGTTCTTTCCAATGTACTTTCCAAGCACAGTGTATATTTTCCTTTTTTTATTTTGCTGAGGCATTTAAAAATTTTTAATATTTTAACTTTAAATTTAAAAATTAAGATAGTGAATTTTAAATTTTCCTGTAAATTTGGACATGATTGTGGCTTCTCCAGTTTTAATTGATTCTTAGCATTATTCATTCTATAGTTTGTTGGGTAGGCTTCCCCCAAAAGCAGGTAATGACATCTTATACCCTTAAAATAACACAGAAAAAGAATTACAGCATAGAGTTCCGGAGTGGGTGGAAGGTCTTAGAGATTATGGTCTGTTTCAAACAGGATTGAAATACCATCAATTACACTCAAATTTTAATCCATAAAATCCATAAAATATTTAATCCATAAAAAATCCATAATATTGGCAAGGCTTTAATTATGATTTTTAAAGCTAAGCAAAGTGTGTATTTTAAAAAGGTACATACAAACTTAATATACCTTAAAAAAAATCACAAAAGCAGGAAACATATTTTATGTTTCCCCTCACTTCCGGTTCTTGATAATTTTTCTCTATGTATGTAAATACTCTGTATTCCTATATTCACTGACTCCTTTTAGAATTATTTCTGAATTCCTACTTGTTGATTGTACTCTAGTTTAAAAATACTAAATTGTATGCTAATTTAAAAATACTAAAAATAGCCAAAAGGTAGAAACAACCCAAATGTCTATTAACAGCTGCATGGATAAACAAAATATGGTATATATTTAGCTTCAGAAAGGAATGAAATTCTGATACATGATACAACATCCATGGTCCCCAAAAACATTATGCGAAGTGAAATAAGCCATTTACTTCATAGAAATTTATCCTGTAGTGACAGGATAAACATTGTGTGGTTCTGTTTCTATGGGGTACCTAGATAGGCAAACTGATAGAAAGTGTAATAGAGGTTACCAGGGGTGGGGGAAGGGAGGAATGGAGAGTTGTTTAATCGGTACAGAGTCTCTGCTTGGGATGATGGAAAAGTTCTAGAGATAGACAGTGGTAGTATCTGCACAACACTGTGAATGTACTTTATGCACTGAATTATACACTTAAAATGGTTAAGATGATAAATTTTACAATGTATATATATTTTACCACAATAAAAAAATACTATCCTGAGTTAACCATAAAAAATTAGCACTCTCCTTTGGGCTCTGAGTATATACCTTCAAGGGATATGCCTCTTACCATTCTGAGTAGCCCCTTCATTCTCACACTGGAGTGGAGAATACACAGCTGTATTTACTTTTCCATCCACATCTATTTTGAAATACAACCTTTTTTTGCATGAGAGCCAAGGTCAAGTGACACAGCTCTCTACTCACCATTTTAGTTTGCCTAACATCACTTTTCTAGCGGAGTGCTGGGTTAGGTACAGCAAGGGTGGATAATCTGAATGGAATTCAATTAGTCTATTTTAGTAATTTCTGTACTCCATTTGGTATGATGCATTTCCCTTCATTTCCATCTCTATATGATAATGTATAATGGTGTATTCACTACTATAGTATTTCCAAGTGTGTGGCCTATTCCACACATCATATTCAAATTACAAAGAAAATAAGGCTTTTCCCATCCAATATTTTCCCATTTCTTAACATTTTTTTGTGTGTCCTGAGATTAGAAAGATCTTTATATACAAGGTGACCATGAGATCCTACTGATAATTGTCTTTGAATTCTGGTTATGGACATGGCAATTCTATGTACATATTTATGTCTTCATATAATAATGTAAATTGACAAAATACAATATTTTCAGTGCAAATTAAGAGCAGCAGAACAGATTAGCTTTCTGTCTTCAAACAATCTTAACATGACATAATTGCATTTTTATTACTTATAATATTTAAATGTTTATTGTTAAAAATACATATTATACTTAGGTTATGAATTTGTTAAATGTTCATTCCATCAAAGCACATGCCCAAAAAACCCCAGCATGTAGTTATTACTTAATATCTTTAGACTTACTTTCTTTTTGTGTTTCCTACTACTATAGTATGCTATTTGTTCCCATTCAGTCAATATCATATATGCTGTCTATTTATCTAATTATATAAAAAGGATAATCAAATGTTTCTATTTTCTTACCATCTCTAAAAATAGAGAGCATTCCATTTTTTTTCTTATTGTCTATGCAGACAGTTGAAGTGCTTTATTGTTATACAAAATGAAAATCCTTCATTTGAGTGAAATTAATATTTCAATTAATATTGAGATGTATGAGATCATTTTTCATTATTTTCCTTTGAAATTATCTGGAAAAAACATGACCATGTTGCATTTCATTCTAAAGGAATTGAATAGATATTTAAAATAACTAAAGCTGTATCAATGGGAAGTTAAGTAGAATCCAGTGTGACTAATAAGGGATATCAAATTCTTCAGATCTGTGGTATACATAATAAGCTTAAAGAATTCATGTACAGAAGCCTAAGCTATTGTGTAGTGGTGGCTGTGATCAGGTGCTGTAGTTTTAAGCTGTTACATATTGCATCCAGTTTACTATATTTAATTAAGTAACAAGATGCTTAGTTGTACGGATCCTTCGAAGTCTATTTCTATACTGGCACAATCTATACTTTTGGACCTTCATTCTCTACTCCAGATGACACTTGTCCATAGAGAAATGCTAAGTCCACAAAACAAACAAATTATTTCCCGTGACGACGATTTTTACCTTGATGGAGGGAGCACTGGGTTGTAAATTAGGTGACCCAGAGTACACATCTCTGCCAATTAGTAGTGACGTGACCTTAAACAGTCATTAAACTTTGAGCCTCAGAAGATGAGAATGGAAACAGTGTCTTCCCTATCAAATTTAACAGGTTGTGAGGCTCAAATGAAACAAAGTATGTGAAACTACTTCAAAAACTGTAGAAAGCACTAAACAAATATCATTTTCCCAAGATTCTGATTAAAACTTTTCTTATACCACAGATTTAAGTGAATTATGAAACTGATAAAATCATACCAGTAAGTTGTTTCATAGAGAATTATAGCATATTTAAGTTTTAAAAACCATTAGTTTGTTTTAGTTTTAATTCCAAGATCATTTAACATCTGCATGACTCTGTTTTTGTTTGTTTGGTGTGGTTAATATGTCTCTCATTTTGGCATAAATGGAGATGTGTGGGCAGTAGAAATTGGTGGGGTCATAATGTCCTAATAAAGGGCACTCCTTTTCCTCATCTGCATCCTGCTAAAAGAGCCAGCAGGCAGAAAAACAAATGTCCCCCTTTTGACTAATACAGCCTAGGTTGAAGGAGGCAGCTTCATGTAGTAGTGTAAATGGACTTCTGCACTCCCAGTTACCGATGTGCAGATCTGTGGGGAAAGTTGAAGTCAGCACAATGGACACTCTTAACTCGGATAACTTGCCTCCTCTGGTCCAAGTAGAGAGCAAAGAAAGAGAATTTCTCTAGGCCTCAGGACCTTGGATGTTTTAGTGTCCCTCATCTAGAAACATGGACCTATGGCCATCGTCCACCAAATGGGTAGCTCAGTCTACTTCCTTGGGAGAGGATAGGGGGGTATGGCAGACAGCCAAGGTGCCTAGAGAGAAATCCCTCTTTATGGAAATCAGAAAAGAAAGAGGTTTTCTCTTTAACAGAGGTGAACGGAAATTAAATAAGTGGAATGTACCCAGCCATCCCCTCTCCTACTCAGATCTCATCCCTGAGGCTTCCCTTCCCCTTGTGCCTAGCTAGTCCTGCCACCCTCTTCCTGGTCCTGTTCCCCACACCCCTGCCCTCAGGCATAGGCTCCACGGCAGCCCCTTCAGACTATACCAGAAAAACTGGTTCCTGGGACAGAAGAGCTGTGTAAGGCAGGTTGATGCTCTAGATTGAATGTCTGCCCCCAAAATTCGTATGTTGAAACCTAATCCCCAGGGTGAGGGTATTAGGAGGTGGGGCTTTGGGGAGGTGATTAGGTCATGAGAGTAGAGCCTTCATGAATGAGATTCGTGCCCTTGGAAAAGAGGTCCCAGAGAAAGCCCTGGACTCTTCTGCCATGTGATGTTTTAGGAGAAAGAGGGCAGTCTGTGAACCAGGAAGCAGGCCCTCACCAGACACTGAATCTGCCAACACCTTAATCTTGGACTTTCCAGCCTTCAGAACTGTGAGAAATAGATTTTGTTGTTTGTAAGCCACCCAATCTATAATATTTTGTTATAGCAGCCAGAGTGGACTAAGGCAGTTGATTGGGCGCAATTTGTAGTTAATAAAGTTAGCTTCTTCCTCTCTCTCTCTCAGTGAAAGGTGGGTCTACAATAAAAATAGTTGCCACAGTCTCACCTACATTGTAGCAGAAACTTACTCAACTTCTGTTGGGAGACACATTTGTGAAGTTGTTCATTTGGCAAGTCAAGAACAAGGCATCTCATTCATAAGGAAAGTAAACTAGTTTTAAGTTCTATCTGAATTTAATACCTTCCATCATTCATCATGTGGGAGATAATACAGTGAACAAAATCTTGTTAGGAAAAAAAAAAACAGATGTGGAAATGCAGCTTAACATAATTCCTGGCTTATTCTGAATAAATCTGAATATGAAGTTCATGAAAAACCTGAAATTATTTAGTCATTCAGTAAACATGTATCAATCACCTATTACAAGCAGCATTGCTCTGATTGCCAGGGGGAATGGAGATGAAAGCTATCGTCCCTGGCTTTAAGCAGACCATGGTTTTATGAGAGTGGCAGAGAATTCTAGTCCAGTATGATTTGTGCAGTAAGAGAGATATGCACAAGCTATTGTAGGAATACACAGGCAAGCACTGGGCCCAGGTTTGAGGAGTTACTTGGGAAGATCTTTCTGAAAGAGTCCTGGTGTGCATCCTGAAGGGCTAGTTGAAAAGGCAAGATGAAGGGAGAAGAAGAAGAGAGAAAGACCAATGTCCTCATTAAGGCAGAAGTAATCCAATGAGCTAAAGCTTAGAGCTTAAGGGAGAGCTGGGCATGATGGCGTTAATGATGATAGTAAATAGCTTGGTTTGGATGAAGACGTTAGGGAATGGTAATATAAGAAATCAGTCAGGTAAGCAAGGCCAGATCATACCGTATGTGCTACGATATGGAGTTTGTTCTTCTGTCCAAAGGCATTGAGAAGCATTAAGCAAGGAAGAGCATGTGTGTTCGAAAGGACCAGCGAGAGGGAGAATGTCATGTAGTTAAGTGTAGTAAGTATAATGTAGTGTAGTAAGGCCGTATGCAGCATTCATGACACGGGCTATGGTGGCTTGCATTAAGAGAAGAGACGGTGGGATTGATGAGAAATGATGGGACTTGGGGAGACATTAAAGACCTCAAAATCAGTAGGACTCAGTCATTTACTGGATGGGGGGAGCATCCAGAGAGAAGTCAAAGATAATTTAGGCATCTGTGTTTGGCAGTATTATACAAAAAATACTAGAAGAGCATTGGGTTGGGATAGAGCTGGGCAAAACTCATCAGGTTCAGAACATGTTGAGCTCAGTATTCCAAAAGAAGAGGTATAATAGGATTTGAACATGTGGGTCAGGAGCCCTAAGTGTAAGTCTAGGTTCGAGATGGGTGTGGACATGTGCACACACATGCGTGCATCCACATACTTACCTACTTTCAGGGAGTGGAGGGATGGGGCAGTAGGAACCAAGGAATTGTGTTGAGATGAGGAAGAATAAAGGAACAGAAATGAGACCCTGGAACCAAGGAATTGTGTTGAGACGAGGAAGAATAAAGGAACAGAAATGAGACCCTGGAGACTATCATTTCAGAAATAGACAAAAGAATAATCAGCCAGACAGATAGAGGCAACACTAAGTGGCACAGAAGCCAGAAAATAAAAACTCAGGGTGACCAGTCTTAAGTGCTACAAAGAAGTCATATAAGGTTAGCACTTCAGAACGTCTTCTCAGTTAAGCACAGTGTGATTCTAAGTAACCTTGGACAAAAGCAGTGTCAGCACAGGGGCAGAGAGAGAAGGCAGATTGCAGTGGGTGAGGAGTGAAACAGACAGCGAGTGTCAACAACCGTCTCAGCCTGGCTGTGAAATAAAGGAGAGAGATAATGTGGGCGTTCAGTGGGTAAAATGCCAGTGGGTACGAAAGACCTCAGCCGAATTCTCTGTAAATGGTGAATTGACTTTATAAAAGATCAGCAATGGGGAGCCACCTCCTAACAGATGAAGCCACGTCCTTGAAGTGTAGAAACTACGGGATGGATGTGGAGCGCTGGGGAGGGGTTCGATTTGGGTGGGAAGAGGGCAGCTTGCCTGTGGTGGCAGGAGGGAAGCATGGAGTGGTAGAGATGCAGAGTTTTTTGGGTGCGGTAAGTAGAAGAAATCCTCACCTGATTCCTGTTTTCTCTGCAGAGTGGGATGTTAGCCCACCGGCTGGCAGCAAGGGGCCAGGTGGTGATGTAGGGTGAGAGGAGAGGAGAGCAGGGGTGAAATGTGTGCTGGCAAGAACGAGGGGGAAAGCCTATAGGAAAATATGAGATTCCTGGATAGCTTAAGGTCAGAGATGATGAACTTCTATAAACTAACTTTTAAAAAAAATATTTCTAAAAAATCACTGGAATAGCCTTTTTTATTTCCCAGACCAGTATTAAACAGGATCCCATGCTGAACATGCTGTTTCTTGCTGGTTCCTTTCCTAAAATGCTTCTCTTTCCTCTTTCCACTGCTTCCCCCGGCCCCACCCCAGTTGGCTGTACAGAGTATTTTTCGGCTTCAGTGAAGCCACTTTTCCAAGAATGCATGGAACAGATTACAGCAGCCAGTGCCAGCCGGCTTACTTCCCCCTCTTCACTTGCATAGGTTTAGCTGGAGTTCTGAAAAGAGGAAGTCAGGAGGATTTGGGGGTTTTGTTTGTTTGTTTGTTTGTTTTTTAAAGAAAGATGGAAGAAGCAAGAAGCATAAGCTGGTGGAAATACTGGGGGTGAGGGGCTAGGGAAGAAAAGGGAACAAACACTGAAAAAAAATATCATGAGCCAAGTTGTAAATTGAAATGATGTCAGAAATCAGAAAGGAAAGGAAATCATAAAGGAAAAGAAAAGATCTCTTTCTAACCTGGCCTCTTAGTTTGCTACCCCAGAATACGGCATCCTCAAACTGGGAGGCCAGGCCATATGGGAAACAGGCTGGCAGTGAATTCAACCTTATTTCGTGCCTAATTTATCTGTATCAGTGGTCAGGTGTTCTGGGCTTTTGTTTCTTTGGCCTAACCCCCCGATATAAAAAATCAAGTCTGGGGTGCCTAGAATAACTCAGAAGTGCCCCCCCCATTCAAGTGCCACAAATGAGTGCTTGTGTTATGCAGGTGTTAGATTCTGGGTACGCAGGACTTGCAGAAAAGCAGCAAACAAAAGCAGCAAATTTCTTCCTAGGGAAAGGGGATTACTTTTTAGGACATGTATAGGTATAAGAGACAGTCCCCTGGCTTTTATCAGCTATCCAGACATTTATTAGCAACTAGCCTCTTAGAAATAAATAAATAAGGAGCCTGAGTACTGCCCTTAACTGTGCTGTTGCTTCTCTCACCTTCTAACCTCTTGTCCCCTGACGCTTCTGACTCAGATTTACCCCCCAAACCACCCCCATCAAGACGCTGATGTAATGCAAGCAGATACCAGCTGAAGCCAGAATAGAATGGATAGTTATCTGGGGAGATAAAGTGACAGTGTTGCCTGTTCGGGCTATTGTTCAAAGGAACATGTCTTTTATTTATAGATGTTAGAATTTAAAGGCATAGACAGCTAGAGCTTGACATTACCTCTTCTTACTGTAACTCGTTTCCTAGAAATAAGCTTTAGCCTATAGCTACCTTCTTTGCATGTAAATTGAATGTGTTAGATGTGTGTTTTATACCTAGTTTCATATTCTTCTAATAGGTGCTGTGACTGTTTTGGTTGTTTTAATGCTTCAATATTTTGCTTTTATTGGACACTATTTTATCTCTGCTTATCTGAGGCATGGGTTGCCTTAAAAAGCAGGAGGTTTAAAAAGAGGCCAAATAGAGGTGATGTTCATATTAATAAAATATTCATATTTTAGTCGGGTAGAGCTAAGGAGATGAAGGCTCCAAATTGTTAGCGGGTTTGCAAAATTGGCACCCCTTAATAGATTTCATGGTGGTTTGGGGGGCTTCTGTGCCAGGAAAAATGTAGTCTGTCCTCAAACCTGCATTTCCTTGCTTTCAAATACCCAGGAGTGAGGTTCACAGGATGCCACTAACCTTCTGTTGCTCCAGGGAAGTGACTTCATTTTTCTAAGCCTTCTCTGAAAAGTGTTATGTGCCTTGTATTCTTGGACTGTGTTTTCTTCCGAAGCTCTGAGAAGATTTTGCAGATTAAACCTCATGAATCTTTGCAGCCCCTCTGCAAGAAAGAGAGGAATAGTGTCTATAAGCCTTTTTGAATTATTTGAAACAAAGATCATAGAGTGTGAGGAATACAAGATAAACTTAGCCCATTTTTTAAAAGGTTAACTGATTAATTTTTATACAGACATAAAAATAGGTGATTAACTGTACACTTTGCTGGAAATTTATCTTCTCCCCCAGATTTAAAAAAAAAAAAAATCTGATGTGGCATACTGCTATTTAAACCATGTAAGGACAAACATTACTTTGAAAAAGAAGTATTAAAGCTAGATTATACGAAGGAACTTACATTCAAGAACATTGTCATAGCAGCCCTTCTGTCAACAGGATTAATCACAAAAATAACGAATATGCTTTATGAACGTAATATTTGAAGTAATTTTTTAAAATTTGGCTATTAACCGTAAGGTTAATTGATTCTTTTCTTTGTGCTCCATTGTGGTTAACATACTCATTCTTCTCTTTAAAGACCCATTTTATTATGCAAATGAAAAAAATTGAAAGACTGTGTGTGTAAGAGAGAGGGCTGCTTTTTGCCGGGGAACTCGTGCACCTGTTACGGCCCTCAGCCCCCACCTCTGCTTCCACAGGCTGCCAAGCTCGGCTGCGTGATCAGAGTAGCGGGTGTGGGGTCCTTGAATTTTGACTCACACGTTCTTTGTGACTTACTCTTGTTTTGCCTTAGAATTTCCCCCCTTCCAGCTCTCAGCATGCCAGCGGCAGCTGCATCATGGCGCTCACCCTGCTGCCAAGAGGGCAGGCAGCCTCCTTGGAGACGGGGATGTTGCACTCGGGCCAACTGTTAAGAGATAGATGTTGGAGTAATACGCCCAGCACAGCTGAAATTCAGAGCCTTCTAGGAGGCGTTTGGTGGAACACTTTGTCCATGGTATTTTTAAGTTAACTTTTGGAAACTTTTTATTTGGATAGTTCAAAACAAAGGTAGAAAGAATACTGTAGCACATGCCTGTGTACCTTCTACCTCTCCATTTCAGCCGTGGTCAACTTAGAGACCATCTTGTTTCACTGACCCCAGTGTTTCCTTGGGGTTTATCCAGACTACTGGTAGATTCATTTCTGGGGATAAATATTTCATAAATTACAGTTGCTTTTCTGTCCTTCAGTCTAAGATCTCTCACCTTAATGATTTTTTTCGGTCCTTTCTTGCTAATGGTAAAAGATAGTAGAGTCTTTTTTTCCTTCAAAAGTAAGCCAAGATATGCTATGTTGGCACCTATCCTATTTTGTAATACCGTCCCCTAAGTTTTCAGGGCTTTGTTCATTCAGTTGCCCAGTCTGTCCAAAGCTGTGGTGTGTGGGGTCTTCAAATGTGGAGCACTAAAGGTCACCAGGTGGGATTCTCAGTGTTACTACAGACTAACCATGTAACCTGGGACAACTTCCTTCACCTTTGTATGCTTCCATGCCCTCTTGTTTTTAACGTGGGACTGATACTAGTACACACCCCACAAAGCTGTGGTAGGACTTAAATGAGTGAGAACATTTAAATAGCTCAGACAGAGACTGGCACAAAGAAAGGGCCCAGTATATGCCATTGCTCCCGTCCTCCTTTTCCTTCTCATGATTTTTTTTTTCCCATCCCTCATCACTCATTTCACAGACTAGAGAAGTGAAGTAATACAGCAGTTTTATCAGGAGAACTTGAACAAGGAACCACATGTCTCTCTACTCCTTTATTATCCAAGACACAGATAATAACCCTTAGAAGTTGGGGGTCTCCAAAGCAAAGCCGTACGGGTAACACACCTCCTTGTTAGTGGGGAAGGTGAGATTTCAAGAATGTTTTTGTTTAAGAAAGGCGATGATTTGGCAGTTGATATTGGTACTTGATATACTGATATTATGATATATTGATATACTGTACACAAGAAAGAAAAGAAAGTTCAGGCAGGGGATGCTACTAATGGATAGATCTTGGGAACATTTGTGCATGAGATCAAGAGAGAAGGCAAGATATAAAAAAGGATAAGGGAAGATGATTTGAACCATCAGTGAATATCAGAAACAAAAGAGGGGCACCTGAGTGGCTCAGTCAGTTAGGCATCCCACTCTCAGTTTCGGCTTAGATCATGATCTCAGGGTCATGGGATCGAGCCCCACATGGAGCCCTGCATCAAGCTGTATACTCAGCACAGAGTCTGCTTGGGATTCTCTCTCTCCCCCTGCCCCTCCTCTCCGCTTGTATACTTTCTCACTCTCTCTCAAATAAATAAATAGAATCTTAAAAAAGAGAGAGAGATGGGTGAATCCTAAACTTTATCTAAAGCCAAGTGACATTGGCCATTCCTAAAATTATAATTCACTCACTTTAACATGTGCTAAGCATTAGTCTACTTACTTATGAATATCATTTTGTTAATCCTCATAGCAAGCCTGTGAAATAGGTACTATTATTGATCTCATTATGCAGCTAAGGAAACTGAGATATGGGGGAGTTAAATAACTTGCCCAATACAATAAGCAGGAGACCTCGGGTTTGCACCTAAGCAGTGTGGCTCCAGAATCTGTCCTGTAAACGCTGTTGTGCTGCTCCAAGGTAAACAAAGTCTCAGCGCATAGGTCATCTTGAGGAAAGCAGCGATAGCTAGGTGATAGCCTCCAAAGACGCTGGAACGGTGGCATCATTGCTCACTGATACCTGTGCTCTCATCTGACCCAGGGATCCTTAGTATTTAAGCCTCACTCAGGTTTCAGGAGGCAAGTTCTGTCCACTACACATATGGATGTTTCTAATAAGCTTTGTCATAGCAAGGTGCGGTTACATTGTTCTAGCTGCAGTCCTAAGAAAGTTCTCTGGTGTTTTATTTTCACATGAAGTTAAGATAACTCTTGCTAGGGATGTGTTTGGTTAATTCAAAGTCATTTACTAAACAACTATTTCTTGAAGGCCTCTGTTCTAGGTGCTGGGGATGCCTTGTGAAGAGAGCATTTCCTTTCCTACAGAATCTCCATGGAGTTTTCCTTTCTAGAGCTTCTCATTAGCATAACAACTGCTGTCATTTCTCTCAACTCAACGCAGCAAAGAAAAAATCTAGAGAAACCTCTCTTGACCCCACGGCGCTTTGCAGCCACTGGCCCACATATCTTTTTCCCATGGTGCTACAGCACCATGTCTAGAAATGTTGTCTGTTCTCATATTTGTCTTCACTTGCCTTCCTCCCATAATTTTTTTAAAAATTTATTTATTTTAGAGAGAGTACATGTGCAAGCAGGGTGAGGGGCAGAGGGAGAGAAGCAGACTCCCCACTCAGTGTGGAGCCCGACACAGGACTTGATCCCATGACTCTAAGAGCATGAGCTAAGCCCAAACAGAGTCGGTTGCCAAACTGAACAAGCCACCCAGGTGCACCCCCCATCATCTTTTAAACACAGCACCAAGCAGACTTTCTCCTCGAGATGTCCCCCCAGCTCCAGACTCTTATGAGATCCCCCTACCTACTAACAGCTCCACTTGGATGTCTGTAAGGCACTTGGAATGTCCAAAACATCTCATCTTCCTGCCACATGCACTTCCCACCGACACGCTTTTCCCATCCCTGTAAATGGAGAATCGAGACTCCATCCTTAATTGCCAAGCCAATGACTTTGGCTTCATCCTCGACTCTGCTCTTGCTCTCGCACCCCACATCCATACCATCAGCAAATCCTACTGGCTTTCTCCTTGATCGATCCATAATCCAACCATTCTCTCTCACCCTTACTATCACCATCTAACCCACAGTCATTTCTCATTCCCAGCTGTCTTCCGGCCTCCTTCCCTGGGCACAGTACCCTCCACCGTCTATAGTCAACACAGCAACCAAAGAAATTCTTTTGACATCAGTCAGAATTTATCTCCTCTACAACAATATGTCCTTCAAAAATTTTTTAAAGCTTACATCAACAACATGGATGAATCTCATACATAAAATGTTAAATGAAAGAAGCCAGAAAAGAGCTCATACTGTATTATGACTTCACTTAAAATACAAAATAACAGCACAGACTGTTAGAAATCAGGATGGTGACTGAGGGACAAGGAGCTGCTTGGGAATGAAAGCACCTGGTGGGCCTCTGAGAGAGCTGGTCACTTCTATTTCTTGATCTGAGTGCTGCTTGCTCACAGCTGTTTAGGTTGGTTAAAATTTAGCAGGCTGTGATCTTATGATGTACCCTTTTCTGTATGCATTTTCCATTTCAACAACAAGTTTTACAAAATTGCTGTTTCTTACACAGAAAACCATTCTCTTCTAGACTTAAAAGGAATTTATCAGGGGCGCCTGGGTGGCTCAGTGGGTTAAGCCGCTGCCTTCGGCTCGGGTCATGATCTCAGGGTCCTGGGATCGAGTCCCACATCGGGCTCTCTGCTCAGCAGGGAGCCTGCTTCCTCCTCTCTCTCTCTCTGCCTGCCTCTCTGCCTACTTGTGATCTCTGTCAAATAAATAAATAAAATCTTTAAAAAAAAAAAAAAAAAAGGGAATTTATCAGCGCTTAAAATTATGAGCCCCATGCAGGCAAATATCGTGTCTGCTTTCATCCATTCAACAACAGAGTTATTGAGCACTGGGCACTGGAGATACAGCTTTGAACATGGGAAGTGAAACTCCTTAAGCTTCCAAGGGGTGGTATCACAATAACTTATATACCATAGAACAAGGTCCTGATGGCTATGGAGAGGAAAAGCAGGCTTGGGAGACAGAGTTCAGGAGTGCAGGAGGTGAGGGCCAGGACACAGTTTAAAATAAGGTGGTCTAAATAAATAAATAAATAAATAAATAAGGTGGTCAAGAAGGGCTTCCTTGAGAAGGGTGTGAGAGAAGGAGCGCCTGGGCAGGGACTGGAGAGAAAAGGCCCAAGCCAAAGCGGGCTCGGTGTGCACAAACAATAGCAGGAGGCTGTGGGACTAGTGAGGAGAGAGCCAGGATGGACTAGTTAGGGATACTGCCAGAGAAGGACCCCGGGCCAGAACAGGGAGGGCCCTATGGGCCTCTGTAAAGATTCTACAGTTTTATTCTGCAGGAGACCCGGTTGAGGGGGTGGGGGTGGTCAAGTTTGCCTAACCTGGTTTGAGATAGGTTTCAGCCTGTTTGGAGCAGCAAGTCATTGGTCCTCATTTTTGTAAATACACTTCAATTTTGTATCCATTCTTCTGGGGTGGCTACTTAGGTCATTTCCAGTTTGGGGCTTACATAGAGTGCTAGGAACACCCCCCACCCCGCCCCGGTGCATGCCTCTTGGTGAAGTACTACATGTAAGGTATACCAGCCTTAAAGAAATTGAACAAAATAGATAGGTTCTTATTTGAATACCTTGGGCAATGTAACATGCTAGTTACAGCGAAAGCAGGCAGTCAGTTAGTACTTAGGTTCACATTGGAGGTCAATGTTCGAGTATGTTTTAGGGTATACAAGGTGGAGGATATACATGCATACATACAAACTATACAAGGTTAAGTCTATGCCAGGTGGAGAATACAAAGAAATGTCAAATAGATTTCTTGCCCTCAGGTACCCTGGAGTCTAGTTGGGGATAAGACATACACATATGAAACAGCAAGGATACAAACAGGAAATGCCAAATAATAACCCAGACATCTGCCCCATATTCTCTCTGAAGCAGGCAAGGTAACTTTGGACTGTTTTGATACAAGATTTTGCAGGGAAGCTGGACATGCTGTAGAGCCTGAAAGCATCCATCAGATTTGTGAGCCAGACTCTGTAGATGTTATCTGGGCTAGGGAAATAGCAAGAATGTCAATCTGTATTCAAGGGGGGGGGGCATGCGTGGTCAGTGTGAGTAAGAGTAGGGTTTAAGATTCATTTCAAAGCCTACTAGACAGCATTCTAATCTGGAAATATTTCTATATTCCACATTTCTTAATCATTTTGCTATATTAACGCCACGTTTACCATGACCAAACCTCAAAGTCCACAAGTTATTAAATGACTTAAATATATATGTATTTTTAGACTGGCAAAGAAAACTCACCCAGTGCAACAGTAGCAGGCCCCGAGATGGAAAATAAGGCAGGCCAGACTTTGGAAAACAACTCATTAATGGCCGAACTGCTGAACGATGTACCCTTCACCTTGGCCCCCCACGTGCTGGCTGTGCAGGGCACCATCAGTGACCTTCCAGACCACTTACTCTCCTATGATGTCAGCGAAAATTTATCACGGTTCTGGTACGATTTCAGTCTTGAAAATTCAGTGCTTTGTGATTTGTAATATTTATGACTATTTGCACCATAACAGCTTTAAACAAAAGTTTGCCTGTTTTCTTTTACCTGTTTGATATTCTTTGCCATTTCATTGCTTAAAGGTCCTCAGAAAAGCAAGGATCATAAAGCAAACATTATGTTCATTATGCTGTTTTTTAGAATAAAGTATATTTGTATAAAATTTGGGACTTAAGCTCTGCTTCCTTCCCACCAGATAATAAATTTAAAAATTAGGCTATCGAGGTTTTATGAAAGGAGCAGATTCCTTCCACCAATCTCTCAAAACAGAACACCTCAAGTTTATCTTAGGAGAACTGTGACAAAGAGCTTTTCTTAGTTACCACAACTCCAAAGTCTGTGCTTAGAATGCATGTGATTTCTCTTCTCTGATTTGGAGTAAGCTTGAATTAATGTTATTCCCTTTCTTCTTACACAATGTTTATGAATGAATTCAGGAAAAAAATGTTGCCAGTTAGCTTAATTTCTTCAGTTCCTATTTAGACACCGAGAGGGAAGTGTAAAACTTTTCCTGAAAAGCAGCGGTCGTGTACTGATCCACGAATGCTGTCCCTGCTCTGGATGCTGCTTGTTTGGAATGATACATGTGATATATTTCAGTTGCCCCAAACCCACCGCAGCCCTTTCCCCCTTGAATGGTTCCCGCGTGCCTGCCTTTGTTTTCTGCCTCACTGCTACTCTGGAGCGCGTGCCCTCACCGGCTTTCCAAAGAACTTCCCCTCTTTCTGCTTCAGTTGGCATTTGCTTCCCTTCCCACATATGTTCCCAGTTTATGAAGAGATCCACGTTTCCTTTCAACCTCTCTGCCTCCTAAAGAAAAACATCTCATGATGATACGTATTATTGCTGATAACACCCTTATTTAGAAATTTGTTGGCCACAATACAGATGGAAATGTTTTGCTGCTAGAAAAGCTGAAATCGACTCATTTCCAATTAGAGTGTAGGCAAAACACCTAACTATGACTTTTAGTTCTTGGCTATCTATTATTTATTCCAACTAAAGCAGTAAAGAACTGCCATTGGTCAGTAAATGGTAAAGGGAAGAAGCAAATTGTGATAGAGTATTTTCCATGCCATGGAAAATTTAAATCACATTTGTTTTTATCAGGAGCAATACAGTTTATTGATTCTGTGCCAAACTCTAAGTGTATTTTTCACAAAGATAGAGTGCCATAGCAAGACGAAACACTGTGCATAAAGGTACGTGAATCATTCAAGTTTTAATGTGTTGTGAATGTTTAATAAATGTAGCATTGTCTTGACAAAAATGCCATATTATTTAGAAGCACTGTCTTGATAAATATGCCATATTATTACAAAAATATGCTTCATTTACAAATAATGGTACCACATGAAGTGAATGATTACATTAAATCTTTACACAGTTTTCATAAAACATCAGTCTAGGAAATGTGACCTATTACTAACACAAATGTGAACATTTTATAGCAGTTTTTGTGAAAACATCCTTCTTAATACCCATGTTAATGTACCTTGAAGCTAAATGTTATGTCATCAATTGGTCTAATATATTTGTTAAACTGTCTAAAATACATTTCATTTATATTTTATGTCTACCATGTTATAAATATGCTTATATTTTCATTTGTCTAAAATAATTGTTATATTTAAATAAATGTGAGTTAAAATAAACCAATATTTTGATTATTTTCAGATCCAGAAAAAAGTGTACTTTACCTTCATATTTGAATGCAAGTTATTAATTCTTTGTGAGGCAAATATTTAAGTATATAGTTGGTACGAGACCACAAAAATAAGAAATTTCCACTTGTATGTGAACTTTAGGGAATAACATTGAAAATGGTTAAGATCACTAGTCCTGGTTCAATAGGACTGGAGGGATTTGGAAGAAATCACATGAATATCTAGCTCTAGAAAGATCTCCATCATCCCAAAATTTAGTAAGGGCTACTGTTCATGAAGTTTTTTTTTTTTTTAAGATTTTATTTATTTATTTGACAGACAGAGATCACAAGTAGGCAGAGAGGCAGGCAGAGAGACAGAGAGAGAGGAGGAAGCAGGCTTCCCGCTAAGCAGAGAGCCCGATGTGGGGCTCAATCCCAGAACCCTGGGATCATGACCTGAGCTGAAGGTAGAGGCTTTAACCTACTGAGCCACCCAGGTGCCCCTGTTCATGAACTTTTAACAAAAACATTTTAGTTTTCTTAATCCTGTACATAAATCAATGTTACTATTTTAAAACTGGAAGGAACATTAGAAATGAGCCAGCCAACTTCATTTACCCAATATAAACCTGAAGCCTAGAGAGGTTCAATGACCTAACTCACGTGGTTTAGTGATAAACACTGAATTGAATAGTGTTCATAATTATAAAAATATAACAAAGATGTATGCTCAGATGGAAAGAGTTCGGGCATTTGAGGCAGCCAGACTTTGTAATGGAGTACTCACTCACAAGCTGTGGGACTTTGATCAGTTCTCTAACTTCCTTGGTGTTTTTAGTTCCCACACTTGTTAAATAGTAACAGTATGCACCTTGCAGAGCCGTGTTAAGTTTTAGATGGTGTTTGTCAGATGCTTGGCAGCGTAAAGCTTGACATACCATAGGTGTTCTGAGAAAGGGAGCTGCTGTAATTCTCATTACTTACCACATATGCACACTAGACTAACAAAATGCAAAATGAGTATTAACTGAACATATTAAAGAGGCACATAAAAAATAGCAACCTACATTTATTATTGGTCTCTCCTGCCCCATTTTTTCCATAGTAAATACCTAACTATAAAAAAAAATCTCTAAAATATGTTGGTTGACTCTCTGCAATTCCTTAGTTAAGAATTCCCTACAGAGAAATACAAATCAAAACCACAGTAAGATAGCACCTCACACGAGTGAAAATGGCTAAAATTAAGTCGGGAAACGACAGATGTTGGCAAGGATGCAGAGAAATGGGAACGTTTCTACACTGTTGGTGGAAATGCAAGCTGGTGCAGCCACTCTGGAAAACAGTATCGTGTTTCCTCAAAAAGTTGAAAATAGAGCTACCCTATGACCCAGCAATCGCACTACTGGGTATTTACCCTAAAGATAAAATGTAGTGATCCAAAGGGGCAGGTGCACCTGAATGTTTATAGCAGCAATGTCCACAATAGCCAAACTATGGAAAGAACCTAGATGTCCATCAACAGATGAAAGGATAAAGAGGATGTGATGTATATATATACAATGGAATACCACGCAGCCATCCAAAAAACCCCACACGAAATCTTGCCATTTGCGACAACATGGATAGAACTCAAGGGTATTACGCTAAGTGAAATAAGTGAATCAGAGGAAGACAATTATACGATCTCTCTGATAGGATTTTAAGAGGCAGGGCTGAGGGTCGTAGGGGGTAGGGAGGGAAAAAATGAAACAAGCTGGGATCAAGAGAGAGACAAACCATAAGAGACTCTTAATCTCAGGAAAGAAACTGAGGGTTGCTGGTGGGGGTAGGGATAGGGTGACTGGATTATGGACACTGGGGAGAGTATGTGTTATGGTGAGTGCTGTGAATTGTATAAGAATGAGGATTCACAGACCTGTATCCCTGGGGCAAATAATACATTATGTTAATTAAAAAAAATTTTCCTACAGAACAATTTCTTTTCTCTTACTATAAAGCATCATGGCCATTTTCCTTAATACATGTTATCATTGGAAAAAGTACAATAGATAGAGATTGTACAAGTGCTTTTACTGAATCTTCTTTTTAGCACTGAAATATATTCAGGAAGTTGCATGTATTTTTTTCCAGCTTTCTTTAAGGGCGTTTGCATCTTTTCCTAAAAGCAGAATTAGATAATTCTGACCAATTTATTATGGTCAATTAAATTTGATTGACTGAACTTTAAAAATTGTACTACTAAGTATTAACAAAACCACATTTCTTGTTAACAGTTCTAGAAAATCATAATTGTTTTGTTAAGTAAACATTCAGTGACACCAACACTTTTCTTGCCTTTTCAAAGTAAAATGATAAATTGGAAACAGTATTAAAGCAATCTTTTCTAATATTCCCAGAATCCTGATCTGTTATAATTCTAAAGGACAGATACGGAGTAGCAAAGAAATAATCTCATTCACGTTATAAGACAGTGGTACATCAGACCTTACTCCCTTCCCTATCATGATGACAAATGATCACTAAATGAACACAGCCCTCAGTTACCTAGCAAAGAATGTTACTTTCAGAGATAATACATTGTCTTATTAATATGTCAGTAGTAACATTCACATGAAATATAAGTATATTGGATAGGTAGCTGAAGGATGTTACATCTTTTAAAGCCACTGAGAAATAAGGGTTTGTGGACATTATCTTTTGAGCATTTGTGTCCTATTACTAAGGGAATGACCTAAATATTATTGAAAAATCTGAAACACTCAAAATAAGTCTGACTCCACTGATATTACATTGGCCTGAAAGATGAAGTATTCCTGTGTGTCAGGAAAATGACTCTTTATGCCATATGGTATGGTTTGGTGCATCAGTGTGGGTGAAAAAGAGAAAGGTGTGTTGATTGATGTGTAGGAGCTCTGTTACAGTCAATGTAGCAGTTTATTAAACATCATCAAATAAACTTTTTATGTTAGGGGTAGCTTTAGAATTATAGGAAAGTTACAAAAACAGTGCAACGTTCTGATACACCTCCTACTTACTGTCGCCTACTGTGAACATCTTACATTACCACAGTGCATTTGCTACAACTAATGAACCAACTTCAGTACCTTTCTGTTAACTCAAGTCCACACTCTGAGTTCATGGTTTTCCATCATGTCCTTTCTTCCCTTCTAGCATTCCATCCAGTAGAACATACTACATTTAGTCATCCTGCTCCTTAGGCTACAAAGTAGCCTGTTTTTGATGACCATGACATTTTTGTGGAGTACTAGTCAGGTATTTTGTAGAATGCCCTTCAATTGGGGCTTATCTAATATTTTCACATGGTTAGACTATGGGTTTTCAGAGGTAAATTACAAAGATAAGTGCCCTTGGATGAGATATCATACCAAGGCTATATGCTATCAATATGATACTCCTGATGTTAACCTTTATCACTGGGCCAAAGTAGTATTTGCCAGATTTCTCCACTGTTATGTAAATCTTTCCCCCACTTTTATACTCTGCTTTTTGGAATTAAGTGATAAATCATAGCCCACACTCAAGCAGTAGGAAATTAAGCTCCACTTCCTTAAGAGGCAAAGTAGCTACATAAGTAGCTATGTGGAATTCTTCCACATAAGAGATGTTTCTTCTCTCCAGCTTATTTATCATTTTCTAATTTATATTGGGACTCATGAATATTTCCTTTTTTTTTTTCCAAATCTATATCAGTGGGAGTCAAGAAATACATTTACACCTTTATAAAAGGTAATAAAAGATAATTTGGCACATTTTACATGGTGCACATGAATACCATTTGTTGTTGGACATGATAATATATTCCATAATTTCCTCAGAATTCATCTTCCTTTAGATACATTACTTCTTAACCTGCTATGACTGGAACTGTATGCACAATAGAGTTTCCCTGAGAGCTACAAGTGTCACATTGTAGGTGGAGCCCTCTTTCATACTTGGCCTTTTCCTACCTCTCTTTCCTATAATGACTGTGTCTTACACATGATACCATTCTTCAGCAAGTGGTGTAGAGACAAGATTATAGTGTAATCATTTTCCTCTCTAAAGAACCAAGATAACTCATGATAGACAGAGTTCTTCTCTACAATAGATGACTTTTTTTTTTAGTAATCGCAAAAACAAAGTTGCAGCTCATAAGTTTCTGAAGAAAGAAATGTTTCATTTTCAACCTCTAAGAAGTAGTTTTAAGAAGCAGTATAAGGAAACTCAGTCTTCTTTTGGAGGGGGAGGTGCCCAGGAAACTCTTATTTTTACTTCTGATTAACCAGAACAGAACTGTGTGCTATAACATGAAGTTGATCTGCTCCAATTTCACTTGGGGAAAAAAAAAATCAATCAAAGCAAAAAGCATCTTATTTTGTCCTTGGAAGAAACCTGAATATAGTTCTTTGTCAAGAATTTGCCCAGTCCCAATTTTAACCCCTACCAAGGAAATAAATTCCTTACAATCAAAGGTAAGGCAAAGGATAATTGCATCCAGAACAACCCCGTCAGTACGCTAACTCTGAACCAGCCCCACAGACAGCTTTTTAGTTACTACCCAGGCCAGAGAGAGAGAGTCAGACAATAGACTGTTTCAGAGGTCAGTTAAGGAGACAGCCTCCCACTTAGGATTGCTGCCAGGGACGTACAATCCAGTGTCTGACATCTGGGTTCTGCAGCTGCCAAGTCTGCCCCTTGTGTGGCCACAGGTGTTAGCTATAACTCTGAGACACGTGGGGGAGAAGGAACAGGGAGGGTAATGTCGGTTTCACTGTGTGCATGTGTGTCCATATGTACAGTTGTAATTTTATCTTTAATCTAATTTTTTATTTTAATCTTTTCAAAGGTACATCATTTATTTTGTTTCAAAATTAATGTATTTCTGCATAATGGCAAAGAACATCTGGGAGGCTTACAAAGAAGAAGCTTTTGTTCAAGAACAAGGGCATAACAAAGCCAAGATCTTACACCTGTAGGGTTCACCGTACACTAATATGGTGTGTGTGTCATTGTTAGCTTCATTTGAATAGGCCTTCTTAGGACTGAAAATAAAGAAAATGGATGCTAAAAAGCAAACAGGCAGTTGGTCTAAGTTAAACCCTAAATACTTATCTTCTCCCAAAAGCCACCTCCACCCCGACACCCTTGTTTGGGATGTTCACAAGAATTTGTGTTTATCAATAGGTGTATAAGTACAGCCTGGGACACACTTCTTTATTTCACACTACACCAGCCATAACCATCAGTAAACACAGCTTAAAGAGGCAACACAGGAGACGTATCTCCTACTTGGGGGGCAAACCTAGAATTCCCCAGCTCAGGTAAGCATTTGAGGTTCCTAACCCTGAAGATATGGGCAGTAGCAGAAACAAAGATGATTAAGAAAAGGGAATGACACTGGTAAGAAATACAAAGAGCCAATAGTCAACAGCATTTAAAAATATAGATATCTCTATAGCCCCAGAATTAAATATACACTTCCTCACTTTTTTGCCTACTTCATAGTCTGAAATAGAATTTAATGGAAGAAAAGGAATGTTCAGATTTCATCTTCTCACGGAATCTCTTCTAAGGAGAAATGCTTGAATCCTTAAGCCAATGTTTCTCTACCTGTTAAAACCAATGCACCCTACGGTTTTGTTTTATTTTTTCCACTGTTTCTCTTATATATTTTACCAGTTAGGAACATTTTTGACAGGCTCTACTTTATATTTTCTATTACAAAGACAGTAGGTAAATTGAATATACTTTTTCTTTTTCTTTTTTTTCCCCCAATTTATTTATTTTCAGAAAAACAGTATTCATTATTTTTTCACCACACCCAGTGCTCCATGCAAGCTGTGCCCTCTATAATACCCACCACCTGGTACCCCAACCTCCCACCCCCCCGCCACTTCAAACCCCTCAGACTATGTTCTCTGAATATACTTTTTCAAAGTACAGCCCACAACCCCATTTCCCTTAAGAATCTATGCTCTCTTACTGACTTTCCATCTGACTTATGCTTGGCACATAAATCCTCGATCGGGCTTCATTGAATAAATGAGTGAACCAATGAAATAAATCATTAAATTATCTATAAAGGAGACTTCCCAAAAGCAAAGGAATAGAATTTCAAAATTTCTGTAGCTTTTCAGGCCCCAGTAAGTTCCCCAAATTATCATTGCTGTGTTTATACAGCTGAAAGTAATACCTAGTTTACCAAGCCTCTACAAATTGTGCCTTTTGTCTGTTTTGGGCATTCTCCATGTTTTTCAGGTTCTGTTTTCCTCTGCCCATAATGACTATGTATGTTCTCATGATGAGTAAGAACTGATTCTAGACAATACAGTATATTTTGGTGCTGTGTATTAACTCATTTGAGGTTTTATCTAGCTGCCAAGTTTCCCTTGTGTGTCCTTGATTATTTTTGCCTATATTTCTGCCCTGGAATTTATTAATCCTATATGACCTACCCTTGAAAAATGTCTCTTCTTTCTTATGCTTTCCTAGGCACGTCTGAATATTTCAAATGTACTTGGTTTAGATAAAGACATTTTTCTAGGATCGGGAGCATACCTTTCCTTTAGAAATCTTCTGTATCTCTGTCTTACATTTCCTACCCAATCAATTCTCTTCCATCATCATATGAACATGTTTAGATCCTTTCCCTCTAACTCCAGCTGTGAACTCTTTTTCCATCTATTTGGAGTCAAGTTTCTTGAGTGGTCTATTTTTGTATCTGTACTTCCTTATTTTCTGCTCACTCATTAACCCTCTGATTTCCCATCCTTGGTTAGAACCTCCACCGAACTGCTTCCTACGGAGCCACCCCAACCTGCCAACTGCCCGTGCCTAGTTCTTCCAGGCAGTCCCCACTATCCGTTACTTTCACTGTCCTGAAACTCTTCACCCGTGATTGCTGTGACACTTGCCTTTCTGGTTTTCCTTCCATCTCTGTGACCATTCCACCTCCTACCAGTAGCAACTGCTTTTCCTCCGTTCCACCCCTGAAATGTTGGCTCTCTTCTGTTCCCTGTCTTCTCCCCACTCAGTCATATACGTGTCTGTCTGCTACTGTTGACACCCAAACTGATCTCTAGCCCGGGACTCTAAGTTCTGCATCTGTCTACACAGTCCGCTATCAGACACCTCTCCTGATGCTTCCTCTCAGCTTCTTGAGCAAGACCAGGGTAGCTGTTGTTTGCATCTGCTCTACCCTCTTTCATAGCCCTCCTCTTCTGCATCCATTTTCTCTGAGGAATTCCTTCTTCACTCCATATGGAGTGAAGTCCTCATGGGAAACAGCACACTTGTTCCCACTCCTGGACCCCAAAGTGCCAGACGGACACCCTGACCGGGTTCAGTCAGCATCCCTCTTCCCGACTGATACTAATGGAAGCAGATAGTGGCACCTCTTCTTGCTGGTCAGCCCTTCTTCCCTTTGTGTTTCCAAGTCCTGGCATATCATCTGAGGCCCTGGGCTACAGTAGCAGGAAATTGAGGAGTCTATCCATTCTTCCTTCTTACTCTAATCCATAGTCAACTGCTGATAAACTTTTGTGAATTGTCATAAAGTCTGGTCTCTCCAACTTGTATGTCCTCTCCATGCCTACGGCTCCTATTCCGGTCTCTGTCATCATCATTTCTCCTAACTGATCTCCCTGCATCTACGACACTATAGACAGGAAGAACTTATTTAAAAACAGATTTAAAACCCTCAGTAGCTCTCCGGTATCCACTAGAGAACTGAAGAGCCTGAAAGCAAATAAGGGCCCTCGATTGCCTCTCTAGCCTCCTCTCAAATCTTGTCCCATGTGCTCTTCCCTAGTAAGCAGAACATGCCATGCCTCCTCAGCATGCTCACGTTCTGTTCTCTGTGCTTGGAATGCCGTGATCTTCCCTTCTATTTTTTTTTTTAATTTTATCGCTGTTTGTTTGTTTTCCTGGTCATAAAATATTTATTAAGGTTTACTTTAGGGAATAGAGTGAATATAAAATTCAGGATAACAATATGAAGTAATTTAATTTCAATCCTTTCAAAGTCAGCCCAGCCCTCAATGCTCTGCAGATGTCAACCCACTGGTGAGCCTCACTAAAAGCAGTCCAACAACTCCAGAAGAGGCTTTTCGTGAACTTTTCCAGCTAGAGCATCGGAATACCTTTTAAGTGCAAAACCACACTACACTTGTGCAGCAGCAATGCATTCATATGGTTCTCATTAGTCATTAGGAGTCAAATCGCATAAAAAACCCCAGAAAAAAACACACGATGGAGCTCACAAAATATGCTTAAAATTGAACCTGTCCTTGCAAAACACACACTGTAATGGAAGAAAAGACATTTTTTAAAGTACTGTGCACACTATTAGGAGATGTGTGCATTCCAACAATCTCCAGTGGACTAATCTGTGGCTAAATTATTTTACAAGGTTTCATTCAATTATCACCTCCTCTCGGAAACCCTTCCTTATTCCTCCTAAGCTGGATTGGATGTCCTTCCACATGCCTTGGCGATCCTTTATTCTCCTCTCTCAAGGTTCTAGACCACAGTATGACATTGTTTGACTAAGTCATAACTCTGTGAATGGATCCTAACCTGTATTTCCATGCTTAACATGATGCTTGACACAGTGTGCTTGCTTGATATAAGTCGGTTGAAGGTGCAAATCATTGAATTACCACCAATTTGAGGAAATGTAGAAGGTTCTTATCCCATCTACATTAGAATTTGCCCTTCAGTTGTGTTGGAAGCCTATAGGCAACCTTTTAGATGTTCATACTAGAATATGCCATTTCCTTAATGTTCCCAAATTTGTATCCCAAATAATTAGCTTCTTAAAATTTTTAAAAGTAGAAATGTACCTTTTGTTTGGTTAGCTATATCAGTAACAATACAATAAAACTATTTTGTAATTATCTTAACCTTTTAGTGTTGATTAACTCTTTCAATTTTGTAGGTATAAGTGACTATGACTATTATACCTTGGGTTTTATTATTTGGTTTTCTTTAATGTACACATAGAGGGAACTTTCTTCTGCCTTCTATTAAATTGGCATTGATAAATCTTAATTAAATTACATGGCTCTTTTAAATTGTGGATTTTTTTTAGAATTAAACATATAACGTAAAAATTGAATGCTTGATGTTTTAATGCACTGTGGCATTTTGTTTCCATGTAACCTAACCTTACTGAAGGATGTGGAAATATTAACCCTTTTTGATAGTGGTCTACATTCTTGAAGAATAGCTCATTTTACTTTTGAGGAAAAACAAATAATTATCTGAAGAAAGAAGAGACTCGATTTTTCATGCAAGTAAAGAAGGTTCTAAAATATTCTTTAACTGGTCCATTCATTTGGTAGCCAGTTTACTGCATGAATTCAACTTTTTAAAATTTCTGTAATGAATTATAATGATTTTGTACAATATTAGTCAGTGGAGTACCTAACCAGTGTGGTCACATTAGTAATTGCAACCTCTAAACTTCCCCACAGAGACAAAGATGCAGATTTACATCATTTTCAAAAAACAAGGAAAGCATTAGTAGCCAGTCTCTTAAAATTTTCATTCAGTCTACAAAAAGAGAAATAAATTCCAGTTATGCTGGCTAGCAAAATTCTGCATTTCTGTTGTCCAAATAACAGCTTACAAACTTTTTATAACATCAAGTAATAAAATATTTCATGAGATAAGCTTCTTAGCAGAAACAAGTCTCCAGAACTAAACTCAAAAGTACTTTCTTAATCTTTATTACCTTCCTATTCTTGATTAAAACATCTTGTTAAATGAGTATCAAGGGTCAATAGTTTCTTTCCCCGCCCCAGCTGAAAAACGATCTGTGGAAACTATCTCTGCTCACTTAGGTTTACCACCCTATAATTTTAAGTGACTCTAAGTTTCTATACTTGGCAATGTGCACCCATCAGAAAGGGACTGTAGGCATAAAGCCCTCCGTAAGCAAAGCAGTTGTCTCCGGAGTATGGGTTATTTCCATTCAGGCTTCTCTAGTGTTCCTGGAGATACACTTGAGGCATTATTTCTTTTTTCATGTTGATTGTGATAAGAGCCTCATTTCCCAGTGCACTCTATCACTGCCCCGCAGGTCGGAGACCCCTGGGCTTACTGCTTTTGTTGTGCCAAGGACAGCAGATGCGATATCGGCCTGGGTGTGCTTTGTTACGCCTGTTAAGTACAAAATGCCAGAAATGTACCTAGTGCCTGACAAAACATAAACCACAAAAGATAAGAGTTCTATCCTTACCACCTTTCATTCCAGAATATAAAAGAGCGGGTAGCAGTAACTATCAGGCTGACCACCAAAGACAGGTTTGACTCTCATGAAATGCCTGGTGAGTCAATTTAAATGAAAATCATGTACAGAGGGAACTGGGAGGGCATATGGTGGTAACTGGAGGAACCCAAGAACATTTTTTGAGAGCTAGGTTTTTGGGTTTTTTGTTTTTTGTTTTGTTTTTAATTAATAGGTATTCACCTGGCCTAAAGTGTGTGCTATGAAACACGTGATATGAAAAGACTAGGCGGGGTGGGAGGTAGGCCAGAAAGAGTCTACAGCACCTAGAAATGAAGCCATAGTCTCCTGAGACTAGCCTGGAAATAATGAGCTACTTAGTACTTGTGTCATTCCTGGCACCACTCTTGCTAGTAAACCTCATTTCCCAAGAGTATCCAGTCAGGCCAACGTCTCTACTGCATACTCCGCCCCCCACCCCATCTCCTTTCTACCACCACGGCACTCCTCTACTGATGCTGTTTCTCTTTCTTGCTCTCTTCTGTTCTTCCTATTTACATTCTACCCACCACTCAGTACAGCTCAAGGTCGAGCTCCCTCACAAACATTCCCCAAATGGGAAGTTCATGTACCATGTCAGAGCCCCAGTGGCAATCTGATTTTCTCATGGGTTCTTCCACTTATTTTCTGAAGAGATTGTGGGTAGATGAGTGAATCTTGACTTTCTAAAATCGTAAGATACATCAGGGCAAGCTGCTAATTATTATTATTTTTTTATTATTAAACACATTTCCCACAGCTGGTACTCCATAAATACCTGACTTCCAAACATTATTCCAGTTGTTGATCTTAAATGACTGACCATCCACGCTTGTCCCAAAGATCTGCAACACCAAACTAAGACTTGCTGTCACCACTGTCATTAGAGATTAATTATCGTTTCTTCCACTTCTTGCCTACTTGCTGTTTTCATGTGTTCTTCAGGATACACATCCTCCCCCATAGATCTTCTCCCCAAAATGTATCTTGCACCAGCTAAAAAGTTGACTTGCTACACCCCTCCTCTGTGGACAGACCTTTTAGCTCTATACTCTACCTTTCCCTATTACTTGGAGGGAGAATTTTGTTTTTCCTACTTAGAAAATGGCACTCTTCCTGGTACCAGCCATGACCGTTACTAGATGGAGCTTTTTTGTTTTGTACCTCTGTGAATGAAAACTTAGGGGCAAAGGATGAAAGTCAACAGTATTTATGAATCAGTTGTAAAAAGGACTCAGCAGGATGGGGGACTTCATAAGGCCTGCCTCTGGTTCATTGATAATTTAGACCAGCGAAATACCCCTGTCCTAGAGAAATTTTTGAAGATCATGATTGATTGCAGAACTGTTTCATCATCATCAGAAATGTTTGTTAAGCACCTCCTTTTTTTGTTATTTGCAACAATTTAATCATGTGTCACTTCAGCTTAGATTTGAAGCATAGTATTACACCCTTTTGAGGGGCTTAATGCATTCTGAGCGGACAGATAGAGCATGGAAGAATGGAAGGATGGATAGATAAGTGAAAATCTCTGTCACGCCTACTGATAGTGACTGACCAATGAGAGTATTGTTAGCTTTGATTTGTACAGTAGTGATCAAAGTTTTATGCCACTGAACCCACCTACTACTACATTCCTCCTTGGAACAAAAGACAGTTGACAGGGTGAATGTGATGAGAAGCTATTCAATGTAAGCAGTGATAGTTTTAACTTTCATTTGCTAAATCCTTCTTAAATACTAAGCATTGTTCTGAGTACCTTACTTTTTAATCTTATTTTACCTTTCAAAACTAGTATTGCCAAGAGGTGGAAACAATTCAAATTCCCATCAACAGAGGAACTGACAGACAAAATATACATACAATGGAATATTCATAGGAAGGAGTCCAATATCCATAGGAAGGAGTCAAGTTCTGATACATGCTACAATGTTAGATGAACCCTGAAAACATTATACTAAGTGAAATAAGCCAGACACAAAAGGACAAATATTGTATTATTCCATTTGTATGAAATATCTATAATAGGCAAATTCATAGAGATAGCAAGTAGGTTAGAAGTTACCAGAGACTTTAGGGGTAGAAAAGAAGGGATGGCAGTTATTTGCTTAATGAGTACAGTATTTCTATTTGGGGTAATAAAAAATTTTGGGAATAACGGTAATGGTGGCACGGCATTGTGAATGTAATTGTTACCACTGAATTGCATCCTTAAAAATGGCAAATTTTATGTTATTTAAATATTTTTTCCAAAATAAAAAATTGTGGAAAAACGCTATTATTAACCTAATTTGAAATTTGAGTACCTCAAGAATGTTTAAACAAATAGGAGTCACATATTCTAACCTAACAAGAAGTATAGGAGAAAGTATATGGCACTGATTCATGGTCTCAACAATATCTAGGCCATCCTTTCTTTAAATCTCGGCTTTCCCTAACAATTGCAACATGGCTGCTGGAACTCTACATATTGCTTTCATGTTCAAGGTAGAAAGATGAAGAAGGGGATGAAAACAGTCTCATCTTTTTCTTGTATCAGTAAGAAACAAAAGCTTTTCTTGTGCCCTCAATAAATTTCCACCTACATCTTACTGGACAGAACCGTGCCTCGGGCTGTCTCTAGCAACAAGGCACAGGAGGGCTGTCAAAGGAGTATCTAGCTTTCTAGACTCTACCAGGGAGGCAGCAAGAAGACGGGTTGGAAATATCTGTTAAGAAATGAATGCTATCTGGCACAATGACAAAAATGAGGAGCAGAAAGGTTAATCAGAGTTTCTCAACCTGGCAGTTGACATTTTAGACTGGATAATTCTTTGTGGTGAGGGGCTGTCCTATGTCTGGTAGAATATTTAGCAGCATCACTGGTTCCAGTAGTTTCCCCCTACATCAAAGTGATCCAAAGGGGTGCCTGGGTGGCTCAGTGGGTTAAGCCGCTGCCTTCGGCTCAGGTCATGATCTCAGGGTCCTGGGATCGAGTCTCTAGTCGGGCTCTCTGCTCGGCGGGGAGCCTGCTTCCCTCTCTCTCTCTCTCTGCCTGCCTCTCCATCTACTTGTGATTTCTCTCTGTCAAATAAATAAATAAAATCTTTAAAAAAAAAAAAAAAAAAAGAAATGTCTTTAGACATTATCAGATGTCTTGGGGGAGAGAGCACAAAATGGCCACCAACTGAGAAGCTCTGGGGTAGATGACTGGCCAAAGTCTCATTGCTGAGAGATGGTAGGGCTGAGGTTTGATCCCAGAACATCTGAATTTAGAGCCTTTCCTATGGGCCATTCTTCTGACCACCCTACGCAGTTGAGTAAATGGGCTTGTAATGAACAGAAGCAATGGGTCAAATGAATTAACCACAGACTGGGTTAATGAGACACCCATGAATTCTGCGCTGACTCTCCACATGCTTTTCCTGAGCACTTGTTATTTAGCCCCAACCTTTTACAGTTTCAAAGGTAATAGCAGGCATATGATGGAGAAGCAGGGATCAAGGAGCTGTCCCAGATGCTCTCAACAGAGCAAATTGGTTCCTAGGAAAGCAAAAATGTCTTAGGCAATTAAATGGTTTGTGGCCCTCTGAAACTCTGCCCTATCCAATAGATCTTATCTCAGTATTTAATTTCTCCATAAGGGAGTATTTAATTTTTTTTTCTCTTTTGAGAAGGCATAATGGAAAAACACATTGAGAAACAGTGTTGTAGGCTAAGGTACTAGGTGGAGCAAGGATTTGTTTCAGAAAAGGTGAGAAATGCTATTACCTAAAATGAGACGGTAGGGGATATCTAGAATGTGAATGAATGGTGAGTGGATTTTAGGAATCCTGGGGGTGTTTTCATTAGATGTATCCCTTTAGCAATTTTTCCAGTCACTAGTCACCCCAATTAAATCACTTTCATGTCCCTGTATTCATGAATGTAATAAACATTTATATTTATCTCTTTTTTAATCACCACATTAGTTTCATTGGGCTATGCCTTTCCAAGAAGTAAACTCCCCCCTCTTCCTCAGGTCCTCGTTATTCAAGGAGGTATCTTTCTAATGTTTTCTTTAAGGAATAAAAGTGTCTAGAAATACAGTTATGGTATTAAAATTTCTTGGGATCACCAGCTAATTATTCACACCATATAATAATATGGAAGTAAACAAGCTTAAAAGCCATAAAATTCAATAGATCTTGGTTTGCTCCCCTAACTTTGGGCAAATTATAGAATCTCACTGAATCTTCATTTTCTTATCTATGACATGGGCATAATGTTTACTTCATAGTGTTGAAATGAGAATAAAGGAGGTATTTACATGTCAGCCACTTGGCAGAGAGTCCAGCCTATAGTCAGTGGCCAGTATGTGGCAATTACTGGAATAATATCAGTAAATAAAACTTAATAGATTTTTTTTTCTTTCTTTCTGATAGAAAAAGGATAGCAGTACAAGAAAGGACTGGCTCAAATCAAAGTGATCCAAAAAGTTCCTCTTCAATCAGTGTTTGGCTCAGGACAGTAGGCCAGGATTGAACGGACATGTTCCGAACCCAACCATGGCTCTTGTTTAACACAAAGACAAGATGCCTAAAGTTCATCCAGGAGAAGGGCAACCATGGGCTCTCTTCCCCTGATATTCCTTCCTAGAGCTGATGCTGTCCAATGCTTAGTAACCATCCATTTCTCAACCCTCTTTTAACAAGTTAGGAAGATGGTACCTCTCTTTCCTATTGAGATTGTGAAGACCAAATCCATTCATTTATATCTATTCCACACAAGGCAGAAGGCAGCACAGTCCCTATCCACACAGAGTTTACATGCGACCCAATGCCATACGACCTTCCTTATTTCAAACCCTTTGCTTAGTGCTTAACACCTAGTAAACACTCAAGAAATAACAATGGTTTATTTGTTGCTTTGTTATTCTCCAAAATATATAAATTTTAAAATGCACTGTAACAATGTAATGCTGACTGCTGACCTTAGTAAGGGGGTCTTCATTGTTGCTTGGGTATCTGAAGTGGGTGGTTTGGATGAACCAGCTATACTCTTGGATACACAATTCAGTTTTCTACTGATTTAGGATAATAACGTGTTCAGAGAATACTTGCTTGTTAGGATGGATCAGGTAGAGATAGAAACTGCATGACTTTTGAAAGAAACTGTTGTTTGTACTTTTTAAATCTCTTATCTGAAAATTACTATTTGGTTGAGACTTCTTCCTTGAGTTACTAAAGCTATAGATGGGGTTTTGGAGAAGGGATGTGTAATTATTTTCCAAACCCTATTTTCAACACCTTTTCTAAGCTGTTAAAATATATGTGAGATATTAACATTAAGGAGATACAGGAAAATATTCCATAGCTTTATTTTATATTTATGACTTCATCTGGCTGTAAAGCAAATGCTCATGGAATATTGTAACAGTCACTTTTATATTGAGAGTCCTAGTTTAAAATCACTATAACAGGTACTACCGACGACTTTATTTGCCAGAAAGGCACATATTCTAGACAAATTTTGGCCTAGGGAACTGCTATTAATTCCAATACATGAAGAGTCACAGGATAATCTTACAAAATGTTCACAGCTAAGCATTGGATTCTGTCTTCTCTGACATGACTAGGTTCCTTCAACAATTCCTTCCTACACAGAAGTGGCATTAGACCTGAATTGTTGCTAGTCCCAACTATTTGATTTGGATATCTTAGTATCTTTGAAATATATATATTTATCTCTTCTGAAACATCATTTCCCTTCAAATCAACCTAATTCACCTCTTCTCCTGTCCCCTCATAGTATTAATTTTATCATATATCAGGTTTGTTTTGTTTTGTTTTTCATTTTCATTTTTGTTTTTGTTTTTAACTGTAAGAGTGGAATTGTCTAACTATAAAGGTGAAAGCTCAAAAGCCATGAAGTGCTAGGGCTAAAGTTCTTCCAGCACCAGTAAATCCCCCTTGTGGGCCTTTCTGCATACTCCAGTGCTCATTTAACAACCCAACTAGACATCCTCCATCCTTTAGAGGAAAGCATTAATTTTTGGTTTCCTGGCTTTGACATGATTATGATCAATTATTTCTTTTACTTTAGAATTTCTGGTTCATTTTTTTTTTCTTTCTACCTCATCCCCTTTATTCTAAGGCAGGGTGGGTTTGGAGATGATTTATACTGAAGAAGAAAAATATAGAGCCCTAAACTGAAATTCCATGGGATTTGAGGTAGGTTTCCTTAGATCCAGGATGATGCTGTTTGTCTAAATTTATCCATACCTTCTGATTTGTTGGATATGGTAAGGAATTCTCATCTTTCTGCTATTGGCCTTTGTGATCCAGTAGAATGAACAGAGATCCTCAGAAAATGTCCCTTAAATAAATGTAATAATAAATGTTCCTTAAAGTGTGTATTTGATCCCCATATTTTACATTATTTAACATATCATACAAATTGAGTTCTGCCTAGTAGATGCCAGTGCCTGGGCATTTGATCATTCTAGTTATAACTTCCAATAGGCATGGTATCAACCTAGCCAAAGAGGAATTATTATTTTCTTCTATAAAACAGAATTTTGTGGGACGCCTGGGTGGCTCAGTTGGCTGGGCAGCTGCCTTCGACTCAGGTCATGATCCCAGCGTCCTGGGATCGAGTTCCGCATCGGACTCCTTGCTAGGCAGGGAGCCTGCTTCTCCCTCTGCCTCTGCCTGCCACTCTGTCTGCCTGTGTGCTCGCTCTCTCTCTCTCTCTCTCTCTCCCTCTCTCTCTGACAAACAAATAAATGAAATCTTTAAAAGAAAAAAAACCAGAATTTTGTTGTAGCACATAAGTACAAATATAAAAGGAACTTTTTTTAAAAATTTTATTTATTTACTTGAGAGAGGGGGCATGGGAAGGGGAGACAGAGGCTAACTTCCCCCTGAGCAGGAAGCCCAATGTGGGACTCAATCCTGGGACTCCAAGATCATGACCTGAGCCCAAGGTAGATGCTTAACCTATTGAGCTTCCCAGGTGCCCCTAAAAGACCATTTTGTTTAATGGAGCACCTGGGTAGCTCAGTTAAGTGACCAACTCTTGATTTTGGCTCAGGTCATGATCCCAGAGTCCTGGGATCAAGCCCTGTGCCTGGCTCCCTGCTCAGCAGGGAGTCTGCTTGAGATTCTCTCTCCCTCTCCCTCTGCCCCTTTCCCCTCACACATGCACACATGCTCTCTAAAATAAATAAATCTTTAAAAAAAAGGAACATTCTATTTGAATTAAAAATCACATAATAAAAGCGACACTCAACATTTTAAACACACATTTGAAAAAATGTTACATATAGAGCTAAGGCTAAAGAAATACAATTGACCTTGGAACAGCACAAATTTGAACTGCACAGATCTACTTAACACATGGATTTTTTTCATAAATACAGTACAGTACGTTAATGTATTTACTCTTCCTTATGATTTCCTTAGTAACATTTCCTTGTCTCTAGATTACTTATTAAAAGGATAACAGTATATAATACATACATAAAATATGTGTTAATTGACCATTTATTTTATCAGGAAGTCTTCCAGTCTACAGGCTGTTAGTCGTTAAGTTTGGGGGGAGTCAGAAATTATACATGGATTTTCAACTCTGTGGGGTTGGGCACCCCTAACACCCACAATTGTTCCAGGGTCAACTACACGTGTTTCTCTGTGGAGTTAAATACTTCATGAACATTAGCTGTTCAGTCACTGTGATTCAAACTCAGTATTTTCCTAGATTTCAGTAGATCCCAACTTAAGCCTTCCAGGGTTGTCCATCTGAAGTTGTTTTTTTGTTTTTTTTTTTTAAGATTATTTATTTATTTGACAGAGAGAAATCACAAGTAGGCAGAGAGGCAGGCAGAGAGAGAGAGAGGAGGAAGCAGGCTCCCTGCTGAGTAGAGAGCCCGATGCGGGACTCGATCCCAGGACCCTGAGATCATGACCTGAGCTGAAGGCAGCGGCTTAACCCACTGAGCCACCCAGGCACCCTTTTTTTTTTTTTTTTTTTTTTTTTAAAGATTTTTTAGTCCATCTGAAGTTCTTTGAGGAGGTTTCTAGAAAGCTTACATCTCTCCCTAGAAACAAGGATCTTCACCTGCTGGTTCTCAATTTAAAAGGGAGAAGAATTTTATTTGCCATTCCAAGAATAAAGATCTATTTGCTTTCCTAAACTGCCATTTTCTCCTCTAACCTAAAACACACAGAAAGCTAAAAAAACAAACACTGTGATACCACCAAAACTAATCAAAAAGAAATTTCACTGCCACTTCTCAAATCACCACAACTTCCATGTATCTACTCTGGCTTCCGTCTGCCTTATTTTTAAGATGAATCTCCTTCCTCCAAACCCCTTAAACAACAACAACTCACTCAAACACGACATTACATAGTATTAAAGTAGAAATAGGAGATGGTTTCCATCCTTTACTGTCATTTTTATAGTGCATTTTATCTACCAGAGTTACTTAATAACTTAGTAAACTTGTCCTAAATGTAGCTCCTCATAAGGACATTAAGAACCTGTACTGGTGACCCCCTCTAAGGAAATGACAGCAAAATTCCCCAGAACGTTGCCTTCTTGGAAAGCCATCTAAAAGTTTAGTGCTGAGGAAGGGACACTGAGTGTTTGGCAGCTTGGAATGTGTTCCTCTCGAGAGACTGCCCATGTGCAGAGTTGGCAGAAGGGGACCTGGACAGGCATCAGACGCTCCTCCAGCCACTCAGAATTAGGGGTCTTGACGGGTGGGGAGCAGTGAGAAGAGGAAGCGGAAACTGGTTGATTCATGCTCCTCTGGCTTGTCTCTTGTCTCTAGGCACAGCCCAGAGATGCACCGGCAGGAGTAGGAGCAGCTGGAGAGATTGAGAAAGGCCTCTGTCCTTGCCATTCACTAACAACCAGATTTGGGGTGACAGGTGCAAAATAGGCAGGACTTCAGGCAGGTTTGGAAGGATCTTAATATTCTGAAACTTATTCTTGATTAGCACGCTGGAGGTTTGAATCATTTGGAATTTTTAAAGAAAGAAATATGTGGATTTTCACTGATCCTATGGGTGTTTTGAGGAAATCTTCACCCCCTTCTCACAATAAAATGCTTAACTTTCATTTTAATATCTAATACTAAACATTTTTATTTCCTTTTTTTTTTCTTTAAGGAAAGATCATTATTGTCTATGAGGAAATGATGGGCAATAACAAAATCTCTCAAAATCTGTTTTTAATGTGCTGTTAGAAAAAAATCATGTGAATTTTTTTACCTCAATCATGCTGGAAAAAATTTGTGGCTAAGGATGATGTGGAAAACTTCAACATTAAAAATAATGTGCTAAGTAATCCAAAAGGGAAATTAATTTTCGCTTCGAAGGTGTTCACTAGCACAAACACTAAAATAATGAGTGACTGGGCTCTCCTGAGAAAATGCCAACTGTTGCTGCTTCCCACAGGGCTGTAGGTGTAACAAGCTTCTCTCACTGCCCTAACTTCTGACTCTGTGTCAGGAGACTTAAGAAGGACATCTCTTTCAGCAATTAAAAACAATCTATTGTGTTATTATATACCAACTTCTCCCACTGTTTTTTGTTGTTTTTGTTTTAAGATTTTATTTATTTATTTGATGGAGAGAGACACAGCAAGAGAGAACACACACAGGGGGAGTGGAAGAGGGAGAAGCAGGCTTCCCACTGAGCAGGGAGCCTGATGCAGGGCTCGAACCTAGGACCCTGGAATCATGACGTAAGCCAAAGGCAGACGCTTAATGACTGAGCCATCCAGGCAACCCAACTTCTCCCATTATTAAGTCTCTAAGAATTAGCTGGTTTCCTTAACAAGTGAAACTGTCACTGCTATTGAAAAAGAATGACAGTAATACCAGGCAACTCAGACTGCAAAGAACATTTGAATTCATGGTATCCTCTAGAAGCAGCAGATATGATGGAAAACCCATTCACACCCAGATGCAGAGACCAAACCCCTAGGGGATTGCTTCACTGGAAATTTCAGAGGAGTATTTTCCCTCTTAGGCTTTGTAGCAGTTATGAAGTATGTGTAGCATAAATAACTTAAGTTCATCTTCCATAACGTCTCATGTTATTATATAAAAGGTAGAAATTGAAAAAGAGAAACAAAGGTCTTAAGCAATCCATTAGATGAATAATCATTTACTGAAAAATTAGAAATTGACTCTGGGAAAGTCAGTTACGGAGCTGGCTTGTTGAAACCACCTACTTCCGTGTGCCCTTCCCTCCAGGTTGCCTTATCTTCATGTCTCCTACCATTTAAGGGGCAATACAGGCATTGCTGCTCTTAGCTCCGCACCTCCACTCTTGCCCATAAAATTCACAAATATCTTCATCTGTTAGTGTTTTTCAAGAATAGTAGCAGAAGAGGAGGAGTCAATATGGCGGAGAAGTAGCAGGCTGAGACTACTTCAGCTAGCAGGAGATCAGCTAAATAGCTTATCTAAAGATTGCAAACACCTGCAAATCCATCCACAGATTGAAGAGAAGAACAGCAATTCTAGAAACAGAAAAACAACCATTTTCTGAAAGGTAGGACTGGCAGAGAAGTGAATCCAAAGCGACGGGAAGATAGACCCCGGGGGGAGGGGCCGACTCCCGGCAAGCGGCGGAGCAACGGAGCACAAAATCAGGACTTTTAAAAGTCTGTTCTGGGCGCCTGGGTGGCTCAGTGGGTTAAGCCGCTGCCTTCCGCTCAGGTCATGATCTCAGGTCCTGGGATCAAGTCCCCCATCGGGCTCTCTGCTCAGCAGGGAGCCTGCTTCCCTCTCTCTCTCTCTCTGTCTGCCTCTCTGTCTACTTGTGATCTCTGTCTGTCAAATAAACAAATAAAACCTTTAAAAAAAAAAAAAAAAGTCTGTTCTGCTGAGGGACATCGCTCCAGAGGCTAAACCGGGGCGAAACCCATGCGGGTTCAGCGTGGCCTCAGGTCCCGCAGGGTCACAGAAGGATGGGGGGTGTCTGAGTGTTGCAGAGCTTGCGGATATTGGAACGGGGAAGCCGGCTGCAGAGACAGAGCCGACAGTAAGTTCGCAGCTCGGGGATACCTTGAACCGGTAGCAGGCTCGGTGAGCTCGGAGCGCGGTCGGAGGTCAGGCAAACGGGAGTTACTGGGTGCTGTTCTCTGAGGGCGCACTGAGGAGTGGGGCCCCGGGCTCTCGGCTCCTCCGGGCCAAAGACCAGTAGGCTGCCATTTGTACTCCCGTCCTCCAGAACTCTACGGAAAGCGCTCAGGGAACAAAAGCTCCTGAAAGCAAACCCGAGCAGATTACTCAGCCTTGCCCCTGGTAAGGGCGGTGCAATTCTACCTGGGACAAAGACTACCTGGGACAAAGACACTTGAGAATCACTACACCAGGCCCCTCCCCCAGAAGATCAACAAGAAATCCAGCCAAGACCAAGTTCACCTACCAAGGAGTGCAGTTTCAATACCAAGGAGAGCAGCAGAATTCCAGAGGAGGAGAAAGCAAAGCACAGAACTCATGGCTTTCTCCCTGTGATTTTTTAGTCTTGCAGCTAAAGTAATTTTTTTCTTTTTCATTTTTTTTTCTCTTCTTTTGCTAAATTTTTTAATTTTTTTTTAAATTTTTAAAAAAATTTTTTTTAACTTTTACCCTTTTCATTTTTAACGTTTTTAACTAGTTTATCTAATATATATATTTTTTCTTTTTCATACTTTTCTTTATTTATTTTCTTTTTTTTAATTCCTTTTTTTTTCTTTCTTTCTTTTTTTTTGAACCTCTTTTTTTTTTTTTTTTGTCTTTCTCATGCCTTTATTGCTGTCTGTGTCTTTTTTTTTTTTTCAATTTATTTATTTTCAGAAAAACAGTATTCGTTATTTTTTCACCACACCCAGTGCTCCATGCAAGCTGTGCCCTCTATAATACCCACCACCTGGTACCCCAACCTCCCACCCCCCCGCCACTTCAAACCCCTCAGATTGTTTTTCAGAGTCCATAGTCTCTCATGGTTCATCTCCCCTTCCAATTTACCCAAAAGCACATACCCTCCCCAATGTCCATAACCCTACCTCCCTTCTCCCAACCCCCCTCCCCCCAGCAACCCACAGTTTGTTTCGTGAGATTAAGACTCACTTATGTTGAACCTCTTTTTATCCCCTTTCTCCCCCCTCACAATTTGGGATCTCTTCTGATTTGGTTAAAGCATATTTTCCTGGGGTTATTGCCACCCTTTTAGTATTTTACTTGCTCCTTCATATACTCTTATCTGGACAAAATGACAAGGCAGAAAAATTCACCACAAAAAAATGAACAAGAGGCAGTACCGAAGGCTAGGGACCTAATCCATACAGACATTGGTAATATGTCAGATCTAGAATTCAGAATGACAATTCTCAAGGTTCTAGCCAGGCTCAAAAAAGACATGGAAGATATGAGAGAAACCCTCTCGGGAGATATAAAAGCCCTTTCTGGAGAAATAAAAGAACTAAAATCTAACCAAGTTGAAATTAAAAAACTATTAATGAGGTGCAATAAAAAATGGAGGCTCTCGGGCGCCTGCATGGCTCAGTGGGTTAAGCCGCTGCCTTTGGCTCAGGTCATGATCTCAGGGTCCTGGGATTGAGTCCCGCATTGGGCTCTCTGCTCAGCAGGGAGCCTGCTTCCTCCTCTCTCTCTCTCTGCCTGCCTCTCTGCCTACTTGTGATCTCCCTCTGTCAAATAAATAAATAAAATCAAAAAAAAAAAAAAGGAGGCTCTCACTGCTAGGATAAATGAGGCAGAAGAAAGAATTAGCGATATAGAAGACCAAATGACAGAGAATAAAGAAGCTGAGCAAAAGAGGGACAAACAGCTACTGGACCATGAGGGGAGAATTCGAGAGATAAGTGACACCATAAGACGAAACAACATTAGAATAATTGGGATTCCAGAAGAAGAAGAAAGAGAGAGGGGAGCAGAAGGTATACTGGAGAGAATTATTGGGGAGAATTTCCCCAATATGGCAAAGGGAACGAGCATCAAAATTCAGGAGTTCAGAGAACACCCCTCAAAATCAGTAAGAATAGGCCCACACCCCGTCACCTAATAGTAAAATTTACAAGTCTTAGTGACAAAGAGAAAATCCTGAAAGCAGCCCGGGAAAAGAAGTCTGTAACATACAATGGTAAAAATATTAGATTGGCAGCTGACTTATCCACAGAGACCTGGCAGGCCAGAAAGAGCTGGCATGATATTTTCAGAGCACTAAACGAGAAAAACATGCAGCCAAGAATACTATATCCAGCTAAGCTATCATTGAAAATAGAAGGAGAGATTAAAAGCTTCCAGGACAAACAAAAACTGAAAGAATTTGCAAACACCAAACCAGCTCTACAAGAAATATTGAAAGGGGTCCTCTAAGCAAAGAGAGAGCCTACAAGTGGTAGATCAGAAAGGAACAGAAACAATATACAATAACAGCCATCTTACAGGCAATACAATGGCACTAAATTCATATCTCTCAATAGTTACCCTGAATGTTAATGGGCTAAATGCCCCAATCAAAAGACACAGGGTATCAGAATGGATAAAAAAACAAAACCCATCTATATGTTGCCTCCAAGAAACTCATTTTAAGCCCGAAGACACCTCCAGATTTAAAGTGAGGGGGTGGAAAAGAATTTACCATGCTAATGGACAACAGAAGAAAGCAGGAGTGGCAATCCTTAGATCAGATCAATTCGATTTTAAGCCAAAGACTATAATAAGACATGAGGAAGGACACTATATCATACTCAAAGGGTCTGTCCAACAAGAAGATCTAACAGGGGCGCCTGGGTGGCTCAGTGGGTTAAGACACTGCCTTCGGCTCAGGTCATGATCTCAGGGTCCTGGGATCAAGTCCCACATCGGGCTCTATGCTCAGCAGGGGGCCTGCTTCCCTTCCTCTCTCTCTGTCTGCTTCTCTGCCTACTTGTGATCTCTCTCTGTCAAATAAATAAATAAAATCTTTAAAAAAAAAAAAGAAGATCTAACAATTTTAAATATCTATGCCCCCAACGTGGGAGCAGCCAACTATATAAACCAATTAATAACAAAATCAAAGAAACACATCAACAATAATACAATAATAATAGGGGACTGTAACACTCCCCTCACTGAAATGGACAGATCATCCAAGCAAAAGATCAACAAGGAAATGAAGGCCTTAAACGACACACTGGACCAGAAGGACATCACAGTATATTCAGAACATTTCATCCCAAAGCAACAGAATATACATTCTTCTCTAGTGCACATGGAACATTCTCCAGAATAGATCACATCCTCGGTCCTAAATCAGGACTCAACCGGTATCAAAAGATTGGGATCATTCCCTGAATATTTTCAGACCACAATGCTCTGAAGCTAGAACTCAACCACAAGAGGAAGTTTGGAAAGAACACAAATACATGGAGACTAAACAGCATCCTTCTAAAGAATGAAGGGGTCAACCGGGAAATTAAAGAAGAATTGAAAAAAATCATGGAAACAAATGATAATAAAAACACAACGGTTCAAAATCTGTAAGACACAACAAAGGCAGTCCTGAGAGGAAAATATATAGCGGTACAAGCCTTTCTCAAGAAACAAGAAAGGTCTCAGGTACACAACCTAACCCTACACCTAAAGGAGCTGGAGAAAGAACAAGAAAGAAACCATAAGCCCAGCAGGAGAAGAGAAATCATAAAGATCAGAGCAGAAATCAATGAAATAGAAACCAAAAAAACAATAGAACAAATCAATGAAACTAGGAGCTGGTTCTTTGAATGAATTAATAAAATTGATAAACCCCTGGCCAGACTTATCAAAAAGAAAAGAGAAAGGACCCAAATAAATAAAATCATGAATGAAAGCGGAGAGATCACAACTAAAACCAAAGAAATACAAACTATTATAAGAACATACTATGAGCAACTCTACGCCAACAAATTTGACAATTTGGAAGAAATGGATGCATTCCTAGAAACATATAAACTACCACAACTGAACCAGGAAGAAATAGAAAGCCTGAACAGACCCATAACCAGTAAGGAGATTGAAACAGTCATTAAAAATCTCCAAACAAACAAAAGCCCAGGGCCAGACGGCTTCCCGGGGGAATTCTACCAAACATTTAAAGAAGAACTAATTCCTACTCTCCTGAAACTGTTCCAAAAAGTAGAAATGGAAGGAAAACTTCCAAACTCATTTTATGAGGCCAACATCACCTTGATCCCAAAACCAGACAAGGATCCCATCAAAAAAAAAGAGCCATAGACCAATATCCTTGATGAACACAGATGCGAAAATTCTCACCAAAATACTAGCCAATAGGATTCAACAGTACATTAAAAGGATTATTCACCACGACCAAGTGGGATTTATTCCAGAGCTGCAAGGTTGGTTCAACATCCACAAATCAGTCAATGTGATACAACACATCAATAAAAGAAAGAACAAGAACCATATGATACTCTCAATAGATGCTGAAAAAGCATTTGACAAAGTACAGCATCCCTTCCTGATCAAAACTCTTCAAAGAGTAGGGATAGAGGGCACATACCTCAATATCATCAAAGCCATCTATGAAAAACCCACCGCAAATATCATTCCCAATGGAGAAAAACTGAAAGCTTTTCCGCTAAGGTCAGGAACACGGCAGGGATGTCCATTATCACCACTGCTATTCAACATAGTACTAGAAGTCCTAGCCTCAGCAATCAGACAACAAAAGGAAATTAAAGGCATCCAAATCGGCAAAGAAGAAGTCAAACTATCACTCTTCGCAGATGATATGATACTATATGTGGAAAACCCAAAAGGCTCCACCCCAAAACTGCTAGAACTTGTACAGGAATTCAGTAAAGTGTCAGGATATAAAATCAATGCACAGAAATCAGTTGCATTTCTCTACACCAACAACAAGACAGAAGAAAGAGAAATTAAGGAGTCAATCCCATTTACAATTGCACCCCAAACCATAAGATACCTAGGAATAAACCTAACCAAAGAGGCTAAGAATCTACACTCAGAAAACTATAAAGTACTCATGAAAGAAATTGAGGAAGACACAAAAAAATGGAAAAATGTTCCATGCTCCTGGATTGGAAGGATAAATATTGTGAAAATGTCTATGCTACCTAAAGCAATCTACACATTTAATGCAATTCCTATCAAAGTACCATCCATATTTTTCCAAGAAATGGAACAAATAATCCTAAAATTTATATGGAACCAGAAAAGACCTCGAATAGCCAAAGGAATGTTGAAAAAGAAAGCCAAAGTTGGTGGCATCACAATTCCGGACTTCAAGCTCTATTACAAAGCTGTCATCATCAAGACAGCATGGTATTGGCACAAAAACAGACATATAGATCAATGGAATAGAATAGGGAGCCCAGAAATAGACCCTCAACTCTGTGGTCAACTAATCTTTGACAAAGCAGGAAAGAATGTCCAATGGAAAAAAGACAGCCTCTTCAATAAATGGTGTTGGGAAAATTGGACAGCCACATGCAGAAAAATGAAATTGGACCATTTCCCTACACCACACACGAAAATAGACTCAAAATGGATGAAGGACCTCAATGTGAGAAAGGAATCCATCAAAATCCTTGAGGAGAACACAGGCAGCAACCTCTTCGACCTCAGCCACAGCAACATCTTCCTAGGAAATTCGCCAAAGGCAAGGGAAGCAAGGGCAAAAATGAACTATTGGGATTTCATCAAGATCAAAAGCTTTTGCACAGCAAAGGAAATAGTTAACAAAATCAAAAGACAACTGACAGAATGGGAGAAGATATTTGCAAATGACATATCAGATAAAGGACTAGTGTCCAAAATCTATAAAGAACTTAGCAAACTCAACACCCAAAGAACAAATAATCCAATCAAGAAATGGGCTGAGGGGCGCCTGGGTGGCTCAGTGGTTTAAGCCACTGCCTTAGGCTCCGGTCATGATCGCAGGGTCCTGGGATCGAGCCCCGCATCGGGCTCTCTGCTCAGCCAGGAGCCTGCTTCCTTCTCTCTCTCTCTGCCTGCCTCTCTGCCTGCTTGTGATCTTTCTCTGTCAAATAAATAAATAAAATATTTTTTTTTTGATTTTTAAAATATATTTGACAGAGAGAAATCACAAGTAGGAAGAGAGGCAGGCAGAGAGAGAGGGGAGAAAGCAGGTTCCCTGCGGAGCAGAGAGCCCGACGTGGGGCTCGATCCCAGAACCCTGGGATCATGACCTGAGCCGAAGGCAGAGGCTTTAACCCACTGAGCCACCCAAGCACCCCAAATAAATAAAATCTTAAAAAAAAAAAAAAGAAAAGAAATGGGCAGAGGACATGAACAGACATTTCTGCAAAGAAGACATCCAGATGGCCAACAGACACATGAAAAAGTGCTCCATATCACTCGGCATCAGGGAAATACAAATCAAAACCACAATGAGATATCACCTCACACCAGTCAGAATGGCTAAAATCAACAAGTCAGGAAATGACAGATGTTGGCGAGGATGCGGAGAAAGGGGAACCCTCCTACACTGTTGATGGGAATGCAAGCTGGTGCAACCACTCTGGAAAACAGCATGGAGGTTCCTCAAAATGTTGAAAATAGAACTGCCCTATGACCCAGCAATTGCACTACTGGGTATTTACCCTAAAGATACAAACGTAGTGATCCAAAGGGGCACATGCACCCGAATGTTTATAGCAGCAATGTCCACAATAGCCAAACTATGGAAAGAACCTAGATGTCCATCAACAGATGAATGGATAAAGAAGATGTAGTATATATACACAATGGAATACTATGCAGCCATCAAAAGAAATGAAATCTTGCCATTTGCGACAACATGGATGGAACTAGAGCGTATCATGCTCAGCAAAATAAGTCAAACAGAGAAAGACAACTACCATATGATCTCCCTGATATGAGGAAGTGGTGATGCAACATAGGGGCTTAAGTGGGTAGGAGAAGAATAAATGAAACAAGATGGGATTGGGAGGGAAACAAACCATAAGTGACTCTTAATCTCACAAAACAAACTGAGGGCTGCTGGGGGGAGGGGGGTTGGGAGAAGGGGGGTAGGGTTATGGACACTGGGGAGGGTATGTGCTTTGGTGAGTGCTGTGAAGTGTGTTAACCTGGCAATTCACAGACCTGTACCCCTGGGGATAAAAATATATGTTTATAAAAATAAATAAATAAATAAATAAATGCTATTATTTTAATGCTAAAAAAAAAAAATAAAGAATAGTAGCAGATGTGGACCATGCTGTGAATAATCTTAATAATACAGATTTTTTAAAAACTCACAGTCCCCCCTCCCCCCAAAAATACCTCAGGATAATTATATTCAAACTAGTGTCCCACTTTACTTAATACCTGCTTTTTGGGGCACCTGGGTGGCTGAGTCAGTTGAGTATCTGACTCTTGATCTCAGCTCAGGTCTTGATCTCACAGTTGTGAGTTCAAGCCCCACACTGGGCTTTGCTCTGGTGTGGAGCCTACTTAAAAAATATAATAATAATTCCTGCTTTTGATAAGTGGAGCTATATGCCAGAAGTGTTTCGGGGGTGGTACATGTTAAGGGTGGAGAATCAAAATCTAAATGGCACAGAAGGTTAAAGGAGAAAAAGTACATTTTACATTTTTTTCTCTAAGTACATTTTTTTCTCTTGTGTTAACATAGAAATAAAAATGAAAGACACTAAGATGCTCCCCAGGGTAGGGAACCTATGAAAACTTTAAAAAAGGGATAATGATTTCTTACAGCCAAGTCATCCCAAAAGAACTTTAAGAAATATCTTTGTTTATCCCTGTCCCTCAAATTATCTAAAATGAATTTTAGGACATTAACCCAATTGTTTTATGGTTAAAAATACTTCCCCTAACAAAACTAGTAGAAATAGAAACTATCAGATAAGATTGCAGAAATCCTAAGGTAGCTTCTAGCAACTATTGATAACCTTGCTGGAATGCTGGTATTATCAGCCAGTCTGCTTCTACTCCTTTCCACTCAGGTTCTCTGGTAACAGGCTCCCTTAAATTGAAATAACTGCTTTAGTGATTGTCTCTAGTCTTCCCCCTTGCTCTCCCTGGACTATATTATTAATTCTGTGCTATGCTAGGGACTGTTTATGTTGAAGGATTTCCTGAGGACTGTTGTGAGCATTGCCAATGAGGAATATCCCCTTTTTTTTCCTCTTGCTGTATTTATGTAATTTATAATTTTAACCTATGAGTTAACTCAATGGAGATATTATTGAAAAGGCTACTAGTGATATAGTATACTATGGATTACCATAGCTAATCCAAGTCATCATAATCTTTACCAGAGTTTATTGGCTCTTGTGAACAAGTGAAAACAAATGTTCTATGTATACAATTATTTTGATCTTAAAGACCACATGTATTAGAGAAAGACAAAATTAAGATTCCGTAGTTCCCTTTAAGACTCCAAAGTATCTTCCTTATAGTCAGACCTATGTACATATTTAATTGTACTTATTGTAGTTTCTACATAGCCTTGTATTTGCTGATATATAGATGTGATTATACATGAATATATGTATCTAGACTTGGGCATGCATAGACATAAAAATAAAATTACAAATCTTGTAATAATATAAACAATTATAGGTAGAATTTAATGTAACATGTCTTTTAAAATTAGACCTAAAGAGCATTAGAAGGATTTATTAAAAAGACAACTGGATTAGGCATTAAACATGATTTCTAGTGCCCCACTCTCAACTTTATCACAAATTGAGTAACTCATTTAGCGTTTCTTTTTTTTTTTTTAAGATTTTATTTATTCATTTGGCAGACAGAGATCACAAGTAGGCAGAGAGGCAGGCAGAGAGAAAGCGGGAAGCAGGCTCCCTGCTGAGCAGAGAGCCCCATGGGAGGCACGATCCCAGGACCCTGGGATCATGACCTGAGCTGAAGACAGAGGCTTTAACCCACTGAGCCACCCAGGCACCCCTCATTTAGTGTTTCTGAGCCCCAGTTTCCTTATTTGTAATTGAAAATACAAAAATAATTATAGATACCTGACCCTTTATATCATAATAGAGCACCTTGTGCTGGGATAACAGAGGCAGAATGGTCAACACATGTGTTTTATTTACTGAACTTCACAGATTAAGAATAGGACTTCCACTTCTAGCAGCAATAGTAGACAAGACACTCTGCTGAAAACCAATTAGATCCTAAATACAACATTTTGATTTGTTGCTGGACTCCCTGAAGTGGATAAAATAATCTCCAAGTCCAGTCCTCCTGTCCCCCATTCCCTAAATAAAGGAACAAGCTGAGTCAACACTGGAGCTTAGAGCAGTGAGCTGACAAATGTTCTGAGCAAGAAGCAGAGGAGAGAACTGTGTCATACTGGGAAAATGCCAGAAGGATACTATAAATTACAATTTAGATACAGAACCTGGAGTTGACAGCAAGGAAGGGGAACTGAACCTTAGATTCTGCATTAAGCCAGGACTCCCAAAGAGAGCTAACGTGACCCCAGATTGGTAGTCTCCCAACTCCTAAGAGAAACCAAACCAAATATCTATAGGAAAGCATCCTACGGTATATCCCATGAGATTCCCATAATTTATAATCAGGCAACTATTGTTCACAATCAAAGACCACTAGGCACACAAGGAGGTAAGCCATCTATGTTAGAGCTGTCAGATATAGACTAGCTGCTTACAAAGTACTTAAAGAAATACAGAATCAAAAGAATAAGAAAACAACAGAAAACTTTAAAGAATGATCAGGTAGTTCTGAAAAATAACTAAATGGAACATCTAAATATAAAATATATAAATGTTAAAGAAAAAACAAAACATGTTAAATAGCAGCTTAGCCACAGCTGAAAAAGCATTAATGAACTCAAACACAGAAATGAATAAATTAACCAGAACACAACCAGAAAGAAAAAGGACTGGTAAATATGAGAATAATTTATTTATTGAGGATGAAATGAGAAAGGCTAACATATGTCAAATCAAAGCCACACAAGGCAAGAATAAAGCTAGTCAAGGACTAATAATCGGCAAAAAACTTCCAGAAATGCTATACACTATTAATCTATAATTTCAGAAAGCATAGTATTCCCAAGTAGGATAAATAAAATCAATACCTAGATATGAAGTGACTTTAGAGCAGCAAGAACAAAAGTTTTATTTTGTTTTTAGGACAAAATTTCTTAAAGCAGCTAGAGAGGAAAGACATCACAAAAAGATGATCATTTCATGGACAGCAAAATGATCAGCAGTGAAAACAGAAAACAGGAAGCAATGGAAAATTATTTGTTGCTGAAGGAATTATGAACTATTCACTATTTCAGAGTGAAATAAAGACACAGCTAAACAAAAACAGAGTTTGTCATTAATAGACTCATACTAAAGGAAATTTGAATGTAAAGTTGACCTGATTAGAAAGACAGTATTCTCTGGTGATAATTCAATTAATACAGAAGTCAAGAGCAAAAAGGTACCTTTAAAGTTCTCACATCTTTGAAAAGAGATTATTCATTTATCAGTTAAGAAATCATGAAGTTTAAATATTTAAAGCTAAATTGTAATGAAAATATAATCCATCAGAACTAATATTTTTAAAGGAAATTTGTCAGCCATAATTAGAAAAGAAAGTATGAAAATGAACTAAGCCCGCATCTTAACAATTTAGAAAAGGACAAGAGAAGAAATCCAAAGTAAATAAAAGGAAAGAAGGAAAATGAGAATTCCATGAAACTGAAAACTACAACAGAAAGGCAGACATGAAAGTCAGCTTTTTGAAAGGAGTTTAAAAACGGACAATCTTGGGAACCTGGGTGACTCAGTCAGCTGGGTGTCTGCCTTCAGCTCAGGACATGATCCTAGAGTCCCAGGATCAAGCCCCATGTCAGGCTCCCTGCTCAGTAGGGAGTCTGCTTCTCCCTCTGCCCCTTACCTCGCTCATGCGCTCTCTCTCTCTCTCTCAAATAAATAAATAAAACCTTAAAAAAACAAAAACAAAAAAACACCAGACAATCTTTTGGCAAGACTGAGGGAAAAAAGAGAGCACAAATTATACAAAGACTAAAAAGGGAATGTAAATATAGGAACAGCACAGATTAAGAAGAAAATAGCATGAATAATAAATTTGTCGATACACTTGAAAACCTAGACAAAATGACATAATTCTTGGGAAAATATAACTTACCAAAACTGACTTACAAATTAAAAAACTTGAATGTTCTAAAGCTAATAAAGCAATGGAATCCATTGTTTAGAGTCTTCCTACCAGCAGAGACTAGGCTCTTGTAATTTTATAGGTGAAATTACCTAGCATCCATGTTAATTTCTGCCTCTGGGCTCAGTGGGGAGTCTGCCTGGGATTCTCTCCCTCCATTCCCCACTGCCTCTCTCCTCTGCTGCCCTCTCTCTCTTTCTAATAAATAAGTAAATAAAATCTTTAAAAAAATAATTAAGACTACGATCTTGGCCAACTGTTAGAAAGATTGACAAATGGAAAGAAACAGAATGGAATAAAGAATAGACCCAGACATCTGTAGATACTTGATATATAGTAGAGGTGGGACTGCAGATCCCTAGTGGTGAGATAGGGTATAAAGGATCAGGGGAGAAAGGAATTGGGAGTAACTGCTGTTAGGTATACAGTTTCTTTTGGGACGTGATAAGAATAATCTAACATTAGAAGATGGCGATGGTCACGCAACTCTGCAAATATGCTGAAAGCTGTTGAACTATGTACTTTAAGAGGTGAACTTTATGGCATGTAAATTATATACCAATAACGCTATTAAAAAGTGAGCACTGGGGGCGCCTGGGTGGCTCAGTGGGTTAAAGCCTCTGCCTTCAGCTCAGGTCATGTTCCCAGGGTCCTGGGATTGAGCCCCACGTCGGGCTTTCTGCTCTTCAGGGAGCCTGCTTCCTCCTCTCTCTCTCTCTCTGCCTGCCTCTCTGCCTACTTGTGATCTCTCTCTGTCAAATAAATAAATAAATAAATCTTTAAAAAAAAAAAAAAAGTGAGCGCTGTATAGTAACACAAAACAACAGGGATGAATCTTTAAAAACATTAGCTTGAATGAAAGAGATTTCCAAAAGATTTTAGATACTATATCATTTTTATATAACTCAAAAATGAGCAAAATGATATATTACTTATGGATATATACATACATGATAAAAAGCATCTGAAATATGGCAAAGTAACAATAAATGTACTTGAGAGTTGCTCCCTCTGGGGAAAGTGAGGGAAATAGAAGGGGAGGAGCCCATGGTAGATGCTACAGTTGTGATTATTTTAAAGTTCTTATTTTGATTATGTATGCTGCACATATTTTATATTTGACCTTTTGAATGTACCAAATATTATATTTACAAGATAATAAGAGAAAAATACCTTTTAAATTATTTTTTATACCCAAGTCATCTTAAAAGAACTTTAAGAAACATTTGTTTCTTTGTTTCTACCCCTGACCCTCAAAATATCTAAAATGAATTTTAAGACATTAACCCAGTTGTTTTATGTTTAGAAGTATTTCTCCTAAACAAAACTAATAAAACAGAAATGCACATACCAACAAAAAGTAAAGGAGGAAACTCAATTGACCCCAGACTCCTCCACATTGCTCTCAAAACCAAAGACAGGGCAGCAATGTCTACAATGTTCTGAGGAAAAGAATGTGTGACTTCAAAATTTTCAACCCAATTAAATTACTCTGCTAGGATAAATGAAAAGATAGATAGTAAGCATGAAAGAATGTAAAGAAATCAAAATCCATACAATTTTCTTGGTATAAAAAAGAGGTTAATTAAAAACTTCTGTATGATGGGGCACCTGGGTGGTAGAGTCGTTTAAGTAACCGACTCTTGGTTTTGGATCAGGTCAATCTCAGGGTCCTGAGATCAAGCCACACATCAGGTTCCATGCTCAGCATGGAGCTTACTTGAGACACTCTCTCCCTCTCCCTTGGCCCCTCCCCCCCTTTAAAATACATAATCTTTTTTTAAAAAACTGCTCTATGACAAAAATGGAGGCAACCAAGTAGATGAATCAAAGTAAAGAGCACTGAAACAGAGAAGCTATGGCATGAATAGTTCTGGTATTGAGCACTAAATCATTTAAAATAGCATTAGGACTAAACAACTATTTGCATTACGGTTTCAGAATAGGAGATGAATGTTATAAACCCAAGCGCTGGAAGGACTAGTACAAAAAAAAAAAAAAAAATGGAGTTAGATGCGGAAGGAAAGTAAAATGTGTGTTTTCTCAAATTTCATAAGGATGTCAATAATACCATGCAAAACTGAAATATAATTTTTTAAATATATTGACTCTACCTCAATCTTTGTCACTGAGGTTACTATTGACATTTGGGGTAGGTATATCGTTGGTATCAGGACTGCCCTGTGCAATGTAAGATGTTTGGCATCTTTAGAGCCCAGATTCCAGAATGCCAAGATCACCTCAACTATTACGATCACTAAAAACTTGTCCATGCATTTCTAAATGCACCTCAGGACTTGGCCATGCCTTGGATTAAGAAGCACTGTTCTAATCTCCTAAAGTTTATCATTGAATATTTTTCTCTTAAATTTAGAGCTTGTCAGAGAATTAAAATCTCTTGATTTAAAATTAGAAAAGGGATCTTTTACGTAATAATTCATTCAATTTCATATTGGTATCCCCTTCTGCTAGTAAGTTAAAGTAAAAATAAATTTAGTAGAGAATAAGCCCTCTTATCCAATGCAACCATTTGTAAGTTAACAAAAACTACTTGTTAAAACAAGGAATGTGAAAAAATATACATACTTTGCATATTTCAGTTTTGGTGCTGTGGTAAAATACAGATAACAACACTTATCATTTTAGTCATTTTTAAATGTACAGTCCTGTGACATTAATATATTCTGTACAACAGTGTACAGCTATCACCACTTTCCATCTCTAGAACTTTTTCATCTTCACTAACTGCATATTTTAACATAAACCACATATATGGTCATTTGCCAATCTTTGGATTTGGGGCCAAGATCTTTTCTTTGAAAGTGGTCCCCTGATTGGAATTCCCCCTGGCCATCTTTTTTGCATGAACTATACGAATAATGTACTCTCCAGGATTTCCGGTCTCAATTTTTAAAAAAATGAAACAAGAGCTGAAAGACACTTGGGAAAGAATCTGAGTGCAGAATCTCCCTAGATTCCCCTCCACATCCCAACATTTTACCATTGTGATGCTCATACCTAATCCAAATCTCTTACATCTCTTCAGTCTTCCTAACACACTTGATCCAGTCTTTATGGAAATAACAATTCATTCTTTTTTACATTGGTATTGTGCCAGGTTTTTTTTGTTTTTGTTTTTGTTTTTTAAGATTTTATTTATTTATTTGACAGAGAGAGAGAGACGGCAAGAGAGGGAACACAAGCAGGGGAAGTAGGAAAGGGAGAAGCAGGCTCCCCACTGAGCTGGGACTGATGCGGGGCTCAATCCCAGGACCCTAGGATCATGACCTGAGCCAAAGGCAGATGCTTAAGGACTGAGCCATCCAGGCACCATGGGATTGTATCAGTTTTTTAAAAACCTGTTATTTAAAGTTTTATTTATGTAAGTAATCTTTACACCCAAAATGGGACTTGAACTGAAGCCCCAAGATTGAGAGTACATGCCCCTTTGACTGAGCCAGCTGGGTGCCAGAAGTTACATGATTTTAAAAGTTTTGAGTTCAAACACAAACTTGAGGAAAGTATTCAACTAAACTGATGGGGGCAGAAGTTAGGGCTTCTAGTAAGCTGTCTGCTTACTTTGAGCCCTTTAAATGAAGGGGACACGAAATGATCTGGCAAGTTGGACATATTAAATTTAAAATATTATGTATCCTTGTGATGGTTAATTTTGTGTATCAATTTGACTGGACCATAGGGTACCTGGATGTTTGGTCAAATTCTTCTGGGTGTGTCCCTAGTGAGGGTATTTCTGGATGAAATTAACATTTGAATGGATAGACTGAATAAAGCAGATTACCCTCCCTAACGTGGGTGGATCTCATCCAATCAATTGAAGACATGACTAGATTAAAAAGGCTGAGAAAAGGGAAACTCCTCTTGCCTGACTGCTTTGAACTGAGATATCAGTTTTTTCCAGTCTTTAAACTTGAACTGAAAGATCAACTCTTTTGGGTTTCCGACCTGCCAGCTTTCAGACTAAAACTATACATTGTCACCCGTGGGCTAAAAACCCACAGGGAGTATCATTCTCAATAGGAAGAAATTGAGAGCTTTCCCCCTAAGGTCAGGAACTAGACATAGATGTCCACTTTCACCACTGTTACTCAACATTTGACTGGAAATCCTAGTTTCAGTTATGAGACAACAAGAAGAAATAAAAGCTTGTTGACTGCAGATCTTGGGAATTCTCAGTTTCCATAACCACATCAGTTAATTCTTAATAATAAGTCTCTTTCTCCTTCAATACATAAATAGTATATATACACACATCCTATTGGTTCTGCCCCTCTGGAGAATCCTAACTAATACCTGACAACCAAATGCAGTGTGGATCTTGGAACAGAATGAGGGCATTAGTGGAAAAATTGGTGAATTCAACAAAGTCTTGGATTTATAGTTAATAGGAATACACTAATATTGGTTTCTTTGCTGTGCTCAATGTACCATGATAACAAGATTTAATAGTAGAGGAAACTAGATGAGGGGTTTATGAGAATACTCTGTACTGTCTTTGCAATGTTTCTGTAAATTTAAAATTATTCCAAAATAAAAACTTTCTAAAAAAATCATGTACCATATTAACCCCTTTTCTGAAACCATTTCTAACTACCTACTTCTATTTGTATTTATGCATTCTTTTCATCAAATGTTAGTCATCTGTACTTTGGGAAATTATTTGCTTCTTTCTTTGTAACTTTCTGTATTGCTTGGGTTTTTTAAAACAATAATGGGCAAACATATTATTTGACGAAAACAATAAAGTCATTCTTTAAAACATTTTAGTCTGTTTAACAAGGTGATTTTTAGAAATCATCCATGTTCTAAAAGCACAGTGATGTTTCATTTAGTGTTAATTTTTAGTAATACGGTTTCATCTCTAACCCTCTCCTGGTGGATACAATGATAATTTTAAGATGAGGCTCAAGATTAATACTATGCCCATAGAACTAGGAAGATGACCAGACGTCAGTTTAAGAATATGTTGTTTCTGACCCATACATAGCTTAACAGGTCATGTCTCTGATGAGTTACTTTTGCTTTTTGCCAACTCTAACATCCTAAGGAAAGGATAGACTTTTGTTTGCAGTTCTGTGATTCTGTTCAGAGGAACAATGAGACTAAAGAATCATCAGGGGCCGTATCTCCAAATCAAAGCAGAGGTTGCCATTGAGTAATTGGAGGGGTTAAAAACAAATTCCTAAATGTTCTAGTACAAATAAAACTGCCTCATGCTCACTCTCTCTGTCCCCTTATTTCTCCTTTTTTTTTTTTTTCTGTTCTCTTCATCCTGTCTCTCATTCCTGTGACCTAGCCTCTCCCTTTTGATTTTGCCTATGAGGTGTGCACTGCAGATTCTCAAGAGACACATTTCTTTTTTCTTTTTTCACTTCAAGACCCTGAATTCTCAGTAGACAAGGAGAGACTCTTCTTCGTTTCCATGTCCCCATCATCTAAGCATCGTCCTCACCCATCAATCACGGTGAGGGCTGTTGAAAGAATGACTTTGAGGCAGGAGGTGATAGAGAGGTGTACGAGCTTAGCCACTTATGCTAACTGAACCTCTGAGGTTTTTTCTGGCTCTATCTGCTCACCAAAATTCCATCTCTCTCCTTATTGTTTCCCTTCCTCAGCTCCCTTCTCCTTGTAATATAGCTAGAGGCAAGTTGCCTTTATTCCACACCTTCTGCATATACAAACTCTAAAGTCTTCTCGTCTTTGCGTGAGGCCAGTCTTCCATTTAATTTATGTTTCTAGAAAGTATTAATCCCTACAAAGGTTTTCAAACTATCAGACATCAGAATCACTTGGGGAGCCCTTGTTAAAAACAGTCTGCAGGACCGCATGCCAAAAGATTCTCATTCAGTAAATCTGGGGTAGGACTAGAGGATTTGCATTTCTAAATTCCTAGGTGATGCCAGTAATGCTTAGTCCAGAAACCATATTTTGAGAGTCACTGGTCTATATATGACAGAAGTACTAGCTATTTGTCTAATCTGCTCTGCCAGGGAGAAAAACGAGGCAGAGGCATTCATTGTCTAGAACTTCAGCATGATATAAAAATAACAGGAACAAAATGCATGTTTTGTTTTAAACCCAAGGTATAACGAGTTTGTGGGGGTTTTTTTCTTATAATCATCTTTCTTTAATTCAAATCATTCCATAGACTATATAAGTTAAAACTGCTAACGTGGAGAGAAGACTATTGATATTTCTATCAGAGTATATAAAAAGGTTAATTATGGTGTGCACATCTTAAAGATCTCCTTGCCGTGTGAGCTATCTCCAGAAATACTTGCCATAGAACTGAAATAGAAATGATTATATGAGTAAATTATCACCCACACTCCTTGCATGCATCATTTCATACTGCAAGCCTTTTCTCTTTTCAAGGAATAATGGTTTTACATTTTACTTTGTGATGGCACTCTAATTGCTAAATATAATAGGGGCATTATGCTACAAAGTTAAAAGATTCCAAGTGAAAAGATAAGTCAAATATAGTAATCTCATCCCGCCAATGATTCTTTAAAGTATGCTCCTTTTTTCCCCCGGTTATCTCCCAATTCTGAACTGTCGCACGATGATTTAAACTGAATACATGGAGCGGGGGTAAAAAAGCTCAAGGGGATCCTAGAGTTCTCTAGCTCAGGTGCCTGCAACTATGACCCACTGGCCAAATCTGGCCCACTACCTGTTTTTGTAAATCAAAAACTTATTGGAGAACAGGCATGGCTTTGTCTCTACATGCTTTTATATGGCTACTTTCACACTACAATCACAGAGTTAAGTAGTTGCAACACAGACCATGTGGCCGAAAACCAAAAATATTTACTTTCTCTCCCTACCAAAAACATTTGCTGACCCTGCTCCAGTCCAACCTACTCGTTTGTCAGGTGAAAAAATTTATCCTGAGAGAGAGAGAGTCAGAGAGGTAGCTCAGGGTTACACACTCAAACAGAAACAGGATTGCAGAATGCCAGACATGGCCCTCAGTGGCTCCTATAAGAGCTTTGGCTCTGCTAAGAGTCAAAGATGTCCTTCATGATGAGTAGAGAAGGGGACACTGGGGTAAGCTTGCATCTCATTACAATTTTCAAAGAGCCCTCCATATGACAAACCCAAAAAGAACACTCTGACATAAATGTGCTTTGATGTTAGTCCAAAATGTATAAATGGCATGATTTTTTTTCACCCATGTACAAAACACATTAGCAGTCTAACATCCAGGGGCTGTTTTTAATAATGAAAAGTCCTTTCTCATTGACGGGAGAATCATTAGGATCATCTTGCCTTTCAGAAAATACAGTAACATTCTGTCATGTAATATTCTATAGTGTCCAGAACTTACAGGAGAATGTGCCTGATCATGGGAATTATTTTCTGAAGTAATTAGGTTCACCAAGTTGGCAAAAGCGTATCAGTGTATGTGTTTGTGTGTGTTTGTGTCCCTAAGTGTTTTTTACATTATTTACACATTTATGTCTAAAACAAAATGATGTCATGATGCTTGGTGTCTGTGCTCTCCAATCTCTCTTATTTGTATGTTAAGGAAAATATATTTGTCTGTTTTATAAATGAATCCAAAGTCTATGGCTTCAGGTAAGTGCACAGAGCTGTATAATGAACTGAAGTGTTTTCAGGAAAAGGATGATTATTTTCTTTGCTCATTCATCAGTGTTTTACTAGGTATCTCCGCTGTGCCAGGAACCCAGAGTGCTGACTCTGATACACAGAGTAGAGGCTCTGACTGTCTGATGGGGTAGGTCATCATCTAGAGGCACGTGGTACACTGTGTCTGCAAGTTCTATATGAAGAGACCACTGCATGAGACATTCGAGCAGAGCCCTGAAGGATAAGTAGAGTCCTACCTTGAAGATATGCATATTCCAGGGAAATGAAAACTCAATTTTAGTGTTGTTACCTCTCTTGGGAGACTGTCTTAACCCCTCAGTCTTATGTACATATCCCTCTTCCATGTTCCTATAGTATACATCTATCCTAGGACTTTGCTCTCTGTCTGGCCTTTAGTAGGTATTCAGTAAATGAATGAATGAAGAGTGAATGAATCGATGAGTGAGTTAATGAACATATGTTAGGGCAGAAGTGTGACTCACTCTGGGCTGTTTCTGGAACTGCTTATGTGGCTAGAACATAGGACCTGGGGAAGAAGGACAAGCCTACTGGGAAGAATGCTGGAGCAGTAGGTCAGGATAAGGTTATGGAGCACCTTGTGTACTACCCTAGGAATTTGGACTATATATTTCAACAACTCCTTATTGGCACCTACTGTATTAGGTTCTAGAGGTACAAGATATGGCCCTTGCCCCTGTGGAGCTTACTGGTTCACTGAAGCAATATCAATCATGGATATCCATGGGCCCTGGATACAGACTACCTTGGTTCCAGTTTTAATTTATCCACTATGTGGCTTTAATTTCTCAGTGCTTCCATTTCCTTTACTGTAAAACTAGAGTAGTAATTGAACCTACTTCTTAATTGTTGTAATAATTAAAATGAGATCATATAGGGTCCTCTGGGTGGCTCAAGTGAGTTAAATGTCTGTCTTCCACTCAAGTCATGATCCCAGGGTCCTGGAATTGAGCCCCACATCAGGCTCCCTGCTCAGTGGGAAGTCTACTTCTTCTCCCCCCCTCTCTGCTCCTCCCCCTGTTCATGCCCCCTCTCTCACTCACCCTATCTCTCTCTCAAATAAATAAAATAAAATAAAATAAATAAAAGTATATATATAAAGCTATCTGGCACACAGGAATTACTAAGTATCAGGCACTCTTACTATTGGGAAAACCAGACATTGAACAAAGAATATGAAGTGTGTTGGAGAGCTACAGTAGGTGAGGCCCACAGTGTAATGAGAATGTAGTGGTGGTTGATGGTATAGGCCATGAGGGGAGCCGACATGATCTGGAGACTCAGGGAAGGCCTGTCTAAGGAAAGAGTAGATGGAAAGATGTCCCAGGGTGAGGACCTCCTTGTGAAAGGGAAGAGACCATTGTGAGAGTGAAGTAAGAAGAATGCCAGTCTGGCTACAGCTTATGGATTGGAAGAAGTGGGGAGAGAAGAGTGGCTGGAACTGATGCCACAGAGGCAGGCAGAGGCCAGTTTATGGAGGGTCTAATGGGTCATGGTAAGACTGGGGCTTTGTCCCAATTTAGTGGGAACACTGAAGGGAGTAAGCATGGGAGTGACAAAACCAGAATTGTTTTTAAAAGGTGAAGAAGGGCAGATATTCAAGAGAACAAGGGAATTGACTTAATTGCTGATTGAAGAAAGGTATAAGAGGTCCCCCAGATCTCTGGATGGATAGTGTATCATTTACTCAGACAGGAACAGGAGAGGAAGAGAAGACTTTCAAGGTCAAAGAGGAGAGCAGTTGAGGTTGTGGTACTAGCATTGACAGAGATGGAATTCAGAATATAAGGGAACACAAGAACCTGGGCATGGATAAGATCGCCAAGGAAAGTAGATAAAGTAAGAAGACAATCAAGATGGAACTCTGGGAGAAAAATCCAGAGGAGACTGAGCAGGAGTGTTCAAAGTTTTTGGCAAAAACTAGGAGAAGCTGATACCACAGCAACCGAGGAAAGAGAGAAGAAGAAAAGAAAAAGGCAGATAAAGTTAACATTATCAAATGCTGTTTCATTTTTTTAAAACAAGAACTGAAAATGGTCAACTGCATTTGGCAATTAGGATATCTCTGAATGGGACCATCGTAAAACTCTCCTGAACTCTGAATATGCTGATTTTTGGAGATCTTATCCCCTATTATGGCAAATATTAAAATGTCCCAAATTCCACATTAAATGTATCATAAATAAATTTAGGTAAACAGTGTTTTTGCTCATGAAATTACCACAGATTAAAATTTTCTAGTTTTCTTTTTTTTTTGTATTTAAGCCAATCAATTCTTCCTGTAGATCTCAAGCACTTTGTAGATTCTTAACAACCAAAAGACCTAAGCTCTAATAATGGTGACCACATTCAGGGTAGGCTATGGTGGGTGATGCAGTGAATGACAAAGTGAAGGCCAGAAGTATGAACTTCTCTTTAACAAGAAGAACTGGAAAGAACAGAAAGAGAGGGAGAGAAGCAAAGAAGAGCATTAAGTCCAGGGAGGGTATGATTTATTTAAGTTAAAGGCTTTTCACATAGTTTGTAAGAAAAAAGTAACAAAACAAAACAAAAAAAATTTAAAGATTTACAATGCAGGAGATAGTAAGAATATTTCATCAAAATGCTCCTTCAAGGGCCAGCATATAGGAAGCAATCCAGAGTATAAGCAGGATTCACCTTCTTAAAAATCCCTCTTTCTGAGTCCAGATGGAAGGAGAGGAGGACAGCTGGGTGGATAAATATTCACAGCCTATAGCTATTACTAATAATGAAATGTATAAACCCAGACTATCAAATATCTCCAATACTACCACTCAGTGTTGTTCTTCTAAAGATCAGCAAATGTAGGAGTGGCATGGGAAGCTTCAAATGGTTAACAACTCTGTTTCATAAATAATCCCAAAGTGCCATGATGTAGAGTGCTGGATAGATGTCTGTGGGGGTTTGACTCTTGTTCTTTTATAAGCCAAGAAGAGGCAAGTACAGTCTGCAAGAAAAATGCCCACCTTTGTAAAGCAAATTGATTGTCCAAGGCACCATCTGATAAATTAGTTGATTTACACCGAGAAAGCAGGAGGTATATGGAAAGTGCATTAACTCTTTGGGGCCACTGGGGCAGCATTAGTAAACCATTGCTACAGTCCTAAATGGTTCCCTTAATGGTCCCAAAGAGTAAATGCATCCCCCAAAGAGTCTCAGCTGTTCCCAGGTGGTCATTTGTCCTCTGAGACTTGGAGTGATTACAAATGCTTTTCAGGAGCCAGGTCAGTGGCCCAATTCCCAGGTAAGGAAACTGGATTTTATTCTAGGCTACTTGACCAGTTATTGACAAAGCTTAGATTAGGTATTAGTCAGCTAAAGTGGTTAGCTAATAATTAGCACTGCTGCTCTGATACCAGCAAGTATTCCAGTGACCATCAACATAGTAAATATTTGTCATTCAAAATGTAATTGTTCACAGTGAAATACTCCACATTCACTCCCATGGGGTAGGCAAGTGGTTCCAATCAGATGGAGGTGAACAGTCTTTTGCAAAAATGTTTATTTTAGTTATGGCTTTTAGTCACCAAATGATTGTCAGCTGTCAAACTCAAGCTAATAAAAGAGGTGGAAAATTTTCAAACTAGATATTGGTGGTTGCCCTCAAGTTTTGTAAGATTGTTCATCATTCAGGCTCATGAATTGAATAAATCGGATTATCTTCGGAGGTGTTGCTCAAGGAGACACAAATGTGTCAGAGGTGAAAGAGCCTTTGAAATCCTCAACTCAAGGGTGCTTATTTTTTTACAGATGGAAAAAAAAAAAAGAATGGCCTCAGTTGTCCCAGCCAGGCTTTTGCCTTAAGCTCCTGAAGTGAGAAAGCCCAGTTACCTGAAGGCAACAGAGAAAGGAAGCCACTGGACTTCAAGTCCAGAGCCCACTTCGGCAGTGGTGCAGATAGAGAGCATTGCACATGGTCATTAGTTGAAACCGGGTTTGTTATAAAAAAAAAAAAAAAAAAAAAAAGCCCACCAATTCTTTGCAAAACATACATTCAGTTACTTCTCCCCCTTTAAAGGAAATTATGAAGTATGTAGAAAATAGAAAAGCAAGAAAGTTGACAAAAGAAAAGCATGTAAAATTTGAGTCAAGAAAGCTCCATTTCAGGATGTATCTACCTCTACACCTCAGAGCTTACTTGTATGGCCAAAGGCTTCTAGAAATTTCATGGCCAGATGCCCACTTGTGAAAGGGCAATTGAATCTTTTTTTTTTGATGATGCTTCCTAGTATATTATGAATGAGCTATTATAAAGCTTACATAGAATAGCAGTGGTCTGTGTAATTTTTACCTAAAATGGTAGTTTTTTGGTCAGGAGACCACAAATAAGGGCAGCTCAGGATTCTGGGATTGCATAGAATAGAACATTAGTTTTGTTTTGTCTTGTCTTTGATGATTAGTTTTAGGACAAAAGTGCCAAAATAGCCATTTTAATCAAGAGTAGCACTTCCCGTTGATGTCCTGGCTGAGTTCAGGGAATTTTGCAAACACAGAAAAAGCAGACTCGAATATAGGGAGAAGTGTGGCTCAAAAAGGAAATTCAGCTTTCTTGCCAAATAAGAAATACATGTGATTATTAATCAAAATAAATACAAGGGTCAAATAATTATAATTATATTAATCTCTTTGAGGATTTGGGACCTCTCTAATACCTAAAAATTAAGAATCACTTTAGTGAGTTCATTAATTTAATAATAATCTCTTACAGTATATATGATCTTACACATCATAAACTGCTTTCACCTATTTGATTTTGTTTGATGTTCACAACAAATGTGACATGGTCAGGGCAAATGTTACTCTCTGTTTTTTAATACAGATGAGCAAGTTGAATCTGCAAAGGGTCCGGAGTTCTTTCCACTGACAACAGTACTTCTAAGGTCCTGTTAGCAGTCCCTCTGTGATGAATAATAATGCTTTTGCTCACCGAAGGCCTGAGCCTTCAAGCACAACCGTCTTTAATATAAATGACGATTTGCCCATTATGACCTGGAAACATAAGAACTGCGCTACTGCCATATCTTTGTGAAATTCAAGTAGAGTAGCCTACCTCTTTCTAGCAACACAGATTGAAATAAAGAAGAGTGCAGATTAAACGTGTTTTCAACTGATGGTAGAAATATAAAGAAGTTCCTAATTAAGGAATTTGTTAATAACTCTTCCCACTTTGCTGGATGTCCAGCTATCAATGCCAACAAGTTTTGGACTTTGGCCGTAACATTTATCTATTTCTCCAAAAGCCATTTTCATTCACACGCAAGATCACCCAAGTTGCACCATACACTTTTGCCAGTCTGGTGGAGGTTCTGAACGCCTCCAGACTGATGCTCCCTAAGAATCTGAAAAATATTCTTTGTATGCCAGCTGTTGTGCTCCTTTGATCCCCCAATTTGCATATGGCACATTACTCAACAAGAGAGTTTTTCTTTCTGTTTCACCGAATGCAGGTGTGCAATCATTCTGTGAGAGCTCTCATACTCAGTCATGTAAATTAGCCTCCAGGTCCAGGGTCTGAAAAACTTAGTTTTTATAAAGACAATGAAAAACTACAATTTTGTACTTCATATTCTTCTGTCCTCTGAAAGTCTTCCTGTTCACAGCCACCCTCCTACATGGCACCAGTCACTGTAGGAAGGGTTTTTTAGCTGGTATAGATTTATAGAAAAATTTTCTTCCCAGACTATAAATAAGTAACCTAATATATTTGTTCACTTGATTTCTAAAAAACCCACCAAATTTCTTTTTAACATTTACTGCTAACATTTTCCCAGATACTTAAGAATTCTTGGACTCTCTATCTTGTCAAGATTTACTTTTTTCTTCTGCAGTGTTTTTCTATAAAATGTACTTGTCTCACACCAAGAACACCAAACTGAAATACTCAGGTAAAAAAAAAAAAAAAAGGTTTCTTCTTCCTCAGCTACATTTATGTGCACAGATGCTAACTGGAGTAAAATAAAAGGATCTATGAATGTTTAATCATTACAGAAAACCTGGGCTTATTAAAATATGCAGTATCTTTAGCCTTAATTCAGTGTTACTGTAACTAGAAGTTCTAAGAATATTTAAAAGATCAAATATTTATCCCTATGTGCAAATCAGACCCCAATAATACTATTTTTATCTTGTAGTTCTTTTAAAATATCAAAATGCATATCCCACATAAAGAAAAATGTGTGATTTTCATGCAAACTAAGAATGTCACTAGTAACTCAGATTTTATTCACTATTAAATATGATTTTGAACTTACTGTTTCTCAATAAATATAAAATAAATTAAATTTTTATTAGTATAAATTATGGCTTTACTCCAAATTTCCAAAATCATTAAATAAAAACACAGGGAAGGAACACAAACATTTTCCCCAAATAACCCCATTAGTTCTTAAGCTTTGTTCAAAGCTTAAACCAGTACTATGAAAGACAAAAAAAAAAAAAAGCAAAAACCCAAGAAACAAAAAGGAAACCTTTCTCTGCTTTTTGTTTAACTTAGTTTCCAGGTCAAATTTCAAATTTTATAATCATAATTATAATCACTAAATTTTTAAATGTTTACATTTTATAAAAAGAAGTAAGGAGTATTATAGTAGGTGCCTTTTATACTCCAAATAAGTCATAGTAGGCCTTAAATTGCTTGCAATAATTAGATTAGAAGAAAATGCATCCTTTGATATCTTATAGTATTGTTGGCTAAACCCAGACTGCCAGGCTCTTGCCACCCCTTTCGGTAACTGGATGGATCGTTTCTCTGTATGTTACAGAGGTAGCCTGTACTAGTAGAGTGAAGAACCCTGAGACAGGTAAACATACACAACTTCAGGCTCAGACAGACTTGAGAGGGTTCTAGTCTTATAGAGCTTTCCAGAAAAAGAAAATAATTTTGTGCCATAAACATAGGGATTTTGTCCAAGTTCTTTCATCTTAAGTGTGCCTTCTGGTCAGCTCTCTTTACTTTCTATTGTTCAGGTCACTGAGAGAAATAAAAGTTTTCCAAAATATTTGTCCTTCTAGGAGACCGCATTCTGGGTATGAAAATATGTAACTCCTATACCCTTTCCTAAGAGCCTGCCAGTCCTCTTCCCTTACTGATGGTTACCTGGAGCTCAAGTCCCATGCTCCTTTTATGCATGGGGCTGGTTTCATATCCACTTTAGACTGTGCCAACTTGCTTTCTTCAGCAGACTGTTGGTGCTAAATAAATGGTGTGATTTGTAGTAATAATGGTGATGATAATGAATCTTAAAACACCTAACTAATCCCGGTGAACTCTCTGTGATGTTAAGGCTGTGGAACACACGGTTGACTAACAGTGATAATGACTGAAAACGAGGTGATAAATTACTATGCAGATTGCTGATGGCCTATAATTGTCTCAAAAGGAGGACATTTCATAACAGACCAACCCCTTTTAAATAAATATATGTGTAGCATTATAGACATAGAGAACTGCATCAGTACTATTTTTACAATAACCTGCCCATAAAATACAGGGAGACCAAACAACTTGGACAAACACTCCCCGGGTCAAGGGACATAGGAGGTAAGAATTAAGACTGTGTTTGCTCTTTCTTGAATGTCGCATTGTTCCTGGATCTGTAAGCATAACTTTAGAGACTCCACCAATATAAACACAAAACTACCTAGTTATGAGCCTGTGTTTACACAGTCCAGATCAAAAGCATAGACACTCAGGTTCATTTGCATTTGCTGCCAAAAATGTCCTGAGTCTTCTTTTGAATAGCAGCAGCATATTTTGAGGCCATTTATTCTCAAGACTAATTTATATTTACAAATCTCATAAAAGACCTAATATTCTTTACCATGTTGCCAGTACTTTCTTTTCTTTCTAGTAGCATTGTTCTTTTCTAAGGAACTGATTGTGTGGCAGATCGCGGGATCATTGCAGAGAGCACAGATGAAAAGCCTGTTATTCCAAAGGATTAAATTACAATTCCTAGTGAACCATTGCCAAGCTATTTTCTTTTCCCCAAACCCAGGAGGATTGGAAATAGGAAATGTTATGCCTTGAAAAGGGGTGGGAGTGTTTGAGTGGATGAGGAAGAATAATCATCCCAGTTAGTGTTATTAAATTCTCTCCAAGTAAAATCATGAAGCAAATAAAAAGATGATTAAAAAAAAGTTTTTAAATATCCAAAAGAACTAGAAGAATAAACTGAGTTTGTAAGAAGTAATGATTATCATGGGATGGATTTTTATTGAATTATAAAGATGAGTAAAGAGAAGAATCCAATAGATACAGTATTTCCATGTGAATACCCAAAAACAATTAAGATCACCACTTTACTACAGCATTTTCAGGAGCTCAAGGAATACAGGGGCAGAGGATCTGAGAGTTGCAAATCCCTCACTGCTTGCATATGAGCTCTCTTGGGGAGGATTATAAAATATACTGCGGAAACAAAATGAAAAAGATCCTCCACTGAGGGCACTTGGAATGGGATAAATGAACACCTCCCCCCAAAATCTGACCTAAAACCAGGAGGAAAAATCAGTTCTGTTTGAGATTCTAAACATCAGGGAAGTATCACATAACCTGGGAGGAGATGGGATAAATAAATTTGGGGAAGAAAACAACATAGAGAAGAATTGTTTTGAAATTCAATTCTGAAACATATGTTAATCCATTTGGAGGAAGATAAAGGAACTAGGTGCCCAATGGCATGGTGAACCTAAGCGAGGAGAAAAGAAACTGATAATTAGCGATGCACTGTCATTTCAACAGGGAGTCTACAAGACGCCATTGTGGTTTCTGTTAGTGTATCACCGTAAGAATCAGGAACAAAGTCCACATGAAATGCTGTAATAAAAAGTCCAAAAATACGCACAGAGGGTTTTCCATTTTTCAGGCACAATATCAAGTATGAGACTACATGCTTAGGACAAAAAAATAAATGGATAAGATAAGATCCCTGTTCATTAAGAGTTCATAGTACTTTGAAGAAAAGACAGACGCACAAGCAGATGATCCCAGAACAACTATGGTAACAACAAATGGAACCAATACTACAATGATATGTAGTAAGAAGGACACTGGAGAGGTAGCTGCCTGGAGAAACCAAGAAATGCTTTGGAAAGGGAGTCATGTTTAGATTGGATCTTGGGAAAGAATACAGCCCATGCAGTGTGGCGGGTTAGGGTGCAGGAGTTGGAGAAGCCAAAAGATGAGGTTGGAGGATGGTGGAATCAGACTGTTAAGGGTCTTCTGTACTGTGCTAAGGGGTTTGGCCTTAACCAGGGAAGTGAAAGAGAACATTACCAGCTTTAAAACAGGGGAATGACCTAATCAAATGTGTGCCTCAGACTAGAAGCTCTGGCTGGAGGGGGTAAGGCTCAAGTCCGCAAGAAGCAGTCAGGAGGCCACTACAATGTGGACAGATGGGAGAGGGGAGGTTGGATTCCATATATACTATGGAGATGGGAGGAACAGACATTCACAAGCTATTCAATGTTAGGTGTGAAGTACAAAAGGGGAAAAGTTGACGGGGACCACAGCTCTAAGATGGTGATGGCATTCATTGAGAGAATACTGCAAGAGGAATACACCATTTATGCTGCAGCAGGATGACACGGAGGCATCATGGGGACAAGGGTGCTTGGCAAATCTATTGTTAAAATCCAAATATATATAGTGGAGGAGACTGCAACTCAGAGAATCAGCCAGAAAAATATCCTCAATCTGCCCCACTCTGCCGTGTCCTTGAGCAGATTCAATAGGGCAGAAAACATTTCACTGGAATCTTACTTCATTTTTAACTATTACAAAACTACGGTTTTTAAAACAGGCATGTTCAAGTGTGTCACATGCCAAATGACATTGGAATAGAGGCCCAACAACATGCTTACTTGTCTCACCAGGTAAATGCTTGTTCAGTCCTCAGAACAAATGAAGCTCCTTCTCATTCTTTTCCAATGGAAGTGTACCCTGAGATTACAAGGCAACTTAAAAAAAAAAACAAAACTATATTTTTATCATTTCCATCAGTTTACCTTTGTAATCAAGAAAAATCTCGATATGCAACCACTAAGAAATTGCTAAAACAAATGGATTGCCAAGGCTCATCTGAGATGATAATTGTCATCTAAGCCCCCAATTTTAATTCATGGTATTCATCAAAACACTCTTGTTTTTCAGTGAATTTCAACCAATGAAATGTTTACTAAAAATATTCTTATTTCATATATTCTATCTATCTATACGTGTGTGTGTGTGTGTGTGTGTGCGCACGCGCATAAGACTTCTTTGGAAAGTCTAAGAAAGTCTAAGACTTTCATAAGTCTAAGACTTCATAAGACTTCTTTGGAAAGTCTAAGAAAGTTTCTTTAAAAACTGAATGTCAAGTGTATACTTGAGCAGTATGTCTGCTGCATATAGATCTACTTTTATTTCTGAGATTGTTAAGGAAGGCTACAATTTATTGGACTCATTTAAAATTCTAAGACCATCCTTTCACTCTCTTGACGCACATCCTTATTTTCCTCCCTGCTCCCCACTTCTCCCTCTGAGTTTGGTATTTATGTAAGACAAGGACAGGAACAATCTGATCTGGCAGGATAATAATCAACCAAAGTGTGTCTCTTCTGTTTTTCATTTTGCTTGATTACAACATCAAAATGAAAGAATGGGTGAACTATGTTGAAGTCTGGGTTTTGAAAACACCTGTTTACTGATGTGGATGTTTGTGAATTTTCATATTTAACAATGATTGCAGCTCACTCTGTCATTTTTACACTTTCATTGCAGAAAAAAGTGGCCTGCACATATCCTGACAAAATACATTCAAAGATTATGGTAGTGGCTAACATTTTCATGGAAGAATAAAAATGTACATTAATACAATTTATACTTCCTATATTAGTTTATACAATCTTATATAAGCAAGAATCAACTCCCTATGTCATACATAACTTTCTAATGTGCTATTTGAACTTCATCAACAGCTTCTTGATTGGGTCTCGAGCACTAATCAGGCCCCCTTAGTACTATAGGAGGCTTAAATATCTTGCATCTATCATGAAAAGTAGGTAGGATCATAATGACTAATCACATTAGCATAATTTAAAAATGCAGAGCATGAATAGCTTCCCCTCCCAAGATTTGTAGTAAAAACTTATACACAATAAGACAGCCATGATTCATTACACCATTGGCTTATTTTGTAACATATTTATGTGCCTAGCAGAATGAAACCATAAAACCACCATTAACAGTAGAGGAAAGAGGTTCTTTTTTTAACTGAGTTGCATGAATTTGGATGATTAAAAATATATATGTCTCAAGGAAGAGAAACTGCTATCCTCTTATGTCCTCTTAGGACATTACAAACCTGGGCTCACTGTGTGTCTTTTTTAGTAATACACATTTTGCACTTTTACTATGAACCAATTTCTGCCCATAAAGCCAGACAGTGAGTTGCCAGTGAAGTCACTGCACATCACCGACACACGGTACTAAGGGAAAATTTATTCTTAGGAAAAAGAAAAGAAAAATCAACCCATCTTTTGGGGAAGCTACCATACTTCTACATAGAATGTCGCCATGCAGATGGATATAAATTCACTTACCCCCTCTCAAGACCTCAGGGTGGTTGTTTTAAGGACTGAATTGGTCTGCTAAATACGAACTACTGAGTGCCAGGCACTGAGCAAGGTGCTTTGAATTCCGCTATGAGAAATGACACAGTCTTTGCCTCCAAAGGGCTTACCGTCTGGTGGGGAAATCAGAAAAGGAAACAAACACTTAAATGATAGTATCCTGAGTATCTGTCATGGAGGAATTCCCAGCAAGGCATCCTGGAAGGTGTAATGACAGTGTCGATACCTGGAAACAGGAGTTCCCCAGGTGAAAGGACACCGGGGTGCAGATGAAAGTATTCCGGGAAAGGGGGAGCTGTTTACGAGTTTGTATTAATGTACAAACCGAGTTCCTCTCAGTTTGAGGAACTGAGAATAGTTCATTACCAAGGAATTACTGAATATTTGTTGGCTGCACACGGCTAAACCCTAGATTACAAGAAAGAAAGTGGCAAAGGATGAAGCTAGAAGGGATTCAGGGACAGATTTATTCACTTAAATATTCAGGGGTAAAGGATCTGTCAGTGCACAAGAGAGTCATGGCATCTGCCTTCAGGGAGCATGTAGGTTTGTGGAGGAAACAGATTTAAAAACAACAACAACAACAGCAACTAGGGGCGCCTGGGTGATCAGTCGGTTAAGTGTCTGCCTTTGCCTCGGGTCATGGTCCTGGGGTCCTGTGATCAAGCCCTGAGATGGGCTCACTGCTAGGCAAAGAGTCCGCTTCTCCCTCTCCCTCTGCCTCTGCCTCTCCCGCGCTTGAGCGCGTGCACTCTCTCTCAAATAAAGAAATAAAATCTTTTTAAAACATTTTTTAAAATGAAAGCAAGAATGTCAAATTGTGAGCCCTGCAATGAAGCAAACGGAGTGCTGTGAGAGCATAACAGGAAGAACCAACCTTAGATGGAACTGGGGCAGCATCTCTAAGGAGGTGAGATTTGAAGATCGAAGAAAAACCCAAGAGTTCAGATCATGAAACGGGTTGGGATTTTATCTTGACAGTTGCCACATTTAAAGACTGTAAGAAGGGGGATGATGCAATCAGCTTGCATTTTAGAACAATCCTCTGGCTGCTACAGAGTCTGGAGATGAGTGAGACAGGAGGTAGGGAGATCAGTCGGGTGGTTTTTCCAGTAATTTGGGTGAGAGATCATTTCCTACTGCCAGAATATCTTAGTAACAGCGGTATTAAGCAGGGATAATGTTAAAATATTTAACAATCAGTTTGACATGCACATTTGCTCTTCCGGATGGGTGCTAGCCTCAGCACCAACCAGGGTCTGCAGGCCTGCAGGCCTGCGGGGCCATGCGGGATGAGCGGGTGGATCTCAGAGGTGGGGCCCACAAGACCGGGGTTTAGGCCAGTGGTCCTTTACAACCAGTATGCAAGTATTTGATTATTTTAGTAACAGATGCAGCTGTGGCAGCCTCAGAATTAGGTATAGGAAGGCAGGGAAGGATTCAGGAGAGGATTAGGAAAGAGAAGGCTTACATTTGGGTAATGCCTGAAATGAGTAAAAGGGAGGAGTTAGGGATTAGGCTGTGGTTTCAGTTTGGGCAACTGCGCAAACTCGTTTATTTATTCAATTATACTTCTTCAGCACTTTACGTTTTGGGCACCTGGGAGACCTGAAATGTCAAGTGGGCAATTGGATATGTGAAGAAGAAATATCTGTGCAGAAGAAATAAATTGAGGGATTTTTCAGCAGCAAGATGTCCTCTAACCCTACAGCAACGGGTAAGGTCTCTAGGGAAAGAGTAGGGAAAGAAGCAACAGAAGCCGGGATGGAGCGCTGAGCAACTCCAGCACTTCGTTTGTGAAGACGAGAGGAGCTTTTGATTACTGAGCAGTAGCTGCTACCATAGGGGAAAAAAACAAACAAAACAATTGTGTGAGGTTTCAGGAGCTGAGAGTGTTTCCAGGAGGAGGGAGAGGTTGGCTGTGTTGAAAGCTGTGGAAACATTGAGTAAGAAAGAAAAGACTGGAGTGTCTGTGGAATTTAGCAACAGAGAGACTGTTGGTGACCTTGATAAGGACAATCTCAGTGGGTGGTGAGCACAGAGGTCAGATTGCCTAGCACTGAAGGGAGATGAGAGGTGGGGAAGTGGACATGGGGACGAAAAAACAACTTCCTACTGTGATGTGGAGCTTCTTTGATTTATTGATTTATTTATTTTTATTTAGGGAAAAGACTTGAGCAAGTTTAATTGCCAGTAGGGGAGCCAGTAACATATTTTGATAGATTCCTGGGGTCAGCAAACTAGGGCCCCTGCCTGTTTGTAAATAAAATTGTGTTGGGACACAGCCACTCCCATTCATTTCTATATTGCCTAGGACTGTTTTTCTGCTATGACAGCTTAGCTTAATAGTTGCAACAGAGACCCCATGGCCCACAAAACCCAAAATATTTACTCTCTGACGCTTTACAGAAAGTTTGCAGACCCCCAGTTTAAGTACAGCAGGCTCTAGCCCATTTAATTTCTGCAGGAACCCAAATGACTGCATACATATATAAATGCATACATAAATACGTAAGCCAACAAATTCCCAACTCTAAAGTGCTATGAAACTGAGTAATGTACAGAATTGTTGAAATCCTGTATCGGACACCCAGAACTAATCTAACACTCTATGTTCATTATAATGGGATTTTGCAAAACAAAAGTCCTATGAAAATTCTTCCTAGTCAGTTCACCAATTTATCGACAAAAAGGCCAAGAGACTTTGCTCCTCTGCTGATAATATGTATCTGTTGTTGACTACATACACACACTTCAATTTACTACAACATACCTAGTACCTGGTACTGAGCCCCAGATGAGGTGGGCGCTCAGCAAATAACTGGGTGAAGCGAGTAGGAAAGGAAACAGGGGCTGTACTGGAGGAGCCTGGGGCAAAGGGTGGAGGCCTTTTTTGTAGATTTGGGGAGTTAGCAGAGGATCCCTAGGTAAATGCCTAGGGTTCTATGGAACCATCCCAGCAAGGTCCAAGGAGGCTGCAGTGAGGAGCCTCTAGAATTAATCAGGGAAGTCATGGGTTGGGGGGGGGATGGGTTGGGGAGATCTGGACTGAAGCTGAAGAGCATCCTTGGTGTGAAAACAAAATCACAAAGTGGCAGTTTGTAGTTTGGCAGCAGGGAAGGGCTGTCTTGACAGTTCCTTATTTCCTGTGATGAAACAGGAGAGAGGAGCTGAATTTATGTACAGTCCAAGCCAGCTTATCCCTCAGGAGCCGGCTGTTGGACCAGGAGTTGGGCTGTTAAAAAATAGGTCAAAGCAACAAACAAACAAAAAAAAAAAGTGGTATTTTCTACAAACACTTTGTTCAACTGACTACAAATAAGTATATATCAATTGACCAATCTTTTGACAGAGGGGCAAGATTGGAGCCCCCGGGACATCATTCTTAAATAAAGCACACCTAGAATATATTCACTGAGAGTTAAAGTCAGGGTGTCTTTAAAGGAGAGCAAAAACTTATAGATCAATGAGAAGCAATCTGAGTATAGATGCCTTCTAGATTTTTTCCCACACTCTATTACTGCTATACGCATCTCTCACATTTTATGAAGATTTTAACTTGTTTTCATTGAAAGAGCTCTCTTCTTTGTCTTCATATTTCACTTCTTTATGTAGCATTTAATGAAATCATGTCATTATGATAACAAAATACAACTGTCATAAACAGATGTAGGAAACAACTGCTTCTCAGGAAACATACAATTTATATCAGAGTAACCCACTAACGTTGTTCTGTGTGTGGGACAGGATACAAAGAAAGTAGTGATTCTGATGAGCCCAGGAAAGGGAGGAAAGTTAAGAATGTTACTCTGTGAGGGTGTTAGAAGCATGTTATGGGGCCCCAGCTGGTGCTCCTTGACTCACTGACAAGCTGCCAGCATGGCTGGGTCCCCTGAATATCAACTCAGGGCAGGCAGCTGTCCCAAGTCATCACACTCTAGGGATCGTGGAGTAGTGTGTGTTGGAAAGCACGCATTAAACACTTGCTTTAGCTTCTTCTGGAATGTATGTGGAATAATAGATGACTCCTCCCAACAACGCGGCTTCTAGAGAGTTACAACTGATGAGAAATGGGCCTTATATATCCCATAGCAGATTTAGCTTTTAAGGCGTATTTAAAGTTCTCAGTATGCTGAATCTAGACAGAGACAGTAAAATCTCAGTAAGCATATTCTGGCAGCATGTCACCTGGTAACTAACAAAGAACACCCAAAATAGTAGGCAGAGATCACCGACCAATATAAAAGTAGGGAACCAAACCAGTGCTTAATGTATTACTATGAAAGGAAATTGGGGAGCCCTCTGCTTGCAGCAAATACATAGCCAGCTTTATAACTTATTTTATATTAAAATTAGACTGAGAGGGGCGCCTGGGTGGCTCAGTGGGTTAAGCCTCGGCCTTCCGTTCAGGTCATGATCTCAAGGTCCTGGGATCAGGCCCCACACTAGGCTCTCTGCTCAGCAGGGAGCCTGCTTCCCCTCTCTCTTTGCCCACCTCTCTGCCTACTTGTGGTCTCTCTCTCTCTGTCAAATAAATAAATAGAATCTTTAAAAAACAGATAAAATAAAATTAGACTGAGAAAAAATGATCCTACTGTCTATTGTCAATACTTTGGAAATATATTTCTAATAGTTTAGAAATCAGGAAGATAAGATTGCCCAATGAAACTTAACTATGAAATCAAGAAAATCATTGACCAAATATAGATACGCAAAAGCTCATGAAAAGAGATGATCTCTAATATGAAATATTTTATAATGCTAAATTTTTAATATCAAGACATTAATTAATTGTAGAATTTGAAGAGGCCTAGAAGGTCCAACTGTCTTTATAACATATGTGGATATTAAGACTCAGAAAGGTTACAAGATTTGTTCAAGGACCCAAGGCCAGTTATGAGCTCATCCAGCCAAACCACCCAGGTCTCCTAGGTCCTAGTCTATTGTTTTTCTCATTATAGCACCTTCCTTCTAAATGGAATTTTCTGATTAACTGAGGTCACGCCATCCTTAGTGATCTGGTTACTATAGCTGAGTAACAAATTACCCTATAACTTAATGATGCAGAACCATTACCTGTGATGCTCATTAAGTCTATGGGTCAGATTCTGACAGGGCACTGTGGGGATGGCTTGGGACTACAATCATCTGGAGACTCCCTCACATGTCTACTGATGGATGGTGGCTATCCCTGGCCCCATGGTAGATGGTGGTGGTTCTATGGGTTATAAACAAGTAGCCTCTCCATGTAGCCTGAGTTTCCTCAATAAATGGTGACTGGCCTCCAAGGGTGGGCATTGAGAGATAGAGAGAGAGAGAAACACACAGAGGTCATATTGCCATTTATGACCCAGCTTGCAATCCTGCAAAGAGGCTTAACCTCTTGATGGAAGTGGCAACATCATGTACAGCATGTAGGACCAGAAGTATTGCTGTGGCCACTTTTGGAAATTACAATCTGCTACAATTATAATTAAAAGCATTATTTCACCAGGAGAAAACTGGAGGGAGAAAAGAGGCAGCAGAAGAACAACAAATCACACCTGAAGGCTGAGTGTGCCCGTTCCCATTTCTCTCCCTCTGGGGAACTTTGCAATCTGTGCTTACTGCAAATTGAACAGGAATAACGCATTTTAACTCAACATGATTGAAGCTTTTATTTCATTTAACTGTCTAGTTTGGTGTGTTGAAAAGTATGTTTATAGGATGTATCCCTAGCATAAAAGCCTTCACAATGAGGAAAAGGGGAAAAATTGTTTTAATTGAAGAAATTATTTTTTAAAAATAGATCATGTGCTAGACTATAAAGAAAACATCAATAAATCTCCTAAAGTGCAACGTGCACAGACATATTCTCTGACCACAGAATAATAAAACTACAAATTAGAACCAAACATTTAAACAAAAATTTCCCACCCACTTGGAAATTTAAAAATATACTTCTATAGATCTCTTGGGCATAAAAGGGGAAATGTGATTGCAATTACAGAATACTTAGAAAATAAGAATGAAAATACTACAAATAAAAACGCATGGGATAAGGCTACAGTTCCGTTTCAGAGGCATCTAGATCTGTAAGGAATGAATAATGACAACACTAGCATCGGCAGCAATGGCTAGCACTTCACCTGTCAGGCACTGTTCTAAGAGTGTTCCATTATCAACCCATGCAGTTCACACAAAACATATAGGTAGTTATTATTGTTTCACAGAGAAGGGATCAGTGATTTGAGCAAGATCATGCAACCAGCTCCTATCATACACTAAGCAATGTTCCAGGTGTTGGGGTTACAATGGTGATGCAGACAGGCAAAGTCAATGCGCTCTTACAGGTCCTCAATACTGCTCAGCTGGAGTGGGAATTTTCATTCCCCACAGGGCCTCCACTGATACCTTCATGGCTAGAGGGACAGAAGGGCCTCATTACTGCTGGGTGGTGGTCAAAGTCCTGGAGTTTGTGAGGCTTTGTCTGACAGCACCCCATCCCCATCAGGAAGGGGAAGGCTTTGCCAGTGCCAGGTAGGGATGGGAGTCCAGGCTTCCTGTGTGGTCCGCCCTGGCACTGGGAAGGAGGTGGAGGGGACAATATGTATGTGTGTCACCTGGTGGGGATGAAAACACGAGCTCCCTCCTTATCCTTCTCTGATGCCACCTTAGCAAGTGTTGGGGTGCCTTGGTACACCCTTCTTGAGGGCTGAAGTCTGGGTTTCCCACTAGGACTTTCCTGGCATGAGTGGGAGTAGGGCCACAATTTTTTCTGTGGTTTTTGGCTGGGGTAGAGCACTTTAGATAATTTTAAAGTTTGCTATTTTGCTAGGCTGACACTTTCCTGGTCCTTCGGCTAAACAGAGCAGCCTTTTGTTGGGGCTTTTTCTGTTTGCCTGTTGGTGTTTGTGGGCTGCCAGCTTCTTTAGCTCCAAGTCTGGGATACATGAGGCAGGCAAATAAATACAGGGAATTAACCACTGTGGACCTAAGTTTCTAGTTCCTTCTCCTTTCTCACCTTTCTGTGTATGTGTGTGTGTGTGTGTGTGTGTGTATGTGTGTTACACACACACATACACACACACACACACATATAAATATCCAAGAGTCTTAGTTTTACTTAGCTAGAGGAGTATGGAAAAGTATATCAACTTCATCTTCCCAGAAGAGGAAAGTTCTTGTTTTGTATTAAGAAGGAAAAACAAAAACAAACAAACAAACAAACAAAACCAAAACAAAACAACTTGATGGCATGTGCCCATTCTTAGAGCAGAAGGAAAAGCAAAATGATAGAGAATCACTAATAGTTATGGCTGAAAGGGAGGAGGAGTGAGATCCTGTGTACATGTGGACAGGTGGCCTTAGATATGAACATGGATAGTTAATCCAGTCACCAGTGGGGAAGCTGAGAATATATTACAAATGCAGAGAGTTTGGTGGGTTGGGAGGTACATGAATGAGGAAGCTCTCTAGTGTTAGCTTCCATTGCCTCAATGAAATAAGAAGGGTGGCATAGTCAGTTGAGTGTCTGACTCTTGGTTGTCGCTCAGGTCATGGTCTCAGGGTCATGGAATTGAACCCATTTTTGGCTCTGTGCTCAGCTCAGAGTCTGCTTGAATTTCTCTCTCCCTATCCCTCTGCTCCTCTTCCCACTCCCCTCCCCCACACATGACATTCTTGCTGGCTCTCTCTCATATCAATCGATCAATCTTTGAAATAAAAAGGGATGTCATCAGCTGAGAGAGGGAGGTGGGATCAGGGAAGTGTGGGGTTTGCAGAGAAGTTGCTTTGATGGATAGTAGAGTTGAACAGACTGGAGAAATACAGTAGGATTGCTGCACACACTGAAGCCACACAAATTTAGAAGGAAACCAGTCGGCATAGTCACTTGTTTTCCTCCAGAACTAGGTTACAGAGTAGGAAGACAGAGGTGGGTTTAATCAATAACTATTGCCAGATCAGATGTTAGAAGGAGAAGAAATCAAAGACACGGTGGGTGTGGGTAAGGGAGTGATTGTGATGATGGACCATGACATGGCACAATTCTGAAAGACACTATTTTCACTAGAGTTTGCAACACAGGGACCCTGCATAAATTCTAATCTGAATGAGGATAACCCAAGAAAATGGACAGTAAACATTTGGTGGTGACTGGATTGGAGTCCTAATGGGATTGAATAATTGTTCAAATGGGAGTAATAAATTAGAGGCTCTCAAAGACAGGAGATGATGACCAAAGATATTTGAAACTGAGATTTAGGCAATAAAGCAGATATCAGAAGTGAAAAGATCTAGGATATGAGAAAATATAGCTGAAGTGGTTGGAAGACTACTGGCAAACTAGATACCCTTAAAAACCTTCCAATTGACAATAGCTAAAAATGATTAATAAAATGTAGAACTATATTTTTAAATGCATTAATGACATAGTAATAAGGCAAGGTCAACATGAATTCAAGGCAAGGCCCTAATAAGATGACTCAGACACTGATGCTTGCTTCTGCATTGAGGGCTTTTGATAGATCAGGGGATCTTGAGTTCAAGTGTTCCTAGCTTTGCAAGATATGGATGAAAGGTAACAAAGTACAGGTCCAGGCCAAAGAAGGCAATCTAAAGGACAACATTCTACAGAAAGCTCAAAAGAGAACACTAGAAATAAAATGGCCTCCATTCCAAACAACAAAGACATTTGCTCTTCTTAAAATGTGGCACTGGGTAAGGGGGAAGGAAAATCCTTGAAAGTTTATTAGTAAAACCTAGCCCTTACAGGTGAATTTTGATGCCTGATTTTCACTACCTAGGTTGTATGGAAAAATGTTAAGCTGAGAATTTAGTTTATAGTGGCCCTCCTTCAGTAGTACCCATGGGCACATAGCAGAAACAAATGCAAATCCTTTTTAAATGAACGCCCTTCAATCTACACCTCAGAGAATACCCATAGAAATAGGAATCCACAGTTTAAAAAGAAAAGCAGCATAAGTGAGACCCAACAAAAACAAAAAACAACTATCACCCATAGCAATCAAGTATTGGAAATCAAGTATTGGAAATGGTACAAATTTACATACAATTTGTAATGATTAGAGAGGCAAAAACTAGGGAGTCATCATTTGCAGGAGATAAGTTTTTTTTTATACATAGAAAATACAAAAGAATCAATATATAAATCAGAATTCAAATCTTTTAGCGAAATTGTGACTTGCAAAGTATTTTAAAAATGCTTTTCTATATACCAGCAACAAGCAATTAAAATATGTAATAAAAAAGATGTCATTTATAATACTATCAAAAACATTAAATATATAAGTTTAACAAAATATAAGTTAAGACCTGTATATAGAAAATCATAAAACTATTGCGAGAAATTAAAGAGAACCTAAATGGAAAGAGAGACTATGTTCATGGATAAGTTTTAATATTATAAAGTTGTCACTCCTTTTCAAATTGACCAACAGGTTTATTTCATTACACTTAAAATCCCAATAAGGTGTTTATTTTGGCAGGTGGGCATTGAGAAGTAGATAATGGAACTTGATGAGTTGATTCTCAAGTATACTAGAGCTAACATTGAAAATCAATTGAGAAAGTATGGGTTTTAAGTACAGAATGCTGAGACAACTGGTTATTCGTACGGGGAAAAAAAAAAAGAATCTGAACTCCGACCTCACAACACATGCCAAAAATCAATTCTAGGTAGGTGAAAGATTCAATATTAAGTAGAGCTTTAAAACTTCTTGAGGATAAAATAAGAGAATGCCCTTTATAATTAAAGGAAGGAAGAATTTCTGAAGCCAGACAGAAGAGCACAAAAAGTAAAGGAAAATATTATTAAAGCGAACTACATTAAAATTAAGAACTTCTGTTTATCAGGAGATACCATAACTAGTAAAAAGATGATCCATAAGCTGGGAAAGGCTATTTGCTTTACGTACGTGACAAAAGGCTAGTATCTGGACTACATAAAAACTGTAAGCCAATAAGAAAAATACAATCTAATTCACTTTAAATGGGAAACAGATTTGAATGGCCACACTGAAGACAGAACACAACTGCTAGATGAACATATGAAAATATATTCAATTTCATTTGTATGCAGGGAAATGCAAGTTAAAGCCACAGTGGTATATTATTTCAATCTCAGCAGTTTGACAAAAATTTTTAAATGTAAAATACCAACAATTAGAGATGTGGAACCAATAAATTCTTATACAACTGCAGGTGGGAGAAAAATTTATTCCAACCATTCTGAAAGATAATTTAGTATCATCTATCAGGTTAAAATGTGTGTGCCCTTTGACTCAGAAATTCCACTTTCTGCTGTTTGGCCTATAGAAACTCTAGTACACAGGTATTGAGAGATAGGTACAAAGATATTCAGGCTAGCATACTTGTAACAGCAAAAACTGGAAATAACCAAAATAGTCACCAACAGTAGAATAGATTAAAAATAATGATATATTCATATAATTGAATACTGCACAGTAATAAAAATGAATAAATTTGTTATTTGCAATAACATGAATGAATCTCAGGAACATACTATTGAGTGGAAAAAGTAAGTCACAAAAATATCCATACAGCAAAATTCCAATTGTATGAAATTTTAAAAAATGCAATATTATATATTATATGTTCATGTACATGTGATAAAACAGAAATAAAGGCAATGATGAGGAAGGAAGATAGGATCAGAGAGGGACACCCAGGGACTTAAATGTTCTAGGTCTTTTTTTTTTTTTTTTTTTTAAAGAGAGAGAGAGAGCCAGAGGGGTTAAATTTTTTAGAGAGAAATAGAGCATAAGCTGGAGGGGGTAGGAAAAGGAGAGGAAGAGAGAAAATCCTAAATAGTCTCCATGCTCAGTGTGGAACATGACATAGGGCTCAATCTCACAACCCTGAGATCATGACCTCACCCAAAATTAAGAGTCAGAGGCTTAACCAACTGAGCCACACAGGTACCCCTTAAATGGTCTAGGTCTTAGAACAGGGTGTATACAAGTAAGTGATCATTGTATTGTTACTTTTTTTTAATCCTTAAACATTTACTTTACAAATATTATTTTGTATATATTCAATATTTAATAAAAATAAAATTTCAAGGCTCTTTGGAATTGAGGAGGTAAAAAAGGTTTATTGCAGCATGATTTAATGCTGGAAAGTTGGGAACAGCAAAGGTCCCTAATAAGAGTCTGGTTAAATAAATTAAGGTAAATCTCTATAACAGAATAGCATGTACCAATGAAGAATGAAAAGTTAGAAGTGCACATAGTAATAGGAGATGTTCATTATATAGTAGATGAAAGAAATTACAAAACAATATAGTATCTCATTTGAATATGAAACTTAAAAATGCCCATACATAAAAATTTAGGGACTGTTTAATCAGTACACGAAAAAGTTAATAGTGTTGAGATCTGGGTCTTGGCTATTAGGATTATATATGAAAGGTTTCTTTCTTCTTAATTACTTTTTTTTAACCAGAAACATATTACTCTCATACCAAATTTTTTTTTCAAGTCAGAGAAAGATAGCAAAGCGTATCTAAGAATATCAGATAGAAGAATGTAAATATAAAATATTTGGAAATCTCTTCCACAAACTATGTATGTTATTTAAAGAAAGTGACTATACTTTTCTTAGAGTTAAAAATTATATTTGAAGGTGAAAGGATTTATCTATCAAGTTCTGGCTAAAAGACTAAATAAAGATTTAAATTCTTCCTGATTTTATTTATAGGATTAAAATAATCCCAGTTCTCATCACACACACACACACACACACATTTTCTGTAATTAGGTTATGGTGACAGATGTTAACCACATTTATTGTGATGGTCATTTCACAATATGTACAAATATCAAATCATTATGTTGCATACCTAAAATAATATTGTAGGTCAATTTTAAGTCAATAAGAAAATAAAATGTTAAAAACCTTAAAAGGAATTTCAAAGATTTTTAATTGATAAAATGGTTCTAAAGTTCATCTAGAAGAATAAATAGGTCTATTGATAATAGAATTCTGAAAATTAGGGGCATCTGGGTGGCTCAGTGGGTTAAGCCTCTGCCTTTGGCTCAGGTCATGATCCCAGGGTCCTGGGATCGAGCCCCACGTCAGACTCTCTGCTCAGCGGAGAACCTGCTTCCTTCTCTCTCTCTCTCTCTCTCTCTCTCTGCCTGCTCCTCTGCCTACTTGTGATTTCTGTCAAATAAATAAATAAAATCTTTAAAAAAAAAGAATTCTGAAAACTGAGAATTAAATGATTAGACTTGTTCTAATGACGCTAAAATGAATGATAAAGTGACCACCACTGAGCCAATATAAATGCAAATAGGAAACTCTTAAACATCTAGTAGAAAGTGCTCAAACATCTCTTTGTGCTTTTGAAAACAGTGTTTGATGAAGGAAATAATGGTAACAGTGATGAACTATTTAATAAATGATGCTGGCATAACGGCTAAGGAAACGTGGCTAATTTTTCATCTTAAAACGTATTCTAAAATAAATTTGACTATATATGCATCTAAAATAAATTCTAGATAAATTAATATAAAAATTTAAAGCATTATAAAGAAGGCAACACAGAAAATACGTAACAGATTCACAGCAGTGCAAGTCACCAATGCAGTAACGTTGCAGAACCAGTTGATAGTTTTGACTATAAACCTGTTTTCCTTTCCTGTGCTTCCTTTGGCTTCCATAAACACACTGCCGTGATTTTTCTCCTATCACTTTGGCTACTACTTCTCCAATTCCTTTGCAGGATTATCTTCCTCTGGAGGCCATTATATGTTTGAGTTCTTCAGGGCCCATTCCTTCTCTATGCTGTCTCCCAAGGTATTTGCTTTCATACCCATGGCTCCAATTACAACCTTTACGCACGTAACTCAAATTTAACTCTAGCTCAACCATTTCTTACTTATCGGTATTAGTCAGGATTTCTGAAAGAAATAGGGTGGCACACTCAGAATGGGTAGTTAAGGAAATTTTAGTTAAAAAATCATTTACAAAGGGTTTGGGGAAAGTGACAAAGGATAGTGGTACAGTGTCTCAAGAAGCTATTACTGCCTTAGGCTTAAAGAAACAAGGGGATAGAAATTGTTACCTGATGAGAGACAGAGAGAGAGAGAGAAGAGAAAGAAATGGGAGGAAGAAGGGCAGGAGAAGGGAGGGGCATAAAAAGGAGAGTTTGGAGGAGACAGGGCAGAAAGGGGAGGTAAGGAAAGGGGGCAGGAGAGGAAGAGAGAATGCAGGATGCAGATAATAAGGAATAAATACTTCATTTTCACTCTCTTCCTTCAATCTTTTGCCTGTACCTCACATGCACTGTACCCAGCCGGAAGTTAGGTGCTCAGGTAATGTGAAATCATAATGCATTCCATACAGCTCAGTCTCTTTGGAGACAGAGAATAGAGAAGGGTAAAGAGTGACTCTAGATGGGCAAACAGAAGACACCGACCTAATCTTCACCTTCTATTTAGCTTCTTTGCTAGGACATCCATCCCATGGGTATTTCAAATGCAACAGGTCCAAAATTGAACTCACAAACTGCCCATTCCACACTCTCCCCTCTCAAAAACCAAACTAAGAACACCAGAAACCAAACTGGTCCTCTTTCAGTGTTCTCTAGGTCATCCAGTGGTACCAAGGTCAGGTCTGTATTCTTGTAGCCATGTAGGAACGGAGTGGAGTGGGGCAAGGATAGGAGTAAACAAATCACTCATGTGGCTATTCCACTAGTCCAGGCAGAAGTAATGATAAAACAGAATAAGAAAGTGCTGGTAATGATGGAGAGAAGTGGATGAAGTGGACACACTGAAGAGATATTTGGAAGACAAAATTCACAGGACTTGATATTGGATTGGATGTTGGAGGCAAGGGTAATACGATTGTCAAAGATGACACTTCCAGCAATATCCTACAGATTTTAGGAATAAGGAACAACTTCTTAACCCACTGAGCCACCCAGGCACCAAGGAACAACTTCTTAACATGGACTTCTTGGCCCTACATGGTCAGCATCGCCCACCCCTCACTCTCTAACCCCCATTCTTCATCTTCTACCAGGCCCCCCAAGGTATGGGCTGTACTACATTATTTCAATCTTTCATATTGTTTGTGCTTGTCCCTGAGAAGGAACTTTGCACCTGCTATTTCCACTGCCTGTAACATTCTTACCTAGCTACCCCATTTCTCTATCATTCATAGCTCAGGCGCAACTTCTCCGGGGAAGCTTCTCTTGACTTCCTTAAATAGATCGAATCCTATTAAAGTTCTCAAGTATTTTGTCTTTCCTTTTGTAGGATCTATCCATTAACACTTCATACTTATGTGTGTGGCTTTTCAGTTAATGTCTAACCTCTCAATCCTCCTCCAGAATACAAACTCCATGAGGACAGAGACTATGTCTTTACTGGCTCTTTTATATAGTCTATTAGTGTTTGGCACCTTGTAGCTCACATATATACATTCTTGAATGGATGAATGAATGAGTGAATGAATGGATAAGTGCAATGAAATACATCAGAAAGAAAGGCACTGATGGATTTAATAGATTTAAATTATAATCTTCTGTACATTAAACAGGAGTAAATGATAAGTGAGAAATTAGAGACATATTGGTAATATTAAGATTGTATCCTCAGTAGAGTTCTTACTTACCACACCAAAAATAAAAGTACAATAGGAAGTGACCAAAAAACAAAACAAAACAATCTCATAGAATAAAAAGGGTTATGACAGCTTCTCACTGGAAAAATCAAAACACCAAATCATACTGACCTAAATAATCAGTATAGTTTAATGTATAGTTTCACGTAGCTAGAAGGACAGGATGGCTTCTCTCGAGATCATAAGATGTTACCCAGGAAATACTGAGAGCAACATGCTTTCTTGTTCACATCTTTAAGAAATGCAGTCGCTTTCCTGGCAATGAAATACAAGTCCTTCTTTTCAGCCTTATTGAGTCAATTTAGGACCACGCTGGATCAAACTGCTGTCAGAGGAATGCCATGTTCTAATTTTGAGCCATTCACTAACTAGCAAGAGAAATTGGATTGCCATGCTTGGTTTATTTTAATCAGGACCCATTCCTGCACTGGGGTCAATTCCAGAAACCACATTGCTGTTGAATCAAATACAACGTCCACTAATATTGGCCACATAACCATAGGAAATGGTCAACCTTAGGAGTGAGGAAGATACAAGAAAATAAAAACAGCAGCAAGGAGGCATCATTGTTCGACTCCAAAATCTAAAATTTGTTTGCTTTTTAAAAAATTATTTTACTTATTGAAAATGGGTTATAAATTGACTTAACCTTTCTGGAGGGCAATTTGGCAATCTACAAAAAACATTTCAAACATAATAAATTTGGGAATGTATATGTGTGGGTGGAAATAAGGAGGAAACCCAGAAATGTTCTTGTGGTTGTCACTGGCTGGTACGTTCCTGGGTGCTTTTTATTTTCTTTTAAATATTTTTCAAATATTATTTAACAAGCCTAATTTCATTTGCTTAAACACAAAGAACAGGAAGTGACCTGTTATTTCAGAACATGGCTAACTTTCAGTCACGAATATCATCTGGAAACTGAAGTACTAGTAGAAAAAAGTAGTTTCAGGGATTCTTTTGCTATTTTAAAATGATGGAAAGAAAGTAGTAATCTGTTTGAATCAAAAATCTGAGTTATGGAATTCTCTGCTTTTGGAATTCCAGTTTAGTTCAACTGGTCTAGAATCCAGGGGGGAAAAAAAGGCAAGACATAAAAATCCTGCCAAAAGATAAGTAGTTACTACTGAACATTTAGCACAAAGCTTGTCTTTCTAATTCAACCTCTAACTCAACTCCATAGGCCCTAGTGAGTAAATAGTTGAGGCCACATGACCAGATTTAGCTTGATTTAATGTCACTTTCATTGAGAAGAATAGGTTGGACAGGATCTCAGGGTCCTGGGATGGAGCCCCGCATCAGAGCCTGCTTCCCCACTCTCTCTCTCTCTCTGCCTGCCTCTCTGCCTGCTTGTGATCTCTGTCTGTCAAATAAATAAATAATCTTTAAAATAAAAATTTTAAAAATATGAGCACAGGAAAACATCTGAACTCACTTTCAAGTTAGGGGTCTGAGTGTCTAGGATAAAGGAATGTATGTTACTGAACTGGGATTTCCAACTGATATTTAACAAAAGGGGAAGATCTTAATTAAATCAGTTTTATTCAGTGATGATGTTCTTTCTCCAGATTTATTTTGATAATTTTCCCCATTTATTCTCAGACTATTCCCTACTCTTCCTGCCCCTACCATCACCTCTCAGAGTAATCTTGGACAAGTCATTTAACCTCTTCTGTATCTTTTTTATATCTATCTAAACAGTCCTCCGTCATAGATTCACTCTGTCTAAACATCTCTAAATTTCATTGAAGCAAAAGATGAGCAAAATAGCTCTATCAGTTTAGGATTGCCCTTAAGCTGATAAGAGAGAATTTACTGTATTTTACACAGTCCTTCTTTTAGAGACTTAAAAACAGATCTTCCATTTAAATAAAAAGGGAATGTGCCAACAACAGATCCTACCCCATCAGTCCCCCAGCAGTTACAGTGAGCCAGCCGTTCAGCCAGTGCCTAAACTGGCCGTGAACAGACAAGTGAGGACAGCAGAAAGGCAGGAAATGGGGTTAGGTTGATTTCCATCTATTAGCAGCAGCTTAAACTGGCGTGCTGGGCAGCTCTGTCTCCCATTGGCTACAGCTGCTGAGAGCAGCAGGATGAGGGTTGACCTATATCTGTCGGGTGTAAGTCAAACCCTGAATCTGTAGCAAACGTCAGTGTTCCAGAACGCCAGGTTTAACTTACACCCAACCACATACAATATTTTTATCAGGAACTGTGACACACTCCACCTGCGAAGAACTTACATCTGTGGGTCTCCCCCCAACAACCCCCAACCCAGCAGATTCTCTCTCCCTCCTGTCATCCTCTTACCAATTTTGTCCTTCTGCTTCTGTGTCATCCTCTGGCTGAGAAGGGATGTTATGGTCACAGCTGTGCTCCTTCTAGCAATCACAGGGACACCGGCCCTTCACTGCCTGCCCCAGTTTCCATCTGACCAAGGCGTGCCCCTGCCTCCCCACTTGTTACCCCAGACTGCTCCTGCTTCCAGGCCTCGTGTGCCCTTCTGGGCCTTCTGGGCCACCAAGAGTTTCAGAATGTGTCAGTTGCTAATACAACTGCAGCTGTGGACAGAAGTATAGTATCAACAGTATTCAAAACATGGGTCCTCCAGGTCCTACCCAGTAAATGTTTACTAGATTTTGAAGGTCGATTTTTTCTTTCTTTCTTTCTTTTTTTTTTTTTTTTTTTAAGAGAGGGTTTAATTATTTGGACATTTTTATTTTCCTAGCTTAGGGAATAAGCTACTTGAACTTTTCATTTATGCAACTACCATCCAAATGCGGCCAAACTCCTCTCCCTTTGTCTTGGGGCTCAGTGGTATATGCTGTCTTGAGTCTCAATCAGTACATGTAGGTATTTCCGCACACTGACGTCCCAACTCGAGACTTAGCCTGGTCAGCTCTGCCTTCACACTAAAGCATCAGTAAACTGCAGACTTCTATCTAGAATGCAGAAGTTGCTCTCTGATACCAATTATTTCTTCACTGAGCTCCTGCAGTAACAGAAAAGAAGCCCAGGTGATGGAAAATTATGCTAGCAGCTCAGGTCCCCAAGCACATAAGCCACATCGCAGTAATTTCAGATGGAAAAGACCTATTAAGTCATCCCACTGATCCTCTGAGGGCATGTGGTGGTTTTTCCCCTCTCCAATACGCTGATCTACTTTTTAGTGCCTTTTCCAATTGCAAATGGCAAAAGTGATAGGGCTTCCATTCCTCCCGGGGGACAGGCGAGCATAGTTTATAATAGATCTCTCCATTACGGCATGAGACTTGCTCAGCTGCCTAAATCATCTTTGTTTTGACTTTCGTTTCCATCATTCGTCCTCCTGTCCCCCTGGACCACACTAAATAATTTCTCTCCATCCCTGCTATTTACACCCTCCAAGTACTTGGGGCCCATGAGCCAGTCCCCGTTAGTTAGAGCTGGTGGTCATGCGAAGAGACTTGTCTCTTTCATCTTCCTCTGAAGGCAGTCCCTCAGGTTTATAAATCATATTTGTTGCCCTTCAATGAACATCTACCAGCTTCTCAATAATTTGCCTCATTTCTTTGTCATTCACTCTGGTCAGGAAATTCCCCTTTGTCTCTGTTGCCACAAAATCAGATGATAGCAGGATCTTTGCTTACAGAAAACAGAGCAGATCCCTTCAGCCACTAGCCGTCTTCCTACCCCCAGGACACTGGAGTCATCAGCTTTATCTTCAGCTCTTACTTTACTCGGGGTGTGGGACTATTGTGTCCACAGCCTTAGGTGTGTACACAGAGATAGGAAGAGTTGATCTGTAATCCATCCAGCCAGCTTTCCCTGTGGCGTATTTAGTTAACGCCCATTAGCTGTTTAAATCATAGCTCGCTGCCCATCTCAATTCCCAATTGGAAGAGCTTCCCTGAATAGCTTCAAGAGAATGTTAACCTCCTTTCCCCCACACTTACTATATAAAGGACGACATCAGCCTCATTGGACACCTTTGCTGGAGGGGGAGTTCCTTTGCTAGCAGAGAAGTGGCATAGATCCCTCTAGCTTAACCAAGTGTGAATGCAATTTCCTGGCAAACCAGGAAATCTGGGACTGGGATTTGTAATGCAAGGGTTGACAGCGCTCAGCCAGCCCCCTGTCTACCTCTCCAGTTAAAGGTTACCCTCAGCGCTAAAGCACCAAATTTAACAAGGTCTTTCCTAACATGCTCAATGCTCATGTTTGTGCAATCCTAATAGTCATCATAGAGCTTTACAAACTGCTTTCCAAATACACCAACCTTTTCAATAGTCAACCACTTTGCGAAGAAGGTATTCTCTTATTTTACCAGGGAGGAAATGGAGGCTTGCAGAGGCTCCACTACCCAGTTTCACAAATAGTCAATTCTCCTTTCCATTCCCTTTTGTTCCTCCCTCTGAAGTCATTACAAAGAATGCTGCTCTCTGAGCAGAATGGGAAGAGGTGCTAACTTTCTGCAAGTTCCTGAAGTCACTGAAATACTGCCTATCGCATAATGTTTTTCTGTATGCTTAGTTGGCAAAAATACGGTAACCAGACATCATCCAGTTTGAAAGGAGTCCCATGGTTTATCAGTAGGATAATTCACTTGTTATTTGATGACAGAAAGAGTATATTAAAATTTATAAGACATGGCCTGCTATCTCTTCCTAAACAATAGTATAATGTTATTAGACATGAGTTAAAAGTGAGCTTCTCTTCAAATACCAGTTCAGACCTTAAGAATATCTGTTTTTCCCACAAAGCTGATAAGATTACATACACCTAAGATAGAGGAGGAAAGAACGATATGTCAGAAAATATTAACATGATTTGAGAAAACAAAGAACCTTAATAATCCTGAATTTTTTGAGTAATAGAAGCAGAAATACAATTTTCTACCAAATACGTTGTAGGAGCGGCATGGCATCCTAAAACAGTGTTAGCCACTAAGCAAAAAAACCAGATATTTTATTGCATCACTTATTTTCAAATAGGGCTTATCAATATATTTAATTTGGAACAAACACGGTTGTAGTAGGATAAAGACATCTGCTGAAGGGGGTTTCTGCCGTAAAGGGTTGAAGTAGCTTCCAAACAAGTCTTCAGGTCCAGCATTTTGAAAAATCAAGATTAAGAAATTTATCTATTGAAGTGAATTGCTCCTGCTGTGGCCTGGCCAGAGAGAGCAGATGCATACAATGCATAAAAACACAAAGAAGGGGGCGCCTGCGTGGCTCAGTCGTTAAGCGTCTGCCTTTGGCTCAGGTAATGATCTCAGGGTCCTGGGATCGAGCCCTGCATCGGGCTCTCTGCTCAGTGGGGAGTCTGCTTCTCCCTCTCCCGCTGTGTTCCCTCTCTCGCTGTCTCTCTCTCTCTGTCAAATAAATAAATAAAATCTTTAAAAAAAAAAAAACACGAAGAAGTTGCCATCTCTCAAGACAGAGGGCAGAATGATTCTTTTTGCAACAGTTTGTGGGCTCTTTCTGTCTCGTGTATAACTGTATATTGTTTTGGTTGAAAAAGACAAAACAAAAAAACAGTTCATCCATTTCTCCCATTTCCCAGTCCCTGCCTTCTATGACCACCAATCTGTTCTGTTTCTATGAGCTTGGTTTGTTTTGCTTCATTTTAGATTCTACATGTATGAGAGATCATGCAGTATCTGTCTTTCTTGTTTCACTTATCCCTTAAGGGGTATTTCATTTGATGTCCTCAGGGACCATCCACCTTATTGCAGATGGCAAGATCTCATTCTTTTTTATGGCTGAATAATATTCAAATTGTATATAAACAACACAATTTCTGCATCCATCCATCAGTGGACACGCAGGTTGTTTCTAGATCTGGGCTATTGTACCTTATGCTGCAGTGAACATGGAAATGTATATAGCTCTCTTTAAATTAGTGTTTTTTCTTTAAATAAATACCCAGAAGCGGAAGTGCTGATTATGTGATAGTTCTAATTTTTTGAGGAAGTTCCATGCGGCTTTCCACAGTGGCTACACCAGTTTCTGCTACCACCGACAGTGCACAAGCGTTCCCTTTTTGCCACATTCTAACACTCTTATTTATTGTCTTTTTGATAATAGCCATTCTAGCAGGTGTGAGGTGATAGCTCATCGTGGTTTTGATTTGCCTTTTCCTGATGATTAGTGAGGTTGAGCATTTTTTCATGTACCTGTTGGTTATCTGTAGGTTGTCTCTGAAAAAAAAAAAAAAAAAAAAGTCTATTCAGATCTTCTGCCCATCATTAGCTGGATTTTTTTTTTTTTTTTGCTATTGAATTGTAGGAGTTCTTTGTATATTTTGGATATTAGGTCCTTATCAGATTATAATTTGCAAATATTTATTCCTGTTCAGTAGGTTATTTTTTCATTTTGTTGATGGTTTCCTTTGTAGTACAGAAGTCTTTTTAAGTTGATGTAATCACACTTGTTTATTTTTGCTTTTGTGGCTTTTGCTTTTTGGTGTCAGATTAAAAAGAAATCATCACCAAGAACTGTATCAAGGAGCTTATCACCTATGTTTTCTTCTAGGAGTTTTATGGTTTCAGGTCTTATGTTCAAGTCTTTTATTCATTTTGAGTTAATTTTTGTGTATGGTGTAAGACAGTGGTCCAGTTTCATTCTTTTACATGTGGCTGTCCAGTTTTCCCAGCATCATTTATTGAAGAGACTGTCCTTTTCCTATTGTATATTCTTGGCTCCTTTGTCATAAACTAATTGACTATATATGCATGGGTTTATTTCTGGAGAATCTGTTCTGTTCTACTGAGTGATATGTCTGTTTTTACACCAATATCATACAGTTTAAATTATTCTGCTTTGTTCTTCTTTCATGATTGCTTTAGCTACTTGGAGTTTTTTTTTTGACGTTCCATACAAATTTTAGAACTGTTTGTTCTATTTCTGTAAAACACCATTGGAATCTTTATAGGGATTACATTGAATCTATAGATGGCTTTGGGTAGCATGGACGTATTAACAATGTTAATTCTTCCAATACATGAGCATGGTATATCTTTCATTTGTGTTGTCTTTAATTTCTTTAGTCAAGGTCTTATATAGTTTTGTTTTTTTAAGATTTTATTTATTTGACAAGAGAGAGAGAGCACAAGCAGGCAGAGTGTCAGGCAGAGGCAGAGAGAGAAGCAGCCTCCCTGCCAGGCAAGGAGCCCAATGCAGGACTCGATCCCAGAATCCTGGGATCATGACCTGAGTGGAAGGCAGCCGCTAAACCAACTCAGCCACCTAGGCATCCCAAGGTCTTATATAGTTTTTAGTTTACAAGTCTTTTACCTCCTTGTTAAACTTATTCATAAATATCTGTTTTCTGATGCAGTTGCAAATGGGCTTGTTTCCTTAAATTCTCTGATAGTTCACTATAGTGTGAGGAAACACAGCAAATTTTTATCTATTGATTTTTGTATCATGCAACTTCACTGAATTTGTTTATTCTAACAGTGTCTTGATGGACTTTTTAGGGTTTTATACGTCCACAGTATCCTGTCATCTGCAAATACTGATAGTTTTACTTCTTCCTTTCCAATTTGGATGCCCTTTATTTCTTTTTCTTGCCATTTAATTGTTCTAGCTAGGACTTCCCAGTACTATGTTGAATAAAAGTGGTGAGAATGGACATCCCTGTCTTATTCCTAATCTTAGGGGAAAAGCTTTCAGTTTTTTAACATTGAGTATGAAGTTAGCTGTGGGCTTCTCATATATTGCCTCTTTTATGTTGAAGTATGATCCCCCTATACCTGTGTTGTTGAAAGTTTTATCATTTAAAAAAAAATGTTGAATGTTGTCAAATGCTGTTTTAAAAAGATTTATTTATTTGAGAGAGAGAGTGTGTGGGGAGGTATCAGAAGGAATTGGAGAGAGAATCTTAAGCAGACTTTGCACTGAGCACAGAGCCCAACATGGGGCTCAATCTCAAGACCCTGAGATCATGACCTAGGCCAAAACCAAGAGTTCAACAATTAACCAACTAGACCACCCAGTTGCCTGTCAATTTTTTTTAAACATCTAATGAGATGTTCGTATCATTTTTATCCTTCATTTTGTTAATGGGGCTTATCACATTAGTTGATTTGCAGGTGTTGAACCATCCTTGCATCCCTGGAATAAATCCCATTTGGTCATGGTGTATGATCCTTTTAATGTATCATGGAATTCAGTTTGATAACATTTTGTTGAGGATTTTCACATCTCAGTTCATCAAAGGACATTGGCCAAAATTTTTTTCCTGTGGAATCCTTTTCTGGCTTTGGTATCAGGGTAATGCTGGCCTCAAAGTAAGTTTAGAAGAGTTCTTCCAACTCTTGCATTTTTGGAAGAGTTGGAAAAGAATTGGTATTAATTCCTCATTGAATGTTTGGTAGACTCTACAAGTGAAGCCATCTGGTCCTGGACTTTTGTTTGTGGGAATTTGATTACTAACTTAATCTCCTTTCTAGTAATTGGTCTGTGTTCAGATTTTTGGTTTTGTCATGATTCAGTCTTGGTAGGTTGTACATTTCTAAGAATTCATCTATTTCTTCTAGGTTGTCCAATTTGGTGGCATAAAATTGTTTATAGTCTCTTATGGTCCTTTGTGTTTCTGTCACAATAGTTGCAGCATCTTAGCTTTCATTTTTCTGATTTTATCTGAGACCTCTTTGATTTTTTCTTGGTGAATGACTAACATGAACTTTATGGTTTGACTAGATGGTGCCCATAACTTTCTTGGATGAAATTATTAAGCAAAAGTATCCTTAAAAATAAATCCTTGAAGATCCTAGCTGTACTTTAGAGTATCCATGGTTTAATTATAAGAAAAACCTTTACTGCTTTTTAAAAAATTACTACAAATGCAATACATTTACTGTGGCAAAGTTTAAAGATATTGATAAGGCAAAAAAAATGGATAGTTTTCATTCAAAAGTAACCACTTTTACATGTCTTCCCACAGCCTTATCTACATCTCTATATATCTTTTTTTTTTAAGATTTTATTTATTTATTTGACAGACAAAGATTACAAGTAGGCAGAGAGGCAGGCAGAGAGAGAGAGAGAGGAGGAAGCAGGCTCCCTGCTGAGCAGAGAAACCGACGTGGGGCTCGATCCCAGGACTCTGGGATCATGACCTGAGCCAAAGGCAGAGGCTTTAACCCACTGAGCCACCCAGGCCCCCCTCTATATATCTTTTTAAAACATTAAGTTGTTGGCTTTAATCTTCAATAATACTGACTTCTTTGCTACTTTGTTCCCTTAAGATCTCTGAAACCCTTATGAGAGAACTATGCTGTTTTAAGAAGATATAAATAGGAAGGGGGAAAAAAGATGATCTAAGTAGGACGACAAAAATGCTTAAAGATGTTAAAAATACATTTATTTCCTATAAGTCTTAAGTTCTAAATCTTTTGGAAGTACAAGACACCTTCCACAAATTTGGATAAATGTAATACCTAGAAAGTATATCATATCTACGATTCTGCTCAGTATTAGGGTATACAAAACTTTCCATGGATTCCAGTGTATCAGAGATCTCCAACACAATGCGAAGGGATGGAAACTGGCGAGACCCAGCTTTAGGAGCTTTGGAAATGACGAAGGAGAGACCTAGAAGAGTTTAATACCAGACCGAAATCACCAATGTCTTCATAAGGCTCATTTTCCTTGCTTACTAACATCCTCCTGACCATGCCTATAAATCTTTGCTCCCAGGCACAGACCTTCTTTGGAGCCCTTCTTCAGCATTTTCCCACTTACTCTAAAAAGAACTCAAATACTAGCACATCTTTGGGATCCTTAGGACTCTAGACAGAGTTTTGCTTTTTAAACTGCACTGAATACTGGGGTGCCTGGGTGTCTCAATTGTTAAGCACCTGCCTTTGGTTCAGTTCATGATCCCAGGGTCCTGGGTTCGAGCCCCGCATCAATCCCCACAGTGGGCTCTCTGCTCTGCGGGAAGCCTGCTTCCCCCTCTCCCGCTCACCCTGCTTGTGTTCTCTCTTTCCCTATGTCTCTCTCTGTTGAAAAAAACAAATAAAATATTTAAATTGTACTGAATACTATACCTCAACTATAAGACACCATTCGCTTTAAGTTGTATCACTATTTGAAGTGGCGCTAAGAAGAAAGATGCTGCTAGTTAAACTACAGCATGACACTGAGTAAAAAATCTATAACTACAGCCTCTCTGAAGAGGTTAAAATGGGAAAAAGTAGTTGATAATAAATGAATTAGGGCATTTACTTAACACCTACATATTGCATAGAGAATATTCTGTCACTTAGCATGAACAGATTTTTAGCTCACACTACACATTAGGTTATATATAGAGAAGTTTAAATTAGAATTGACATTTTTGACATTTAATTCATTTATTTATTTTTGGATTGAAATCAAAGCAAAATGTTCATATTTTAACATTTATGCTTCTATACAGAATATTCCTTTTTCAGATCTGACTTTACAGTCTGAGTGGGAGCAAAGGCTATGCCTGTAATGTTGAATCTCTTCAGCTCTTTATAATTTGTCCTCAGAGACAACAGAATTTTAAGTTAGACCGCTCTTGACTTCAGGAAGCATGCACGAGTTCTTGCGTCTTTAAGATTCCAGTTAGTTACTTAATTCAATCTTTAAAAATTCACTAAGCTTGGAATATGCAGATTTATTTCAATTTATGTTTATTATATCTTCTGTTTGGCCAGTTTAATTACCAAATTTTACAGTTGCAAAAAAGGAAGACTCGGGCCTCTTAACTGGTTTGTCCCTCAGCATTTAGATGGGTTCTTTCCTGTCTAGAGAAGTCTGTTCCATACAAAAGTACTATATTCTTTACACTTTAGTTTTACTGATCCGAACATGTTCTTTCAGTTGCCTGAGATACCTATTCTCTTCTTCTGAATGGAAAATTCATATTTCCATCACCTTTTTAACTATTCTGTCCCATGTTGGCAGATGCATCCTAGTATTCAAATCCAGTAATATAGTTTCCCTTTGGGGAGAGAAAGACACACGCCCTATTTGTCCATAAGAGTAATCCGCTATTCAGAATATAACTGTAGAGCCCCTGCTTAGTCAAATATGAATTAGCTCTGAGTAAGGGAACAACTAACTTCTCATAGGCTCCCATCATTTTTCCTTAGAATTTTACCTTATTCTTATTTTCTTGCTTTAAAATAGATAATCTTTAGGGCACCTGGGTGGCTCAGTTGGTTAAGCGACTGCCTTCAGCTCAGGTCATGATCCCGGAGTCCTGGGACTGAGTCCTGCATCGGGCTCCCAGCTCCATGGGGAGTCTGCTTCTGCCTCTGACCTTCTCCTGACCTTCTCCCTTCTCATGTTCTCTCTCACTCTCTCTCTCTCTCTCTCAAATAAATAAAATCTTAAAAATAAATAAATAAAATAAAATAGATGATCTGTAAAGTACATGATAGAAACCAAAAGGAACATAAAAGTTTTTTAAATGTGAAACTTGGGGCGCCTGGGTGGCTCAGTGGTTTAGGCCTCTGCCTTCAGCTCAGGTCATGATCTCAGGGTCCTGGGATCAAGCCCCGCATTGGGCTCTCTGCTTAGCGGGGAGCCTGCTTCCCCCCTCTCTCTCTGCCTGCCTCTCTGCCTACTTGTGATCTCTCTCTGTCTATCAAATAAATAAATAAAAATCTTTAAATGTGAAACTTTAGGGACGCCTGGGTGGCTCAGTTGGTTAAGCAGCTGCCTTCGGCTCAGGTCATGATCCCAGCGTCCTGGGATCGAGTCCCCTATCGGGCTCCTTGCTTGGCGGGGAGCCTGCTTCTCCCTCTGCCTCTGCCTGCCACTCTGTCTACCTATGCTTGCTCTCGCTTCTCTCTCTATGACAAATAAGTAAAATAAAATCTTTAAAAAAAAATAAAAAAAATAAATGAGAAACTTTGATGAACATACACAAGGAAATACAGAAATTTGTGGTCTTTGGCAGAACTGGTTTACCTTGCTTTGTACTGAACAGTAATGGTATTTTGAGCTCCTTCAGGCTCCTTTCCCTCTCTCTCATTTTCCTGCCTCCTGAGGCCAAAACTAAACCTGTTAACTGGAAAACAAGCTAGATGACACTGGGCAAGTGTTGACATGTTATCACCTAGGACAAACTTTTTCCTCTGAAAGAAGAAAAAGCCTCAATATCTGTCGGGAAAGTAGACCCCAGAAAGCATTTATTAACCACGGTCCTGGAGGGAATCCTAGAAGAGACTTCTAAGAAGATGGTCAGAGAAGGAGGGCTGAAGTAGTGTGTAATTGTATTTTAGAAATAGTTGCATTTGACCAAAGATATCCACATTCTCCAAATAACAAAAGCATTTGCATCTAAGTAATCTGGATATTTTTGCCCCCCCCTAAATAAATACTTCTGGTGATATTTACAAGTAAGTCTTCAATCAGTGTGGGAGACAAGTTTAATGGTTTAAAATCCCACTTCTATTTCCTCACCACTTCATAGCAGTTGTAAGTGTAGCATCTTTCACTTAAGGAGTAACTGAGGTTTTTATTCTTGATCTTGAATTGGGACACCAGACCAAGACATATCATTTTGCAATTACTGGTTAAGGTCTCTCTAGAAATCTGACTACTACTAAAATGATTTCCCTTAAAAATGTGGGACAATTAACCATTCCAGTTCTGACTAAGGTAGATGATTTAAATACATTTAAAATTTTTTTTTTTCAGATTTTATTTGAGAGAGAGCACTAGAGGGGGGAATGGCAGAGAGAGGGAGAAGCAGAACCCCCTGATGCTGGGCTCTATCCCAGTCCCCTGGGATATGACCTGAGCTGAAGGCAGATGCTTAACCAACTGAGCAACTCTGGCATCCCTGAAATACATTTAAATAAGTGTATGCCTTTACTACAGAATGGGTGTGTTCCTTCAAAATTCACATATTGAAATCCTAACCTCCAATGTCATGTTATTGAGAAACAGGGCCTTGGGGCCCCTGGGTGGCTCAGTGGATTAAGCCTCTGCCTTTGGCTCAGGTCATGATCTCAGGGTTCTGGGATCAAGCGCGGCATTGGGCTCTCCACTCAGTGGGGAACTGCTTCCCCACTGCCTACTTGTGATTTCTCACTCTGTCAAATTTAAAAAAAAAAAAAAAATCTTGGAAAGAAAAAAGAAACAGGGCCCTTAAAACAGACACATGAAAGAAATGCCCAACATCATTTGTCATCAGAGAAATACAAATCAAAACCACAAAGAGACACCACCTCACACCTGTCAGAATGGCTAAAATTAACAAGGCAGGAAATAGCAAATTTTGGCAAGGATGTAGAGAAAGGACAACCCTCTAACACTGTTGGCAGGAATATAAGCTAGTACAGAGACTCTAGAAAACAGTATGGCAGTTCCTCAAAAAGTTTAAAATGGGGCTACCCCATGACCCAGCAATTGCATTGCTAGGTATTTACCCCAAGGTTACAAATGTTGTGATTCAAAGGGGCAACTACACCCGAATATTTATAGCAGCAATGTCCATGATAGCCAAACTATTAGAAGAGTCCAGATGTCCATCAGCAGATAAAGAAGAGGTGGTATATATACACAATGGAATATTACTCCATCATCAAAAAGGATAAAATCTTAGCATTTGCAATGATGTGAGTGGAACTAGAGGTAATTATGCTAAGCAAAATAAGTCAGTCAGAGAAAGACAATTATCATACGGTTTCATGTCTATGTGGAATTTAAGAAACAAAACAGGATAAGAGGGGAAGAGAGGGAAAAATAAGATGAAATCAGAGAGGGAGAAAACTATAAGAGATTCTTAACTATAGGAAACAAACTGAGGGTTACTGGAGGAGAGGGGGCTGTGGGGACAGGGTAACAGGGTGATGGGCATTAAGGAGAGCACGTGATGTGATGAGCACTGGTATATGTGACTGATAAATAATTGAACTCTACATCTGAAACTCATGATACACTATATTAATTGAATTTAAATAAAATAAGATATATATCAAAAAAGAAGCAAGGGGATTAGGTCATGAGGGTGGAGCTCTCCTAAGTATGCTTAGTGCCCTTCTGATGGGGACCCCAGAGAGCCCATTCACCCTTACCCCTACATGAAGACACAGTGAGAAGATAGCTGTGTATGAACCAGGAAGCAGATCCTCACATCTTAGATTTCCCAGCCTTCAGAAGTGTGAGGAGACAATAATAAATGGAGTCACTAGTGTTTTGTCATGGCAGTCTGAACGAAGACAGTCTCCAGGTAAATTATGATATTTGCAAAGAATTTTCTATGTACTTTTTGTTTGTATTATACTGTATAGGGTACATCTAAGTTCAAAGCTATTTTTAATCATAAATAATCTTAAATGCAAATAAAAATGTAGTTCTAAAGTGGTAATATTTTCTTAATATTTCAATCATTTTTAGTAATATAAATATAAGCAAAATGATTAAAGAAAAATTGAATTCTATCATGGCTTTGTTTCCTGTTTTCATTGTTCATTAAACCTTGATAAGTGTGGTAAACGAAATGTACTACATAATTACAGTGTGCCACAGATTCCTTTGGACACCACCTACATTAATTGTAAGGCTATTTTTAAAATGAAATGTATATGTGCCAGGGGGCTGATAATGAACTTCCAAGATCAGCCACCATCCTCCTCTGCAAAATTATTCTGTTCTTTAGTTTATCAGTAAAGACATAACTACCAAGATGGCTAACATTTATTCAGTACTTACTACGCCCTGGGTACACTGCTAGGAGCTTTACAAGTATTTTACTGAAATCTTTTGCGAACCTTTTGTGTTATTATAATCTCCATTTTACACACACAGTACAGTGTGCTTAGATGTGTATTTTCTGTGTGCCTTCTGGCTAGAGGGTTTTAGGTAGGGGCTAAAAGAACCTGGTGGTTATAAATGATAATTTCAGCATAGTAAGAAATTGCATGAAGGGCCAATTTTATCTCCAGTGATGGGCACACTGACAGTTTGCTCTCACCAATGGGCTCAATGCTATTTAATAAATTGCCCTTATCCTACACATGATTGCATTCATAATACATTATTGTACTTCTATCTTTTTAAACTTTTTCAGAAAATTGCAGTGTGTGGTTTGTACACCATTTTTTTTTAAAGATTTTATTTACTTATTTGAGAGAGAATGAGTAAGAGAGAACACGAAAGAGGAGAAGGTCAGAGGGAGAAGCAGACTCCCCAAGGAGCTGGGAGCCCGATGCGGGACTCGATCCTGGAAGTCCAGGATCATGACCTGGGCCAAAGGCAGCTGCTCAACCAGCTGAGCCACCCAGGTGCCCCCATTCTTCCTAGTAATATATGTAAGGCCCATATATTCTGGAAAAATGTGAGACCCAGAGTTGAAAATAAAAGTCAGTTGTTTTTCCCACAGGAAACCACTGCTAATGTTTTACATATATTCTCTCATTTGTTTTTATATATGCATACATAAATATACATATATTTAAATTCAGTTGGAAATATACCTTATAGCTTGGTTTGGTTTTTCTAATTTTTTAAAATTTATTCGATAATATATCAAAATATTTTCTTATACCATTAAAATTTCTTCCAAATAATTCTAACCACAACACAGAATTCTGTTGTATGGTTATACTCTAATTATTGGACCAATTCCATATTGTCGGACATGTAAATAGGTGGAGAAAACTTCAAACACATCAAGTTTTATTCATGCTTCAGGTATCAGATCTTTAATGATTAAAAAATAATAATACCAATGTGCCCAGGAAAAGCCTTGAGCTAAATCTCTATCGATCTGAATTTTAATCTAAAATTACAGAGTTGAAAGCAGCATCAGAGGAATTTAGTCCATTTTCCTACTTCTGGGTAGGAATATATCACTATCCTAGACACAGTTCTCTAGAAACTATTCTTGAATCTAATGAGGGAAGCAAATTCCAAAACCCCTCCCAATGTATTATTACAGAAAGTTGGTGTCAAGAGCACAAGCTTTGGAAGTAAACAGATCGTAGGACCAAATATCAGATAAAGGACTTTGATCTCTGACGTTGATTATTACTTCCTCTCATTTTCAGTTTAAGAATTCCATTGCAGGGTTTCTGCAGGGATTCCACGAGGTAATACAGAGAGTGCCCAGCAAAGTGTAGGTGTTGAACACATGCCAGTTCTTTTTATTTACCTGGTCTCTCTCAAATCTATAACATTTCCTTGCATTCTTTCTACAATGAAAAAACACCCACATAACAATATTTATGGCACTAAATATCCCTGACAACCATTACTAAATCCTCTGAACTGCTTCTCCAAACCAAACTAATTCACTTGACTTTATAAAGTCCACTTTAATAATTCTTTACACATTCAGACTCCTAAATTTTGAGACCCCAAATTAGGATAAATCACCATTAGCCTGGCCAGTAATGTAGATGGTGAGAAACTCCATTATAGGGGCGCCTGGGTGGCTCAGTGGGTTAAAGCCTCTGCCTTCGGCTCGGGTCATGATCCTATGGTCCTGGGATCAAGCCCCACATTGGGCTCTCTGCTCAGCCAGAAGCCTGCTTCCCACCCACCCCACCTCTGCCTGCCTCTCTGCATACTTGTGATCTGTCAAATAAATAAATAAAGTCCTTATTTAAAAAAAAAAAAAGAAAAGAAAAGAAACTCCACTATACTTTATATATTGTTACTTGCTGAATTCTTAAGAAGTTATGACGTTATTAACCCAGGTTCCACTTACTGGTTACTACAACCACTGCTTCCCTGTGCTGTCCTTGCTTCTTGACATGGATTCATCTTGCTTAGAAGCAGTTCCTTCATTGTTTCAAGTTGGTTTCATTGACTTAGATCTGCTTTACAAGATAAGACTGTTTGGTTTTAATCAAATGGTCTGGTCATCCACATGTATACTTTAGTCTTATTTTTTTAAGTTACAGGTGAAATTTAGAGGCAAATGAATTCATACATGCCCCCATAGATCAACAAGAAACCATTACACGGCAGTGTGGCACAGTACAGCCATCCATAGAAATAATGGCTACCTCTTTTGTAAGCAGGTTTCTTTTAACCTGAGTCCAGTAGCACTGAAATTTTCTTCAGTCTTACATGTTTGAGTAGATTTTAGTATCTCATCTGTGTGGATGATGAGTCTGTAGGCTTTGGCTCTGAAAGCTGTAATTACCAATGTTTGAAAGACATCTCTGAGGGTGAGGATATGAAGAAAATAAACCAAAACCAAGATGTATAATTACCACACCCCATCTTCCTGTCAGGAACTTTGGATGGTTAAAAGTACATTAGGACATTTAGACAGGCCCTTGTCCTATCAGGGGGTGTCATCAGGTTGCCCCGAATGTACGTAATCAATCTCTTTGGCAGTAAATGACCTCTTTCGCATACACTATTAGCTCAAAGGTCCTTCAAAGACCAAGGATGGAAAAAATCATGCTGCTTTATTACTGAGTGATCATATCCCTGACAATGATTATAAAGGTAATTTTTATTGGGAGGGGGAAAAACACATGGAGAAAGTGAATGAGTCAGGAGACCTCATTTCCAGTTATGATGCCCTCATATGCTAACTGTGAGCCCAGCAGCTTTCCTCAGTTTCTAAACATGCCTCAATTTTCCCATCTGTAAAATGGAAATAATCACAGAATTGCTACATACAAAGAGGTCATAGATATGAATCAAAATACTAGGAGATTTCTATAAAACTCAGGATATAGGAGAGGAAAAAAAAATCAGAGTCAGACCATTTCATTGGAAATTTGGTCATCAGTTTCTGCTTTCATCTATGGTTAAATACTGAAATCATATATATATATATATATATATATATATAGTATTTTCTGAGCATGTTGAATGCATAGCTACAATGTGAGTAGCTAGGACTTGGAAGTGTTGTAAGAAATGACAAGATTTCTTGTCATTGAAAATTAACAAAGCAATTAATCGTTTCAAAAGTAAAGATAGCTTAGACCTGACTCACAGTACTTGTGTTCTACCCAATTTTCTTAGATTTTCTTTAAAGAAAACTTAACAGTTCTGTAAGAACAACTCAAGTGAGACTGGCCCTTGGGTAAAAAAAATGTGGGGAACTAAAGCTTCTTTCCTCAATAACATGTTTGAATGCCTTGTTTACTTTTGTGTTATTAAGTGATACTTAAATAAATACCTTGTTGAGTAATGGTGCAAAACTGAAATTTATTTAGGACACTGCTCCACCCAAGGTGAGTGATTAAAGCTATGAATGTAAACTCATCTACAGAACTCCATAAGTAGGACTAGAAATGAACAATTGTGTGGGGCATATGACATTGCTGGAGGGGAGAATGGGAAAGGCAGGAGAAGTCTCCCTGGAAAAATGAAGAAAGTGTAAAGAGTGGCAGGGAAACTAATAAACTGAAAATTGATTCTGACTATAGACAGCAGTATATCAAGTTGATGCAAATTAAGGTGGCATGAGATTTGCTTTAAAAAAAAAAAAAAAAAGTCTTTTCCCCGAATAGTATAATAACAACCACCTTATTTTAAATGTAGCCAGGAAGGGCTATGTTTGCTCATGTGATCAGGTTTCTGCACTTCCCACACCTGGGGAAGTATCAGCTAATATTGATTCAGCACTAATTTATACCTGATGGTCAGGGCCGACTAGAATAGAAGAGAACTGGTACAAATTAGTGGGGCCCTGGGGTCCTAGAAAGAGGCCTGGGGCCTGACTGTTGTATATCAATACAAATCACCTTTTCTGGGAGGGAATGGAAAAAATATTTTAAAGGACCTGAATCTGGTGCGCTAAAGATTCCCTTTAAGAATTTTGGGAATGGATAAAATCAAGTTATGTTTTTAGATTATATTAAGTTTAGTTCATTAATCCAGGAATCCAGCAAACTAGAAGCAGAACAAGCTTTAAAATCTCTGACTCATTATTATATTATAAATAATATTAGCCAGTCAGTTCCATTTACCAATTCCTTGATGAAATCCCTGTATTTAAAAAAATCTCAAAACTAGTCTCATTATAAATATCACTGTACTTTTTATTTTTTAAAGATTTTTATTTAGTTATTTGACCCAGAGAGATAGAGGGAGAGAGAGTACAAGCAGGGGGAATGGCAGGCAGAGGGAGAGGAAGAAGCAGACTCTCCGCTGAGCAGGGAGCCTGATGTGGGGCTCAATCCCAGGACCGTGAGATCATGACCTGAGCTGGGATCAGCCACTTAACTGACTGAGCTATCCAGGTGCCCAAAATTTTTTTTGTTTTAAACCACAGGAGTTAGAGACTGTTTCTTTCAAAACTGTTTTCTTTGGGTCATTTCCATGAACTGATGTCAATTATCAACATTTCTTTGTATTTGGCTAAAAAGTGAGAAAATATTTGGGGCCTGCAATTAAATTTGGTAGACTTTTATTTATTTCTAATCTATTATTTCCCAGATTTGCCTGATCATAATGATCATTAAAAAATATATAGTCCTACCCTTCCTGCTCCCAGACATGCAAAATTAGACTTTTCAGGAAGGTAGGCTGAAATCTCCATTTTACAGCAAGGACTCCATTTATGCCTCATGATTTACATGTTTGGAAACACAGTTCTGTGTCCTTGTCCTATTCCTCAAACCCCCATCTCACTTTTCCTCAGTGACTGTGGGCTTTTTCTCATTCCATCCCACCTAAGAAATAAGGTGCATACCTATCAAACACTGAGGCCCTCAGTAGCAATAAATCTCTGTGGCAGCAGCCGTGGACAGCATCTACAGTCTTGGGCTGGAAGGTGATGGAATAGAGATGGAGGTGTGGTTTGGAGAAGCATTTCTAGAGACCCTGACCCTCCCCTTTGTGACAGTTGTAGATGACTTTGCTGCCTCCTGCAGTGGCCAGACTCAACCTCCCTTTGTGCTACATAAAATTTTTCTTAACCTCCACTCTATCTCCCAGTGGGGAAAAACATTGTTCCTTTTTGTCAAATTTGTGCTCCTGATCAAATTCTCTACTGCCTCATGGAAGCTAAAACTATGAATACTCCTCCTCATTCAAACCTTGCTTTTTCTTCTTCTTCTTCTTTTTTTTTTTCTCCTTTGGGTTCTTTGGCTTATCGGCATATCAATAGACATTCTTTTTAGACTAAACCAACATATGTTTTCTTGGTCTCTGTTGAACCCCACAATCCCATTTTCATTCATGCCTTATTTTTACTGTCAAATTTCTCAAAAAGAATAGTCTACGTTGGTCATATCTACTTTCTTAATCTTCTCATGAACACAACTGTAACCTTGCTTCCACAGAGCCACATTTTATAGATACTGTCATTTTGGAGATTACCAGTGTTGAGATCCAATGACTTTCTGTGTAGCCCTTAACCTTCTTATCCATTCAGTAGCATTTGATATTGCTGATAACCCTTTTTTAAAACTTAATCAACTGGTGATAATTTAATTATAAGAACAGAAATCTATTCAAGTAATTGAAATAAGGGGGACTTTAATGTAAGACTGCAGAAAGCTTTCCCACAGAATGTGTAATAGGTTGGTACAAGGATTGGAATCAGGAACTGGGAAGCTATCAGTAACCAATGAAGTCTTAACAAATAATTATTGATCACCTCTCATATTCTAGGCACTGGCTAGGTGTTAAGTACTAAACAGAAGAGACAAGGCCCCTGGCCTTAGAGACTTTACAACCTAGTTGGGGAGGCTTACTATAAGCAAGCAAACAAGCAAGTATTTACAACTTGTGATGAACATTGCAAATGAAACAGACTTGCTTTATGATAGATTATTGCAGGTTATTACTGATAGGTGAGGACTCAAAAGATACTCTGAAGACATGACATTTAATCTGAACCATGAAGAATGTGAGGAAGCCACTCAGGGAAACTGAGGAATGTGAAGGATGTGGAAGGAGTGTTTCAGGTTGAAGATAACCTGTGTGAAGACCCTGTAGTAGTGTTTTGGAATAAGTAAAAAGAGGCCACTGTGGCTGGAACTGAAAAGGTGAGGCAGAGAACAGAGAAAGATTAGCCTGGGCAAGGAGACTGAAGCTAGAACAGGCCAGGACTTTTAAGTAAGCAGAGAATCAATTAAACAAGGCATGAGTAGAAGTGGAAAGACCAGTTGGCAACTGTAGCAGTAGCTCCAGTAAATAATGATGGTAGTTTGTGGACTAATGTAGCAGCAAAGAATACGGAGAAAAGGGGATGAATTAGACATCTACTTATGAGGGGCAAATGAGAGGACAAGCTGACGGGTTGGAGTTGAAGAGGAAAGGAGAGTGAGGAATCAAAAATATTGCTCAGGCCATGTTATTTAAAATAACTGGGTGGACAATAACTGGGTGATACCATTTACTGAAGTGGGGGGAAAATACGGGTAGAACTTCTTTTTGATGGAGGGGAAAGCAGGAATAAAGAAATGAAGATTTCAGTTCTTTCAGATATTCATGGAAACTTGACATATCAGACAGGCAATAGAATGCTGAATTTGGAGGAAATGTCTGGGCTGGAGAGATTAATTTGGGAGTTGCCAGCATTTTAGAGTATTTAATATCATGGGAATGCTTGAGATCACAAAGAAGAAAGGAGAAGATTTAGAGCCTGATTTTTAGAGGGGATTGGAGGGAGAAAAATCCTTGAAGGACACTGAACGAGACTGGTTAGAAAAGTAGGAGGCAGAAATACATACTTAGCAATAATTACTTTGAATGTAAATGGACTTAACACCCCAGTCAAAAGACATAGGGTGATGAACGGGTGAAAAAGCAAACCAATCTATATGCTGGCTACAGGAGACTCATTTCAGACCTAAAGACACATGCCAGGGGTGCCTGCATGGCTCAGTTGGTTGAATGGCTGAGCCTTGATTTTGGCTCAGGTCATTAGTTCTGAAATTCCCCTGGAATCGAGGCCTGCAACAAACCAACATTCCTTGGGAAGTCTGCTTGAAATTCTCTCTCTCTCCTCTCTCTGCTCCTTCCCCATTGCTCTCTTACTCTCTGAATAAATAAATATGTAAATAAAATCTTTAAAGACACATGCAGATTGAAAGTGAAAGGATGGAGAAACATTTATTGTGCAAATGACTGTCAGAAGAAACCTGGGGTAGCAATACTTCTATTAGACAAAATAGTCCTTAAAGATTGTTAACAAGAGACAAATAAGGACACAATGTAATAATAATTGGAAAAATCCAACAAGAAAATATATCAATTGTATATATTTATGCACCCAACACAAGAGACCCAAATACATAAAACAGTTAATAAACAAACATAAAGGAACTGATAATAATACAGTAATAGTAAGGGATTTTAACACCCCATTTACATCAATGGACTGAGCATCCAAACAGAAAATCAGTAAGGAAACAGTGACTTTGAATGACACATTAGACCAGATGGATTTAACAGATATCGTCAGAACATTCCTTCCTAAAACAGCAGAATACACATTCTCTTCAAGTGCACAGAGAATGTTCTTAAGAATAGATCACATATTAAGCCACAAAACAAGTCTCAACAAATTCAAAAAGAGCGAAGTCATATCAAAAATAGCTAAGTCATATCATGCATCTTTCCTGACCACAACACTATGAAACTACAGGTCAACCACAATAAAAAATCTGGAAAGACCACAAATACAAGGAGGTTAAATATCATGCTACTAAACAGTGAATGGGTCAACCAAGAAATCATAGAGGAAATCAAAACGTACATGGAGAAAAATGAAAATTAAACCACAGTGTATAAAATCTTTGGGATACACCAACAGCAGTTCTAAGAGGGAAGTTTATAGCGATACAGGCCTACCTCAGGAAACAAGAAAAAAATCTCAAAAAAACAACCTGATTTTACACTTAAAGGAGCTAGAAAAAGAACAAACAAAATCCTAAATCAGCAGAAGGAAGGAAATAATAAAGATTAGGGCAGAAATAAGTGATTTAATAAATAAATGATTCATTTTCTATTATAGAAACTTAAAAAACCCAATAGAACAGATCAATGACACTAGGAGCTGGTTCTTTGAAAAGATCAACCAAATTGAGAAACCCCTAGCCAGACTCATCAACAAACCAAACCAATCAACCAAACGAGGGAGGACTCAAAATCATAAATACAAAAGGAGAAATAACGAAAGATACCACAGAAATACAAAGGAATATTGTGAAAAATTATATGCCAAAAAATTGGACAACCTAGAAAAAAAATGGATAAATTCTTAGAACCATATAACCTACGAAAAGCAGGAAGAAATAGAAAACATGAACAGACATACTACAAGCAATGAAATTGTATCAGTAATCAAAAAACTCCCAACAAACAAAAGTCCAGGATCAGTTAGCTTCACAGGTGAATTTTACTGAACATTTTAAGAACGGTTTATATCTATTCTTCTCAAACTGTTCCAAAAACAGACGAGGAAGGAAAACTTCCAAATTCCTTCTATGAAGCCAGCAATACTCTGATAACAAAACTGGATAAAGACACCTCAAGAAAAGAGAACTACAGGCCCATATCTCTAATGAACATAGATGCAAAACCCTCAACAAAATACTGGCAAACTAAATCCTATAATACATTTAAAAACATCATTTACCATGATCAAATGAGATGTATTACCAGGATGCAAGTGTAGTTCAATATTCACAAGTCAATCAATGTGATACATCACATTTGTACAAAAAAGAATAAAAACCATAGGATAATTTCAATAGATGTAGAAAAAGCATCTGACAAAGTACAACATCCATTCATAATAAAAACCCTCAAAAAAGTAGGTTTAGATAGAACATACCTCAACATAATAAAGCCTTATCTGAAAAACCCACCGCTCATATCAGACTCAACGGCGGAAAAACAGAGCTTTTCCGTAAGGTCAGGAACAAGATAAGAATGTCCACTCTCACCACTTTTATTTCAACATAATACTGGAAGTCTAGCCACAGCAATCAGACAATAAAAAGGAATAAAAGTCTTCCCAATTGGTAAGGAAGAAGTAAAATTTTCACTACTTGCAGAGGACATGATACAATGTATAGAAAACTCTAAGACTCCATCAAAAAAAAACTACTAGAACTGATAAATGCATTCAATAAAGTCACAGGATACAAAATCAATGTAACGAGATTCATAACATTTCTATACTCTAATAATGAAGCAGCAAAGTGATATTAAGGAATCTATCCCATTTATAATTGCACCAAAAAAATAAAATACCTAGGAATAAACTTAACTAGACCTAAAACTATAAAACACCGAGGAAAGAAACTGGAAATGATACAAAGAAATGGAAAGACATTGCATGCTTATGCATTGGAAGAGTATGGTTAAAATATCTATGCTACTGAAAGCAATCCACAGATATAATGCAATCCCTATCAAAATACCAAGAACATATTTCGCAGAACTAACCCTAAAATAACCCTAAACAATAAAATAACCTTAAAATCAGAAAAGAATCAGAAAAGACCCAAATGGCCAAAGCAATCTTAAAAAAGCAAAGCAAAGCTGGAAGAATCACAATTCCAGACTTCAAGTTATATTACAAAGCTGTAATAATCAAAACAGTATGGTACTGGCACAAAAATAGGCACATGGGTCAATAGAATAGAACAGAAAGCCCAGAAACAAATCCACAATTATATGGTCAATAAAGCTTCAGTGAAAGAGGCAAGAATATGCAATGGGAAAAGGCAAATTCCTCAACAAATGGTGTTGCAAAAATGACAGAGACGTGCAAAAAGATGAAACTGGACCACTTTCCTACAGCATACACAAAAGTACACTCAAAATGGATTAAGGAGCTAAATGTGAGACCCGAAACTATAAAAATCCTAGAGGAGAGGACAGGCAAGCATTTATCTGACATTGGCCTTAGCAACATCTCCTTAGGTATGTCTCCTGAGGCAAAGGAAACAAAAGCAAAAATAAACTTTTGGGACTACATCAAAATAAAAAGCTTCTGCAGAGCAAAGGAAACAACCAACAACACTAAAAGACAATCTACCAAATGAGAGAAGATATTTGCAAATGACATATCCCATCAAGGGTTGTATCCAAAATCTATAAAGAACTTATAAGACTCAACACCCCGAAACCAGATAATCCAAATAAAAAATGGGCAGAAGACATGAACAGACATTTCGCCAAAGAAGACATAGAGATGGCCAACAGACACATGAAATAATGCTCAAAATCACTCATCATCAGGAAAATGCAAATCAAAAACACAATGAGCTATCACTCACACCCCTCAGAATGGCTAATAAAAAAAATCAAGAAATAAGTGTTGATGACGATGTAAAAGAAAGGCACTTTCATGCATTGTTGGTAGGAATGAAAAGGTGCAGCCACTGTGGAAGACAGTATTCATGTTCCTCAAAAAAATTCAAAATAGAGCTACCCTATGATCCAGTAATCACATTACTGGGTATTTACCCAAAGAATGCAAAAACACTAATTTAAAGGGATACATGTCCTCCTATATTTATTGCAGCATTATTTACAATAGTGAAACTATCAAAGCTGCCTAAGTGTTCATTGACAGAGGAACGGATAAAGAAGGTAGTGTGTGTGTGTGTGTGTGTGTGTGTATAAAATTGACTATTATTCAGCCATTAAAAAAAAGAACAAAATCTTGCCATTTGCAACATGGATAGAGTTAGGGAGTATGATGCTGAGTGAAATAAGTCCATCAGAGGAAGACAAATACCATATGATCTCACTCATATGTTCAACAAAACAGTTGAACAAAGGATAAAAAAAGAGACAACCCAAAAAACAGACTCTTTACTACAGAGAACAAACGGATGGTTACCACAGGGAAGGTCGGTGGGGGCGGGGGGAATCAGTGAAATAGGTGATGAGGATCAAAGAGCACACTTATCAAAATGAGGGCTGATTAATGTATAGAATTGTTGGATCATTGTACACCCGAAACTAATATACCACCGTATGTTAACTACACTGGAATTAAAGTTTTAAAAAATTAAGGAGAAAAAAGAGAAGAGAAAAGGAAGGAAAGAAAAGTAGAAGGAAAGAAAAGTAGAAGGCAGACCAAGCAGTTGCAGTTAGACTCCAATAGAAGAGACCTTTTGTCAAAAGTTGAGCCTGACCAGCTATGCTAAAAGCTGCTAAGAGTTGGATTAGGATGAGGTCCAAGGAATATTGATTGGATTTGGCAATATGGAGGCTGTTGACAACATTGATTAGCCATTTTCAGTGTCATGTGTGGAGAGAAGCCAGATTAAAGCACATTGAACAAGAAATCAGAGTTAACTTATAGAAAATTTTCTCAAGAAGCACTGCTATGAAGGGATCGGGGAATTAGGGCTACAGATGGAAAGGGATAAAACAAGAATCTTTATTTTCCTTTATTTAAAAATGTTCCAGTGCAACTTGTTCATACATATTTGGGAATAATCAAGCATTGGATAATGAACAAAAGGGAGAGGAAGAGGGGCACGTGGGTGGCTCAGTGGGTTAGAGCCTCTGCCTTTGGCTCAGGTCATGATCCCGGGGTTATGGGATCGAGCCCCGCATCGGGCTCTCTGCTCAGAGGGGAGCCTGCTTCCCCCCACCCTCTGCCTGCCTCTCTGCCTACTTGTGATCTCTGTCTGTCAAATAAATAAATAAAATCTTAAAAAAAAAAAAGGGAGAGGAAGAAGGGAAGGAATTTATAATCACAAGTAGAGAAAATGACTCTCGGTAGGAGGGGAGATAATGCATCACTTATAATCGAAGGGAAAGGGAAATTGGTCCAAATGTCAAAAGATTTGTAGACTTAATGGTAGGGTTATTCTGGAGTTCTATCATGAGAGAGAGGTGTGGGGATGCTTTTAGATGACTGAAAAAAAAGGGGGGGGGAGCATAAGACATAAAAAAATCATCTTGTGTAACCGAGCATACTTTCCACTCCTGTTTCTCCCCCTCCCACCAAACTTATCTTCAGAAACACCAAACACTCTCCATTTTATTAAGGAGGACTTCCTTTCTGCCTTCTTTTCTAGTTAATTTTGTCCTTGATCCTCTTGTCCTTTATTTCTACATTTTTCTCCCTTGTCAACTTAATTTGTGCCCCTGGCTTCAAATACCATGTATACGTGAATACCCCAAAATCCAGATCTCTGCTGTTCTCAACTTCACTATCATTTAAAAACTACCTTCAACAATTTTTTCCCCTCTTTTTTCTTCTTGTATCTATATGAGATAGTCCATGTTAACCAAACTTATTGTGGTAATCATGTTGAAATACATATATGTAAATCCAATCTTTATGCTGCATACCTTAAACTTATCCCAAGCTGTATGTCAGTTATATCTTAATAAGACAAAGAAAACACTGCCTCCACTTGAATAGCCTCTCATTATTTTATTTATAGCTGAATTCACAATTATCTTCTCACCAAACCTACCCATTTTCCTGGCTGCCCTGTTGAACCCACTACTATCCTGCCAGCAGTACAATCCCAAAGCTTCGGAGTTGTCTGACCTACTTTCAAGGTCTATCAGTTGAGAAGGTCCATCACTTTCATCGTTTCCTCCTCTCCACATCCTACGTCATTCCCCTCTCATTCCATAAACTCATGTGGATTACTGTCTGCTAAATCATCTTCCAGTCTGCAGGTTAAAAACTGTCCTTACATCAATCTTCACGAAGCACAGCTCCACTCATGTTCCCCCCACCCACTCAAGAATCTGACAGCTTCTCACTGCATACACTACATAAAGTACAAGCCTTGCCAACCAACCTCCATGGCTGGTCATCAACAGATCTTTCATTAATATATCTTTCATATCTTATTATCATTAACATATCGTTCATTAACAAGCAACCAATGTAGACTGCCCAATTGTCTGCTAACATATCTTGTGCCTTCCTAATAACAAGACTTCCTCATATTCTTCTTCCTGATGCCTTTCCTCAAAAGTGGTCCTTCCTTCCCATCACTTCCACATTATTTCATTGACATCTCTCCTCTCGAATACACGTTCCCGCATCATTTTTGCCTTGATTTTAGGCTTAGCTTTTTGCCTCCGGTAGACCACAATTTACCAAAGAGTGAGAACAGTTTTGCCCTACAGAGTATACAACAGTGTCTGACACTCTGAAGACCCTTAATAAGGAACTTGAGGAGGCCTGCTGCTAGCGATGTGCTAGTAAACCTTCATATAGGCCAACTAGATGTATTAGCACAGCCCTTTTCAATAGGATGCTGAGTAGGGCACTGAAAACTGTGTGCTACAAAGACCTTAAAATAATAAGAAACTTCTCTCATCAAGCACTGCTGATGAATTGATTGCACCCTAACAACAGTGCCTCAACTCACTCATGTAGTAAAAAGTAAAATTCAGACACCTAAGAGGAAATTAATCCAGGACACATTTTGATCATTCTAAAGTCTTATAAAAATACAAAATAACACTATGATAATCAAGCATACTTTCTTCACGGGACTACAACTCTTCTCATGCATTGTTGACACCATGTTTGGAACTAAAACAAATGGAATGCCACAGCGTGGAAAGAGAATATTTGCAGTTTCATTGGTCCCCAGATCTTTAGCCTCTGCAAGTTTTGCCTTTGTACAATATAGTCTTTTAGTTAAAAGATAAAAGTCAACTTATATATCAGCTTAGAGAATGTGTCCCTGGCATCACAGTTGGCTAAAGAAATTGCTGTGGAAATGAAAGGTCATCCTCATCACTATTTTGTATCCCTGTAGAAATAATTGTATACTTACTCTTCTGATATTTACTCTTTAAGAATAAAATATCCCCTATTTCCATTGCTTCTTTTGAACTTCTTTTAGAAAGCAAGCATAGGGAAAAATCTCCCTGACATTCAAGGATTTTATGGATATGACAACCAAAGTACAAGAGCAAAGTAAAACCAAAACAAGTGGAACTACATTAAACTAAAAAGCCTTCTGCATGGCAAAGGATGGGCAAAGGACCTAAACAGAGACTTTTTCCAAAAAAGATATTCACATGGTTAGCAGATATATGAATGTTCAACATCATTAGTCATCAGGGAAATGCAAATCAAAACCACAATGAGATACCACCTCACACTTGTTAGAATTTCTTTTTCAGAAAAGAAAAGATAACAAGTGAGGGTGAGGATGTGAGAGAAGGGAACCCATGAGCACTGTTGGTTAAAATGTAGAGTGGTATAGCCACTATGGCAAAGAGTATGGAAATTCCTCAAAAAGTTAAGTTAAAAGCAGAACTGCCATGTAAATCCCACTTTTGGATATTTTTCCAAAGAAAACGAAATGAGTATCTCAAAGAGGTATTTGCAATCCCATGTTCACTGCAGCATTATTTACAATAACCAGAACATGGAAACATATATAAAGTAGACATAATACAATGTAATATTATTTAGTCATAAAAAACGTCCTGCCATTTGTGATTATATGGATGAAACATGAGGGCATTTTGCTAAGTGAAATAAGTCAGATGCAGAAAGACAAATACTATATATTCTCACTTATATGTGGAATTAAAAAAAAAATTATCAAACAGAACAGATCAGTGTTCACTGAGAGAAAGGGTGAGGAGAGAGGGAAATTGGTGAAGGTGGTCAAAAGATACAGATTTCCAATCATAAAATGAATAAATTCAGGAGCTATAATATACAGTGAGGTGATTGTAATTAATAATACTATACTGTATATTTGAGAGTTGCTAAGAAAATAGATTTTAAAAGTTCTCACCACACACACAAATGTAACTGTGAGGTAATGGATGTTAAATAACCTTATTGTGTTAATCATTTTGCACTATACATCTATATAGTGCAAAATCATTACATTGTATACCTTAAACTTACACAATCTTATGCCATTATATCTCAGGGAAATATGTCATTCTTTATCTAGGGAAAAACAAAGCAAAAATTTTTTTTTACATAAAATGTTTCTTTCTACTTAAATATATATTTTTTTTCAGTTCCTTTATACAGGCCTCTTGGGAATAACTGTTCCTAACAGTGAGAGAGAACAGACTAGAAATCAGCAGATGTCATTCCCTAACTGTCCTCAAATGTGCTTCTCTGTCAATTTCACGTAGTTATTTTATTTTTTTTTTTTGCAAATCTCAACTGCCTTTTTCACCGTCCACTTCCAACCTCTGATGAGCCTCCAATATCCACTAGGACTAATACTTTTCACTTTGCCGAAGGACCAGAATACAAGATATGCTTTCTTTTTGAACACCAACCCCAATATAAATATCTGTAGGGTTTATAGGAGCCACACGGTACACTTTTCTACTCTGGCTATATCTTTTCAGCAGCTCTACCTATGGTTATATTTATTTTTGTGATAAAAGCACAGTTTTGGTTCAACAAGCACTTGTTAAAATTTGCAACTCTTTCAATGATATTGAGCAAATATCGATTGTCTACCATGTACCAAGCACTGTTGTGAAGATTCAGCAGTTATAAATTTAAAAGTCTTGCTTTCATAGCTCTTATATTCTAGACAGACAGAACAAAAAGTAATTATAATACATAACAGGCTGGATTGTGATAAGTTTTCTGGAAAAAAAAATAGGGTAGAGAATAGGAAATGCCTAGGGTGCTTGCAATTTTAACAAGGGTTTTCAGAAAAGCTCTCGTTGTGAAGGTGGTGACATCTGAGCAAAGAACTGGTGGAAATGAGGGAGCAAGCCATGTGGGTATCTGGGGCAAGAACTTTTCAGGCAGAGGGAAGACCTAGTGCAAAGGCGCACGTAGGCTGTCACAAGCAGTAAGGAGTATTACTGTAAGCATCTGCCAGGGACAAAAATTCAGGCAAGGCTTTTTTTGTTGTTGCTATAAAGAATTCACCGACAAGAGAGTTTAATCAGCTTAAGATGAACATCAGTGCAGATCTGTTTAGTGTTCTCTCTCAGCCATGACCTCATTGCTAATACTGACAGCCTGGCCTGACTCTTAGATTTGGATGAACTTTGGACGTGCAGCCTGGCAAACCTGGATGAAACCAGAAAAGAGAGATAGCCTTGTAGGTCCAATGCTTCTTTACCTCATTTTCTCTCCACTTGAGGCTGCATATTAATCATATGTAGCCACTGATTCCAAGTTTTAATTTAATCTAAAATATGTTTACTACTATATATGAATAAGAAATAAATATAATAGAAGGCTCAAAGGCTCAAAGGAGCCAATGGTGGATTTCTGTCCCATTGACAGCCAAGACATAAGGCTACTGAGGACAAAGGTGGTTCCCATGCCACCAAATTGTTTTCTCAATGTTGTTTTCTTCTAGTCAGAGCAACATAGGAAAGAGGTCATTACTAACATTAAGTCTCATATAGAGTGTCCCATTTAGATTCAACCAATACCCTGGACTTTTCCATCCCATAGCTAACACAGTAGTTTAACAGAGCCCCTAGCTGAGCAATCCATACCTCCTTCATGGGTTTTCCAATTTGCTGAGGAGAACATTTTCTTTCTTTCTTTCTTTCTTTCTTTTTTTTCTTTTTTTTTTTAGGAGAACATTTTCTTAAAGTTTATACCCTGAGAGACCACTCCCACCATTGATAAGAATAAAACATTATTAAACATTATTAAGAACTCAACAAATGGACATCTGAAATCAGGGTTTAGTTCATTTTAGCCCACATTTGATTTGTTTGGAGACTGAATTCCTCGCACATGAGGATCAGTACTTATTTCACAAGAATAAAGGTTTAAGAGATGACCAAGATTTCTTTAGCAAAGAGAAGCTGATTGAACATCCACATAGGTCATGATGACTTATAAATAACTAAAAATAGGATTCTAAGATCATAGTAGTTCTTGGTGTGGGTCATTCAGATTTGCTCTAGATGCCTGATTTAATTGGCTATGCTAGATTGAAAGACATAGGAAGCCTTTAAAATATGGCTAGGCATGTGGTTTTAGATCCAAATCAAGTATTGATCATTATCACTGTGGCTTGGTATACATTTAGAATTGTTGTAATTTAATGTGTTGAGGTTGTTCCATACTTATATTTAGGAGTGACCAGAGAGGACATTTCTATAATGAAACTATGCTGTAATCAAATCAACAACTTAGTAATTTACCGGCTTTTAAAAAAATTTCACATTTTAATCTGTCAAGGTTTTTGTTTTTGATATTCTAATGTCATTGCAAAGAAGCTACTTTTTCCTCGTGAAAGAAATCAATTTCCTAATTAATGAAGAGTCTTTAATTTTGGATGGAAAAACAATTATACCAAATTTGAAAGAGTATTTATTTTATGTATAACTAAAATACATGTTATTGTGTAAAGAAAAACGTATAGGTAGCAGGCTATCTTCACTTATAAAATTTCTTTTGAACTAATGGGAACTTAATCTTACACAGGAGATTCTTGGAATGTTGTAAATACTCTATCGTCATATAGTCACAGCCTTAAGCTGTGATGTGCTAGGCTTACTCACAGATTCAAGTTAGTTCACCTAAGTTGGGTTCTTAGCTTCCTTCTTAACTAGCTAAGTAATCTCGGGCAAGACATTTAACATTTTTGTGCTTTAGCTGAGAACATCATGGGGATGATAATAATAGTACCTACCTTGGAGATTATAGTAAAGCTAAATGAGTTAGCTCTACTATAACATTCTAATTTTTTTAAAGATTTATTTATTTGAGAGAGACAGCAAGAGAGAGCATGAGTGGGGAGGAGAAAGAGAAGTAGACCCCCTCCAAGCAGGGAGCCCAATGCAGGGCTCCATCCCAGGACCCTGGGACCATGACCTGAGCCAAAGGCAGATGCTTAATGACTGCGCCACCCAGGCGTCCTTGGGGTTCACCTACTTTTTACAGAAGCTAGTATGCTTTCTGGACTCAGAGCACAAGGAAGCAGAGAGGGATGACTCCTCTAAGTGAAACTAAACCCTGCATATAGGGCCCAAAATCACAGGAAGTTTTTCCAGTGTGGACAGACACCAAGAGCAGACCAATCTGATAACTCACTCTCTCTCTCTATTATCTCAGGGAAATCAATGGAGAGTATTTGAGGTAGACCCTTAAATTAACTGTCCCTGCATAACGTTTAAAACCTTGGTTTACTATGGGGTAAACTTTGGTTTTTGATAGTTACCCAAAATCTTCATATTTCTTCAGTTTCACTGCAGAATAACAACTAAATTTACCACAGTGGATTGTTACTTTAAGTCTGGTATTTATTTCTCCCAAGAGACCATCTGCTTCTGGGGAAAGGCAACAGGGTGTCCTCCATTAATACATCTAACTGATGGTGTAATGATGTACAATTCCTTATTAACCCTTGCAATTCGGCTACTGTGGAACAAAAGATTTGATTCTCTTTTCACTGCATAACTACAAACCTAAAGATAGACTTTTATAAAAATGTTGACCTGTGGTTCAATCCAGCTTCTAGACTTTGCTTTTGATGCCCTGAAGTTCTTTTGGTCAATTAGTCTGTTTGCCACAAAAACTCCATTTCCAAAGTTAGAGGGGAAAGGGTGGATTCTTCTGGTACCAACTCTAAAACGTCCCAACAGAACAGGTGTACTTGCAAAGTAAAGTGAGCCTTAAGCGTCGTTTATCTCAAGTTGTACAACCGGCGCAGGGCGGGGGAGCCCTCGCTACTGGCTTACCCGGGTGTGCGTGTGTCTTTGGGTGTTGGGGCACGCGCAGGACACTCACGAAAAGGGCAGCCCAATCAAACTCTCGCTCTCACCTCAAAGGCTGTCAACTCTCACGCCTCTCCCAGCGCGCACAGCCAGCCCCCGCTTCACTCTTCCACTCCCTCACGCCCAGCCTCCAAAGTAGCATGCACCACTGTCATTGGTAAGTCCTCCTCTCACTCCTACTCCACAACCAATCACTCGCGCTCTGATGGGGAGCGGCGGAGCCAATGGGAATGCTCGTTGCGGCAGATGCCGGGTCCGATCGCCGGGAGGCGGGGCCGGGGGCGGGGTGCGGGTGGGGAATCAGTTGCCATTTGGAGTGAGGAACTGGCGGAGGCGGCGGCGGCGGTGTTTGCGGTGGCGCGGGATCCGCGGAGAGCCAAACACCTCGAGGCCCTTTCCACAGGTCTCGATCCGCAGAAGCAGGGGTCCGGGCCCTCCCAGCAGTTGCCGGGCGATCCCGCGCGTGCAGCCCCGCGAGGCAGCGAGCGGCCCCCGAGGCTGCGTGATCCGGACTGTTGCCCCTCTCCCCTGTCAGCGCGATGCCCGGGGCGGCGGCGGCTCCGGGCTCCTTGCGGCCCCAGCCGTGACCGCCACACGGAGCCCGGCCCGGCGGTTGGGGCCGTTGGGCGTTTGTTTTCGCAGCCTTCCCCTCCCCCCTCGCCGAGGCGGCGGGGGTGCGCGTTGGGAAGGGGGAGCCGAGAGACTCCTCCTCCTCCCCGATACCCCCGCCCCTCCCCCTTACACACTCGCACGCACTATCGCGCCGGCTCCCACACGCTCGCGCGCCTCCCGCTCTGAGCCTCCGTGTCGGCCGGCGTCGTCCCGGGCCCTCGGAGCCACCATGTCCACTGCCGCCTCCTCCAGTTCCTCTCAGACCCCTCATCCCCCGCCGCAGAGGATGCGGCGCAGCGCCGCGGGCTCCCCGCCCGCCGCCCCCTCCGCCGGCAGCGGGAACGGTGCGGGCGGCGGCGGCGTGGGTTGCGCCCCGGCTGCGGGAGCCGGCCGGCTGCTGCAGCCCATCCGCGCCACCGTGCCCTACCAGCTCCTGCGGGGCAGCCAGCACAGTCCCACGCGCCCACCCGCCGCCGCCGCCGCCGCCTCGCTCGGCAATCTCCCGGGGCCCGGCGCGGCCCGCGGCCCCAGCCCACCCAGTCCGACGCTGCCGCCGGCCGCGGCCCCGACCGAGCAGGCGCCGCGGGCCAAGGGACGCCCGAGACGGTCCCCCGAGAACCACCGGAGGAGCAACTCACCTGAGAGACGGAGCCCCGGCTCGCCGGTGTGCAGAGGTAGCGAGCCCAACCCTTCCGTCCTCCCGGGCTGCGTCTTCCCCGACGGTTCCCTCCGTGGAAACTTCAGCCTCTCCGGGCTTCTCTTTGCTAGTGCATTACCGAAGGTGTGAAAGTGGCTTTGGGAATCTCACCTCCCTGCGGTCGCTGCGGGGCTTGGAGGAGCGAACTGCAAAGCAACTTTTATTTGACCCACATGCCGCCCCTCAGATTTTATCTTCCATCACACGCCTGCATCGAAAGGTTTTTCAGTTTGAGCTGATTAGCTCACTCATGTGTTTGCTGTTGGTAGCGGGGGAAGGAGGAGCTGGGCGAAACACTTAAAAATACACGCACACAAACTCTGGCAGCGGATAAGGTGGTGGTTGTAATCTACAGCCTCTTTGTGCTTTCCTACAAAGTTCCTAACGTGTCTGTGACCACTGGAATATATATATATTTCTTCATTTTTGGAAGGGTGATGGCATTAGTTTTGGTATAAGGATATCATAAGGATATGTTGGCTGTGTAGAGGAGACAGTTGTGGATATGCAGTTGAAGTGTAGTGTTTTGGTGGTGGTTTGGTTTGGTGGTGGTTTTTTTTTTTTTTTTTTTTTTTTGGGTCTCCCTGTTTTTTCTACTTTATATAGTCATACGCATCAGAGCAGTACTTCATTGGAAATCATCTATGCCCAACACAAGATTTTCATGGTAAATTTCCAAAGACCTATTTGTGGAGTGTGCTCACTCTTTCCTTCCATTTTTAAGTACACTTAACAGTTCAGCTGAGCTGTTAAAGGATCTCAAGTTTCTTTTTTGTTAGGTGTCAAAGGTAATGGTAAGCTAGGGGATGCTGTCGGCTTCCCTTAATGTTTTGTGTTTTGGTTTGGTTTTGTTTATGTCTGGGGACACAGTGCATGATCTAGTTGGGTCCTGGGGGAGAAAAGGAAGATTAGCCAAAACAGGGACTTAAAGCTCATAAGGGAGAGTGGAGTAGCTAATATAATTAGATACCAGGCTAGAGCTACAGATGCTGCTGCTGCTGCAGCATTGTGGAGACAACTGATCATACCGAGTGGAAAACTCTGTTTGGAAGGGAAATACTGTGGAGCTCTGTACGTTGCTGTGGTATGTGGATTTTTTTTTTTTCTTTAGTGGAGCTTTTTAATGAAAGACTTGGAGAAAGTGATTATGTTATGATGGATTGCAGTTTGGATTTTTTTTTTTTCCTTCTTAATATTTCTGGTTGGTAATTAGCATGTTGCTAAGGCACTTGTTTTCAGACCACTTGATGGTTTGGCAGAGTAGGATGTAGTGCAGTGGTATGTGTACATGAGCACCAAGAAATACCTCCTGTAATCTGTATGCACCAGGAGGAATTTGCTCCCCCACTCCTCCCCCAGGTCAAGCCAGCTGCTGCAGAAACTGACATCCTCCAGCAAATCCTGAATGAATGAATGAAAACAACGTGATCGCCCTAATAATGACCACAACTGAACACACATCTTTGGCTGTATTTTATAGAAAAGGCCACCATTTTCTAACAGATTAATGCCATATGCAGCTCCCTTGCACATTTTCTGGAGCTATATGAAATGAGAGGTAAAAGAACGAATGGAAGGCTGCAGTTAGAGAAATTTTTGAGTGATTTAACTTCAACAGTGCTTAGATTGAGTTTTGGGATTTTCTTTTAGGGACTAATGTAACAGCCATAAAATAACCATTTCAGACTGATTGTGTAGGAAGGTATTGGGGGCAGAGTAAGAGTAGTTGCTGCAACAATGTAATGGCCATCTAGTGCCTCCTCCCCTTTTGTTGATAAACACTAACGTCTTACAACACATCATAGTACAACTTGTTTTTCTGCATCCCTTCAAAAGCCTTAATTGCTTAAGAATTACATGGTCCATCATAAAGTAGTTCTAATGAAATTTGTGATCAGGCTTAAACTGTCCCCTTTGTTGTAGTGTGGCATATCTGAGTTTAATGCAATTTTAATGTAATCATGATGAAAACATTTTCTGAATCTGGTCGCGCAGCAGACAAATTTGCATCACCAGAGAGCTTGTATTGGGAACAGAAGGGGCTTTTCTGCTGTTTTTAACACCAGGTGTTTTGCCAGTTTCTTATATCTAAGGGATTTTGAATGCAGGCTCTTTAGCTTCCAGTTCCCTGATTATATTACCTTTATGTTACTTCTCCACATCCCGCCTTGCTCCTCTCTACTACCCAAATTAAAACTGTGCAACTAATCTATTCTGTTTAGTTAGCCATTTAAAATCCATACTGTGAACAGTTGAACAATTTTTGAAACATTATCTACTCAGTTTCTTTTGAATTCTGCAAGGTTCTGACTTCAGTGGATTTTAGCCTCCACAGGTCAAGGCTCCTGCCGCCGCCGCTGCTGCAGACACTGACATCACTATACTGCATGAATGAAAAACAACAACGTGCTCCATTTCTTGCTCTCCACCTCCTTCCTTTTCTGCACACTCCTGTGTGTGTGTGTGTGTGTGTGTATTTCAGATGGTGTTATGCTGCATTTGAAACTACATTTAAAAATGTTAATTTAAGTAGGTGGTGGTTCAAGGGATAGGTATGTAGTATAGAGGCATATTGTTTACAAAAAGCTTCAAGTGCTATGAGCATTTAGACTGGAAGGGACATAACTGAGCTTTCAATATATGTTTTTTTATCTGGACTGGTGGTTATGGAAGAAAATACAGGTTTAAACTCTTTCTTCGTGATTGTTTTACCGAGAGGGAATTATGAAACAACATGATTTCTAAACATGTTGGATCATTATTATTTCTCTCTTAAACATTCTTAATATGCATATTTATAGGGTTAAGTCTGTAATAAAGAAATGATACTCAGATTATTTCACAAAGCTGAGGAAAAGCTGGGTTGTGTAAAGAGATGCAATCAAATTTTAATATAGTAATTTATAAAATTCAACAAGATGGCAATTAATTTTTATAGCACGAGTTTTAGATCATTTAAAAGGGTATCATAACAGAAGATGCATCTTTACCTGGACTTTTACAAATTAAAACTATCTTGTTTATGCATGTGGATCATATTTTTGTTTGTATTTTAAAAATTTCTTTTGTATTTTTAAAACTTCAAGGTTTGTTATTTATATTCATTTCTTTACTTCTGCCATTAGCAAAATGTCACCCTCCCCCTTGTTTGGTTCTGAAGGGTCTTGAAGTGGTGAATGACAAGCTGCTGAATGCATCCTCAGGCTCCCTGTGATGTGTTTGTAATAGATGTAAAATCATAAAGTATTATGCAAATAGTTATTTTTTTGTAATGGTAATACATAAAGTCTACCTTTGAGATAAATAGAACTCAAATGAGAATATAGCAGGATGTTAGTGTTAAAAATTAATGATCTGTAAGCTAAAATCATGAGTAATAACCAAAAGAAAATAAAGTTGCTTCTTTCTGAAACCTCAGAGCAAAACCTATGGATTTAGAAACATAACAAATGCTCACATTTTACTGTGCAAGATAAGACAGTAAGTAGCAATTGCAGATCCTATTGTGGTTTTTGTAAAGATTGAGCATTAGGATGAATTATAAATTCTAAAAGATATACAATCAGTTGCATTCGAGTACTCTGGATGGAGAATACTGCTTATTCTTAAGTGTGCCAAATCTAGCTAAAAAAACATGGGAGAACTTGTAATTTATATGGCTCCTGTTATGGAAAATAACATGTGTTGATTCCTGGTTTAACATAACATTTATTTAGGACTAATATGCTAGCAGATTACTAACTCTAGAGTGAAATTTGATTAGAGTTTTTCATGATTATTATTGAGAGCTTTATTGTTTAATGCATTAAGAAGTTATGATTATATTTTAAAAGAAAATACAAAGCCAGCCAGCATGTAATGTTGAATGACTTCATGAAATGTGTGTGTCTTTGTATTTTAATCAATTGACTTGCTTTCGGTTTTTTAATCTTTTTATTAAATTTTCCTTTTTGAGCTATTTTATGCTATGCTCAGTTTGTGGAATGCAACGTTTTTAATTACTTTTTTTTTCTCCTTACTTTTTAGAAATACTCAGACATTCTCTTCATACAAAGTTACTCTCAGGCTGGTATTCATAGAAATTAAGCCCTTCTCATGGCCCCATCTTTTAAAATTAATTTTGTTAGAGTGCTTAGAGGAACTTGTTTCAAAGCTTTCCTATACTTGGTAAAAATAGTTAAAAGTTGTGGTTTGTTTCCCCCCTCCCCCTAAAATGACAGGTTTCAAATACTGGTTTTGGGGAAAGGTTTTAGGCCTTTGAGAACTACATTAAGTATCAGCAGCATTGATTATTTTAGCTTTTTCCATCAGTTATGGTGCATAAGATTTAAGGTTCACTTAATAAGTGAAATTATAGAAGTTATCTGTTCTTAAACTACTGTCTTATGTTCAAAGATTATATTCCCCTCAAATAAGGAGCATTAAGCATATTGAATATTATACACCTAAGATATATAAAAAGCACCTTGCTCAATTTAACTGTATGTATAATTTTGTGTGTATATATTGAGCTAAAAATTATTTCATTATTTATAATACTTTTTACAGAAGGACATGCCATTCACTGCAGTGTACATTTCTTTAAGGATTTAGTGCAAATTAGGAATTATGCATTGGGAAATGCTGAAGGGTAATGACATCCTTGTGGTCTTTATTTGTAAAAATGCAGGCTCAATGTGAATAAGAAACCAAATTATTGGGGTCCATGGCAGTGAGTAACAATGGAGATAAATGGTAATGTTCAATAAATGGCTAGTAGAAGGTTTTTCTTAAGGCTGAAATTTAAACAAATTTCTAGAAACCTGTTTTATCAAAGCTTTCACATATCGCTAATAGTCTGCCAAAGATTATATCCTGATGGCCATGATATCCTTAGTTTTAGTTCAGTCTTTTCTCCCCTGCTTAAAATTGTTGGACACCACCACCATGACAGGCTTTTCCCTAGCACCTGTGCCTGGCGCTGTTGCCTTTGGTCTTCAATATATAATTTTGTTACTAAATGATAAGGAAACCAAATTACAGATGCTGTTTCTGTCCTTTATACTTGTATTTTAACAAAGGTTGAACTTGAGACTGAGTCTTTTAATTAGGTTTGCCAAAAGTGGAGGGAAGAGAGAACACTACTCAACTCTTAATATGGAGAGCCGAAGGAACTGATGGCAGAGCCAGAAGTTACCTCTGCCCTTTACCTGGACCCTTAAACTGACCATGATTCCACCTATCATCCAGCTCATTCTAAAACAATAATATCTGTGCTTATTCTGCAAAACAGATTAGTAGTACTTCTGGAAAAAGTAAGGATTTTACTTGCATTATGAACAATTATAGAGAAAAATACTTCTCTAGTATTTCTGTTTAGTAAGGCCATACATGGCAGATACCTTTAAGCAGAGTTGTTTACTTCAAATGAATGCTATTGAGACAAATAACAGAAGGGGGTAAGCTCATGAATACCTGAGTAACTTCCCCTATATTACGTGTGTCTCTGGTTGTAGGTAGAAAGGAAGAAAGCATTTTAGTGCTTTTTATACACTAGGCAATGTATATGTTCATTTATCAAGAAAGTGCATTTGAAGTGCAAATATTCTGATTCTACGTCTAGTGTTTATTCCACAAGACTGTCCCATTGCTCCTAACTCAAGAAGACTCTGATCTTGGTGACCAGCTGTAATTTCTGAGCTAAAAGAATTACTAAAGAGTAGGTTTTCTGTTTTCACAGCACTATTACACTGCTGGGATATGCTTGTCTAAACATGTAAGACAAAGGATGGTGAATGTAACTGGAATAGAATATATATGGATTGGTCACATTTCTCCACTTGTTCTTAAAGAAAAGTTTAAGAGAGGGCAAGAAAGTGAGAAATCTCCTTCCTAAGGGATCAGGGATATGAACTTGACTGTTTCTGCCCTGCTCCCATCTAGAATTTGTTCTGTCTTGAATCATAGTGAGAAGTACTTTTCTCCACGAATGTTAAAATTAGTTACACATGGTGCTAAACTAATGAATGCTTCAGGAATCATTAAGCAGAGACTGGTCTTAAGTGATTGTCTCAGCAACTGGTGCCAGGTTAATTCAGCCCTCCCAAGAGCTAACAAGTTACCACTGCAATTTGTGGGTTTGAACTGTGAATGTTTGTACTTAATGAAGTGCCACCATGGTGCACCTTAATGATGGCTCACCAAAAATAGGGATGAGTGAAAGAATCTAGTGAAACCCATTATTGTGTGGCAAAATCAGTGTCCAAAATTGTCTTACAAGTTATTAGAATTAAGAAATTACTAAACATCTGAATGTTTCATAAACGGCTAGAACTTGCTGCCTAGTGTTACTAAAGATCAAATACATACCACCTACTGACAGTAATAACTCCTTATTTAGCTAGTATAACCACAGGAAGAACTTTTGTGAATAGTTCATAAAGCTAATTTTAACTTTGACATCACTAAAAAATAAGTTTACTGAATGAAACATTTTCTAAAAGTATCATGCACTTATTTTCTTAAGCAGAACAAACAAGATATAAGTGAACTCTTCATGGATTATTTGCTTTATTAATACTTACATGCCTAACAAAATAATTATTATAGATAGTATTGAATATAAGATTGAGTGCTGACTGACAACTAGATTGCCTTGTAACTAATTCTATAAATTCGCTTTTGGGATTGTCTTTTTTTTTTTTTTCCCTTTAAGAGAGGGAGAGAAAGAATCTTAAGTACGTTCCATGCCTAGCCTGCAGTCCAATGTGGGACTCAGTTCCATGAACCTGAGATTAAATCAGGAGTTAGTTGTTTAACTACTGAGCCACCCAGGCACCACAGGATTGTCTTTTTTCTGATGAAGGTGGAATGAAGCAATGTGTGGCTATGTTATTCCTTAATAGAATAACTTAGCTCTTTTCTCCAGAATTGTCACATTAAAGGCCAATTATTTTCTAAATGGTACTATAAGAGTCTCAGAAACAAAAAGGTATACTGAGAGATAATAAATTGGGAGTGAGGTGCCTGGGTGGCTCAGTGGGTTAAGCCTCTGCCTTTGGCTCAGGTCATGATCCCGGGGTCCTGGGATTGAGCCCCGCATCGGGCTCTCTGCTTGGCAGGGGCCTGCTTCCCGCTCTCTCTGTTCCTGCCTCTCTGCCTATTTGTGATCTCTGTCTGTCAAATAAATAAATAAAATCTTTAAAAAAATATAATAAATTGGGAGTTAAGAGACTTGGGTTCTATTTCCAGTTTCAACATTTGACTTGCAGCAAGTCACAGATTTTTGGCATCTTATTTTCTCTGTCTTTAAAGTGAGAGTTTGGGGGGTGGGTGCCCGGGTGGCTCAGTCGTTTAAGCATCTGCCTTTGGCTCAGGTAATGATCCCAGGGTCCTAGGATGGAGCCCCACATTGGGCTCTCTGCTCAGCAGGGAGACTGCTTCTCTCTCACTCTCTCTCTCTCTCTATGTCAGAATAAATAAATAAAATCTTTTAAAAAAAAAAGTGAGAGGTGGGGTTTTTGAGATTTTTGTTAGGTAGAGAAAAAATTCAGAAAGGAAAAGTAAGGTTATTACACTAGATAGTTTTTTTAAGTATTCCTCGCTAGCTTTACTGAAGTATGACTGAGAAATAAAAATTGTCTATATTTAAAGGGTACAGTATGATGATATTATCTATGTATACACTGTGAAATGATTACCACAGTAAAGCTATTAATACACCCATCACATTTTGTTTTGGTGTATGATGAGAACATTTAAGATCTACTCTTGACAGATTTCAAGTACACAATACAGTATTAATTAATTAGAGTCACCGTGCTATATAGGATTCGCTATTATTCACCCAGAATTTGGTCATCTTATGATTGAAAGTTTGTACCCTTGACCTGTATATTCCCATTTTTGTCACCTGTAAGGCCCTGGAAACTATCTCTCAACTCTCTGCTTCCATAAATTTGACTTTTTTAGATTCCACAAGAAAATGAGATCATACAGTATTTGTTTTTCTGTGTCTGGCTTATCTTCTTTGGTTCCAGGTTCATCTGTGTTGCCAATGACAGGATTTCCTTTTTTTTTTTTTTAATGCTGTCTAATATTTGTGTGAGTGTGTGTGACAGTTTCTTTATGCATTCCTCCATAAATGAACATTTATGTTATTTTGTATCTTGACTATTGTGAATAATTTAATGAATGTGGGAGGGCAGATATCTCTTTAAGATACTGATTTCATTTCCTTTGGATGTATATACCCAGAAGAAGGATTGCTGGATCATATGATAGTTCTATATTCAGTGTTCTGAGGAACCTCTATACTATTTTTTTCCTCCAAGATTTTATTTAAATTCAAATTAGTTAACGTATAGCGTAGTAGTAGTTTTTAGGAGTAGAATTTAGTGACTCATCACTTGCATGTAACACCCAGTACTCATCACAAGCGCCCTCAGTGCCCATCACCTTTCAATGCACTCCCCCCCCCGACTTCTCTCCCCTCCAGCAAACCTCAGTTCTCTGTCTTTAAGATTCTCTGTTTTTATTTTATTTTTCCTTCCCTTTCCCTATGTTAATCTGTTTTGTTTCTTAAATCCCACAGATGAGTGAAATCATACAGTATTTGTCTTTATCTGACTGACTGACTTCTTTTTTTTTTTTTTTTTCCCTCTGGGAACTAGCATGAATTTATGACAAATTTATGTCCTTCGTACAGATCCATTAGGTAGATCAAAGAAATGCTCAAGATACAGTGTATCTTACTTTCTGCAAAACTTGATGAAGTTTTACATTTTTTTTTCCAATTTATTTATTTTCAGAAAAACAGTATTCATTATTTTTTCACCACACCCAGTGCTCCATGCAAGCCGTGCCCTCTATAATACCCACCACCTGGTACCCCAACCTCCCACCCCCCCGCCACTTCAAACCCCTCAGATTGTTTTTCAGAGTCCATAGTCTCTCATGGTTCATCTCCCCTTCCAATTTACCCAAAAGCACATACCCTCCCCATTGTCCATAACCCTACCCCCCTTCTCCCAACCCCCCTCCCCCCAGCAACCCACAGTTTGTTTCGTGAGATTAAGAGTCACTTATGGTTTGTCTTGACTGACTTCTCATAGTGTAATACACTCTTGATTCCATCCACATCATTGCAGATGGCAAGATTTCATTCTTTTTGATGGCTGATTCTTTTCATTCTTTTTAATATTCCATTCCATTCCACACAGACACACCCATACCACATCTTCTTTATCCATTCATCAGCAGATGGACATTTGAGCTTTCCATACTTTGGCTGTTGTTGATAATGCTGCTATAAACAGTGAGGTGCATGTGCCCCTTTGAATCAATATTTTTCCATCCTTTGGATAAATAGCTAGTAGTGCATTTGCTGGGTCGTAGGGTAGTTCTACTTTAAGCTTTTTAAGGAACCTCCACACTGTTTTCCAGAGGGGCTGCACCAATTTGCATTCTCACCAACAGTGTAAGAGGGTTCTCCTTTCTCCACATCCTTGCCAACATTTGTTGTTTCCTGACTTGTTAATTTTAGCCATTCTGACAGGTGTATCTGAGGTGGTATCTCATTGTGGTTTTCATTTGTATCTTTCTGATGATGAATGGTGTTGAGCGTTTTTTCATGTGTCTGTTAGCCATCTGTTTGTCATCTTTGGTAAATGTCTGTTCATGCCTTCTGCCCATTTCTTAACTGGATTATATTTTGGGTGTTGAGTTTTGATAACTTTTTTAGATTTTGGATAATAGCCCTTTATCAGGTTTGTCATTTCATACTCCCATTCCATCAGTTACCTTTTTTTTTTTTTTTTAAGATTTTTAAATTTATTTATTTGACAGAGAGAGATCACAAGTAGGCAGAGAGGCAGGCAGAGAGAGAGAGAGAGGAGGAAGCAGGCTCCCTGCTGAGCAGAGAGCCTGATGCAGGACTCGATCTCAGGACCCTGAGATCATGACCTGACCATCAGTTACCTTTTGTTGCAGAAGCTTTTTATCGTGATGAAGTCCCAGTAGTTCATTTTACTTTTGTTTCCCTTTTCTCTGGTGACATGTCTAGTAAGACATTGCTGTAGATGAGTCACAGAGGTTGCTGTCTGGGTTCTCAAGGATTTTGATGGTTTCCTATCTCACATTTAGGTTTTTCATCCATTTTGGATTTGTTTTTGTGTATGGTATTAGAAAGTAGTCCAGTTCCATTATTCTGCATGTGGCTGTCCAATTTTCCTAACATCATTTGTTGAAGAGACTGTCTTTTCCATTGGATATTCTTTCCTGCTTTGTCAAAGAATAGCTGTGGGTCCATTTCTAGGCTCTCTACTCTGTTCTATAGATCTGTGTGTCTGTTTTTAGGCCAATGCCATACTGTCTTGATGATTACAGCTTTGTGATACAGCTTGAAGTCTGGAATTGTGATGCCTTCGGCTTTGGTTTTCTTTCTCAACGTTACTTTGGCTATTCAGGGTCTTTTCTAGTTCCATACAAATTTTAGAATTGTTCTAGCTCCATAAAAAATGCTGATGTTATTTTGATAGGGGTTGCATTGAACTTGTAGATTGCTTTGGGTAGTATAGACCTCTTAGGACTATTTGTTTTTCCAATCCATGAGCATGGAATGTTTTTCCATTTCTTTGTGTCTTCTTCGATTTCTTTCTTAAGTGTTCTGTTGTTTTCAGCATACATATCTTTCACCTGTTCAGTTAGGTTTATTTTTGGTGCAATTGTAAATGGGATCAATTCTTTGATTTTTCTTTCTGCTGCTTCATTATTGGTATATGGAAATGCAACAGATTTCCGTACATTGATTTTACATCCTGCCACTTTGCTAAATTCATGTATCAGTTCTTCCATTTTCTTGGTGGAGTCTTTCAGGTTTTCTACATAGACATATTGTTTTCTATTCCCACCAATTTAAATTCCCAATGATGGCATACTCTTGTTACCTTTTCTCCACATCCTTGCCAATTTTTTATGTCTTATCTTTTGATAATAGCCATTCTAGCAGGTGTGAGTGGTATCTCATTGTGGTTTTAATTTGCATTTCCCTGATGATTAGTGGTGTTGAACACCTTTTCATGTATCTGTTGGCTATTATATGTCTTCTTTGGAAAAATGTCTATTCAACTCTTTTGCCCATTAAAAAAATTTTTTTTTGCTGTTGATTTGCAAACATTTCTTATATTTTTAAAATATTAACTCCTTAAGTTAATATTTTAAATATTAAGTTAAAATATTAACTTCCTTACTCCTTACAGATATTTTCTCCTATTCCATAACTTGCCCTTTTAATTTATTGATTTTTCTTTCCCTTTGCTGTGCAGCAGCTTTTTAGTTTCATGTAGTCCCACTTATTTATTTTTGCTTTTGTTGCTTTGCTTTTGGTGTATATCCAAAATGTCATTGCTAAAACTGATATTAAGGAGATTTTCCCCTATGTTTTCTCCGATGAGGTTTACAGCTTTGGGTCTTATTTTTAAACTTTAATCCATTTTCAGTTAATTTTTTATATGGTGTAAGAAGATCGTCCAGTTTCATTTTTGACATGTGGATATCCAATTTTTCCAACACCATTTATTGAAGAGATTGTCCTATGTCTTCCTATTGTGTGTTCCTGGCACCCTTGTCAAAAATTAGTTGACCATAATACATCTGCGAGTTTGTTTCTGGGCTCTCTATTCTGTTCCATTGGTCTATGTGTCTGTTTTTATGGCAGTATGATATTGGTTTGATTATTGTTGTGTAAACTAGATAATCCTTAGTAAAATGACCATTTATTGAGCTTTTATGTCAACCACTAGTCTTCACTGAAACCTAGTGTAGAGCACTTTTATAACTTCTCTTCACAGATGCGTAAATGACATCCTGACAAGTTAAGTAATTGCCCAAGGTCAGGCAGCATGCATCTGGGGCCCAGAAAGCCCATATAACTCTTTAAGTCCCAACTCAAGTTAACTGAGAGTTGCTTTTGGAACCCAGTTCATTATGGGACAGAAAAGAATGCATAATGGGTTATCCCATTGCTTATACAGTTAAGTCATAGAGAAGCCAAAAATAGCATTAGAGGGTTGGGTGAAGAGAAAGCTACATGGGACTAGACTCTAGGGTCCACAGAACTTAAAATAGTTCCAAATATTCCCAATGATTCAGGCCTCAGGTATGCATATAAGAATGTCATAGCATTTCAAAACCCTATCATGCCATTAGTAAGCCTTCCTCTTGGTCCTTAAAGGATCTATCACTTTGTTAAAGCAGAATTTAGATTTCCATTTTTTTTAAAAACTGCCTTTTGTTTGAATTCTCAAAATCTGGGTAGACTAAGGTCTTTTGTATTTTCTTATTTGACAGTTTAAACTTTACATGTCTAATAAAAGCATCGTAAGGCTCCATTCATCCCTAACACAATTCTTTACGCTTGCCCTCCTTTGATATTTTAGCAACATTCAAAATAGTACCCTTTTATATATCACTTTCTTTTTTTTTTTTTTTTTTTTTTTTAAGATTTTATTTTATTTATTTGAGAGAGAGAGACAGTGAGAGAGAGCATGAGCGAGGAGAAGGTCAGAGGGAGAAGCAGACTCCCCATGGAGCTGGGAGCCTGATGTGGGACTCGATCCCTGGACTCCAGGATCACGCCCTGAGCCGGAGGCAGTCGTTTAACCAACTGCGCCACCCAGGCGTCCCTATATATCACTTTCATGGCAAAACAACAAGGTGCACTATCTTCTCAATTTATAACTGCTTGGGCTCTTTCACTTTTTCTGGATTTGCTGATGTAATCCAGAAAAGATATTCTGAGCTCAATTTTAATAATATCTTCCATGGTGAATTTTTTTCAGTGTCATTTGTGCTTATTGTAAGCTCTCTTTAATAGTAAATGTGGAACACGAGTCCTTTTATAAGTAACATTAGAAATGATATTTTTATTGTTGTGATATTGAAAGTGTTATATAGAGTCTGTGTGATGGATGGAGTTTTTCATGATATTTCCTCTGTAATTAACTTTCCTAGTTAAATACATCAATCTGTAAGTTGAATCAGTGAAGTAATATTTCTATCTTAGAAGATAATAAAAACTGGCAGGGCTTAGTTGCTCAGGGTTACGTTAGGTTTAGCCATAAAAAACTTTGCTATTCTCATGTATACCTGTGAACTGATCTTTCCATGAAGATACAAAAAGATCACAGTGAAATACAGATTTGTTTATATTTGAGCTGATAGTCTGTAAATAAAATATATTTACAATATCTTTGAGGGTTCTGTGACAGTGTCATTTTCTTCTAAAGTATTTTTGGAGGCAATCTGATAAATTGCTGTGAAAAGAATCAGCTGTAAGTTAAACTAAGTGTCTAACATTTCCTAAATAGAGGTTGGCAAACATTGCTAAGTGCAGTTTCATTAGTTTCTAGATGTGGGAGTTAGACTGTGCTCAGAAATAAGATTTTTTTTTTTAAACCTACAATATTCTGCAATATTTTGGTCAGATAGCTTAATAAACGCTTTGAAATCCTCTACATGCCAGAGTGACCCATTATTAAAAAAACAAAACAAGGGGCACCTGGGTGGCTCAGTGGGTTAAGCCTCTGCCTTCGGCTCAGGTCATGATCCCAGGGTCCTGGGATCGAGCCCTGCATGGGGCTCTCTGCTCTGCAGGGAGCCTGCTTCCTCCTCTCTCTCTGCCTGCCTCTCTGCCTACTTGTGATCTCTGTCAGGTAAATAAAGAAAAAATCTTAAAAAAAAAAAAAATCTTAAAAAAAAAAACAACAACAAAACAAAAAATCTAGTCAGTCGCATTTGCTTACTCTTTGGCTTTTTGGTTAACGAATGGCCAAAGGTTAATGTAGCTTTAATGTAATTTCCACGATAACTGTTCATTCATTCAAGAAATGTTTCAGTTACTGTACTGGTTGTTGGCAATATGTTGGTGAGTAAAACTAATGGAATTTCTCCCTTTTTTACACAATAAAAATTGCTTGAATCCCTATTATATTTGAGGAACTCTGAACCTTACGGAATATGTATTTTAGGTACAGTTGGTGTGCTCACAGTCATTTTTCTCAGTAAAATCAATTTAAAATCTGCCAAGATTAAAAAAAAAAAAAATCTGCCAAGATTTTAACCCACTATTTTCTCTAAGCCTTGGGCTTCACATATGAATTTTTATGTTCCTTTGCTTTTCTAAGTTAACTTGAGCTTTTGGTATTTGTTGAATACTAAATACTCTGTTTATATATGTTTTTCTTTGGCTGGATAAAGCCTAGGAGACCTTCATTCTGTGGCTTCTATAATATATCTAGGTCTAAGTTATATCCCTACGTGGATGTATAATGTTCTGCTATAGTTGGCCTAGGATTACTCATTGACACTTTCTCTTCACACATGTAAGCAAATACCCTCTCGGTATTCTGAACTTTTGGATGTGCCTTCTTGTGTAGAAATGTAGTCATATGTAGTAATGATATGTGGTGATACCTGGACATTGGTGTCTTGTGAGACTATTGAAGTGAGTACAGCTTGGTTTTGGCTTAATATCTGCTATTATTGAGCTATAAGAGAATGGAAAAGAAGCTTTTCATATGTTACATTACCATTAATTGATATCATGGTTGAATGCACAATAACTTATTTGTCTTTACTATACTCAGAATTTAGTTTTCTTTTTAAACTATTCTTACAACTTTTTTTTTTTTTTAAGATTTTATTTATTTATTTGACAGAGATCACAGGTAGGCGGAGAGGCATGCAGAGAGAGAGGAGGAAGCAGGCTCCCCACAGAGCAGAGATCCCGATGTGGGGCTCGATCCCAGGACTCTGGGATCACGACCTGAGCCAAAGGCAGAGGCTTTAACCCACTGAGCCATCCAGGCGCCCCTCTTTTTTAAACTATTCTTAAAAGCTTTTATCTTAAAGAATTATTAGCCTTAAAGCCTTTAGTATTAGTATTTGGTTATGTTAGTTAATCTTTAAGATAGTTGTCCTGTTCTACTTTGTACTAAGCCAAGTGGTCAAAAAATAACTTCTTTATACAGTTATTCCATTTAATGAAATAAGTATCACACTTAATCTCATGGTAAAAAAAACAGCTGGTAGGTGAAATGTATGTTCTGGGTCGATTTCTTTTTTTATGTTTCTTATGAATCATTGAAGAAATTCTTTTAATCCCTGAATATAACCATATGATATGATAAACAGTGTAAAATTGTATGTAAGACTTTTACAAAGTAGGAAGGCATAGGAAAAATAATGAAATAAATTATTGCTAATATTTCTTGTGTCACTTAAAAATATTATTCCATTCTTGAATTAAGTGCCTCAAAATGTAAAAGAAAGTACATATAGAGTATATTAGCCAAATCTTCGATTAGACTCACTGTATCATTTCCATAGTTAATATAGCAATTTTAGAGTCCTTGACAGTTTACTTAAAACTTTTCATCCAAACATTGTCTTAATGTTTTTGTAGTTCTGTATTCAGAGTAATTTTGGTGGATGTGCGTGCTTCATCAAATAGCACCTTGTCATTTTCAGTGTTCCGGTGTGGAGCATGGTGGTTGGTGCTTAGAAGGCCCTGCAGCAAACATCTGCTAAATCTTTACATAGGAATTATGAGAGATTTATTTTGGATATATAAGGGTTCAAATCACTGAAGAGTGATTATTGTGACATGCAGTCTTATTGATATCTGGCAAAGATGAAAATTAGTAGACTACATTTGTGTTGCCATGTTTTAAAATACCTAAATGTGGGCGCCTGGGTGGCTCAGTGGGTTAAGCCGCTGCCTTCGGCTCAGGTCATGATCTCAGGGTCATGGGATCGAGTCCCACATTGGGCTCTCTGCTCAGCAGGGAGCCTGCTTCCCTCTCTCTCTCTGCCTGCCTCTCCATCTACTTGTGATTTCTCTCTGTCAAATAAATACATAAAAAATCTTTAAAAAAAATAAAATAAAATACCTAAATGTTTCAGGAACTGATGGGTTTTGTCTTCATTTGTATCATTCAGTGGTAGCCTGTAAGATTGGAAAAGCACTGATTTAAGCCTTCACATGAACTGGGAGCTGGGTGGGACAAGGATGGATTCGGACAAGGATGGGGCAAGGACAAGGGTGGGACAAGGATGGATGATGTCAGGACAGTCCACATTTTGAAACATGGAGAATATATTTCTACAGAGTGAGTTTCTAAGTTACAGTTGGAGTTCTGTTAAGTGAATTTCGGCCTATTGAAGCTCCATGGAATCAGCTTCTAAAGCTGTTAAATTTAGAGAAACTAAAGTTATCATGCCCCAAATTCAGTGGGCTTTTTCAATTAAAATTCTAAATGTTTTTATAGTCTTTCATAATGATCATGATTATACTAAGCTCCAAAAAGAAAAATGTAAATTACATATTAATTTTTGCTGTGTTATAATGTAAAAAAAAATTTTAACTGTAGAGTGGATTTGGTGGTAGTTATTTGCTTTAGAGAATGCCTAACTTATGTGCAAGTAAAATTATTCAATTTACCAAAGTGTTATTGACACAAACTTTTTAGGAAGTCAGTTACACAAGGTTGAGGTTCATCTGAGGTTGTAAAAACATATTACTGAATAGTGTAATTTCTCATTGCTGCATAAAATGTTCTACAGACATTTAGCAGAATTAACTAATATCCTAAGAAGTTGTTACAAATGAACATGAATAGATATTTTCCATCCCCTTTCTAGTCTGAATTTTAAAAAGTCTAAGAAATTTGGTATTCAGCTAACCCCTAAAAGGGAAAGAACTCCTATGCACTGATTATTATATATCTCACATTTCTCTGTGGAAAGATCTGCTTTTAAATTAGTAAATATTCTAAGGCTTTTTCTGAAATATTTTGTCCTAATAAAAAAAAGTTATTCAGTTAAAATTTCCTAGCATACTATTTCTGATCAGCTTCATGAAGGACGTATTTCTTCCTTCATGAAGGACTTTCACAAAATCTTCTACCATTGCTAATGTCAGGAAGACAAAGCATAACTAAGCATAATTATACTAAAAATATTATTAATACTATGAATTATGATTTCATATATAACTGCATATTACTATAGGCTAATTTTAACTTAGTTTCTTTGTACACTTAAGGACCAGGAAATTAATTAGCCAACTAATGTGTTCATTTTGAAGGTCTATACTGTATGGATATGGGCGTGTGTGTGTGTGTGTGTGTGTGTGTGTGTTAAAGAAGTCCCTAAAGTTCACATTCCTATATCGGCAATTACTGGTAATCATTGGCACCTGATACTTTCTCCATACAGAGTAGAGATTCATGGTCATCTTTTCAGAATACTTTTAGTGCTTCCAATATACTCATGGTAGTGATTTAGATTTATCTCATGAAAAATGCAAGCAGTGGACCTATAACCTATAATTCTAAACATCTTCCTTGTATATGGGGAAACTTGCTGTTTATCATGTTACAGTTACATTTCCTTCCTGGAGCATGTCTTGAACGCTGACTTCTTTGACTAAACTGTTTACTTCAGGGTTATTTGGTAAAAAATACATTTTTTGATTTGGAGAAATGAGTTAATCAGTCAAAATAGAAATTGCCTTTTCTAAATCATCTAATAGTTTAGAATGCCAGCCCAGTTATATGCAGTTTAGTTTTATTAATAAATGTATGATAATTTTCTCTGCTGAAGTTGTCTTTAGGATTTTTGAGCAGAAGATTATATTGGTATTTAAACTTAAAGTTTAAACAAGCATTGAAAGGTGTAATTGCATTTCTTTGGACAGAAGAGGGTATTCTAAGTGGGACCTGTGTATAGCAAATTAAAGCAGACATTATCCTTACATTCTGCAAGTTGTCATATCCAGATATTTTTAAAATCCTTTTAATGGTCTTTTGGATGTTTTGTTCATGCTCTTTATCTTCTTGTTAGTCTTGTTACCATCTGTATAAAAGGTTTTAATTTAAAGTGTATTCACAGGGTGCCTGAGTAGCTCAGTTGGTTAAGCATTTTTCTTTGGCTCAGGTCATGATCCCAGGGTCCTAGGATCCAGCCAGAAATCATGCTCCCTGCTCATTGGGGAGCCTTCTTCTCCCTCTTCCACTCCCCCTGTTTGTGCTCTCTCTCTCTGTCAAATAAATAAATAAAACCTTTAAAGGAAAATAAAGTGTGGGGCATCTAGGTGGCTCAGTGGGTTAAAGCCTCTGCTTTTGGCTCAGGTCATGTTCCCAGAGTCCTGGGATTGAACCCTGCATTGGGCTCTCTGCTCAGCGGGAGCCTGCTTCCCCCCCTCTCTCTGCCTGCTTCTCTGCCTACTTGTGACTTGTGATCTGTCCGTCAAATAAATAAATAAAATCTTAAAAAAAAAAAAAAAGAAAATGTATTCAACCTATGTTTTCACAGGGTAGAATATATCATACTCTCTTATTAGCATGCTTTTTTAAAAAGTGGCATATTTTTCTATGCTACTGAGAGAAAATACCTTATTAATAATTTTACTGTATATAATTCCAAATTTGGATTATGTGCTCTATTTATATGTAATAAGATAGGATTAGGAATACAGTTATCAAGGTAAAGTATATCAAATGAGTTAAGTTTTAACTCAGAGATTTGGTACAGAAATGGAGCTGAGGGGCGCCTGGGTGGCTCAGTGGGTTAAAGCCTCTGCCTTCAGCTCAGGTCATGATCCCAGGGTTCTGGGATCGAGCCCCGCATCAGGCTCTCTGCTCAGCGGGGAGCCTGCTTCCTCCTCTCTCTCTCCCTGCCTCTCTGCCTACTTGTAGATCTCTGTCTGTCAAATAAATAAATAAAATCTTTAAAAAAAAAAAAAAAGAAATGGAGCTGAATGTTTTATTTTATTTGCTTATTGGCACTATGGAACACAACCTTGATCAAGACTCTCAGACCCTGGGCAACCATTGGATTAAGTTCTTCCTGTCAGCATAATCATTGACTTTTTACTCCTCCCTCATTTCTCCCATCCTGCTCATCATGGTATCTTGTCCCATCTCCCCTGAATTATGCCCTGAATCTGGTGGCTTCTTTCCATGTCTTAATTATTGTTGTACTGTTGTGTTTTCCCCTGCTAAAACCTCCCATCTCTAATTGAGTCAGCTTACTGCTATAAGCACAGTCTTTCTTAAAAAAGGAAAAATCTAAAGTTTAAAATCCTTAGCTTGGCATAAAAGACTTATCTCGGCACCCTCCGTTGTGTACCTCATGTTCTTTCCGAACTAAACTCACTTTTTCTTGATAATGGTGTTATCCTTCTATCACACCATGCTTTGAATACATGTTCCTTGTCAGGGTGGGGTAAAATAGATTACCTTAAATTAGATTAAGTTAGATTACCCTACTTATGGTTACAATTTATGATAATAATTAGTGAAATTATAAAATCTGGCCCAAACTACCCGGCTCAAGGATAACTGTAGGTGCTAGTACTACCAATTTTACTGCATCTCAGAGTTTAAAGAAAGGTGGTCCACCAGCTGTTACTACTAGAACTACTTTGAAAATTTATCTTGGAAGATCTATTCTTTTCTCATCTGACGCAACACTTTGGCAAGTGGAGTTCATTCTTATCAGTACTTCTGTTAATATGCAAAAGATACTGTGTCTAGTTTGATTGTGTGACCTTGGTGGAATATATTTTTATATGATTTGCTATGTATTCTCAGTAACTAAAGATTCTGTAGATGCTCTTTGATAGTTTTAAAAGACCATCTTCGAAGAAGTTCAGAAATGTTTTCAGCCACGGTAGCCTTCTAAAAATAAGTCCATGGTCTCCCAGAGTGCTTGATAGGACAAGAAGTTTAGTGTATTTATTAAGTGGTCTTACTTCATATAAACATAGTTCTTGAATATACACCATATCAAAAGTTTTTTATTGAATGAACCTATTTTAATTACCTGTTTTTGAAATATCTAAGCGTAGAAATTTTAGTCTTTTATATAGATGTGGAAAATAGGATGACAATAGGACCTGAATTCGAATTAGTCACTGTCTTGTACTTTATTCACAATGATTTTAGATGAGCCTCACATTCAGAATATTAAAAAGAAATATGGAGCTACTCTATTTGAGGCTCTTCTAATAAGTCTTCAGTAAGGAGGTCCAGAATATATGCCAGGTGATTTCTAGTTTTTTAATATTTATTTCACAAGGGCCAAGGAAAGATGAATAAATGATTCCCACAAGTTCAACAAATGTTCGAGTAATTGTGCTAAATATTAGAAAACCAAAAAAAAAGAGAGAGAGAGAGAAACCTTAACTTTGGTGGGATAAGAGTTTATTAACCATTTAAATATGAACTTAGTACAAACTAAACAGTTTAGCAAATGGTATTGGGGTTTTCTTTCTTTCATTAAGTGAAAGTACAATAGCTAAAATATAGGTGGAAAGAAATGTAAGAAAGGGTGACTTGACATCTCCATCAAAAATAAGTTTACTGCATTATTCATAATGTTTAGACATATATTGTTCAGTACTTGTTGTATCTCAAGACTACATAGAAAAGATTCTAAAGATTCTTCTTCTTTTTTTCTTTTTTCTTTGAGAGAGAGAGTGCAGGACCAAGGGAGGGGAGAGGCAGAGGTAGAGAGAGAGAAGCTTAAGCAGGCTCCACACCCCATGTTGAGGTAGCACAGGACTCAGTCTCATGACGATGAGATCATGACCTGAGCTGTAATCAAGAGTCAGACACTTGATTGACTGAGCCACGTAGGTCCCTGAGGATTTTAAAAATTCTGACCAGAAGTAAAGAGGAAAAGAATGTGAAGAAAGGGGAAATATAAATCCAGTCAGCCCACCTTTTTTGTATAATTGGCTTTGGATGGGTTGGTTTTCCTCCCACATTGAGATGAGTCTTCCCAGTATATCTGGAGATTTTTAGGGTTTTGATTCCAAATGGCCCAGCTGTTCTATTCAGGTATTATTAATGATTCAACCTGTATCCAAAATGACAGCCTGGTATTTGTTCACTCAGTTCTTGGGCACTTGGGTTGAATTGTTATTTTATCATTTCAGGACAAAAATAATTCAGATCTAATATAATAAACTCTGAAACTCTGTGACTTTATTCCAGTGGTAGTTCCTAGGCAGTGACACTTTGACTGAAGTACAGTTCAATCAATATCAGTAGACTATTTTTGACTAAGATTATGGCCAGTTCTGTGGCTATTTTAGAGGAATAAAATATGATGCTATTCTAAAATATTTTATGATACTTTTCCCCTGCACTTAGTCATGCCACTAGTAGCTTTATTTTTTCTTAAGTTGCTCTCAGTCCTTGGCAGCATTTCCTGGCAACATTTTATGCACAATATTTGTAGAATTGTTGAGGTGGAAGGTGTTCTGTGTATGGAAACACAGAACTGGTTTTTACCACATTCTGTTTTACTCCATAGCCTCTACAAAGGTGTCATTTTGTCTTAGACATTTTCCTTCAGGATGTTTCCTGCAGCTTTTGGCTATTTCCAACTTCAATGAAGCATCCAATTTTGGATAAACTACTGCTTCACAGCTACATATTTGATTCTTTGGTGTCAATATTTAGGAAAGTAAATTCTAGAGTAAACATCTGTGTTTCCATATTTCTGAGGCCTTCATTCTGTTCAGCCTATTGGTTCTGGGTTTATAGAGAAGTGTAGTTAGTTGTGTATTTGCCAGTCAATGACATGTTCACCATTGCTGGACTGGGGGACACAATGTGGGGAAAATACAGCTCATAGACAGAGTTTAATTTATTAGATTCTTTTTCATTAAGCAGATCAGTGATATCCACACATATCCCAGTACAGATTTCCATTTATCATTTGTCTGCCATCAATAAATTTGCTTTCCTGGCAGTCATATCTCACTGAGATATGGGCCTTTCTGGGCCTTTACTCTTAACTTGTATAGTTAACCATGAAGTTAACCAATTATTATGCCATTATAAGCTAACCTATAGTTATTATTACCTAAGCAAATTGTTTATAGCTTAGACTTAAGTGCTTAAATCTTACCTTTGTAAATTGTATGTTAAAATATATTTGGATTTAGAAATCTTACAAATTTTCAGTGTAGATATCATGAGAAGAAACATTTAATGGTCTAGGAGACTGTAGTGCTTTTTGTGTCATATTCATTCTTAATTCTAATAAGAGGTCAGAATGCTGATAATTTTTTTTCAGAAGCTTTTTCAGAATCAGAGGAACTACCATTGTCATACAGATTTCTAAAGATTTCATTTTACATGGCTGAGTTTTTCATTTTTGTAGTAGTGATAAGACCTCGATCCCATAATGTTAGTAGTCGTAATCATTTCTTTCTTTGCCTTGAAAATTATTTTAAGACTCTGTTCTTTATTGACATACCCAGTAGATGGCTGTGTAGTATGAAAAGAACCTGGTTGTTTTTTTGTTTTGTTTGTTTTCTTTTTTATTTTTTTGTCCCTTCCAGATTTATTAGCCCCTTGCAAGGAGAAGGTCTTCTTCAAGGCTTGTTTCCATCCTGTCTTGTCCATGTGACTCTTTCTAAACCCCTCAGTCCATTGCCTTACCATTCCATTTCTCGAGGTAAACTCTACTTTTTCCCATAAAATTAACTCCTGACTATTGATCCCTTCCTGGTTCTTGCTGCAGCCTTCTTTGGAAACTTGACTCTCTGATTGCCCTCTTTAGAGGGTAGGAATGGGCAAAAATCCCATTAGTGGAGTGACCATGGGATGCTCTGTTTCAGGTAGTTTCCCCTCTAGGTTCACCAAGAGCTCATTTCTTTACCAGGCTACCTAGGAAGAAAGTGTACCTCTCTAAGGTTAGCATCAATTTTTCTCAGAGTCAACACAATCAGAATACTAGAAGAATATTGAAATTTTAAATATGCATGTGTCTGGTTCTAGAAGGAATTTAATAAGTCACATTTGGTTTGTAGCTATTCTGTTAATTTATAGTCTGAGATTCAAATATGCTAAGAGGATAACTATGTGAATTTCAGATCCTCCTCTGGTCATTATTTCATGTAGTGAAAGACTTGCCTTAGCATTATTACGCAGTCTGCTGTCCCTTGTCCTTTGAAAGTTACTACCTGAATGGCTTATACCTTCTAGCAGTTTTTGTGTTAATTCCTCCCAAGCTGTTGGTTATATGGAACTTCAAGAAAAACTCATGGGAACAATATTCCTCATGTTCTCCATATTTCTGTAGCAAGAACACGGCTTTAGTTTTTAATCTGTGCCTTTAATACTTGAAGGTCACTTCAGCTTTATTAAAATGTGTTCAGTGTAGGCCATTCCGGATAATTTTGTCCAGATAAATAAATAAACATATACGTTCATACATACATACATACATACATACACACACATAATTTTATTTTAGGGTTTTTTGTTTTGTTTTTGAGAGAGGGAGTGAGTGCAGGACAAAAGGGAGAGGAAGAGAGAGAATCTCGGTCAGACTTCATGCTGAGCACAGAGCCTGACATTGGGCTCAATCTCACTCACCCCTGAGATCATTACCTGAGCCAAAATCAAGTCAGACACTCAACTGACTGAGCCACCCAGACACCTCTATATTTTTTTAGTTGCTTTGGTTTCCTTCAAGGACTCCTCTATTAAACATGGTGGACCATCTTATTTAAATTACATATTAATCATTTTCTCTTGAAATCTTTTGACCTCATTTTTTTAAAATATAAAATTTGTCTTGTGTTCCATGTTCTATTTCTATTTCTGTTAAGGTGTTGCCCATTGTGCTTTTTGTGATTTAGTCTTCATTCCTGAAATAAATTTTTCTTATGTTTCTAAATCTTTCCTGACTTTGCTCACCTCTCTTTTTATACTTTCCTTGCCCTCGAACACATCACTTCTGATTTTTCTAATTATGAGATTTTTTTGTTGCTTCTATCATTTAAAAAAAAAAAAGATTTTTGGCTAGTTTTGAACAATTAGTATAATTTTCAGTGTATATGGGCATGTCTTTCTTGCATGCTTTCATTATATATAGACCATCATTGATTCCTTGTGCTGTTTTTCCCTTGTGGTATGATTATGTGGGATTAGTCCCCCCCCCCCATAATTTAAGTGAAATGATTTTTCCTGTACTTTGGGAGGGAGATGTCATTCAGGATAGCTTTTCTAGCCTCAGAACTCTATTTTTCTCAATTATCTTTGTTTGTTTGTTTATAAAATGACTTAAAATCTCTCGGTTCTGTTATCACCCTCCTTACCTACCTTCCCCAACTTTATCTCGACTTTCTCTTTGCTTTGCTTGTATTGTCCCTGTAATGTTCAGTTTGGATTAGACTCACAGTAATTTCTCTTTCGTGTTGGACTCTGTATTGGAAGCAGCTTTTGTTACATTTGAGACTCATCCTTCGTTCTGGTACTTCAGACTTTCTTCAGTTGGTGTCCTGCACTCCTGTAGAACCCCCTCCCAATTTTCGCTACGGTTCTGATTGCATTTACCTTCTAGTGATTGGTGTCCTTTTGTTCTCAGGATCTTCAGAACCCACATATTTTCCTTCTGCTGCCTCTCAGACAGATCCTAAAAACATGATGGTTAATTTCTGAATCTTTGTCCCTACTAACTTATATTTGGAGTTTTTGTGGGGCTATTTTGTGACAGTATTGTGTTGCAGATGATGTCCCTGAGTCTTTTGTTTGGCTAGTTTCATTGTTCTGTTGTCACATGAGCTTTAAAATCTTTTCTGCTATCAGCTTTTCTCCTTTTGGAATGTTTTGACATTAACTTTTATATGAAGAACTGCCTTGAATACTGACTTACTGCTCTACGTAATGGACAGAAAATGCTACATATATTAGAAACCTGCCATAATGCTAAAATAAAAATAAGAGGTTCATATTATGAAATAAAAAGTTCCTGGACATAGGGAGTGAGTGCTTCACCAGTCTTCACTATGACTTCACCAAGGTTCTTTAAAGGACTATTATTTTGCCACCAGAAAAAAATGAAATAAAACATCATTAATATCTTATCTGCTATACATATAACTTCTTTGGAGATGTTTTCCAAAGGTCAGAGCTCTGTCTCCCTTTGTTACGTATTCTTCCACTGCTTGTCACCAGGCTTTGTGGTGATCTTAGGGAAGTTTTTTTTAATAACTCTTGATTCCAAAAGATACTCTCTTGGGTTTCCTTTGAAAACAAGCTGAAGGCTTTTCTCTGAATGTCTTATTTCAACTTACGTGACATTTGACACAAGTTTGAGTGAGTGAGCTATATCTCAGAGAGTTCTTCCTAAATGGCTGCATGACTACATTTTTTTAAAAAATTGTTTTTCTTGACAGACCTCAGGTTACAGGCTGTGTCAGGCTTCATTTGGTCAGAAGCATGTTTGTTTCTCTTGTCAACTTCTTGATTGGTTCCTTTCCAGATTTCTGGAGGGCAGCCATATGGTCATTTCGGCATGTTCTCTAGATTGCCTCTATGGCAGAATTCCAGGTCTGGTTGATTTGTGTTTCAGAATCTACCCACTCTAAGAGGGTTTCAATTTTTGCCGTTTAGTTTGATTTCAGATAACATATTCAGCTCTCGTGTCCTTCCTTTCTCTTATCTGAAGTTCATTTAATTTTGATGATTTTATTTCAGGTGGCCAGTGTATTTTCATATTCTTATATGTCAAGGAAGAGAGACCCATAAAGGCCATCAGTAAAGTTCCTGGACTATACTGATTTTGGAAAACTGAATCTAGTAATAATTTTATTAGATAAGCAATATTAGTGTTAGATTGGCTAGAGAAGTATACTAACCTTCCTTTCTACAGTTTTAAATTATTTCTTACACAGTTACAAAATTTTTTTAGCTAATTTATTTTAAAAATCATTCTCTGTAACTGTCAGGTAAGGAGAAAATTACTGATGTTAAAGAAAAAAATATTTATGAGACTTGTTAAAGAAAGGTAAAGCAAACTTCATTCAGGGAGACTATCATGATTGGTGTAGGGACCACTGCAATGGAGTTTTGGAGTCAGGGAGAGAGATTGGGCTCAAACTCTGAATACAACTAGGATTGGTGGGGATTTCTAGGCAAGGAGCATGGTGAGTATTAGTGGATGAAAAATTACTATAGAGGAAGGAAATATTGGAGTAAGGAGGGATTCTGGCTAAACATTTCTCACAGGATTATCGTTAAAGGTAGACCAGGGTGATTAGCTATCATATGGGGAGGGGTAGAGGTTGAGGAACCTGATCAGATATCAAGGGAGATCAAAAATTGAGGATGGGGAATTCTTTCTAAAATTGGATAGTGCAGAGATAAACATGGAAGTCCAAAAGTTAGGGCCTAGTTGAGAAGAGTTCAAAGGAGACTGACTAAAGTTTGGTCAAGGAGAAACTCTGATAGTGATAATAACTTAAAACTATAACTCTCAAGGAAGAGGTCTTATTACAGAAATACTGATGCAAACCTCTGATAACAGATCTTTAGCAAACTTATGGTTAACCTCTGTGAGCCAATAGGAGGAATATTTCCAGCCTGTATTTATTTATGGTTGTTTGTGATCTCCACTAGATCAGGAACTGTATCATTTCAAGTTGAAAAAGGCAACTTAATGTCTTCAGTCTTGGCTCAATTTTTTATTTTGATTTCAGTGGTGAAGATTGAAGTTATATGAATGAGTTAAGTTTGACATCATGAAAAGCTCATTGATTTTCTGGTAAAGGTTGTTTAATTAACTTGGGCTTAAATGCTTTAATCAAATTAATTATTAAGATTTAACTTTGCTTATATATTCAATTTAATTTTGTTCTGGCACTTTCATTTTATAAGGGAACCTACTTTATATATTTTTTCAGACTTCCTCATATTTTTCAGGAAGTAGATTTTATTGTACTTAACTTATATTTGCATGCAAAATACCCTGTTTGGGTGGGAAGGTCTCTGTCCAAAAGAAGCTTTATTGAACTTTGTTATCGCATCGGTCTGGTGTCCCTAAGCATTCTGCCTAGAGTGCTCTTAAAATTTGAAGGTTTCTATGTCATGGCTGGCACTAAATTTAGAAAATGACATTTTGAAGGAGATGATGAGTGTTTAAATTTATTAGATTCTAGGGGCGCCTGGGTGGCTTAGTTGGTTAAGTGTCAGACTCCTGATTTCAGCGCAGGTCATGATCTCAGAGTCATGAGATGGAACCCTGGGCTCCAGGCTGGGGGTGGGGCCTGCTGGAGATTATCTCACCCCTCTGCCTCTCCCTCAACCCACCACTCACACCCCCTCTATCTCTCTCTAAAATAAATAAATAAATAAATAAATAAATAAAAATAAAAAGTATTAGATTCTAGAAGTTTAGCTGCTAGTAGCAGATTTCAAAGAATTGGGTGATATATTTGCAGCAGGATATTTCCTTAGGTTTGTGTAGTCAAACTTTTTAAATGTTTTTTAATGTTTTAAATGAGAGTAAGTTAAATGAGTTTTAAATGAGAGTAAGTTACTGTCATAAAAGGATTTTCTTTTCTTTTCTTTTTTAAATTCTATTTATTTGACAGACAAGATATCACAAGTAGGCAGAGAGGCAGGCAGAGAGAGAGGGGGGAAGCAGGCTTTCTGCTATGCAGAGAGCCTGATGCGGGGCTCAATCCCAGGACCCCGGGATCATGATCTGAGCCGAAGGCAGAGGATTTAACCCACTGAGCCACTCAGGTGCTCCAAAGGATTTTATTTTCTAGCACCTAAAATTCCAAACAATCTAGTACCAATCCTTCAGACAAAGGTTCTTAAGCTTTCAGTAGCATTAAGAGTCACCTGAGATGCTTACTAAAAATTCAGATCTCTTGATCCCACTACCAGAGAGTGTCACATGGTTGATAAGAAATCAGGCACAGAAATGAGCATATTTAACAAAAGTCTTTCACTTTGAGAAGCATTGCTTTAGGACTTATGTGTTTCCCAGCCCTTATGATGCATCTCTATCAGTCAGGTTTGGTTTTAAAAACTATGTGTTAATAACCTGGTTCCATCCTGTAACCTCTTGATTAGAATCTCTGGGAGTGTGGCCTGGTAACTTGCATTTTGAACAAGCTGCCTGGTTCTCCTTATATGGAAAGCCACATAGGATCCCATCCTTGAGTTCCATCGCTTAGTCCACAATTGAATTGTCTGAGGGTCTTGTGTCTTTTTATTCTAGGATCTCCCAATATCTCATTTCTAGATGAAATACTAAAAAGCTGATGCTTTTGTTTTCAGACAGGCCCAGGTGTTAATGTTGTAGTGGCTAAAAAGCATTGCCAGTTTTTTTAAAGCATTTTTTAACATTGTTCTAATCAATACTAGGTAATTTAAGTCATATGCATACACACACACATGCATAATGGGACTTAATGACTGTTTTTGTTTTGAATGTTAACAAAGTTAAGTGATAAACATGATTATTTTTACTATGATAACTTAAATGATAAAAAGATTTTATATACTTAAGAAGCTTAAATTTAAGACAGAATATCATAGATGTATGTTTTGATACTGTTGGCTAGCACTGTTAATGTGACATTTTAAAAACTAGTTTTATGAGTTCTGAGATACAAACAGCTGGAAGATTCAGATTAGTACTTAGTTGTCTTAAGCTTTTTGCTCCATTGCATGGTTTAAGATTCTTTACAATTGTAATCAATGGATTTTGAATAAAGAAAGAAGCAGTTAATTCATGGTTTTGTAATGGCTAAGATTCATGGAATTATAGTTGTTACACAATGGTTGAAGAAGTAATAGCTTTTTTCAAAAAGTTTTAAACAGTTATTTAAATGCTTTCTCTAAGTTTAGATGTGCTTTATGTAATAAGTATAAATGGAAAGCTTTGGCTAATAATCATTTATTGAGAATTAAACACAAAGGATTGATAATGCTTATGTAGATTGAACGTAGTATGAAAAAGTTGAGGTGTGTTAATAGCCCAAGAAAGAATATGAGCACTTTTAAAAATTCTGCGTGGTGGTTTACATTCTGTGTGGCTACATTATGGTTTACATTCTGTGTGGCTACATTATGGCACTCAAAAATATTGTATCATCTTTGCCACTTACGTTAGTTTGGAAGATGTGGTGGCTTGTTTCATAGCTAAAGTTCTTTAAGTTTCCAATATTCAATAATTTTTTTTTAACTTGTGGAAGTTTTAGTTTGTTTTCCACTGCAGATTAGTTTCTTAAGGCCTGAGCGTTCTAAACTCACTAACCAGAAAATCTTCAGGCATTACCACTGAAGTAAAAATTGTTGGGAAAAGATAAATTAATATCATGTTACACTGCTTCGGCAGGTTTTGCCCATTTTGAACAATGCTTAATTTGCTATTCAAATTCAGGGTTCCCTAATTTAGAGTTTCTTGCCTTTAAACCTGTTTTTTTGTTTGTTTGTTTTGTTTTTTAATTATTACATTAAAGCTGAATTTCCATTTGGTTGTTAGAGAGCAAGAATTACTTTGTACAGTCCTCCGTAGGTATCTTGAGGAGGCCCAAGCCTACCAACTGCTGCTGCCATGTGGCTTCCTATTCAGGGAGGTGAAGAGGGACAGGAAAGCACAACCTTTAGATGAATGTAATGAGGAAGACTTTTTATATATTGTGGCTATCAACAGTTTTTTTTTGGTTCTGTTAAAAGGATGATAGTACTGGAAATGGATGTGATTTTATTTTATTTAAAATTTATTTATTTATTTATTTATTTTTTGCTGAAGTTATTCTGTATCTTATCCTCAAATATTAAGTAAGGGTATTAGCAACAGGATTGGTAAGTAGCATGGCAAAGACTCTTACTAGTCCTTTGGTGTAGTTGGAGAGCATCATTCTTGCTATCTGCTGAATATTTTTTGCCTTGTTTGCCTTCTTATCCTTCATTGTTGTATGTTTGCCATACATACATTGCTTTATATTATAATTCAGTTATATGTATCATATCTCCCCAACTAGTATATAAACTCCTTGAAGAGAGTCTGAAACTTATTTTGTAATTTCCCTTGGTACATGTAACAGTCCTTTCCATATGGTAGATGTTTAGCAAGTTTTCTTTAGAAATAATGATTACCTGTTTTGACCACTCGTGAAGGTACTGTTTTCCTGATGCCTCTTTACTTTAAGTAATGATAATAAGTATTTATTTGATTTTCTTTCATACTTTATGTAAGTATAATTGAATCTTTATTTTAGCAATTTTATTAGGTTATTCAAGCTCTTATAAATTAATTCACAAATTGTTTCTAGTAATGCTTGCTTCTAGCTCATAAGGTGTCCTCTGGTTTGATCTAACCTGAATTGAGGTAATTTTGTAATAATTAGTAGAAAAATATTGTGATTACCCAATTCAGAAATAAATACATATTCTAATAACAACTATAATGCTGAAATAAACAATTTATTGTGTTGAATATATAAGTAATGCAAAACCAGTGTTGATTTTCCTTAGTGCAGTACATTGTAAAATCTGAATTGGTAGGAGATACTATGAAATTAATAAATAAAAATTTGTGAGAGTCAGGGCTTAGATATAAGGCAGTTAAAGACTAACTCACTGCCATGGAAGTTTGGATAATAGTAACAGGTCATCTTGTTGAAATAGAACTGTACTGTTTATGATAAACCTTTTGTTAAATCTAAGGCTTTAGTGATACTTGATAGATGGGGTTATTATGACTAATCATATCTTGGAAGAAACTATCCTCGCCAATTTTCAAACCTGTTCTGAATTTTTACACTTCAGATAGTTTGGAAATTAATAATACCCTGTCTTTGACATTTTCCTGGTTGTGAGCAGTGGTGAGAATCTTTATTTTAAAGACTATCTTTGAAATAGGAACTTTCAAGAATATTTGCTTCATATACTTCAGTTTCTTGAAAAAAATGATGACGGGTAGAGTGAATTTTCTAACAAGATATGGATATTGTGTTGTCCTAACTTACTTTTTCCTTTCAAAGGAGATCTTTTTATTTGTTTGTTTTGGTGTTGGTAATACCTGGTGCTTATTTATACATTCTTAACACGATTAAGCGGTAGGGTAATATCATGAAACTAGACAGCTAAGTGGCCAATCTGTGCATTGAGTCTAGCACTCAGTTTCAGGTCCATTAAAGTGAGTGGGGCCGTCTGTTGAGATACAGGGAGAAAACATCATAATTTTTATTTTTTATACATGCATATTTTTATTTTGTATGCCATATCATATATGTTTGTTTTGTCTATTTTATAATATTTAGCATATTTGTAATATAGTACATACCACATTTATAAATAAATAGCCTATTTACCAATAGGAGTTAAGTCAAAATGGTTTGAAGACCACAGTTCTGACAAAGTAGCTGATCACAGGATATTAAGAGGAGAATATGTGATCATTTGAGAGTGATGGGCAAAGGTCCAGTGATAAATAGTAGGAGTTACTAAATACAAATTAAAATATATAGATCAAGGGGCCTATTTATATAGATTCTTCATCATAAAACATAAAAATGGCCCCGATAGTTTGTTTTCCAAGTTAGGAGGAGTTTTAATAGCTGTAAGTTGAATACATACATTTTAATAGTTTGGAGCAATTTAAGTTTAGGCACAGGTTTTTCACATGTAATGGTTCTTCTTTTCCTGGTTATAGCTGACCTTTATGTTGGACTTTTTTTTATTTAGTAGTGTACTGCTATAAATGTTGGCTTTTTTTTAGGGGATAATATGTTTTTGTCTTTTGTGTCCTGCTGGTGGAGGGAATATAAAGTAACTTCTAAAACTTTTAAACAAATTATTATAAATTAGATTATGAGAGACATGTTTTCCAGAGTTCCTAATATTTGTGGGTATTGCTTTTATAGCCAGGAAAAAAATTCTTGAAAGAATTAACAGAAATAATTTCTACTATTAAAAACAGTTTACATTGATATTAGTTTTTACAAGAAGAGAGAGAAAAAAAAAACAGTGAAATACAGGACATACAACAAGGAAGCATCGCAAATAGGAAGAAAAATGTTACATGACAAGTTAAACTTTTTATAGCAATAACATAAGTGGGATAAATTTACTTTCTACAAGAAGGCATACTACAAAGTTTTTTTCTTTTTTTTTCAAAAAGCCTAGTTTATATACTGTATACAAGAGACACATAAACAGAATGATTGAAGGAAAGGGAAAATTAAAGAATAGGGACCCAGGCAAATTATAATAGAGAGCAAAAGGGGGTCATAATGTTTCATTTAAAAGATTTTTTTTTTTTTTAAGATTTTATTTATTTGTCAGAGAGAGAGAGGGAGAGTGAGCGAGAACAAGCAGACAGAATGACAGGCAGAGACAGAGGGAGAAACAGGCTCCCTGCCGAGCAAGGAGCCAGATGTGGGACCCGATCCCCAGACGCTGGGATCATGACCGGAGCCGAAGGCAGCTGCTTAACCAACTGAGCCACCCAGGCGTCCCTAAAAGAGTTTTTTTAAAAAGTGATAAATGGAACAGATTATAATGGTGAAGTGTGCAAACCATGATGATGACATCATGGATCAGTATGTGTTAAATTACACAGAACTCAAATATAAATGATAAAAAATTGCAAGAAAGAAAGGCATGTGTGTGGCTTAGTTGTTTGAGCATCTGGCTTTTGATTTTGCCTCAGGTCATGATCTCAGGGTCCTGGGATCAAACCCTCTGTCAGGCTCCATGCTCAGCATGGAATCTGCTTGTCTCTCTCTGTCTACTCCTGCTCGTGTGCTCTCTCTCTCTCCAATAAATAAATAAACTGCAGGAAAGAAAGAGAATTATTAGTTCTCAATGGTAGTTTAGAAATTTGAGAGTTTTCTTCTAAATCTGTGACAGATCCACTGGTAATTATTTTATTCCTATATTCTATATTTTTATTTCAGTTGATGTACAAGACAAATAAAGAGCTCTATATTCTGAAAACAGAAAATATATATCTTCTTCATGACTCATGAAGTGTTTATAAAAATTGAAAGAAAATTCAGGTAATTGCAAAGAGTAGGTAGAAATAGGTCATCCTAGATTCTCTGCCCACGGTGAAATGAAATTAGGGTGCTGTGTTTTGTTGTCTGATTAAAAAAAAAAAACCTACTTAATGTATTCTGGTTTCAGGAAGATAGTTAAAGAACAGTGTTCAGTAACAAATGTCTCTTGACTATAATGTGCAAGGCATTTTAGTTCAATGTGAGATATAATCCTGAATAAGACTTTGAGCCTTGGAGCTTGTAATTCAAGGGGTTTTATTATAGAAAGCACATCGGTGGTAAATTACTGGGGATGTATATATGAAAACCTCTATAATTTCTTTGTAAAGAAAAAAAATATAGAGTTAGTTATGATCATTTTCATTTAGAGTTACCCAAAAGGAGAAAAGTAGGTGGTTGTGGTAGATGGAGTGAAAGGTATAGAATGCCTGGAGATCTTGCTTCTTTTTTACCTCTGTCTTCTGTTAGCAGTTCTCTTTCACTAGACAATTCAGTTTTATCCCTCTGGGCGTCAGATTCTTCATATGTAAATGATGAAATTGAATTCAAATATAGAGTTCTTTATACATGTTATTTTTGTGTAGCTGTGAATAAATTGATCAAATAAATGTTGAGCATTGACTCCTTTTCCGTATGCAGAGGCTAAACTTGTTGGGAAGAAAGACAGACTTACGGTTGCATGCAAGCAGAGGTAGAGATGGAGAAAGAAAACACTGGGAAAAGTTTCACAGAGGCGGTATGACACCGAAACTGGTCTGGGAGATAAGACTTTGTTAAGTGAACAAAAAAAGGAGAGCGTTCTAGGCTCAGTAAATAATAGAATGTGTAGAGGCAAGGAAGGGAGTGTTTTACATTTGGGAAACTGCAGTTAGTTCATTTGGCACTTTGTAGTTAGTGTGGATTTATAGAGGAGTAGCAAGATACTAAACACAGAGGTCTGTGGGAGCCAAATTGTAAAAAATGCAGGCTTTACATTAAAGGCAATGATTAACCACGGAAATGGTTTTTTTAGTGGTGTGGGGCGGTAGCCCTGTAAGATTTAATTGAGATGGATGCAGGGATAGCAGTTAGAAAACTGGCAGTCCAGGTGAGACCTGAGAGAGTCTTAATTAAAGTAATGGCAGTGACAAAGATGGGTAGGTTTTAGAATAGATTTCTAAAATGGGTGAGCTTCACAGCATCTGTGACAGCCCTGGAAGGATATGCAAGATTTAACATGTAAATGTATTTTCCTTCGGAGAGGGTCTACAAATTTCATCAGGTCATAGAAGGGAACTTTTAGGGTAAATACATATTCTAGGGAAAATTGACAGGGTGACATTCGCTCTAAGCTATGAAGTTTAAATAATTTTAAATTTTACGTAATTTGTCAGTGACTAATTAATTTTTTTTTCACTTTTTATAGTGGACAGGCCAAAATCTCAGCAAGTTCGAACCTCTAGTACAATAAGGCGAACCTCTTCTTTGGATACGATAACAGGACCTTATCTCACAGGACAGTGGCCACGGGATCCTCATGTTCATTACCCTTCATGCATGAAAGATAAAGCTACTCAGGTAAAATAAGCAAATCAAAATCAGTTTTATTACTCTGCAGTTCTTCTGTTTTGATCACATTAAAGAAAATGTAATTTCATTAAATTTTTTCAAATTTAAAATATATTCAACCAAAAAGGGAAGCCATTTCTTTTTTAAACTTTGTTTTTTGTCATTTGAGTTTTAAAAGTTTTAAAATTATTTAGAATTTAATAAATAGCACAGAAGTCTTTATTACATGGTTTTTGAGACATAGTTTTAAGAATTGCTTAACAGAAATTAATATAATAACTAGTGTCTAAATGAGAAAATTATAAATAAGTTTTGGAGAAAAGTTTGCACTGTTCTTGGACATAATTTGTAAAATATTAACACATGGCTTCTCACACTTTTCTACATGTCGAAGGTTCCCCAACCTTTTTGATTTTAGAAGTGTTTCCTTCCAAGTCAGGAAAAAGTCTGAAAACATCTTAATTTATGATTTCTGAGTTCTTGACCATATCTTCATAATAGTAGTCAATCAGCATTGTAAAGAACTAAAAATATAAGAGATGGTTATTGGTGTTAAAGAACTTGGAGCATAGTTAGGAACATAGATGTTAATTTCTGAAAATCAGTAATAGAAGATAGTATGTAATTAGATGTTTGATGAAGAAAGCACTTCAATGTGAGAGACTCAAAAGGAATGAGAAGATTTGGGGCTTTGTGGATTAGGGAAATGGAAGGATTAGAGCTTCATGTCTGAAGAAAAAAGGGAGAAAATTTTGGACATGATTTATGAGAATCTTTGCAATTTTTGTAATTTTCTCAGCAAGTTGAAACCATGAAATTAGCTTCTTTATCATTCCTCATATCAATTTTGTCTTTGTAATATTTTGTGCTTCTCCCCTGCACCCCTGGTCTTTTGCTTTCTGCTCTTCATTTTGTGAGGAAAAGATCAGTTGATATGGTATGCAGTGGGATTCTCCAACAGAAATAACTAGCAAAACTTAGATGTAGGCCTGGACACTTAGAAATGGATGCAGGTAATTCAGGACCACCTTTCTGGAGAGGTTGGGTTGACATGTGTGTTAAGTGTAGACATGGAACATAAAGAAAGGTCAAGAGACCAAGGACTTAGTCTTTGGAAATGCACAGAGGGAAAGAAAAAACTAATATATTCATCTGGAAGCAACATGAAGAGGAGGGAGGGGGTTAACATTTACTGACGATGGATCCTGTGCTGTGTGTTTTATATTCTGAGTTTCATTTAATTCTCATAGAATGTTACAAGATGACACAGATGGGGAAGCTGAGACTCAGGGAGGATAAGTGACTTACTCAGGATCATAAAGCCAGAAAGTGCCGGAGCCAGGTTTCTGACACAAGTTAGTTTGTCAGTAATTCTGAGCTTCAGTTTTATGGTGTTTTTAGGATGAATGGAATGCTGTGCGTGCATGTATCACTTAGTCGAGTGACTGGCACTGTACTTCAAGATAAAATCTCTTTTTAGATTTGAAAAAAATCCTACTTTGTATTGATCATGTACTTTATGCAGACACTATTCAGAAAGAGGAGCCAGAAAAAGAGCAAAACCTTAGAGAACTTATAGTCTAGCCTTAGAAGAAAGGGAAAGATGTTCTGAGGAAGAATTGGTAACACTGTCAGGTGCTAAAGAGAAACCATGGAGAAGAAGGGCTCAAGTTAGGAATTCGGGGCACATTATTTTGGAGAGTGTAATATTGATGATATGACAGAGGAGGAAACGCAGATATTGGAGAGTTAAGAAAGCGAGGTAGAGATAGAAAAAAGGGTTTCTTAAGCTTGTCTGTTTCTTTATCTGCATGACGGGGTTAGTGAAGCCTAGCTCATGATAATGTTACATGACTAAATATGATAATATTTGAAAGTGAGTATGTCAATACCTATTGGTAGTAGATACAGATAGGGTCATTTGTAATGCAAATTTAAATGAAGACCAACATACCATGTACATCTAAGTTAAAATAATAAATGTGTGTGTGTATGTGTGTGCTTAAAATAGATTTTGTTCTCCCACTTTGACAAATATACCCTATGGACCTTGAACTTTAGGTTTGAACTAAAGTTGGATTCTTCAGACATACATGCCAGAATATGTCTGCATGCATTGAATACATCCTGCCTTTTGAACCTAAATCTGTATCTCTTCCTACCCCACACACCTTTCTCTTCTCTGAGGGATAGCTTCACACATAACATTTCAACCACCCCGTCCTCACATCTATGCTTCATTCATATTTCTTCAGCAAGTGAGACCCAGGGTATAGGTTCTTTCAGACCTTGGAGGCAAGGCTACTCTTTTTAGGCAAGGAATTCCTGGGTCTAGATTACCCAGGGCATAGACTGAGGCAGAGGTGTGGGCTCATGGTATGTATGTTCTTTTGGACCTATGATCTCTTCACCTGTGAGGAGGGGTATGATTAGAAGAGGACCAGAACAGTTGCCCCTAAAACTTGAGGTCCAGGGCAAAAGTCTGCATGGATCTCCATTTAGATACTTATTTGAGAAAGGACATTGAAAGGAAGGTAAAACAAAAGCCTCATTTTACAGATGAGATACTGAGGCATGGAGAAGTTAAGTAATTTGTTGTTTATATTGCTACTAAATCAAGAGATTTGAACCCAGATTTGGCTGATTCTAAAGCTTTGGCTTTTTCTCCAAATCCCCACTGCCTCTCAGAGTAACCACATAAAGCATATGACACTTAAGCGTAAGAAATGTTCTTGCCCCCAAGCATCTGTTGGTTTAATTAAAGATACAAGAGATGAACATACGAAATTTTTTTTTTTTAATTGCCACATCCATTCTTCTTGGGCTAACTCTTGAGCTCTTAGGGAGACAAGTAGAAGTTTTTGTTTATTTAGAGGGAAGTCAGTGGAGGGAACGTGTACAGTCTGTTTACTACAGATATTAAATATCGAGGCTGTCTGGTTTTGATGGAGGGTATCTCTAGTATTTTCTTCCTTTCATATTTCCATATTTCAACTACTGTAATTATTGAGGGCTAGGAATAAAATTCTTAATGTTTAATATACTTACACATTGGACCTTTTAGAAAGAAGTAGCGTAGTGTTGTGAAAAATACCATGGACCTTGGAGATGGATCATGTGTTCAAATCAAGGCCCAATCTGAGAGAACCTACCTTCTGGGAGAATGGAAGTTTTTTTATATCTTGATAGAGATGTTTGTTATGTGGATGAATGTACTTGTCAGAATGTATACAAGTATACACTTGTATATTTTACTATATAACTTCATTTTTAAAATATAGAGCAATAAACAAATATTGAACTCTAATCGGATGTTTAGGGGTGAAGTATACTGCTGTCTGCAGCTTGCCTTGAAATGAATCAAAAATAAGATCAGTTGATGGACAGGTAGATATATGTTGAGTCAAATAATGTAAAGTATTATGTATAGAATTTGTTGACATTATGAGTGCTCACTAAGGGGTTTTTTTTTCAGTAAAGTGGTATGTTAGCAATTTTTTGAATAATATATTGGGGAAATAATCATGGCCCACTAAATTAACTTTCATTTTGTCCAGACTTCACTTTCCTTTTCTATAAATTGAAGTTAGCAATACCCAGTTTGCAGAATCATGCATTTATTCTGAGGACTGAAAGAGAAGCATCTTCACACGTTTAAGGCCAGTGAAGACATGGATCATTGCCAGATTATTAGAATAATCTGTATAGCTTAATAGAAATAAAAACTAAAAACCCATTTGTGGAATTTAATATTACTTTAAGACATTAGCCTTGCAGATACAACCTTTTTTTAAAGAAAAAATTATTGCCAACTCTTAAAATTGAACTTTATAGTTAAGGTTACAGTAATCAGTACTATTTTCTCAGTTTTCACCATATAGTCTAAAGCTTCATCTCTGGATGGATTTAAAGTTCTGAACATGAGCATGTTTTTATTTTTTATTTTATTTTATTTTATTTTTTTAAAGATTTTATTTATTTATTTGAGAGAGAGAGACAGTGAGAGAGAGCATGAGTGAGGAGAAGGTCAGAGAGCGAAGCAGACTCCCCATGGAGCTGGGAGCCTGATGTGGGACTCGATCCCGGGACTCCAGGATCACGCCCTGAGCCGAAGGCAGCCGTCCAACCAACGGAGCCACCCAGGCATCCCATGAGCATGTTTTTAAATGAGAAAGTAATGTATATAGTTTTTATGAAGTGGTCAAACAGTGAAATATAGCTTAGAGCAATAATAAAAGGTGTTTCTTCTGAATTCCTAGGTATAGTAGCAATGAGGGCTTTTCACAAATATATACATTCTCTCTTCATGGCATATGGTAGGATTTTACTTCTCTGCCCACTTAAAGTTAAGTTTGGCCATGAAACTTACTATGGGAAGAAGCTTTAAAGAACTGGTGCACCAAAACAAGCCAAATTATATGAAAATAATATGAAAAATATATGACAGTGTCCCTGATGAATTTAGATGTAAAAAAAAACCTCAAAAAAATATTAGCAAACCTAATTCAACAATACATTAAAAGGATCATACACCATAATCAGTGAGATTTATTCCAGGGATACAAAGATGGTGTAACACCTGAAAATTATTCAGTGTGATATACCACATTAACAGAAGGATTAAAAGTATACGATTTTCTCAGTAGATGCAGAAAAAGCAGTGGACAGAATTCAACATTCACTTGTGATTAAACAAGAATTTCAAGGGGCCCCTGGGTGGCTCAGTGGGTTAAAGCCTCTGCCTTCGACTCAGGTCATGATCCCGGGACCCTGGGATCGAGCCCCACATTGGGCTCTCTGCTCAGCAGGGAGCCTGCTTCCCTTCCTCTCTCTCTGGCTGCCTCTCTGACTACTTGCGATCTCTGTCAAATAAATGAAATCTTTAATTTAAAAAAAAAAAAGGAATTTCAAAATAATGAGTATAGAGACAATGTATCTCAACACAATAAAGGCCATATCTGCCAAGCCCATACCTAACATCATACTCAATGGTGAAAAACTGAAAACAACTTCTTTAACATCAGAAACAAAATAAGGATGCCCGCTCCACGTACTCCACATAGTATTGGACATCTTAGCCAGAGCAGTTAGGCAAGAAAAGGAACTAAAAGGCTTCCAAATAGGAAAAGAAGAAGTAACACTGTCACTATTTGCAGATAACATGATGTTATATAGGAGACCCTGAAAACTCCAAAAGACGGGTAGAACTAATAAATGAATTCAGTATGAAGTTGCAGGATACAATATCAATATACAGAAATTTGTTGTGTTTCTTTATGCTAATAATGTATCAGACATTTTAAGAAAATCGCATTTACAATTGCATCAAGAGAATAAAATAGGTAGGAAAATAACCTAACATAATAAAAATTTTTTTAAAAAAAGGAAATAATCTAACCAAGGAGGTGAAAGACCTGTACACTGAACTATATAAGGCATTGACTAAAGAAATGGAGGAAGACCCAGATCAATAGCTATTCCATGCTTATGGATTGGAAGAATTAATATTGTTAAAATGTTCATATTACCTAAAGGATTGAATGCAATCCCTGTCGAAATTCCGGTGGCATTTTTCACAGAAATAGAACAAACAATCCTAAAATTTATATTGAACCACAAAAGACTCTGAATAGCAAAAGCATCCTGAGAAAAAACAAGCTGGAGACATCATAATTCCTTACTTCAAACTATATTACAATGCTATTATAATCAAAACAGTGTGTTATTGGTGTAAAAACAGACACCTAGATCAGTGGAAGAGAACAGAGCCCGGAAATAAACGCGTGCATATATAATCAATTGACCACTGAGGAGGAAAGAATATACAATGTGGAAAGGACAAGGCTCCTCAATAAATGATGTTGGGAAAACTGGACCACTATCATATATTATACACAAAAATTTAACTCAGATGGACTAATGACTTAAATGTTAAGACCTGAAACCATAAAAAAAATTCTAGAAAAAACAGCTTTTTGACATAGGTCTTAGTGAAAATCTTTTGAATTTGACATTAAAAGTAAAGGCAACAAAGGCAAAAATAAACAAGTTGGACTACATCAGACTAAAAAGCTTCTGCATAGCAAAGGAAACCATAAACAAAATGAAAAGATATCCTATTGAACAGGAGAAAATATTTACAAATTATATCCAAAGTGGCAAAGAACTCCTATAATTCAATGGCAAAATAACAAACAATCCAGTTAAAAAATGGATAGAAGATCTGAATACACATTTTTCCAAAGAAGGCATTTAGACAACTAGAAGGAATATGAAAAGAAGCTCAGCATCACTAATGATAAGGGAAATGCAATCAAAGCCACAGTGAGATACCATCTCACACCTGTCAGACTGTTGGGAAAAAAATAAGAGATAACAAATGTTGGCCAGGATGTGGAAAAAGGGAAATGCTTATTCATTGTTGGTAGGAATATAAATTGGTAACAGTATGGAGTTTCTTCAAAAAATTAAAAATAGAACTACCATATCATCCAGCAATTCTACTTCTGGGTATTTATCCAAAGAAGACAAAATACTAAGCCGAATACGTACATACACCCCCATGTTCTTTGGACAGTTATTTATAGTAGCCAAGGTGTGGAAGCAATCTAAATGATTATCAACAGATAGATAGACAAAGAAGTTGGGCTTTGTAGATACGATGGAATATTATTCAGCCATAAAAAAAGAATGAAAGCTTGTCATTTGCAGTAACATGAATGGACCTTGATATAATGAAAGCATTATACTTCAGTGAAATAAATCAAAGTCAAAGATAAACATGATCAAATATGATCTCACGTATATGTGGAATCCTAAAAAAAAAAAGACACAGATACAAAGAACAGATTGATGGTTGCTGGGAGTTGGGGGGTTGGGTGAAATGGGTGAAAATAAAATTATTTATAAAATAATTTGTCTAGTGGGTATCATGTACCCCATGGCAACTATAGTTACTAATCCTGTATTGCATATTTGAAAGTTGGTAAGAAAGAAAATCTTAAAAGTTGTCATTACAAGAAAAAATTCCCATAACTGTGAGTGGTGATGGTGTTAGGATTATTGTGCTGATCCCTTCACAGCATAGACAAATATTGAACCAAGTTTTACACCTAAAGCTAATATAATGCTATATGTCAGTTATATCTCAATAAACTTAACTGCTGCATTCATTCTGACAGGAGTAGCATTAAGTATACTCATTTTACTAATTGTTTTTCTTCTTAAATTGGAAGTGATTCTTTATGTGTGAAATGCCATCGCATCATTGAAGTGAATATGTTGTTTTGACTCATTATGTGTAAGATGGTGAATTTCTTTAATAGATTACTTTATAATTGGTCATGACTACATTTTGGAATAAATGCTATTTATGGAGTCCTTTTTAAAAAATATACAGTGGCGTGATGCAACATGGGGGCTTAAGTGGGTAGGAGAAGAATCCATGAAACAAGATGGGATTGGGAGGGAGACAAACCATAAGTGACTCTTAATCTCACGAAACAAACTGTGGGTTGCTGGGGGGAGGGGGGTTGGGAGAAGGGGGGTAGGGTTATGGACATTGGGGAGGGTATGTACTTTTGGGTAAATTGGAAGGGGAGATGAACCATGAGAGACTATGGACTCTGAAAAACAATCTGAGGGGTTTGAAGTGGCGGGGGGGTGGGAGGTTGGGGTACCAGGTGGTGGGTATTATAGAGGGCACAGCTTGCATGGAGCACTGGGTGTGGTGAAAAAATAATGAATACTGTTTTTCTGAAAATAAATAAATTGGAAAAAAAAAAAACAAATTAGAGAATCAAAAAAAAAATTTCTAAAAAGAAAAAAAAATATATACAGTGGCAAATGAAGTGTTTGTTAATATTTATATTTGTTTCAGAATTCAGAAATAAGGTCTGAACTTTTTTCTTTTTCATAATGTAATCCTTAGATTAGTGTCATACTTGCTTCATATGAAGATTTTGCAAGTTTCCTTCCTTCCTTTGTGCTCTGGCACAGATGGCGAAAATATCCCAATTATCTGTTATTTGAGTCCAAAAAGATTTTACCTATGAAGCTAACTAGACTAGTGTGTTTTCAGATTGTAACTCTTTAGTAAAGTCTCAATTTTTTCCCATGGCTCTTGGTTTCTATTTTTTTTTTTTAAGATTTTATTTGAAAGAGAGTACTTGCACATAGGGAGGAGGTGGGGAGGGAGAGGGAGAACGAGTCGTAAGCAGACTCACACTGAGCACAGATCCTGAGGGAGCCCAACACAGGGCTCAATCTCAGGACCCTGATAATATGCCCAGAGTGGAAACGAAGACTTGGACATTTAACTAGTTGGACCATCCAGGCACCCCTTTGGCTTTTGGTTTCTGTTTCTTTTGTTTATTTTCATTTGAATATAATCCATTTCGTCTAGCTTTTCAAGTATTTTGCATAGTTTCACAAAATATTCTTATATAATTGTTTTAATTTCTTGTATTTCTGTAGTTATTTTTTTTTACTTATAATATTGCATATGTGTTTGAGTGATTAAATTTATTAGGTTATATAGTATTTTTTTAAAAAAGTAATGTGTTGAAATTTGTTTTCTTATTTTTCTTTTTCCTAGTTCATTGCTGTCTGACTTTGCCCTATCATTGCCTTACTTCTGCCTTCCTGGAGTGTATATATTTTTTCGTAATTCTAGAGATAAATGCTTAATTTTTGTATGTGTTTCTTGTTCAGTAATATAGGTGTTTTATGCCAAGACTTACTCTTTGAGCTCATTTGTATTTGCAAGATACTGTGTAGTTTCAGTTTTGATATGCTGTTTAGTATATGAGACTTTTTGTTTTTAATTTCTAAATGGTTAAAATTTCTGAGTAAAAATTTGATTTCTAGCTTTATTGTATTTAGAAAATAGAATTATGTATCTGTGGAAACGTCAGTGAAATTTTCTTTGTGAACTAATGTAAGATCTTTTTTTTTTTTTAATGCTCTTTGGGTATTTGAAAACAAGGCATAGTCTTTACTTCTAGATACAGAATTCATTACATATTAATTCAGCCTTATTAATTATGTTATTCAGTTTCTCTATAGCCCCTTTATATCTGTTTGTTCCATCATAAGCTGGCAGTTACTGAATTAAAATTTCTGCTGATGTATGTTTCCAGTGATCATTGCTTTATATATCTTAATAATACAGATGTATAAAGATTTATGTCCATTATATCTTTGTTTTGGTTGGTATTATTTATTATTATAGGTACTCTGTATCTTGATTCATATTTTTCCCCTGAATTTAACCTTTTCGTAATATAAATTAGTATCAAAAACTGTTTCACTTACTAATTTTTTCTTCCATTGGTCAAGAGCTCTGGTTCTGGAAGCAAACTGGTGTTGAATCTTGGCTCCAGCATTTTCCTGCTTTGTAATTCTGGGCAAATCCCTTTATTTCAGTGTCTCACTTCTCTCATTTGTTACTGGGATATTATTGTACCTCATAGGGTTATTGTAAGGGCTAAAATAACTTAATGTGTTTGAAATGCTAGGAATAGAGACCAACACATTAAATGTCAATAAGTAATTGGTATTATTATTTATATTTACCAGCAGAGAGAGTGAAAGATAGGTGAATGTTTGACTAGTGGCCTTGGCACTGTAAATTCACAGTTAGAAAGGGGAACTTCAAGAGGAAATTTGTTCCTCTTCTCTCTTACCTCTTTCCCATGTTTTTTATTTCTTAGTTTGTTTTTGTCTTTTGTCTTTCTGTTCTAGTTAATCTTGCTTATTGCTGGAAATAATTAGCTTTGCACCATTTATTTATTAATTTATCTATGTATCTGTTTATTTATTTGTTTTGGAGTCCTCTGCCATATTTCCCTATTAGCGAACAATGTATGGTGAACATGGCAGTTTTTTAAAAATTTCTGATGAGCAAGTGATCTGAGAATAGCTTTTACTGTACATCAATCTTTCCACTTTGATATCTAGTCTACTCCCCTCATTTACTTTCCCTCCAAATTTGGTATCAGAGAAGACTGTAGAATTTTTCTCATTTACCTTTTCTATCCTTTGAAGAATAAGAGATAGGATGATTAGATCCTAAGTGAAATTCTACATATTTTACTTTTATTTTCCAGATGATGTTTTTCTTTGGTATTTTATTTTTTAAAATCAGTTTTCAAAATTTGAAGTAAGAAACATTTAAACATGCCAAAAACACAAAAAATATCATTTTAATTTATTTTTCTTAATTTCATTAGGTTTGAATGTATGGAGTATTATGATCCTAACTCCATGCCAGCATCTTTCTCTAGAAATTTATTTATCTGTTTACTTTTTTTTAAGATTTATTTTATTTTATTTATTTGACAGAGTGAGAATGAGAGAGAGCATGAGAGGCCTCAGAGAGAGTCAGAGTGAGAAGCAGACTCCTGGCTGAGCAGGGAGCCTGATGTGGGACTTGATTCTGGGACTCCAGGATCATGACCTGAGCTAAAGGCATTCACTTAATCAAATGAGCCACCTAGGTGTCACCAGAAATTTATTGATTGATTGACTGATTTATAGAGATGGGATGGTCAGAGGGAGAGAGAGAGTCTTTTTTTTTTTTTAATATTTTATTGGTTTATTTAACAGAGAGAGACAGAGAGATCACAAGTAGACAGAGAGGCAGGCGGGGGGGCGGGGGACAGGCTCCCTGCTGAGCAGAGAGCCCGATGTGGGGCTCTCGATCCCAGGACCCTGAGATCATGACCTGAGCCGAAGGCAGAGGTTTAACCCACTGAGCTACCCAGGTGCTCCAAGAGAGAGAATCTTAAGCAGGCTCCATGCCCAGTGCAGAGCCCGATGGGGAGGCTCCATCTCACAACCTTGAACTGAAATTAGAGTCAGGTACTTAACTGACCGAGCCATCCAGGCACTCCTATTTTTATTTATTTTTAAGTATCAGATCTGGAGTAAGTACTTTGCATTTGGCTTTAGCCATAATCAATAAAATTAGCAACTCTGAACTAAAATGTATAAATTTTGTGCTATTGAAATTACATTTAAAATAATCTGTCCTTTTCCTCCTTCTGTGAAAGGAGCTTGGCTGGGGAGGAATTGAATCAAAGGAGTGGATGATATACCTCAAATAGTAATACATATGAAAGAGAACTTTCAGTTTTACCACTGATCAAAAACTCATTTCCTGACCAGAAGTCATGCTTAATACAGTTGTTTGGGTTTCCTGTGTCCTTGTTAAACAAGTTTGTTTAAGAAGCAGCAGTTGATGGAACTATTTGGGGGAGTGGGAGGCTTCTCTGCAACTGGAAACAAGTCTAAAGATTTGGCCGTTTTGGCCTCTTAGATTGTATTCCAGGGACCCAAGTTGTTATTGTTACTGGGCTGGTCCCCAACTGGCTGTTGAGTGAATGTTTAAAGAGTCTTTCCTGTTGGAAGATCACCTTTACTTTCTCTTTCAGCTATTGGCTAATTCAGAGACAGAGGATTGTATAATCCTAAGAGTTTTGACAGTCCACATGAAAGTAGTCATGTTCCTAACTTAGGGAGTAATATTTTTGGTTGCCAAAGGAATATACTCAGCTTTATTGATGAAAAACTAAAATCCATGGCTAAAATATTTAATATTCATCATTTTCAAACACTAATTCTAAAATTATCAGAAACTCAAAGTACTACTTATTAATATTTTTTAAAGATTTTATTTATTTATTTGACAGAGAGACAGCAAGAGAGGGAACATAAGCCGGGGGAGGGGCAAAGGGAGAGGGAGAAGCAGGCTCCCCGCTGAACAAGGAACCCAAGGATGCAGGGCTCCATCCCAGGACTCTGGATCATGATCTGAATCAAAGACAGACGCTCAATGACTGAGCCACCCAGGCGCCCCGCTACTTAATAGTTTTTATTTTTATTTTTTTTAAGATTTTATTTATTTATTTGACAGACAGATATCACAAGTAGACAGAGAGGCAGGCAGAGAGGGGGGGAAGCAGGCTCCCTGCTGAGCAGAGAGCCTGATGCGGGGCTCAATCTCAGGACTCCGGGATCATGACCCGAGCCGAAGGCAGAAGCTCAACCCACTGAGCCACCCAGGCGCCCCCTACTTAATAATTTTTAATAGATAGTAAATTCATTTTATTTAAAAGTAAAAGGTTTTTAGTGAAGAGCCTCCCCCATACTCATATTATCCATCTACTTGGGTTTCTTCCCATTACCAGAAACATTTGCCCGGTAACAGAGTTAAACTCCTTTCCTTAGTCTCTTCCACCATACCTATATCCCTAATTTAGCTGTAGGTAAAATTATGAAGTAGGTTGTGTTTATTTGGAACAACCCTGTTACTCTATCATACTGACCTTTGTAATCTGGTACATTGGTTCTCGTCCTTTTATAACTTCTAACCTGTCACTTTTCTGTCAAAAATCCTGTAATAGTAATAAATAATTAATATTTACTTAGAGAATGTTAGGACATTAAGCTTTAAGAACTTAAGAATTAAGTCAATAGCTAAGGGCATATATATGGAATGAGAAAGCAACATGCCTTTCAACTTATTAATAACTACTTTGTATAAATGAATGATTGGGATAGGATCTGTCACATTCCCAGGAAACATTAGTATGAACTGAGTGAATTAATATAAACTGAGTGAGTTTTCATTGCTGTTGGAATTCTCATAGCTTTCAGGAAATACCACTGGTAACTATTGCAGTGAGGATTACATAAAATAATCCATGTTCAGCTTCTAGCACATATCTAGGACATGGTAGATATTGGTAAATGTTAGTTTGCTTTGTATTAGAATCTATAATATTTTACTGTCAGGAAGCTTAAATTTAATGATAGTGAATGAAGTGACAGAGAAAGTCATTATTACTAATGTGAACAATTGATATGCAATTATGAGCATTAAGTTTGAAGTGGTAGGAGATGGCATAGGAATTACACAGACAGCTCCGCCGCATGATAAGGGTATGAAACAATAAATAGTTTCTGGTAGGTCAGGATTTACTCAGTCCTAAGTAGCTATTGTTGTCTACTGCACAGTCTTCACCAATAAGAAATGGCAGTTCAGATTGGTGGGTCCATTTATGGGAAAGTGGAGATTGTTAAGGAAACGTCTTCTTTCCTCATGACTTAGATATCCTGTTGATGATAGTCATGCAATCAGTTGAGCACTGTTAGTTTTTATGACTTTGGAATAGTGTGGAAATATTTTTCGATGATATCTCATAGTCACTTATGTTGCTGATTTTCTGTCAGGTGTGAAAGATTTTTGTTTAAATATTAAAAGCTATCAAGAAACAACAAAGGTAGTTTATCTCTTGGATAATTCAGATACTCCAATGTGATTGTTAAATATATTATTTAAAGTGTTAGAGTATATTATTTTTTAAAAAGTTTTGAAATCCAGCAACCAAGGTAAATTGTAATTTAGAAGATTGTAACACCAAAGAATTAGTACATTCTAATGCTCTCTAAAAGCCGAAAATTAGATCTCCTCATTTGATTTTAAATTCCTTCCCAATATTAGTGATAGAATATGTCAGAAAGGGTATTATTGTTAGGTACAAATACCAAGTAATAAATTGAAATATTGTTCATACTTTTAATTCCTCACATAACCATCCGCTTTTAGTAGTGGAAGCTCGTTATTTGTGGAGAGTCTATTAGTAACTCTGTTTCTCTAGGAAGCCAGAGAATAGTATTTTCATTGTACACTTTATGTTATGTCTTTGATTTTTTTGTTAAATGTTCTCAGCATGACTTGAGAAACCTAACTGGATAGATTATTAATGTACGGTCCCTTCTGGCCTCTTCTATTCAATTACTTGACTAGTGCCTCTATGTGATTTGAAACTTGGCAAGAAAAGCGTGACAGAAAATATCAGTTATTTTTGAGAAAATGCAAATAATGCTTGAGACTTTTGGATTCAGCAGTACATGGCTTTTCTTTGAATTGGAAAATGAGGCTGATTTATAATTGCCTCTTTGACTTAACTATTTTTGGAATCGTTTTATTGAGATATAATTTATATACCAAACAGTTCACCTATTAAAAGTATACAGTTCAGTGGTTCTTAATATATTAAATTCAGGGTTGTGTAACCATTGCCATAATCAATTTTAGAATATTTTCATCACTCTAAAAAGAAACCACTGTACTCATTAGCAGTCACTCACTGTTCTCCCTGAATCCTCTTTCTCTCAGCCATAGACACACACAAATCTACTTTCTGCCTCTGTAGGTTTGTACATTCTGAACAGATAATATAAATGGACTCACACAATATGGGGCCTTTGGTATCTGCTTTCTTCTACTGAGTATAGTATTTCTAAGGTTCATCCATACTATACCATGTATCAGTATTTTATCCCTTTTTATCGCTAACTAATATTCCAGGGTATTTAATAAAATTTATTTCTACATTCATGAGTTCATGTACTGCTGTGAACATTTGTGTACACCTTTTTGTGTGGACACATTTTTGTTTCTCTGGGAATTACTGGATCATATGCTAGCTCTGTTGTTTAACTTTTTCAGGAGAACATTTTTATAGATATTTTTTTCTCTTACATAATCAAAGTGTACCATGAAAGGCATAACTGAACTGAATTATAACTTCCTGTCAGTATTTTCATCAATAACTTTCCACTAATATTTCTGAGAATTTGACATTTCAAGGACCTTCACTTTTCAGTTACTCTAAACATAAAATGTTCCTGCTTACCTGAAGTCTCTAACTCTGTTCCCATTGCTGATAGTTGGTAATCTGTGTTTAGACCCTTGGAATTTGGAGGAAACCCTAATCCCCTCAGAAGAGACCAGTCTACTAAAAAATATTTAATGTAATGTATAGTGCCATTCTAACCTACATGTAATTTATGGGTAACCTGTCTTCCAAAATAGATTTGACATTTATATCTAAAGTTAGGAGGGCTTTCTCATTGTAGATATATAGCCATACTTACCAATCCTGTAGCATAGCACTATTAATTTTTTTAAATGCTCTTCCTAATTTTGAAAACAGTAGTCATTGTAGAAAATTTAGAAAATACAAAAAAATCACAGAATAAGTTGCCTGTATTGCTAATATCCAGACATAGCTATTTTTTAACAATGTGATATATATATAATTTTATATCTTGATTATTTACCCTTAAAAATCAATTTAAAAGTAGAATTCAGATGATATGATAGGTTGTGTTTTGTAATCTTTTTGATACAAAGTCATAGCCTTTTCCCATGACACTAAATATTCCTAAGCATGGTTTTAAGTCTTTTTTTTCCCTGATTTTTTTCTCATTCAGCCAAAGAAAAAATCTATGGATTTACTATAGCATTATCTAGAATTCTCACTACTATTTATAGTTTGAAATGTCTCTCTCTAGTCTTTTTCTCTTTGTGTGTATTTGCTTACTAAAGTGGGATTGTAGTCCATATAATATTTTATATTGTAAGACTGTGCCACAGTTTTTCATTTCTCTACTGATAGACATTTAATTTATTTCCAGTGCATCTCTGGGTGCACATCTCAGGTTAATTCTTGGGAATAGAATTACTGTGAATATTGTGAAGGTTTTTGGCACATTTATGATTGCTTTTTCTCAAATTAGCATTTCTTACGGAGTAAGGCAGATTATTTCATTTTATCATATGGAACACAGATGCAATACTTGATTTCTGTGGTATTTCCTGTTTTCAGAACTTGCAGTTCACCAACTCCCTCTCTCCCCCCTCACCTTAAACTTAAGAAATACACCTTCTTAAATCTTCTGAATAAGTTCCTTGGTACTAATCTGGAAAGTCACAAACCATTACTTCACAGATTATCATTCAGTTGTGTTTTGCGCATATTGAGGCCCAATTAAAGTAGATAACAAATGTTATGCATTTTGCTTAAATACTCAGGCATGTTAACCCTTGCTAGGGACTACTGTTTAAGGTTCCTCAGTGATGAAAAATTTCTCCCTATCAATGTAACTTTCCCCGTGGCTCCAAATGATATTTACATTAACTTATGTTAATTTCCAAACATATAATTATATGCAAATTGATATTATACTCGTTAATAGATATTAGCCTCTAATAAAAATGAGTGGATATATGGTTAGTCTGGGACCTTGAGCACAGAATCTATTTCTTACTCATTTTTTTAAAAGATTTTATTTATTTATTTGACAGACAGAAGTCACAAGTAAGCAGAGAGGCAGGCAGAGAGAGTGGGGGAGGCAGGCTCCCTGCCAAGCAGAGAGCCCTGGGGCTTGATCCCAAGATCCTGGGATCATGACCTGAGCCGAAGGCACCCACTGAGCCACCCAGGCGCCCCTATTTCTTATTCATTTTTATATTCTTACTCTAATAATGGTTTTCAGACTTAAGCTTGCATCATCATCATCTGGAGATCTTGTTAGAACATGGGTTGCTGAGCTTTATCTAAGAATATCAGATTCAGTAATTCTGGGATTGACCCTGAGAGTTTGCATCTCTAACATGATCCCTGATGAGGCTGATGCTGCTTGTCCACAGACCACACTACTGAAACTGGTCTAACCTAATGAGCACATAACTTGCTGTGTAGTTGAAGTGTGATAAAAATATTTGAGCATGTAAGTGCTGCTGTCACTGAATTTCTAAAGCTTTTTCAGCTGAACTCTTTTCTTTTGTACATTATTTGTTAACAAGTGAAACAGCAATTTATATTTATACTTAGTTATAAAGCTATTCTTGTATACTGTTATCAGAAGAACAAAGGATAATAATAGTAGAATCATCATCTTTTTTGTGCTTCTTTTAATGTTTCATCAGGATGGACTTTTCAAAATCTTTTAAGTTAAAAGTTTTTTAAAGTTTAAGCATTTTTTTATTGGAGAAAAAAAGCAAATCTCTAAATGATATACTTATAAATAATGAAGAATTTATAATTGTGTATTATAAAGTTTTTTATAACTTAAAATCAGTCTACCACCATAATTATTAACTTAATTATCACTGATCATCATGTAATTTCACTTCATTTCATTTCTTGCCAGGTTGATCAGTACTTTAAGGATCATCTCTTTAGGGGCGCCTGGGTGGGTCAGTGGGTTAAAGCCTCTGCCTTCAGCTCGATCCTGGGATCGAGCCCCGCATCAGGCTGTCTGCTCGGCGGGGAGCCTGCTTCCCCCTCTCTCTCTGCCTGCCTCTGCCTTCTTGTGATCTCTGGCTGTCAAATGAATAAATAAAATCTTTAAAAAAAAAAAAAAGGATCATCTCTTTAAGTACTGTAAAATAATTAGTCAGTAATCACATTTCTACTATAGATTATAAACTACATTAAATTCCAAGACCAAAGATTAATTGTACAAAAAATAGATTTTTTCAGTTTTATATCAGGGGTGCCTGGCTGGCTCAGTTGGTGGAGCATGCAACTCTTGACCTCGGATTGTGAATTCAAGCCCCACATTGGGCATAACGTTTACTTTAAAATAAAAAAAAATTATTTAAAAATGAGTTTTAAATAAGATTCTAAGAATTTTTTTAAGTGATTAGTGTTTTTGGTTTTGGGGGCATTTTAGAAGTGGCTTTGGGCTCGTGCATATTGAAAAATTGTACTTTCTTGCTAGGAGTTAGTTTAATCTGTTTTGAAATTGATAAACCAGGAAAGCACATTTGCTCTTGCTAGTTTTTGAATAAAGATATAACAGAATTATCTAGTATTCACATCTGTTTAAGGACCATTATCCAAAATATACAAAAAATTCTTAAAGCTTAGCAGTTAAGAAAACAAACAACCTGATTAAAAAATGGGCCAAAGTCCCTAACAGATACCTCACAAAGCAAGATGGCAGGCAAGCATGTGAAAAGATGCTCTTCATCATTTGTCATGAGAGAAATACAAATAAAAACACACCTATTCGAATGGCCAAAAGTCAGGACAATGACAACTCAGAGAAGTAGGAACTTCCATTCGCTGGTGGTAGGAATGCAATAACTGATAGCCACGTTGGAAGACAGTTTGGTGGTTTCTTACAAAACTGAACATAACCTTTTCATACCATCCAGCATTCATGCTCCTTGGTATTTACCCAGAGGAGCTGAAAACTTCGGTCCACACAAAAACCCAGACACAGATGTTGTTAACAGTTTCATTCATAATTGCCAAAACTTGGAAGCAGCCAAGACGTCCCTCAGTAGGTGAACAGATAGGTAATGTTGGTCACCCAGACAACAGTGTATTGCTGAGCACTAAAAAGAAATGCACTATCAAGCTGTGAAAAGACATGGAGGATCTTAAATCTATGTTACTGACTGAAAGAAGCCACTCTGAAAATGTGACCCTACCTGCCATATGATTCCAACTACATGGAGAAGCAAAAGTAAAGGAGAAAATAAAAAGACTGATGGTTGCTGGGTATTAGGAGATATGGGGAGGAATGAATAAGTAGAATACAGAGGATTTTTAGGGTAGTGAAAATAGTCAGTCTGATACTGTACTAGTGGGATACATAGCACATACACATTTGTCCACGTCCATAGAATGTACACACCACCAAGAGTGAACCCTAGTTGTAAACTGTGGACTCACGGTGACAGTGTTGGGTCAGTAGAAGTTCATCAGTTGTATCAAATGTACCGCTCTGGTGAGAGATAGCTGTGCCTGTGGGGTGGAAATGGGATATATGGGAAATCTCTGTAACTTTTTCTCAGTTTTGCTGTGAACCTAAAGCGTCTCTTAAAAAATTATCGTAATGAATACGTGATCCCGTGCCAATAGAACTGTTTTCTGTGTATTTCACTCGTAGAAAAAGAGACCCTCATAAAGGAAATGAAGAGGTAGTAGATGGACCTTGAGGGTTGGAGAGAAAGCTTCATGGGCTGGACTTTGGACAATTCTGAGAGGCAAAAATGGAAAATAGCCTTTTTCACCTATAGGTATCCTTAGTCATGTAGAGGGAATTTTTTTTAGCCAACTACCTTTTTGTCACCAGTCTTAGAAATGTCTTTGGTTCTGCATTATTTAAGTGTACCAAAGGTTTACTTTCTCTTTGGTAGTTTAGGTGGAGGCAACTAGAAAGGAAGAATCCCCTAAGTGTGGTGAATGAAAAGCAAGCAATTATATACAGTATGAATCACTGAGGATTAGATTTCTTTCTAAGCTCCCTCTGGAAGATGTTGAAAGTCTACTTGTAAAATAAGTGTTGCAGGGTTATGTAAGTAAGAGTAAAAAAGTAAAGCAGGTTTTAAGAAAGTGTATTTGAATTTTTGAAATGCTAATTGCATTGTACGTGGAGTATAGGAAGGTATGAAATACCGTATTTCCCAAATTAATTTGACCATCAAACTCTTACCTATATTCTTACCAACATCCAGGAGCAGGTTGTAAGTAGCACAGTTCATAAAGTTCTACTCTAGATCAGTGGACAGTGTAGTTGGAAGGAATGTTACTGATACGAAAGGAAAGATCTTTTGCTGCTTTGTGTTGTTTATGTGATTTTAATATTAAAACATTTCTCAAATCTTCAGATTTAACAAATTAGATACAAATTAGTTCGTCTTCTGTGACTTCACAAGCATGAATTTTATATAGATTTAATAAACCAAAGAACTATCTTTTGGTTTTTGCTTTGACTGAAATAACTAGTTAAAAATCTGTGATTAAACGCATAAAACACTGCTCTCCGTAGAAGTTTCTGCAGTTATAGAATGTTCCACATTTGTGCCGTCTTGTGTAGCAGCCAGTAGCCATGAGCCACATGTGGTTATTGAGCATTTGAAATGTGCTAGTGTGACTGAGGAGCTGAATTTTGAGTTTTATTTCATTTTCACTAATTTAAACTGTTGGAAGCGGCTAAGTGTAGCTGTTATGTTGGACAATGCAGTCTGTAGAATATATTTTGCAGACTAGAGCATTCTTCATACTACTTATTTTAAATTGATGTGATTAAGATGAAATTACTTTTGGGGGGAGTATTTCTTTAAGTTGATAGTATGATGAATGTAGTTAAACAATTTATATGCATGTAATTCTGCATCCACATGACTGAGAAATCTTCTAATAGTCTTACACTCTTAAAAAACTACCTATTTTCAACAAAACAAAACAAAACAAAAAAAACCCTACCTATTTCCCTAGCTAGATTTCAGGAGCATAAATGTTCCTTTGTAGTGAGTTTTTTATTTCTTTTGCGTAACTAACACTGCACTCTGTAATAATCAAATAGGTTTTCACATTCAGTTTTTTTTTTTTTAAAGATTTTATTTATTTATTTGGCAGAGGGAGAGAGAGAAGCAGGCTTTTTGCTGAGCAGGGAGTCCAATGCAGGGCTCGATCCCAGGACCCTGGAATCATGACGTGAGCCAAAGGCAGCCACTTAACCAACTGAGCCACCCAGGCACCCCTCACATTCAGTTTTAAGAAAAGAATGATAATATGAAGAAAAAAGGTCTTCTGTGAGAGAAGAGACCTCAGATGCAGTTATATTTGCCATTGGCATATTTGGTAGTATTAAGATAATTGTAAAAGTTTTGTGGCTGTTGATTTATCTCTAAGTTGGAGATATAGTTTATGTAAATGTCTTTTGAAAAAGTTAAGAGTTATATAGAATGAAAACAATTCCTGTTATAAATGTAATTATTAAGTAATTATGGAACATACCAGAAATTTCACTCATTTTCCGTGAATGTACTTTTGAGTTTTAAACATTGTGATCCTTAATCATTTGATCTTTGACAAGAGTAATGCTTACACTTGGCAGAAAAATATAAGTAATAGGGCATATAAATTCTCAAAAGTTCGACAAAGATAAGCTGTTATAGCTGAATAATTTTAAAATAGTTGATTATTAAAGATATGACTACTTGGTAGAGGGGGTGCTAAATTTTTTCAGTGAAGTTTGACTTATTTAGGCTTGGGAACTTGGGAAATTTTAAGAACTTAGTTTTTGCAAACAACTTATTTGATATAGTGATACCTCTTACCCTTGAACTTGTCAACTGAATAAACTCTTTTGCTTCACCAAATAGCTTCGCTTTGGTATTTGAACTGGTTAACCAATTTGTGTTTTTATTCAACTAGCATTTAATTGTTAGTTTTGTTTTGTAATAGTATTACTTTTAAGGGGTGGTAATTATTTAAAAAGTTGTTCACAAGCATTTTGAATTGTATCAAGTGGAACTGATGGTTCTTCAGAAGAAACCATATAGCATCAACCTCAACATAAGGATTGGTTTTTTTCAGTATGTAATAGTTGTTTTTTAAAGCTATATATATTTATTGTGCTAATCATTATCCTTTGTCTGTCTTTAGAGATGTTACTTTTCTTCATTTACATTACACTGTTTTCCCATATCTTAAGGATGATATTTTAAACCACTCCTAAATAGTCTTGCTATTTTAGTGTTTTGTGTTACATTTGGGTATATACAGTGTCTGTTACTGGTTGAACTATTGAACATGAGATTTTAAGTAAAAACAATTCTCTTCTCTGACATGTAGCTCAAGTTCTTTTTTTAAAAAGATGTATTGCTTCTGATTATAGTAAGTTCATTTAGCTGACTGTTTTTCTTTTTCATTTTTATAATTTTATATTTTCATTTAAAGATGCTGGATGTTTTTCAAAAAAAGAATACTGTTGCTAACACTCTTTCCTGAATATAGGAAGAACAGTACAGTCAGCCCTTTCGCTAGCTAGATATTTGACATGTAGGTCATGTGTAATCCCACTGCTTCTGAGCTAGTTCTGTTAATCTCATTTCCATCTATTTTACTTAGTAGAAATGCCATTTTATATTTAGTTTGGCAGTTCTCTTTAAAAGCACCAATTTGTGTATCTTCACAGTTCTCTTTGACTTGATAACTTTAAGTTATTAATGTTAAGGTCAAAAAACAAATGTTTTGAGTAGCATTACTCAGAGATGTCAGAGATTGATCATATCTAATTAGAATATGACAGAATGTTTTAAATATTTCACAGGTCATGAAAATCTTAGCATTTAAGGGATTTTAGTATTTAGTATAACCCCGTAACTGGTATGTGCTAAGATTTTGAAATATGTTTGAGTTGCTGTGAGATTAAGGAGCAGAGACAAAGTTCCTTATTTTATTATTTTTATTATTATTCTCTTAAATTAAAGACACCTAGCTGTTGGGCAGAAGAGGGAGCAGAAAAAAGGTCACATCAGCGTTCTGCATCATGGGGGAGTGCTGATCAACTAAAAGAGGTAAGTTTTTCTGTTTTCAGCCTATACCCTGTTTTAATCCTAGCAATAATCTTACTGTTTCCCGAATATAATGGTACTTTCTTTTTTTGTGCTAACCTTACCTCATTCAGAGTTTAAAGGTTGCTTTCCAGGTTGTTTTCAAGTCTGAGTTTACCTTATTTTTGCCCTTCATATTGCTTATAGAGTATTTGTTATGCAGCCATTCAGCTTGAGCCTTTTCAGAGTGAAGTCTGGTTGTGTGTAGCAGCCTCTGTATCTTGTTTCTTTTAGCCATCTTCTGTTCTTACTTAAGCTCTCTTGTTTTTGAAAAGTTTTTTCTGCTTCTAATAGCTTTTTTGTAATATCCAACATGGTGTTGCCCTTTGAGACTCAGGAGTGCAGTAGAATCCATGTATTTTAGGAATAGTTCTTGACTCTTTCCTTTATTATCAAAACCTAAATTATGATAATCTTTATGCATACTTTGGACTATTCTCCATGATAGTGTAATTTTTTATCCATCTAAATTCTTAGATAATTATTTTTATAAAATTACAGAGAATAGAGTTGAAAGGTCATCTAGTTCATCTCCTGAATAAATGCTCCTTAAAAATGTGGTCTTCTAGTCTATTATCATTCTCAGGGAGAGAGGTTCATCACTTTGCAAAAGAACCAGATGAGTTCCCTTGTTTTAGCTTGAGTCATTATTTTATTTTGTACATTGAACTCAGAATTAGTTTGATTCTGCCTTTTGTATCAATATCGAGTAAGTCTACTTTAAATATTTGAAAGGCTAGCAGCAGTTATTTTTTTTTCGGACTAACGATTGACATTTCTCTCAATATTTTTCATATGTCATATGTCGTATGTTCATATGTCATAGTTTCCATACCTTTTATTATTACTTTCATATAGTGTAGGCTATCAGTATTTCTCATATACTGTGGTGTCTGGACTGAATAGATATAGTCGGTTAGCATGATTTCACCTGTGACTACACTACATTTTTAGCAGCTTCTTTATTTTATTGATGTAGGGAAATTTTCAGCTTTTCTATATACCCTGTACACAAGCATATATGCACAAAATGAGTTTTTCCCAGAAGCAATAAAAAAGAAAGGAGGGTGAATCTAATATGTCTAGTCTAAAATAGTTGCACATCTGTGCATAGAATATGAATAACAAAAAAGTGAACTTGCAGTTTTATCTCAGAGGTAAGTATAATCTCAAAGTTATAGCCAAGATTTGGCATAGTTAAATTTTGGACTACAGGGACGCCTGGGTGGCTCAGTTGGTTAAGCAGCTGCCTTCAGCTCAGGTCATGATCCCAGCGTCCTGGGATCGAGTCCCACATCGGGCTCCTTGCTTGGCGGGGAGCCTGCTTCTCTCTCTGCCTCTGCCTGCCATTCTGTCTGCCTGTGCTCGCTCTCTCTCCCTCTCTCTCTCTGACAAATAAATAAAATCTTAAAAAAAAAAAATTTTGGACTACAGCAACACATGATATACACTATTAAAAAGGAATGTCTGAAATGACTGACTGAGATATTTGCTACTTTCCCCACAAAGGAAACATAAAGCTAGACAAAATTGTCAAAACAGCTAATTCAGTGCTCTGGAAATCAACCAAACAAATGGAGACTTTATTCATGAAAAGCACTGAACTCGAGGTATAAGAACAACACAAATTTATGGTGTTATCTGGTGCTACACCTCATCCCTTCTACCTTATCCCCAGCTTTGTTGGTGTGGCATTTCAACCAAGATGGGGCAAGCCTTGAAACTGGAATCTTTGTAGCCCTTGCTGGAGAGAGAGAGCACTTGATAGGAAGTGTTGTACATTAAAATAGTAACCAGGAGGACCAGTGACTTCTCTAGTCTAAGGTGTGGTCCAGTTAGTGGCAAGTAACAGACTCATGAAGTAGCAGGATTTTATGGAGAGCCCTAGAAGATAAGATAGTCTTGGGGGATTGAAAAGCTCATGACATATCCCAGGTTGACTGGAGGCTGGAGATATGCACAGCAGAAAATGAATAAGCCACGCATGCGTCACTGGTTAGTGGAAACTAGGAAATCTGTGGAGAGGAGATTCAAGCAGGCCTACTGGTAATAAAATCTGGGGCCATCTTGTGAAAGGTTCAGACTTTGAATGCACTCTTCATTCTACATACAAATCCCATCCTGGGAGTGGAAGCCTTACTGGGTTGAGATAATTGAATAAAATCTGTGATCAGTCTTTAGTCAAAAACTAAGGTGAACACTGGAGACCAGCTTGAAAGATCTTAAAAAGAAAAATGGGGTCAAGGGGAAAGGAGTAGAGAAATCAGTGGCCACACAGTGCAAGGGAAACAGATTTTTAGTTCATCGAGATGCTAAAATACAAACTGATAAGATAACCCACCACCCTCAAGGAAAATTAGAATCTAGAGTTGCTATAATGTATTATTTTAAATGTCCAATGTCTAATAAAAAATTGAGATATGCAAAGAAACAAGAAAGTATGACCTATACTTAAAAAAAAAAAAAATCACTAGAAATTGTATCTAAGTGTCTCCATATGTTGGATTTAGCAGACAAAAGCATTAAAGCAGCAATTAGAAGTATGCTAAAAAAAAAAAAAAAAAAAAACCAAACAGAGAAAACCATAGTTAAAGCAATAAAGTGAAGTATGGTGATAGTGACTCAATGAATAAGGAATTTCCACAAAGAGATAATTATTATAAAAAAGAAACAAAAACTCTAGAGTTAAAAAGTATAGTAACTAAGTTTACTCAATGGGCTCAGCAGCAGATTTGACATGGCAAAAAATAATGAGTAAATTTGAATATAGGTCGATATAATTTATACTCCTTGAAGAATAGAGAGAAAAAGATTGAAGAAAAGTCCACAGAGCCTCAGAGGCCTGCGAGAAAACCTTAAGTAGATACACATATACATAATGGGAGATCCAAGAGAGGAGAGAGCAAGAGGAGTTAAAAAATATATGAAGAAATGATGACAGAAATCTTTCCAGATTTAATGTAAAGCTATCTGTAGATTCAAGCTCCACAAACCCCAACTTGGAAAACACAAAGAGGACCTACATAGACACATCATAGTTAAACTATTGAAAGCCAGAGTAAAAGAGAAAATCTTAAAAGCTGGAAGGACAAAACTGACTTATTGACATATAGGGAACTGACCTAATAATTACCTTTAATGGCTGACTTCCCATCAGAAACAGTAGAGACCTTACAGCTTGACACATTCAAAATGTAGAAAGGAAAAAAAAAAATGTCAACCAAGTATTCAATATCCAGAAGAACAGGTCTTCAAATTAAAGGTGAATTCTTTTCAGATAAACAAAGATTGTGAGAATTTCCTGCTGCTAGATGGTCTTATAATAAATATTAAAGGAAAATTTTCAGGCTGAAAGGAAATGACTCCAGATGTTAATTCAAATCTATAAGAAGAACTTAAAGAGTATTGAGAATGATAAATGTTTGGGTAAATATGAAAGAGTCTATAGATATATTTTTCTTACTTTCCACATTTAAAATACATGTATAATCATATAAAGCAATAATTATAATACTGTTATATTGGGTTTATGACATATATACATGAAATGTACATATGGCAAAGTACAAAAGAGGGACAAAGAAATGGACAAATACTAGAGTATAGTTTCTGTTTTATTGGAATTATTATTTTGAAGTAATGTGATAAATTAAGATGCAGATTATAATCCCTAGAACAGCTGTTAAGAAACTAACTCTGAAAAAATAGAAAGTAAAAAATATAGAGGGATTAAAATGGTACACTATAAGTATTTATCACAAAAGAAAGCAATAAAGGAGGAACAGAGGATAGAAAAAGGTGTGACATAAATAGAAAATAATTAACAAAGTGGCAAAAGTAAATCCAACCCTGTATGAATTACATTAAATATAAATGGACTGAACATTCTCCTTAAGAAGCAGAGACTGTCAAAACTGGATAAAAACACAACACGCAGCTATATATTGTCTGTAAGAAGCACACCTAATGATAAGAAAGCTTAACTGACACAATAGACTTTAAGACAAGAAGTGTTACTAAGACAGACATTTCATAATGATAAAAAGGTCAATACACCAGGAAGATATAAAATCATAAATTGTATATACATCTAACAATGGTCCCCAAATTCATGAAGTGGAACTATGAAAGGAGAAATAAGGTTTCTACAGTAATAATTGGAGATTTCAGTACCCCATTCTCAATACGTGATAGAGCAACTAACTAGACACAAAATAAGCAAGAAGATAGAAGATTTCAACAACATTATCAATCAACTTGACCTAATTGACATATATAGAAAATTCCACCTAGTGACTTCATTCTTTTCAAACATATGGGAAACCTTCTCTAGGTCATATAGATCATATGTTTGGCCATAAAACAAGTCTCAGTAGAGTACAAAAGATGAAATCATATAACAGAGATCTGAAAAAGCCCCAAATAGTTGTCAGTTAAAAACCCAAGGGAAATTTTTAAGTTTTTAATGAATGAAAACAAAATCTTAGAATTTGTGTGTGCAGATAAGGCAGGGCTTCATGGAAAACTTATACCTTTGGGACGCCTGGGTGGCGCAGTTGGTTGGACGACTGCCTCCGGCTCAGGGCGTGATCCTGGAGTCCCGGGATCGAGTCCCGCATCAGGCTCCCAGCTCCATGGGGAGTCTGCTTCGCTCTCTGACCTTCTCCTCGCTCATGCTCTCTCTCACTGTCTCTCTCTCTCAAATAAATAAATAAAATCTTAAAAAAAAAAAAAACTTATACCTTTAAATGCATATATAAGAAAAAAGAGAAAACTCTTAAATCAGTCCTAAGTTTCCAGCTTAAGAAACTGGAAAAATAAGAGGAAACAAGACCAAAAGAAAGCAGAGGAAGGAATTAATAAAGCATACAGCAGAAACCAACAGAACAGAAAAATGTTAGAGAAGAATCAGTGAAACTAGAAGTTGGTTCTTTGGAAAGATCAACAAAGTTGACAAAACTTTAGCTACACTGACCCAAAAAAAAAAAAAAAAAAGTTTACCAAAGGGGTGAAAGGGGTGAAATTACTACCAACCTCACAGAATTTGAAAGTAGTATAAAGGAATATTATGATCAATTTTATATTATCACTGTAGAAACTAAAGTTAAATAGATGACTTAGAAAGGCAAGTTATTAGAGACAAATTGTAAAAACTAATTTAAGAACAAATAGAAATAGACTTCTCATAAGTAAAGAAATGGAATAAGGAATTAAAAATCTTCCCACAATGAAAATCCCAGGATCAAATTTGGTAAATTCTATCAAATATTCAAAGAAGTAATATTAATTCTTCACAAATGCTTTCAGAAAATAGGAAAGAAAGAAAACTTCCCAGTTTACTTTGTCAAGCCAATTTAACTGACTTCAAAGCCAGGACAAAGACATCTCAAGAAATAAAATGACAGATCAATATCTCTCTTGAATAAAGAAGCAAAAAACCTTACCAGAATATTAGCAAACCAAAGCTAGCCGCTACATCCTATGAAAAGGATTATATACCTTGAGCAAGTTGGATTTGTTCCAGAAATGGGAGGGTGGATTAAGATCCAAAATTCAATTAATGTAATACATTATATTAATAAAATAAAGAACAGAACTATATAATCATCTCAGTAGAGGCAGAGAAAACATTTGCCAAACTTCTAACACCCATTCAAACTAAAAATCTCTCAACAAACCAGGAAAGAAAAAAGAACTTTCTCTGCCTGATAAAGGGCATTTATGAATAAAACAAAAACCTACAGATCACATCCTATTCGTTTTTTTTTTTTTTTCAAGATTTTATTTATTTATTTGACAGAGATCACAAGCAGGCAGAGAGGCAGGCAGAGAGAGAGCGGGAAGCAGGCTCCCCGCTGAGCAGAGAGCCCGATGCAGGGCTCGATCCCAGGACCCCGAGATCATGACCCGAGCCGAAGCCAGAGGCTTACCCACTGAGCCACCCAGGCGCCCCTGTTCTTTTTTTTTTTTTTTTTTTTTTTTTTAAGCAGTCTCCGCACCCAACATGGGGTTTCAACTCATAACTCTGAGATCAAGAATTGCATGCTCTGCTGACTGAGCCAGCCAAGTGCCCCATCATAGTCATATTCATTCAGTTCAACGGTGAAAGCCAGAATGTTTTCTTCCTAAGATTAGGAACAAGGCAATGTCATCCACTGTCACCTTGTCACTATTTCTACTGACATTACATAGTAGGTTCTAGTCAGTATAGTCAGGCAAGAAAAATAAAGACATCCATATTGTAAAAGAAATGGTAAAACTTCTTAATACCCACCACCAGAGCACTGGGTGTGGTGTATAAACAATGAATCTTGGAACACTGAAAAAATAAAATAAATTTCTTTTAAAAAAAGGTAAAAGTACTCTTATTTACAGAAAACATGTAGAAACTATATTTAGACTGCTAGGAAATACGCAGAAACACAGATAATACTAAAACTAGTAAACGTGTTCTGCAAGATTGCAGGGTACAAGATCAGCATACAGAAATCAGTTATATTTCTAGATCCTAGATAGGAATAGTCCAAAAAATAAGAAAATAATTTATTACAGTTGTGTCAAAAAGATGAAAATACTTGGGAATAAATTTAACAAAATCAATGTAAGTTTTGTACACTAAAGACAACAAAACATTGCTGGAAAAAATTAAAAATTTAAATAAATGAAAGACTTACTTTGTTCATGAATTAGAAGACTCAATATTAAGATGGTAATTCGTCCCAAATTGATTCATTGAAATCCCTTTTAAAATTCCATATTTTTTGGATTTGGTAGAAATTGACAGGCTAATCTTAAAATTTATGTGGAAATGCAAAGGACTTAGAGTGGTCAAAAGAATTTATTTTTGAAGATTGATTTATTTATTTTAAAGAAAGCATTGGGAGGGAGAGAGGGAGAGAAGCAGGCTCCCTGCAGAGTGCAAAGCCCAGATGCAGGGCTCAGTCTCAAGAACCTGAGATCACAACCAGAGCCAAAATCAAAGGCCAGATGCTCAACTGACTGAGCTACCCAGGCACCCCCAAAATATTTTTGAAAACAAATTTAGAATATTTAAATCACACAATTTCAGTATTTATTATAGATCTACATTAATAAAGTCAGCAGAAGAAAGACACATAAATAAGTAGATCAGAATTGTGAATCCAGAAATAAACCTTTATATTTGTGGTCAGTTGATTTTCACAAAGTACTGACACAGTTCAGTAGGAAAGCACAGTGTTTCCAACAATTGGTGCTGGGATAATTATATTCTATGTGTAAGGAGAAGCAAACAAAAAACAAGTCCTTGACTGTCACATTGAAAAAAACTAACTCAAAAGGAATCATAGTTCTAAATACAGGCTTTAAAACTATAAAACTTATAGAAGAACTTGTATTAATCACCAAGGCATTTTTAGATTGCAACATCAAGAATAAAGCCATAAAACAAACAATAATAATAATAATGATAACAAATTCATTAAATTGAACATTATACTTCAAAAGACACCACTAGGGAATGAAACCACGAGAGACTCTGAGAAACAAACTGAGGGTTTTGGAGGGGAGAGGATGAGGGGTTGCGTGAGCCTGGTGGTGAGTATTATGGAGGACACGTATTGCATGGAGCACTGGGTGTGGTGCATAAACAATGAATTTTGGAACACTGAAAAAAAATTTTTTTAAAAAAGACAAGTTTCAGACTGGAGGAAATATTAACAAATCCTATATCTAAAAGGGCTTATATCCTGAATATATAAAGAACTCTTAAGATCAATAATAGGAAGACAAGCTAACTTAAAAATGGATAAGACAATTGGATAGTTCATCAAATATTTCATCAAAGATCTATGCATGGATGGCAGATAACCACATGAAAAAATGTTCAACATCATGAGTCAATTGGCAAATGCAAATTTAAACCATAAAATACACCTACACACTCAATACAATGACTATAATTTAAAAGATCAACAGTGCCAAGTGTTGGCAAGGATAAAGAGAATCTGGAGTCCTCACGTGTTCTTGGGAACATAAAATAGTACAGCCACTTTGGAAAACAGTTTGTCAATTTCTTTTACAGTTAATCAGAAACTTAGCATATAACCCAGCAATTCAGTTCCCTAGAAATCTGTATAAGAAAGGTGAGAACACCGTCTAGATTGAGACATGTACACAAGATGTTTATAGCTGAGTCCACATATGCATGGATTGATAAATGGAGAGACAAAATGTGATGTATTCATGCAATAACATACTATTCAGCAACAAAAAAGTAAAAATACACTGAATACCAACAATGCTATAATGTGAATTAACCTCAAATATGTCATACTAAGTCAAGAGTCAGCAAATTTTTTCTGTAAAAGACCAGATTAGTAAGCATTTTAGGGTTTGTGAGCCATATATTCTCTGTTGCAAGGGTTCGACTCTGCTGCTATAGTATGAAAGCAGCCATAGACAATACGGGATGTTCCATAAATTTTTTTTACAGTAACACATGGCAGGCTGGATTTGTCCTTTAGATTATGGCTTGCCAATCCCCGCTAAGTGTAAGAAGTGAGATGACTAAGACTGCATATTATATTGGTCCATTTAATTTTGAAATGCCAGAAAAGGCAAATTTATAGGAGGGGGAGAAAGCCCACTTGTTGTTGCATGTGGCTGGGAGTGGGGCTGAAGGAATGCTGCAAACAGACTCAAGGCAAATTTGGGGGGTGCTGAAAAGTTATAAAAAGTTATAAAAGTACAATGTGAGTATTGTCAAACAACTCTAAATAGTGATTAAAACTTACTGAATTTTTACCCTTATAGTTAAGGGAATGTAAATTGTATCTCAGTAAAGATGAAAAAGAAAGGAATAGATGTAAAAGACTGGTGGTTTTTTGTGGTATACCTTGAAGATACTAAGTGCCATGTGATATATATAACTGAGGCTAGCAGACAATAAGAACACATTGGTAAAAAGTGAAAAGAAGAATAGTTACAATAGATAACAGAATTGGAATTTGAGAAAATTATGAAAAGACAAAACTATTATTGAAAGCCATATTTTAAAAAATTGCCTACTAAAATTGTGTTATTTTAAAAAATAACTTTGACCCACTTCCTTGAAATAGGATCAAAGTCAAAAGTACTACATGTCGTTTCTTCCTGAGTCACATACATACTCTCCCCCCTCACAGTAATGTGAATCAGGATTGCAGATTAAAATGTCAGTGAAAGCACCTGTATAATCTGTCTCCACTTTGCTCCAAGTTTATGAGAATGTGATGTGAAAATTTTTCAAAGAAATAAGTAACTATATTTTAGTTACATTTAAGACAAAACCCCTGCAGACCATGAGTAGACAGGAAACCCTTAGTAATGAGGGGATGTTGATGCTGTCTGGCTCACAGAAACCTAGGTCATGTGGGCCAGGGCTTAAAAAGTGGGTTTTTAAGCCAAACTTAAGAGAGTATAGGTTGCTAGACATTTTAAGAATGCCAAATGTGTCTTGCAAATGGTAGGAGATTGGAACTGGGCTGTCTGCATAAAGCAGGGAACTGGGACCATGTTTCTAGGCCATAAAACTAGACCTGAAATAACTCCACCTGACACTGTTGGTGTTTTCCTGTGGGCCAAAGAGGCAGCTATGCAAAAATGGAAATGGTAACCATATGTTGTGTGTGCATGTGGCATCTGGAATAGAGCTCTACCCATGTGGAACCAAAGCCCCAGTCTTTCTAATTTAAGACCTGCTCCGGAGCTGTGCAACTCCAGAGGGATAGTCTGAGCCACCATGAAACAACATGGCAGGAAAGAGCTCACAAAGGATAAGACTTCCACATAAGGTGTGTTTGCAGGCAAGTATTTTAGGACATGTATGGAAATCTGTTACCACAAGAGACAGCAGATACATCAAATGGGATCATTTACATCCAAGGAAATAGAAATAAGAACACATTCTCAAAGCCCTTAAACATTGAAATGCTTAAGAATTTCAAATGAAAAATAATTGGCACTAAGAAAAGGAATAAGAAGAGGCAGAATGATAAAAGACTGATGACAAATCTTATAAGTAATAAAAATTGATCAAATTGAAAATAACAAACTCTTTGGTAGATTTAATTCACATAACAGAAGACTGAATTAGTGAGTCAGAACTCTCAACTGAGACTTGTCAGTCTGGAAGAGTGAATCTTCTAGAATATAGAACAAAAAGTTAAGGAGGTTGAAAATATGAAAGAGATGTTAAGAAACGTGGAAAACAGACTGAGTTAGGGGTTCCAGAAGGTAAGAATATTCTGTAAGCATTATGGAAGAGAAATTTTTTAAAGGTTGAAAGTTCGCTGTATTTGAAGAGCAATTGGAAAAGCCCACTAGTTTCAAGAGGATAAATAGGACAAAGGAAAACTGCCCACCTTAAGTATAGTATAATGGATTGTAGATTAAGGACACACACACACTTCTTGCAGTAAGGAAAAAAAAAGCAGGTTACTTACAGCAGAAATGGCAGATTATCAATACATTTATCAGAAGTTATGATTGATACCAGTATACATGAAGTTGTGGGTTGTGTTCATGTTAAGGAAACTAATCCAAGTGAAGCATTTTCCTTTATAAAATTACTAATTTTCCTCCTTTGAGTTATGTTCCTTGGAGGGTTGTCAACCCAAGTAAGCAAATGTGCAAATGCACTTTTCCACTTGTTAGAAATGTGGCTCCTGCTTACAAAACACAATTTAAAGTTCATTTATAAAGCATAAGTAGAGTTTAAGGAGTCTGTAACTAAATGGTAAGAGTTTAATTAACATGACTTTTTATGGTACTTCATTTGTATATGTTCAGTAGAGTAAAAGAGAAGAAAGGGAAATCTTGAAAATAATCATCAGCATTTGGTGGCACTGCATTTGTTCATGGAAGAACATCAGATCAGTAAATCTGTATACCCAATAGTGTGTGAAGGATCTAGAATTTCAAAAGAAACAATAGGTACAATCTACTTCACATTAGGAAAAACAACCAAGATCTTAAGGAATAATCACAAAGGACTTTATGTTAAATTCCAGTGTCCTTATTGAGTGAGAGAAGTTTGTCTCTTGCCCATAGTGCAAACTAGAATCTGATCACTTTTACAATCCTGTCGTCCCTTTGAGCGAGCATGCTTTCTAGTTTCTTAAAATAGTCAAATTCCAGCTGCTTTTATGGTTCTAGCTACTCCCCCTGTCCTAGCTAGGGCCTTACTATGGTTGGGGGACTTCTTTCTGAAGTGATCAGGGAACCTCCCCTTCTGTTTCTTCTTCTTCTTTTTTAAAGATTTTATTTATTTATTTGACAGAGATCACAAATAGGCAGAGAGGCAGGCAGAGAGAGAGGCAGGGGAGAAGCAGGCTCCTTGCCAAGCAGAAAGCCTGATGCGAGACTCAATCCAGGACCCTGGGATCACAACCCTAGCCCTAGGCAGTGGCCCAACTGACTTGAGCCACCCACGTGCCCTCCCCTTCTGTTTCTTGCTTACCTCTTTCCTCACTCTATAGCTGCCATTTCTGACTCCTCTGGAGTTAGAGCTTAGGGGAGAAAGGGGGAGGTAGGAGGAATAGAAATGTGACTCCTTGACTGGTTTATATATATTATAAGATGCCTTTACATCCCCTGGGCTTGACAGGTTTTTAAAACTGACTTTCTTTGGTAGAGTAGTTTCATGGAGTATCTGGAGATCCCTTGTTGCTATACATCTGTTCCCTACTGTTCAGTCTTTCTGAGTTTGTAATTCCCTTACTCCATCCTTAGCCTCTAGATTCATAGAAATAACATTCAGTTTCTGAGCTGCTAAGTCAGTTCGCTGTTCAAGGCAGCCCTCTCATGTAGAACCAAAGACAACTTTGCACAGGTCTTCACTCAGATTTCCTAAATGGATCCTGGTAAACTCTCATACATTTTTTTTTCTTTTTTTCTTTTCTTTTTTCCTCTTCTTCTTCTTCTTCTTTTTCTTCTTTTGGTCTGGTTAATGTCTAGGAGTTTAGGCTGATTCTAATGCAACTGTATATCTCTAACATCCTTGTTCAACATTTTCAGTATCTAGAGTAGAAGTCAGATACCCGTCCATCATGTCCTCTTCTCTGTAGGGAAGATAAATCCATCTTTCCAAGTTGTTTCATTGAAACTTCTTTCTCTTCATTTGAGAAGTATTTCCTCTGAGGTCTTGGATTTTACTTTTTCCTACTTACAGTGTAATAAATTAGCCTTTTACTCTTTCATGAATGCTGGCAGAAGGCATGAAATGCCTGTATTAGAGACAATGGACTTTGTTATTTCCAGCACAGCAAGTATCAAGACTATCAGGTTTGCCTTGCTTCTCCTGAATCAAGTCCCATAGGGTAATGGGGAGAGCCCAAATGGATTCAAACACATATAGTAGGTCACATTATAGGAGAGAAATACAGAGCATGGGGGAATCCACTGTTTTTATAGTAAGCAGTTAGCAAACCTGCTTTTTATCCCAGGGGTAACAGTCCAAGAAAACATAAATAATACTGTTGTGTTGTTTTGATTTTTTTTTTTTAACGATCTCTGATTTTGATAGAAATTGAAAAAGGTGGGTTTGCCATTCTTAAGTCCTTCAGGGGAAATAAAGAAAAAGCATGGGTTGCTTCCTTATCTCACCAGTAAGCTTTTCTTTCATTAGTAGGATAGTTTTTCTTAGATGGAACCATCTGGAGCAGTAACTGAAATGATTAGGGGTATTTCTCACATCTGATCAAACCGTGATAAAAACATATTACTGATGTGGTCTTCCTTTTTTAAATAAGCAAAATAGAAGTGTCTGTATATACCTTCTGCCCCAACATTTTGTTAATTTTTGGTATTAAAATTTTTTATCATAATATACCAAGGGGGAAATAATTGCAACAATATTTTCTCTGGACCTAAAAGACAACAGTCTGCAGAATTTTGAGTATCCCTTTGAACTCAAGGGAATTACGTGATAAACTTAAAAAAAAATACAAATATTTATTCAGTAAAGTCTCTGTCTATACCCATATTAAGTTGAATTAGAAAGATGCTTTAAAATCTTTTCAATATTTAAAATTCTCTCCAATAAGGAAAATTTTTAAGGTCATACAAACTGCTTGTCAAAAAAACAGACACCGATCAGTAGCTTAGTATGTTAAAGGCTTCATCAAATTTTTGTTCATCTTTATTTCAGTTTCACATCTTGCAATATCTTCAACATTAAGAAAGGAAGTTACTTTGCAAGTGGTTGAGATTGTGAGCTAATACACAGTGACTGGTAATTACTTGCAGTTGAACATTAACATAGAATTACTTCCAGACGCATTGGTAGGTAAAAGAAAGAGGTTATAAATTAAAGGCTAGAGGACTGGGTCTGCCACTTACTAGCTGAGTTACCTTACCTCAGTTACTTTATTTTTGAGAATGTGTCCTCATCTGTAAAGTAAATATAATAATACGGGATCAAGCAGGTTTATGAACTAAATGTTTTTTAAATCTTAATCTGGTGTTATTTACATGCTCTGGTGACAAACATGCTTTATTGGTGGCTGTAAATATAATTCTGTATTAAGACTTACATGTAAAAAAGTCCAAAAGCTAGCTATATCTGTGAGGATGAGTTTGTGTGTGGGAGTATCTCTGTTCCTGGGTTAGCGGGTTTGTGTGCGTCTGCACATGCAGACTAAGGCATGTCTGTGGGCATGCAAGGGTCGATGTGCACTCAGGTGACCTATCTGTGTTTGTTCGTTATGGATGTTTGTGCGTGCATATGCCCGTGTTCATTTCATAGGGCTGAACGAATAACAATTAGTTTTTTAGGTTTCGCCTATTGGTGCTTTAAAAAAAAAACAGGAAAATAACTCAAATTATTCATATTTATGGAAAGATTATAAGAAGTTTTAGATTTTTATTTTTGATGTTAGATTAGGCACTATTGCATGTTAAATTTCTTTTAACACTGACAGGGATAAATTTGTTTTTAGACTGCAGAACCTTTGTTTTGAGACACTTGATCTTTATAAACACTAAAGTTTGTCACATATTCCTTTTGTTCGTATAAAAGGGAATGGCAGCTTGAAGTTCATGACTTCTCAAACTGTATTTACAGAAAAAATGCTGGGCTATTATCTTTTATAGTTGTTTCAGGGTTTTCTTTTTGTTAGTTTAGCTGTTACGTTTTTCTAGGGTTTTGTTGTCTCCTGTAAGTTATTAACTTGTTTCTTTAGGCAGTACAGAATAATGGTTAGGAGAGCAAACTCTGGAATTCTACTTCCTAAGTTCAAATATTTGTTTCACCACTTAACTATGTGACTTTTGAGTAAGCTTTTTAACCTTCTGCCTCAGTTTCCCTTGCCTATAAAATGGGGATGATAACAGTACCTATTTCATGTGCTTTTATTTAAAAATGAATGAGATAATTTACATAAAAATTTACGGAAAAGCAAGTGGCATATTGCCTCCTTCCTTATTTTGAAACTAGCTCTCTTCTCATTTTTTTCTTCTCCTGAAGTCCCAGGACCCTGCTTCCTTTCCTACTGCTAGCTTTTAGTCCTTTGGACTTAAGATTTCTCATTTCCCTGACCTACTCTGGAGTAGAATTCATTGTGAGAAATCTTTCTCTCCCTTTCAGTGTCTGAGGCGAAGGTACTCAACCAGTCTTTTGAGGCTGAGTTTTGTTTTATTTTGTTTTTAAATTTCTACAATAGTGGGGAAAACTAACAGGATAGAAATAGCAAATGAATAGGGATGATGTTAATTAGGTTTACAAAAATTTACAATAAAATGTATTCCTAGTTCTCAGTTTTTAAGTGGGGCCAGTCTCGGATTTTTCTTCATCTAGTTTCACAAATGTTTTAGTCAGTTCTTTGTGTTTATGCTAATTCTTCTCTCTACACTTATTATTTCTTCTTTGTGACCCAGGGTCACTTATTCTCTGGCTTTTTTAAACTTTGGAGCTCATGTGCTTGAAATCCCTTTCATGTTTAAAGAGGTTCCTCTCTCCTTTCCTCTCAATATTTTTTTCTTTCAGCTTCACTGAGCTATAATTGACCTATAACTTTGTGTAGGTTTAAGGTATAGAGTGTACTGATTTGATAGATGGATATACTTACCACCATAAGCTTAGTTAACACAACTGTCACCTCACATAATTACAGTTGTTTTGTGTGTAGTGAGAACTTTTTAAGATCTATTCCCCTAACAACTTTCAAATTGCTGTACGGCGTTGTTAACTATAGCCACCATGCTGTCTGTTCTATTCCAGAACGTATGCTCGTAACTGGCAGTTTGTACGCTTTGACCCTATTGCCCATTTCCTATCCACCACCCCATCTTTGGCAACCTGCTCTTTGTTTCTATGAATTTTTTTTTGAGGTTCACATATAAGTGAGATCAAACTGTATTTTTCATTGGCTGATTTATTTTACTTAGCAGAATACCCTCAAGGTCCATACTTAATTTTTTTCCTAAGGTTACAGAGTAGCTAATGGAATATTTAGAAACACAAAGTCAGATAGATATATCTATAGTTTAACTTAAAAAATCGAGTCAGGGGGCGCCTGGGTGGCTCAGTGGGTTGAGCCTCTGCTTTCTGCTTGGGTCATGATCTCAGGGTCCTGGGATCGAGCCCCGCATCGGGCTCTCTGCTCAGCAGGGAGCCTGCTTCACCCCTACCTCTGCCTGCTGCTCTGCCTACTTGTGACCTCTCTCTCTCTCTCTCTCTCTCTCTCTGTCAAATAAATAAATAAATAAAATCTTGGGGGGAAAAAAAATCGAGTCAGTGAAACATAATGTTCCCTTTGTAAATGAGGTTGTGTGGGCATTTCAGCATAGTGACTGGGGTGGGTAGATGCCCTGAAGTGGGGACTTCTGTGCAACGTGATGGAATGTGGGCCTACAGAGGCTGTCTTGGGCAGAGCTTCAGAGCTGTGGATGAGGTAGGATGGGTTGTGTATATATATGTGTATGTGTGTGCCCCTTCCTCCCAGAGACAACTTTGTGTCTACTTTCTACTGGTTCTAAAGTCAACTCTGCACTGGATTCGGATGGCTGTGGGCTCTTGAGCATCCAAGGAAAAAGAGAAGGGAAATTCTAGGCAAAACTATGGAGGGTGAGAGTGTTGGCCATTGTTATGTAGACCTGCTCCTCTTCTGAATGTGCTTGTAACCAGTGATCATAACCAGCACTTTGTTGTGAAGCAAAGGATGACTTAGGGTGCCTTGCTTTCATGTTACATAGTTCTTGACAAAATTTATAATCTGAGTATATATGATTAGAAAGATGGGCTCCCTTTTATCCTAATCTCTGCTGAATCAAAAATAGTGTAGCTATATAATATTTCAGAAATGAACAGTATTATGTGAAAACTGTAAGGTTGCATAGTTGAACTGGGTATTCCAGGCAAAGTAAGGTGTATACTGTGATGGGTGCTTTTTGTTTTCAGGGTTTTGTTAAAGGCTGTTAAGAACAAAAACTTTCCTGGCTTACTTTGATGTTTCTAGGCCTTAAAAAAATAAGAGTGATTAGAATTGATCAGTTCTCAATTTATTTTAGTTTGTTTATTTTTGAAGATTATTTTTAAAAATGAAAAATTATAAATTGCCTTGATTAATCTCTAGGGATTATGGGCTCTTCTGTACAAGCTCTTGCCAGTTTTGAAACAACACTGAAACATCATTAGTATTCAGAAAACACTATTTTATACCCTCTACCCTAATTAAATGACTTGTACAACTTGAAATCCTGTTTATTTTTTATCATAGAAAATAATCTATCTTGATTTACAGTGATTACCTACTAATTTTGATTCCTGTTCTCATGAAAATTAATGCTCTCCAGAAGAAAATTATGTCATTTCAACAGAGCAGGGAACACAAAGATTAACATATATAATCTTATTTTTATATATTTGCAACAACATTGTATGAGAGGTCCATTAGCTACAAAAGAGCTTTAAAAAACTGAAGGAATTAAAAAAACCACACACACACCCCTAAAAAACAAAAAACAAGTGAAGGAATCTAAGGATCTTAATATAAAAGAAAAGACATAGGGACGCCTGGGTGGTTGAGTTTGTTAAGCCACTGCCTTTGGCTCAGGTCTTTATAAGCCGCTGCCATCAGCTCAGGTCCTGATCCCAGGGTCCTTATCAGGCTCTCTGCCTCTGCCTACCATTCTGCCTGCTTGTGCTCTCTCTCTCACAAATTAATAAATAAAATCTAGGAAAAAAAAAAGAAAGGACATAAACCATTCCATTGTTTAGGTGCTTTTTTACTTCCATGCTTCTATTGGCCATATGTGAAAAATGATTTTTTCTAGCAACCTATATACTTTAACTCTTGAGCATTTGTAGGTTTTAGTAGCAACTGTCTATTTTGCTTCTTATTGCCATGGTTATCCAAGGTAAGTATTTAGCTAATATTAAAATACAATGTATTTTTGCTTTAGGTCTTTGAGGAAATCAATTTATTTTGCAGACTTTACTTTTTGTTTACACTTGGCCTAATAAATAGGTAAATATAAAACTGGGCTCACTATAGGTATTCAAGGAATAATTGATTAGTGTCATCTTTCCTACAAAGAAAATAATGCCAATATTTTTTTTTTTTTAAAGATTTTATTTATTTATTTGACAGAGAGAGATCACAAGTAGGCAGAGAGGCAGGCAGAGAGAGAGAGAGAGGAAAGCAGGCTCTCCACTCAGCGGAGAGCCCGATGCGGGACTCGATCCCAGGACCCTGGGATCATGAGCTGAGCTGAAGGCAGCGGCTTAACCCACTGAGCCACCCAGGCGCCCCAAATAATGCCAATATTAAGTAACCTCCCCAAATTGCTAATTATTCCCTTATAAAATGCTCAGGAATATTTTACTCCTGGTCTGGCTATTTAAAGCAGATTATACATCATCTAAAATATATGAGTTTTTTTGAGTTTCAGCCAGGTTGTTTAGTATAAATTGTTTCTGTTTGAAATGTACCTTCTGGCAATACTTATGTTCCAGTTTTAAGCTTATATTTAATTTTGAAAAAAATTTATTCTGCCACAATAAATTCTAAGGAAAATGTCCTACAGTGTTGTGAAGGCATGATAGAATCCTTTGTCTGCTAAATGTTGCCATCATAGGCTATACACAGTTGGAGATGGGTCTGGTGGTTGCATTTCTGTAACCTCAAACACTCTGGACCAAGGACTCCCAAATGCTGAAGCATAGGGAGATGCATATACAGAACCACAAAAACCGGTCTGGGACAGGCACAGGGTTCTGTGTTGGTCAGGACTTAGAGTTTGGTGGGGGTGGAGGGTGGTTTGTTATTCTGTTTTGTTTTGAGTTTTTAGTTTTAGTTTCCTGGATGATTCCAAGAGAGAGGCACCTGTAAATACAGAGATCTTCAGCTGAGTACATGTTCTCTTTGGGGGCATATCTCAAAAAAGAACAGCCCCATGAGTTTGAAAGGCCCTCCTTGGGTGCCTGGATGACTTAGTGGGTTAAAGCCTCTGCCTTCGGCTCAGGTCGTGATCCCTGGGTCCTGGGATCAAGCCCCGCATTGGTCCTGGGATTGAGCCCTGCATCAGGAAGCAGGGACCCTGCTTCCCCCTCTCTCTCTCTGCCTGCCTCTCTGCCTACCTGTGATCTCTGTCTGTCAAATAAATAAAATCTTAAAAAAAAAAAAAAGAAAGAAAGAAAGAAACAGTAGAGTGGTGATAGCTACCAGAAGCTGGAGGGTAGAGGAAATTGGGGTTGTTCAAGAGATACACACTTCCAGTTATAAGATGTATAAGTTCTAGGGATCTAATGTATAGCATTTTGATTATACTTAATAATATGGTATTGTATATTTAAAAGCCGCTAAAAGAGTAAATCTCGACTGTTCTCACCACAAAAAATGAAATGGTAATTATGGGATGGGGTAGAGGTATTAACTAATGCTACGGTGGCATTGTTTTGCAAATAGGTATCAGATCAACATGTTCAATACCTTTAAACTTCCACAATACTGTAGGTCAAAATTATATCTCAGTAGAGCTGGAAAGTAAAATAAAAGTTGAGTGACTATGAGGAATATATAGTAAGATATTCAATGCTAGTAAGTTGCTAACGCTAAACACTTTGATTTTCCTCACTACCAAAAGATTTACAATTTTGAAGTGTTTAGTAATTAATAAGGTAGGTGCATTTTGTTTATATAAGATGGGAACTTGGAAACTAGTGTGGTCTCTGTATTAATATTGGCTTTGACTTTCAATTGGCATGTGAAATACTGGTTTTTTGCTTTATAAAAAGTGTTTAAAGAAGAAGATATTCTTGGTGTACAAAGGTACAATCTGAAATAATGAGGAGAAATTTAGTCTATATCTTTACCAGAACACTATTTAAATTGTACAAGTGAAGCATTTATAGCCTATTTTACACAATAAATTTAGTTGACATATTAGTTTCAGTTGGATAACATAGTTATTCAACATTTATATACATTATGAAATGATTACCACCACAAGTCTAGTTACCTTCTGTCACCAAACATAGTTATTACAATATTATTGACTGTATTCCCTATGCTGTACTTTACATCCCTGTGACTTATTGTTTAACTGGTAGTCTACACCTCTTATTTTCAGTAGTTTTAATCCTAGGAACTTGGAAGAGTAAATCTTTGCAGTGAAATATTATCTCTTTTTGAGACCTGTGAGGAAGAAATGATTTATTAGTATCTGAAAATTAAAATAAGAAGTATTTAAAAACTGGTATTCACTTCTATTCTTATTTCTCCTCCCCTCTCCCCAAAACAGATTGCCAAACTGAGGCAGCAACTACAACGTAGTAAACAGAGTAGTCGGCACAGTAAGGAGAAAGATCGTCAGTCACCTCTTCATGGCAACCATATAACAATCAGTCACACTCAGGTAGGCTAATTTCTTGTCCACATGTGAATAATTCCTTTTAAAGGGTTCATTTTAAAGGGGGTGATCCATTATTTTAGGATTAAAAAATTAATAATATAAATCCCTAGCTTTACTAAATTATTACTAGTAGTTAAACTGTTGCAAGAAGTTTTTTTGCCCCTCCATATATACAATTTTCTTTTAATAATAGACATAACAAAGTGTAGTCGACTCAAGGATGACTGAAACTAAAATCCTAGCTTGTTCACTTATTAAGGAACTATGGGCGTTATCTCATTTAATCTTCCTGATAGTACTTTAAGTCATCTTTATCTCTTTTTATATATTTACCCCTGTTTACGTAGGAAGATATTGAGGATTAGAGTTCTGTTGAGGGTCTCCCCCAACCCCATCCTCCCAGGAACATGTACTTCCAATGGAATAAGTTTGGGAAATGCTGTGCTAGACCAGATTCACTCAAAATATTGATACAAATTTTAGTGAATCGAATACAGTAGTATAGAAAAAGAAACCCAAGTAGTGAATCAAAGCAGATCTAATCAGGGTGTTTCAGAAACACAAGGATGATTCAGCATTAAGAAAGGTGTTAGTTTGGTTAATTGCATCAGAAGGTCAAAGTAGATGCTGAACAACACTTGATAAAAACTCAGTATTCCTATGTGACAAAATCTTAGTAACTCAAAATAGGACACTTCCTATGTGACTAACTGCAAGTGTAGTGAGATCCTAACAATAAAATATTGGAAGCATTTCTGTTAAAATAAAAATCAAGTCATAGATGCCCATAATTATTGATATTACTTGCTAGTGGTTTAGAAGCTTTGGGCAGAGCAGTAAGAAAAAGAAATAGTTTTCGTTATCTGTGTATGATATGATTATATTTAGAAAATCAAAGTGAATGAACTAAACCATTAAAACCGACAGGAGAGCTAATACCAAGTGTTGGTGAGGATGTGGACCAACTAGAACAGACATTTGTTGCTAATGGGAACACGAAATGGTACCACCACTTTGGAAAACAGTTTGGCATTTTTCTTAAAATGTTAAAACTCATATACTGATCATAGAGCCCCCAAATTCTACTCTTTGTTATCTAGCCGCAAGAAATAAAAACATATGTCCATACTAAGACTTTTACATCAGTATTCATGAAGGCATTATTTATAAGAGTCAAAAAATGGAAACAAATATTAACTGGTGAATGGGTAAAACATTTCATAACATCCATGCAGTACCACTCAACAGTAGAAAAGAAGGAACTACTGATACAACAAGAACATGGTTGAATCTCAAACACCATGCTGAAAGAAGTCAGAAGCAGAAGACAACATACTGTATAATTCGTTATGTTAAATTCTGGAAAAGGCAATATTGTAGAGACAAAGTAAGATTTCTTTTCTTAATCTGGTAGAAATAATATATTATTTTTACCCTGTTTATTTCAAGTGCCTTTTCTATAAGAGCCCAATGCATTATAGAAGAGCTATTGACTTGCTGACTTAACAAAAAAGACTGAGGCAAATGTTCTTCATTTACATTGAATTTTTGACATTGTGGTTATGTGCAAAAATAATTATCTGCCAGACATACTGAAATATTCGTAGTAGGTGAGGTATCAAGTCTAGAATGTGCCTCAAAATAATCAAGAACAGGGGCACCTGGGTGGTCAGTGTATTAAAGCCTGTGCCTTCGGCTCAGGTTATGATCCCAGGGTCCTGGGATCGAGCCCCACATTGGGCTCTCTACTCAGCAAGGAACCTGCTTCCTCCTCTCTCTCTGCCTACTTGTGATCTCTGTCTGTCAAATAAAGAAATAAAATCTTAAAAAAAATAAAATAATCAAGAACAGAAGAAAAATGGATATTTAGATGAAGCAAGATTGGCAGATGTTGGTAATTTTTGAAGCTGGATGATGTGCACCTGAGGGGTCATTATGGTATGGCATTTAATTATGCTTATGATTATAATTTTTCATAACAGAAGGAAAAAACTGAAAACTCATGAGATGATTAGATAAAATATAAACATAAAAATCAGTACTTTTCTCTTATATGAATGAAGGTAAACCAGTGTACTCTCTACATAGAATACTTCCGACACCAAATGTGTGGGAAGTTTTCCCGTACCGTTTGCCAACTCTCTAGATACTAACTGAGCGTCTTATAATTCAATTATATCACTAAATACTTGGAGTTGGCACAGACCCCACAGTTTAAGGGCTTAGCCCTATAAGACTGCTCACCCTGCCTTAAGATGCCAGTGACAAGTCCCAGATTGTCATCTGTACTTCTGACCATCTGGCTATAAGGAAGGAATTCCCAACAACCACTTCAGGTTCAGTCATTTGCTAGAATGGCTCACAGAAATCAGGGAATCACTTACGTGTACTGCTTTATTGTAAGGGATATAATAAAGAATGCAGACAAACAGTTCGATAAAGAGGGTACATAGGGCAGGGTCTTAAGAGGTCCCAAGTTCAGGGGCTTCTCCCTCTATGGAGTTGGGGTGTGCCACCCTTTTGGCATGTGGATACGTGTCCACCCACCTGGAAGTTCTCTGAACCCATAGAGACTTTTGTGAAGGTTTCATCACGTCGCATGATCCATTATTAACTCTATCTCCAGCCCCTCCGCCCTCTTTAGGGGATGCTGTGTGGGCCTGGAAGTTCCAAGCTTAAAATCAAGCTTGATCTTTCTGTTGACTGGTCCCATCCTGAAGCTACCCAGGAGCCTGTCAAGAGTCACCTCATGAGAAGAGAAGACTCTTCCTTCTATCGCCCAGGAAATTCCAAGGCATTTAGGAGCTCTGTGTCCCGTCCCAGGGTCAGAAACCAAATATCGGAATCAAAGTTGCCCCTAGCAGAATTATCACTCAGGAAATTACAAGAATTTTAGGAAATGTTTGTCAAGAACCAGGACAGACACCAAATATATGTTACTTGTTATGTTACAGTTCTCAATAACATGTTAGTATATGTAAGAAAAATATACAATGCCTAGAATTTGACATAAAAGAAATATGCAAATCATAAGACTTTATTGAGTATTTGGGGTGCCTAGGTGGCTCAGTCATTAAGTGTCTACCTTCGGCTCAGGTCATGATCCCAGGGTCCTGGGATTGAGCCCAGCATCCGGCTCCCTGCTTGGCGGGAAGCCTGCTTCTCCCTCTCCCACATCCCCTGCTTGTGCTCCCTCTCTTGCTGAGCTTCTCTGTCAAATAAATAAACAAATAAAATCTTAAAAAAAAAAAAGACTTGAGTATAGGAAATAGAAAACCAAGACCTAAATGAGAAATCTCAACACATTTATGCATGGGAAAAGAAGACTCAATATTTTTCCAATAGCAGTTTATTAGTTCTGAAACTAATGTGCAGGTTGAGTTCCAAAGGAAATTCAAAAGGATTTGTTTTGTTACTTGAAAAGTTGTTCTCAAAGGTAATATGGAAAACTGATGCCAATTAATAGAAAAGAAAATTTGGATAGGCTTTTCGTATAAGATACCAACATGTACTATAGAATAGCAATTAAAGTGAAGCTCTGTATAGCGATTATCTGTTAAGAAGGAAACGAAATCAGAACCAAATCAAATATAGAAATCCATAAGGAAATCAAATATAGAATCATAAATGTTGGCAGTTTGAATACTGGGTGGCAAAAAACACACTACCTCACACCATACACAAAAATAAATCATGATAGGTTAAATATTAAATATGAAAAACCATAAAAGTACTGAATGATATCTGGTACTAAAGTTAGCACACATGTATGACAAAGAGTTACAACTTCAGTATGAAAACCTCTCATGCATCAGTAACAAAGGACATTAGCAGGCAGTGGTTCACAGATGGCAGAAGCACAGTGCTGAGTATAGGAAATATTCATGTGTTAATCAGTGATTAGCAGTCCACCTCATTATGAATCATACATATCAACTTTAATCATTCAGAGTAAGAGACCAGATATTAGTTTTATTTTTACCTTGTTCATCTTTGCTTTTCATACTTCCTTTCTGTGGTAGAAGCTCCTTGAGCATCGAAAGGCTTGTCTTGCTCTTAACTGTGGAGAACAAACAGATGGTTACCAGAGGGGAGTGTGTGGGGGGATGGCTGAAACAGGTGATGGGGATGAGCAGTACACTTCCCATGATGAGCATTTTGGTACCCCCTGTGACAGCTGTGAGAGGTGGCTAATTCTTGAGAATTCCTCCAAAAGACTTTTGAAAACAACCTTACAGTTGGTAAGTGAATGTTACTGAACTGAACATGATATGCTGTTGCCACACTATTTAATAATCCATGAAGTTTTCTTAAATGGTTGACAAAATGGAAATGAAAAATACTAGAAGGTAATTGTAATAGTGAAGGAAATGAATCTTTTAAACACACACACAGAGCTGTCCAGTAAAGCCACATGATACACATAACTGACATGATTTCATCTATGCTTTTTCGGTAAAAATAGCAAAGGGAAAAAGAAAACCATGCAGAAGAGTCTGTCTGTTCTCCTACCGAAATAGTGTATACGTATACCATTATACCTCTACACTTCAATGTAAAGGAGTATTTTGATTGTAGCCTTTTTACCTTCCTTACTTTAGGATCTGAATTTCTGTATGTGAATCTGAATTTATAAATTGTATTTGAAAGGTTGAAAAACTCTCCTTACTTGAGTTGCCATTTTCAGATTTACCATGCTTTTCAGTTCTTGATTTCTTGGGGTTTTTTGACCACAAGTAATTTGACACTACCTTATCTTATGTTTTGTAGGCTGCTGGATCAAGATCAGTCCCTATGCCGCTGTCAAATATAGCAGTGCCAAAATCTTCCGTTTCACGTGTGCCCTGCAATGTAGAAGGGATAAGTCCTGAATTAGAAAAGGTATTCATTAAAGAAAATAATGGGAAGGAGGAAGTGTCCAAGGTAAGGTTCCATGGGATGTTGGAATCCCTTTTTTTTCCTTTAATATTCAGAACTGTCTCTAAAGTCCTTTTTTTGGTAACAGCTTTGTTAGCTATAATTCACGTACCATGCAATTTACCCATGTGAAATGTACAACTCAGTGGTTTGTTGGGTTTTTTTTTAGTATATTCCCAGTTGTGCAACCATCACCATAATCAATTTTATAGCATTTTTAATCACCCCAGAAAGAAACTCTGTATCTTTTAGCAATCATCCCTCATTTCCTTCCAGTACTCCCAGCTGTAGGCAGCTACTAATCTCCTTTCTTGATCTACAGCTTTGCCCTTTCTAGACATTTCACATAAATGGAATCCTGCAATACATGGCCTTTTGTAACTGACTGTTTTCATTTAGCATAATGTTTTTAAGGTTCAGCCGTGTTGTAAGACTTCAGTACTTCACTCCTTTTTATTGTCAAATACTCAATTGTGTGGATTTTGTTTAGCTAGTCATCAATTGGGGAACATGATCTTGTTCCTACTTTTTGGCTATCATGAATAATGCTGCTATGAAATTCATATACAAGATTTCATTCGAACATGTTTTCATTTCTCTTGGGTATATACCTAGCTGTGGAATGGGTGGTTTGGTAGCTGTTTGTTTAACCTTTTGAGAAACTGCCAGACTATTTTCCAAAGTGTCTGCACTGCACCATTTACTTGAGTGAAGGTTCCAGTTTCTCCATCTTCATCCATACTTGTATTTCTGCCTTTTTTATTGTAGCCATCCTAGTGGGTGTGGGTGTGGGCATCTTCTCATGGTGTGGCTATGTGTTTCCTGAAGGCTAATAATGTTAAGCATCTTTTATGTGCTATTGGCCATTTGTATCTCTTCTTTGGAAATTAGATCATTTGCCCTATTTTATTTTATTTTATTTTATTTATTTATTTATCTTTAAAAATTTATTTATCAGAGAGAGAGAGAGGAAGAGAGAGCGAGCACAGGCAGACAGAATGGCAGGCAGAGGCAGAGGGGAGAAGCAGGCTCCCTGCCAAGCAAGGAGCCCGATGTGGGACTCGATCCCAGGACGCTGAGATCATGACCTGAGCCGAAGGCAGCTGCTTAACCAACTGAGCCACCCAGGCGTCCCCCATGCCCTATTTTAAAACTGGATTATTTGTCTTTTTATTGTTGAATTATAAAAATTCTTTATGAGGTTTAGTCTCTAGATAAAAGTTTTTATTAGATGTATGATTTGAAAATCTCTCCCATTCTGAGGGTTGTCTTTCTTAAACTTTTTTTTTTTTAAAGATTTTATTTATTTATTTGACAGAGAGAAGTCACAAGTAGATGGAGAGGCAGGCAGAGAGAGAGAGAGGGAAGCAGGCTCCCTGCTGAGCAGAGAGCCCGATGCGGGACTCGATCCCAGGACCCTGAGATCATGACCTGAGCCGAAGGCAGCGGCTTAACCCACTGAGCCACCCAGGCGCCCCTGAGGGTTGTCTTTCACTCTTTACTTTATTGATGCTGTCCTTTGAAACAAATACTTTGTCAGTTTTGACAAAGCTTGATATATTGTTTTTCTTCATTTTTTTCCTTCCTTTTTAAACAATTTTATTTATTTATTTGAAAGAGCAAGTGTGCACAGGCAGGGGGAGGAGCCGAGGGAGAGGGAGAAGCAGACTCCCCACTGAGCAGGGAGCCCTATGTGGGCTACATCCAAGGACCTGGAGATCATGATCTGAGCCAAAGGCAGATGCTTAACCGGCTGAGCCAGCCAGGACCCCTATTGTTTTTCTTTTGTTGTTTGTATATTTGATGTCATATTTAAGAAACCATTGCCTAATCTAGGGTCACAATGATACTTATGTTTTCTTCTAAGAGTTTTTTAGTTTGACCTTTCCTTATGGTTAGGTCATTGAGCCATTTTGGATTTTACAAAAATGCTTTATAAATTACCTCTGTCCCAGAAAAGAAATCTGGACTCTACTGTGTGTGAACCTGTATTTTGACCACATCTTAAATGTGTACTCAACAAAAGAAAACATCAAATAGCCTTTGACTTAACTACCCCTGTGATTTTTTTTTTTTGAAACCAAAATAATTATTTAATTTATGTCAAATGTGTGTCTTTTCTTTAAGTAATGTGCAGGTTTTAAAACTGATTTAATTTCAAAATCTAAACAGTTCAATTTTATATTTATAAAATTAAAAAGTAAGACTTCCTTTCAACTCTCTGTATTGCCTAGCATTGTGAGGAGTATCTTGTATATCTTTCCTGATATGTGTGTGTATTCTAATGTCTAGTGAATCATTGTATGAACGTACCATAACTTAGAAGTCCCCTGTTGATGGGCATTTGGATTGTTCTCAGTTTTTGTCATCACAAGCAGTGCTACATGTAGAAAACATATACTCTTAAAGACAATTTTCCGGCAGTGAAATTGCTGGGTCAAAGCATTTGTATGTTTTAAATTTTGAAGAACATTGCTAAAATTATCCTCCCAAAAAGTTGTTCATATGTTTATGGCTGCAGCAGTTGGGAGAGTCCACTGTGACAGAAACTCTGATGCCTTGTAATCAGCATGACGTCAGAAGCACTAAACTGTAGGTCCTTTATTTGTAAGGATGTTGGAATAATGAGCTCTAAGGTCTTTTGGGTCTAAAATACATGTTTCTGTGATTATAGTTTCATTTCCGTTTCTTATTTTTGCCACTCAGAATAGTGTATTAGAAGAACCAAGTGAAATTATGAGTAGTCCTACATAGGTGGATATACCAAAATAGTAGAATTGTTTTAAATTTTATTAACATCCTTTATGGAATAGTAATAGAATCAATCTCCTTTTTGGAAACTTTGGGTAATCTGTAGAGGAAATGGAAAACATGGTTCTGTTCTGATGTCTAAAAAATTAAAGAATGAACAGAAAAATCTATACCTGCGGGAATGCAATTTTACTTTTCTTACTAGCAAGTCAGAGTAACTTCTTGCAGTTTAATCACTTTGTTCAGCGCATGTTTTTTGGATGTCTGCCATGTGCCAGACACCGTGGTAGGTGTTGGGGACAGTGTTGAAAAAGCCCCTCCCCTGGAGGAGTATTACAGAAGTGCTAATCTATAGATGCATACAGAGAGTTACGGAATTGGTAAAAACAGCTTATCCTTAGTAGTTGGAAGTCAATTTTTGGTTCGGTGGAGACAATGTGCAGAAATCAGGACATAAAACTGGTGTCTTTTAATGTCTGAAAAATCACCTGTGGTGAGATGGTTGTGGAAGGTGAAAACCAAGGCCCCGCTGTGTCCCTCTGCAGACACCACACGTGATGGTTGTTTCTCTTCCAGCCCTTGGAGATCCCGGACGGTCGAAGAGCTCCACTCCCTGCCCACTACCGGAGCAGCAGCACTCGCAGCATCGACACGCAGACCCCCTCTGTGCAGGAGCGCAGCAGCAGCTGTAGCAGCCATTCACCCTGCGTCTCCCCCTTTTGCCCCCCCGAGTCCCAGGATGGGAGCCCTTGCTCAACAGAAGATTTACTCTATGATCGTGATAAAGGTGAGAGGGAAATCATCCACTTAGACAGAGGGTTCCTTGTAAGGCCTTGCTCATTATACTTTCTTTGTCTGAGACCATTACATCCCTTTATTTTCTTTTGTGGAATGGTGGGATTGTGAAGGATTGGTCAATCTAGGTTCGTCCATTGGTTTCCCGTACCCCCTTCTTTGTGGCTTTCACAAACATCTTCCATAAATGTGTCAGAGAAGCACAGCGCATGGTTCTAACAGCTGATGAAAGCTCTCAAATGGAGTGCATACAGCTTTACATCCTAGAACACACAAGGTTTTCCTTGGTACTGTCCGAGCTAATGATGATTATGGTTGAGTTTATACTGTGCATGCCTAAAGGTCGATTTTATAATCAGATTGACTGAGGAGGAAGTAATTTCTAGATATTCTGTTGGAAGGATGATATATTTTTAACCAAGTAGGTAAAGTTTGAGAAGTACCTACCAGATGTCAGAGATTGTTATGGTATGTAAAAGAATTATTAACTAAAACCGATAAGAGGGTGGCACCTCTGGGATTTTTGTTACTTTTTGGCCTCACCTGTCTCCTCTGACTCTCCTGTCCCTGTGTCAGGCACTTGGCCACCTCTTACTCTCTTTCTGTTTCTGGCCCCCTTGGACCCAGACCCAGATGGCAGCAAAGATTGCCCAGCTTCCCCCTCCCTGGTTACTTCCAAGGAAACCCTGAACTTATCGCACATTTACTGCTTCTTACCACAGAGAAATCCACCATAGGCCAGAATTTTAAAACTTAAAAAGGTAAAAGTTATAGAAACTTATAGGATTTTTGTGGTCCTTGTCCTGATTTGACCATCATTCCCCTTCATTTTTTTTTTTAATTTGGAGGTATTATTACATTTAAATTGCCAGATTTTAAGTGCTCATCCCAGTGAATTTTTACATATGTATGCACTCATGAAACTACTACCTAGATGAAGATACAGAACATTTTTAGCATCCCAGAAGGTTCCCTCGGGCCCCCTTCCCTTCTCCATCTGGAAGTAACCACTGTTCTGATTTCCATCGCCATAATTTAATTTTTTCATGTACTGTATTTTACAGAAATGGAATGGTGCATGTGTATTCTTGTGTCTGGCTTCTTTCACTCATCATTATGCCTAACTCTCTGCTGAGATGTTAAATAGCAGTTACTTTGGACTTTGTCTTCTGCTTTTCTTTCTGTGGTTGGATCTCCGTAGCCCTCTGCTTGCTTTTCACCCTTTCATGATTGACAAGCCTTGTGCACTTCCTTACTCCATTAGGGATGTACTGAAGGCATACCATAGGCATACCATCTCTTTGCTTCAAGTGGGAGGTCTTGATATTTCATAGAATGTCAGGTGAGGGAACTTTGATTTCACTGAGGCATCATCCTACTGGCACAAACACCTTCAGTCATTTCTGGATGTTTCACAGTTAAACAAAAAAAACACTTTGCTTCTAATAGGATTATGAAGGTAATTGGAAATATTTAGAGAATAGTAATTTGTTTTAGGCTACACGAGTGGTAAGAGGCAAGAGAGGTCTGTCTTGATTCCAAAACCTGTATTCTGTGTTTGTTATATCAGTAGAAAGGATAAGTGCAGTCCAGGTTGACTACTCTTGCTATTTTTTAGTCCATGTAGTTGGGGAAAGTAAAAATAGCGGTGATAATAAGGCTAGGCAATTAATTTCTGGAGTTTTGTTTTCTTCTTTCTAAGTTTAATATTGTGCATAATTGAGAGACACTGAACCAAAAAGAAAGTGTATTGGGAAGATGATGAGTGAGTTCTACTCTGGTTAACTGTTTAAGAGATTGCCTTCAGGACATCTATGTGCTAATATTCAGTGAGGCAGATAAATACATGGTTTCAGAAAAGGTACTCACTTAGATCCAAGTTTAAAACAGTGTATGTTTTTACATAGAACATATGTAAGTTTAAGGAGTACAGTAATGATTTGATACATGTATATATATTTGCACAATGTTTACCACAATAAAGTTAGTTACCATATCCTTCACCTCACATAATTACCATTTTGTTGTCATTGCTATGGTGAGAACATTCAAGTTTTACTCTCGTAGCAGCTTTGAAGTATGCAATACAGTGTTATTAACTGTAGTCACCATGCTGTACCTTAGATTCCCAGACCTTATTCATCTTATAACTGAAGGTTTGTACTCTTTGACTGTCATCTTCCTATATTCTTGGTTCCTGGCAACCACTGTTCTACTCTCTATTTCTGTAAGTTTGATGTTTTTAAGATTACACGTATAAGTAAGATCATACAGTGTTTTTCTCTGACTTATTTCACTTACCATAATGCCCTGAAGATCCTGTTCCTCTTTTTTTTTAATGTAAAATGAGACCATTGGTCCAGATCATCTCTAAGATGATCTGGATCATCACTTTTTTCCTAATAAAAAAAATAATTCTTAATAAAGTGGGGGGGTGATAATACCTACCTCAGTATCATTATTAGGGTTAATGAGATATTGTAGCAAAGTGCTTATTAGCACAACCTTTGGTCCATAGTAAACAATAAATTGTGTTGGGTGTGGCTAATTGTGACTTTTTAAAAATCTGCGTAATGGGGCACCGGGGTGGCTCAGTGGGTTAAGCCTCTGCCTTCGGCTCAGGTCATGATCTCAGAGCCCTGGGATCAAGCCTCGCATTGGGCTCTCTGCTCAGCGGGGAGCCTGCTTCCCCCTCTCTCTCTGCCTGCCCCTCTGCCTACTTGTGATCTTTTTCTCTGTCAAGTAAATAAATAAAATCTTTAAAAAAATAAAAAATAAAAATCTGCATAAAAGTTATGGAGCACTCAATCATTTTAGACATTTTTCTCTATACTACAAGATTATTTCAGCTTGGGAATTAAGACACTAGTTTTTTAACATATTGACCATATTTAGCTTTGAGTATTACTTTGTGATTGAGATTAAGATGATGTTACTGTTCCCTGGAAAATAGGTGACCATGTATTATAATGTGCACTTTCTAGTTCTTAAACCAAATCCTCTCTTTGTGAAGAAAAAATTAAAATAACATCTATCTCTCTTATATATGCATGTATGTCTATACATACACACACGTATGGACTTTAGGATCAGGAATGGAGGTTTATGTATTCAACTGAGTTTATCCTCCTAGTTTAAGAAACATTGTTATAATGGACTGTATGTCAGGAACTCCAGTAGAGAATGGAGGAGAAATAGAAATGAATAAGATGTGAAATCTGTTTTTAAGGAATTTATGGTCTAATATGGAACAATAGTAACATAAATAAATAACACACTATTATACAAGTATGTTCAGAATACCAAAGGTACTAAAGAGTAAGTTGTTATATAGTTTCTGAAACCTACATATTTTATGTGATTTAAACTATAGAAATAGTCTCTGACTCGTTATTTCTCTATGTACAGACCGAATTTTGTGCTTTTTAAAAGATACCCATTCTTATAATTTGCATTTTCCAGTTAAGAAAAAAATGGAAGCTATACATTTTGAATAGGTTTGTCTTATTAACTATGAAGATGGAATTGATACTGTGATTTTGTAGTCCACTTGAATATACTTGGAGTACCTACATATTCCGCAGTTCCTGTGAATAAACTTGCTCTGTGGTAGAATAGCCAGTTCAAACATTGTTTGGCCCTGGATACGTGTGCTCAAGAGGGGAGGGGGTAGCCATTGTGAATACGTGCTCTCATGAGGGATGTGCTAGTGAGCTGATTAGTTTTCTAATACTCATCTGTGATATACTTAACCTTTTCATGATTTTGCTAACGTTATTTTTTCCTATTCCTAATATACAATCTTTTCCATGAGCCATGTATAATTGAGACCTATAAAGTAATTTCAATTGATTAGGATATTGGTTTTTTCCTTTGGCTATTTCAGTTGCAGTGCCAGGACAAAAGCACTCTATTGAGAAAGGTCCAGCCATTAAGAGACTGTTTCCAGGTTCCCAAACCTGAAAACAGGTTTTTCCATTTTTTGCTAGGTTTTTTCAGGGACCTAAAGACTGAAGACAGCCTGGTTACATGTATAAGTTGTCAGGCTAACAAATGTAGTACCCACCACACTTCCTACAGTGTGGTCCGAATGGAGAATTCAGAATCCAGAATAAGAGTTCTCATCTTGACATCCTTAGAATATACCCTAAGAGTTAGCATAAATTTTTTTACATTATCATGGCCGAAATGCAAGGCAGAAAAATAGTCACTTATGTAATAGAAATGGCAACATCAGAATATTCTTTTAGCAGCTCTGCCAGTGCTCCTCATGGTGGCCAGAGTGGAGCTGGGTGAGCCACAAGCTTGAGCCGTGAGCCTGCCACTTAGAGTTGATCTTTGGCACAGTTCACTTAGGCAGTTGTTCTACAGTTCTGCAGTTTTGCAAGATATTTCGGAAACAACTGATCATTCTAATCATGAAGTCAACTGAACCATTCTCCTCAGGCCAGCTACGAACAATCATATTCCAAGAGTCCATAAATTGAGTACTTGGAACTTAAACTGCATTTTCCCACAAGAACAACATATATTAGGTGGATGGAGTTTCCCAAGACCAATGCATATAAGCCTATTTACCTCATACTGTGATTAACTCATAAATATTAATATTCCTAAACTTTGGTTGTTAGGACTGAGTGTCCCTTGGTTGTAGGGGAGAAAGAAATAAAGTATTACCTTGTCTTTTCTGGGCCCAGGGCTGCACCTAGTCAGACTTTTGAAAGAGACTCTTTTTGACATCATCTTACTCCTTTCTACTTACATTTTAACTCTATTTTCATTTATCTCTAGGGCTTTTCTTTGATCTTTGCCCTTAACAGACTTTAACCCTCTATCTTCCAGAGAGCCTATAATCAGTTGAGATTTTGTAGTACTTTTCTGTTTGTGTTTTATATTGTGAAAATAAATATGTCATACATACTGCTTTTAGCCACTACATCTTAAAATCACTGCTTTTGAGCCTGAGTCTGTTTTCTCTATCAAAAAAGCCTCATATAGTTCTAGGACGCCTTATTATCCTGGAAGAACCTCTTGGTGGTAAAGTCACAGAGTATAGAGATAAAACATTGCAGTATTCCGTGGGTTAATGATGACCTATTCTAGAATCCTGTCCCTAACATCATCTCCCTGTTTCTCTCTTTCAAGATAACATTTAAAATCACTTATATTCCCATGTCTGACAGCAGTTAAGAAGCGTCCAGGAGGGGCGCCTGGGTGGCTCAGGGGGTTAAAGCCTCTGCCTTCGGCTCAGGTCATGATCCCAGGGTCCTGGGATCGAGCCCCACGTCAGGCTCTCTGCTCAGCAGGGAGCCTGCTTCCTCCTCTCTCTCTGCCTCTCTCTCTGCCTGTCTCTCTGCCTCTTTGTGATCTCTGTCTGTCAAATAAATAAATAAAATCTTTAAAAAAAAAAAAAAGAAGCGTCCAGGAAATGCCTATTTCCCCTCTTTAGGAAAATGTTCACTGTTGCACTGAGGGCAGATGCTATGCTGGCACTCTCAGGATGACGAGTTATTATTTATAATTCAAAACTAATAAGTATGCATCTCAGTTCTAGTAGGTATAAGCCGAAGTCCAGAATAGAAGCAAACTCAAATTGATTAACATGCCTGCATATATATGTCACTTAATCTCCTATTATCTATTTACCAGAATATAAGCTCCAGCAGGAGCTGGTAACCTCATTTTGCTCCTTGCTTCCTCCTCAGCAAATGGAGTAGTGCCTAGCATGGAGTATTGCCTAGTGGAGATACTTTTAGGTATTCCTTTAAGACATTTCTTTATGGTATGTCCTTTTTTTTTTTTTACCCCCCTAAGATTTTATTTATTTATTTATTTATTTGACACACAGAGAGATCACAAGTAGGCAGAGAGGCAGGCAGAGAGAGAGAGGGAAGCAGGCTCCCTGCTGAGCAGAGAGCCCATTGCGGGATTCAATCCCAGGACCCTGAGATCATGACCTGTGCTGAAGGCAGAGGCTTAACTCACTGAGCCACCAGGCGCCCGGTATGTCCATTTTTAAGGGTGTATTTTTATAGTTGTGTTGAACATCAGTATCTTTCTTTAGGTTATTGTATGTGTTAGGCTTTTGAATGTTCGGGAAGGGTGTGATAATGTCCTCCTTTCCCATTGTCACCAAAAAAAAAAAAAAAAAAGACAGTAAAGAGAACTAAACAAGTAAGATTATACTAATTTAATGATGAGCTTTTGGTGGAAAAGAAGCCATGAAGTTCAAATTCCCTATTGAACTGCTGTCAAGGGATGTAACTTTGCTAAAATCCATCTCATCTTCCACTCTGATCAGGACAGGGGAGAAAATAGGGTATCAGCTAGATTAGAGGAAAAGGGGATCTATTTAATTTTTTTCTCCCTGTTATATCTTTTGTGTTTCTTTAAGAATATAGAGGCCGTTCCTTACACCTTGTCTCCTTGTGAGACTAATAGAAGGCAGGTCCAGTGAAGCTGTTACCTGAGCTATAAGATTTCAATTAGAAGCATGGACCATTAGACAGAAGGAATGTGATCAATCATCTGTTCCCCTCCTCATATCTCCAGTGAGGGCACTAAGTTGAGCTAGATCAAAACGTAGTAAGACAGAGAGTCTAATGGTAATGAGCTCCGCCTCGGGTACAGCTGGGTTGAATACCTGCTCTGCCACTTACCAAATCATGTGTCTTTGGGCGAGTTACTCAACCTCTCTGTATCTCAGTTTCTTACCTATAAATTAGGGATAATGGTGGTACCTGCCTCATAGGATTAATGCAGTGATCAGATGTGCTCGGGTGATTTTACTTTTGTCATCTCCTGTAATATTACCACAATCTTATGAGTAGGGGACAGTGTTGTTATTTTAAAAAAGGGGAATCTGAGGGTGTTGAAAATGAAGTAACTTTCGTAAATTCTTTGGAGTCCAACAGTGATCTTCTGTAGGAACCTCCTACGACTACTGGCTACCCTTGCAGGAGGAATAGCCGTATGCACGCATTCAGCTGTGAAAGGTCCAGGTGTGTGGAGAACAGTCAGAAACTGTGTGGTTAGAACACAGGGGTGACGGGTGGGGAGCAGAAAGCAGCGAGAGGAGAGAGGTTGAAAGGTCACTGTTTCATAAGGGGCCTTGTAGGCCTTCTGAAGAGAAACGACAGACCAAGCACAGATCTTTGTTAGCTAAAAGACATGACCAGCTTTATCTTTAAAGGCCACACGCAGGTGGAACTACAGAAGTGGAGACAGCAGAAGGACAAGATAAGGTGCTATTTAAATAGTCTGGTCCTGTAGTCTCCAAACTTATTTATCACGTGTTCTTTCAGCAATGTTGAATCTGTTCATATATCTCTAAGTTATGTATGTATTTAATTCAGTCCACAAACTAAATATGTACTAGCGAAGCAAACTTTTCTTATTTCTAAAGAGAGAAAGTAAGCATATGTAAGTGTTCTAATATTCCTGCATGTCAGCAGATTGTTTTGTGCCCTGAGTTGGGAAACCACAGGTGCAGGGCAGAGCGAGACTGGGGTCTGCAGAGGAGTTGGAGGACAGGGACAGAAGAGGAGTCAGCAGCGCCTGGTGGCTGGATCGATGGATGAGGTACGGGAGGGGAAAGGCCAGTTTCTAACAGAGTTCTAGTTTGGGAGATGCAGAAGGTGATTACCACCATTAATTAGGCACTGAGTATCAAAGAAGGAATAGGCTTTAAGGAGAAAATAGTCATAAGTCTAAGATTCTATGTTGGTTTCTGCCCAAAGACATTATAATTCCATTTTTCTTTAGCAAGAATGGGGGGGGGGGCAGAGTAAATACTGAGTTTTACCTAATACAGTAAGACAACATTTAAAGCATTTTGCTTTGCCTTCTATTTTGCACATAGTTAAGTGCTCAGTAAATATTTAAGTGAGCATTTAAAATTACAGTGAAATTTTTATTATAAGTGTTTATTTTTCCCCATTAGCACACTTTAGGAGCAGTTTAATATGAACAGTGTATTTTAGCTTTTTGAAAACTGACACCCTGGAAATATTTCCATTTAAAAAGCTCAAGAGTATAAAAACTAAGATTGTATCAGAATGATTTTCCTAAGAATCTCAATTACTTTTATTTTTTTAAAGATTTTTTATTTTTTTATTTGAGAGGGGAGAGGTCAGAGGGAGAAACAGACTCCCCGCCGAGCTGGGAGCCCGATGGGGACTCGATCCCAGGACTCCAGGATCATGACCTGAGCCGAAGGCAGTTGCTTAACCAAATGAGCCACCCAGGTGCCCTTTTTTCTTTTATTTTTTTTTTAAAGATTTTTTAGAGAATCTTAATTACATCTAAAGCTATAAAATATTCTGTATAATCTGAAATTTATTTTCAGTGTAACTATTGTGATTTATAGTTATTTATTATTTTTTTTTAAGATTTTATTTATTTATTTGACAGAGATCACAAGTAGGCAGAGAGAGTGAAAGGGAAGCAGGCTGCCCGCCGAGCAGAGAGCCTGATGCGGGACTTGATCCCAGGACCCTGAGATCATGACCTGAGCCGAAGGCAGCGGCTTAAACCACTGAGCCATCCAGGTGCCCCTGTGATTTATATTTAAAAGAGGCAGGATTTTAGTCTATAAATTGGTTTGAGGACTGTGTTCAATAAAGTATTTTGCTTTCATTTTTAACTGTCATGTCAGATAGGCAAATTCAGCGTGACCAGTTAGCATATCAACAACTCTAGGTCCCACTTCAAGTTAATAATATTAAGCCCTGTTCTGCATATCAGGATTGTTTGTTGAAAAAAGTTTGCACTTACTGTGATACACAAAAATAAAGGAGCAGCTGTGATTTGTGTGCTTAATTTACAAATTGTTAATTCAGTAAATACTTAGGGAACAGTAAGTAATTAAAACACCTCCCCCCATATGACAAATATTTGATTAATGGAACCAAACATTTGGAATGTAAGTTAAGCCCAGTATTCCAAAACACAGTCTTACTTGAAGCAGAGTTCAAAAATGTAAGGACCTTACCTTCTTTATTGAATGCTGGTGTAAGGGAGATACTAGCTACAGCTGATGTCTTGTTTTATTAAAATCCTGTAACCGGGGACGCCTGGGTGGCGCAGTTGGTTGGACGACTGCCTTCGGCTCAGGGCATGATCCTGGAGTCCCGGGATCGAGTCCCACATCAGGCTCCCAGCTCCATGGGGAGTCTGCTTCGCTCTCTGACCTTCTCCTCGCTTGTGCTCTCTCTCACTGTCTCTCTCTCTCAAATAAATAAATAAAATATTTAAAAAAAAAAAAAAAATCCTGTAACCTTCTCTTAAAGGTTGACTTTGAAATTTTAGAGACACCTTAGAGACTACTTGTAAAAGCCAAATTTTCTCCTTACTTGTTTCCAGTTTGGTCTTGGAGTTAACTGAACGCATTTTCAATACAGTTGGCAATAACAACAGGTTCCAAAATTTGTTGCCAAGGAATGCTATACGGTTTTGTGTTCTCTCCTGATTACATTAGGTTGTCGAACCACACTACAGCTGATAATTTCATTTCCAGAAGCAAAAGAAGTAATTTTAATACTAGAGTAGTAATTATTTAGGTCCTATTTTTAGTCAGTCATACTTCTAACTCTATTGGCTACCTTTTCATTATGCTTCTCGTCTGTCGTTGAGTATAGTTTTGGTGGAACTCTACTCTCACTTACCAGACTCTTACTCCGCTGTGAAGATAGAATAAGAAGGACATTCTCCTGGTTAGATCTTTGTAAAAGAATATAGAGTCTGCTTTAGACACTGATTTGAATTTCAGGATAATAGAGGATGACATTATGAACTGGCAGAATCTATGCTGGGCAGTCTCAACGGGGGACTCTGCTACTCCACGTGTTACCCTGCCTCCCTATGAGACACCAAATCTTACCTTTATACACCTGAACAGAAGTAGAATACATGGATCTTTTAAAAATAACTTTCTTATTCCTCTCTTCTGCTGAGAAAAAGTAGAATAGGTGCTTAATTTCTGGATGGTTCACCATTTTAAATTAGCAAACTAGGAACAACATGTGCTTGCTACTGCTAAAGTCATATTTATTGAGAGTTCACTATGTTTCAGGCATCATCTTGATTCTTTTATACATTTTTTTTTATAGCTGTGTATCAGTAGTTCCATTTTGTAGATCAAAAAAGGGATCAGACTTTTCCTATGTCATGGTGTCAGGCCGGGTAGAAGTCAGGCAAGGCAGCCTGATTCCAAACCAGTGTTTTGACCTTTTCATGACTGGCTTTCAAATTTGGCTCTGTTAAAAGCATGTGGGGATTTTACCAAAAAAAGTGGAGGGGGGGAGCACATGCTGGGGAGGAACCCCAGACTAATTAAATTAGAATATCTTAGAGATGAGGTCTGGACAGTGATATTTATTGGTATTTTTGAAACCTCTCCTCATGAGTCTGATGTGAAACCAGGGTTAAGAACTGCTGCTCTGGAATTGCATAGCTTGTTTTAGTACCAATTTCGCTTCATTTGATAAAGTGATCTGATAGTAAGAGACCGCTAAAGACTTCAGGCTAGAATAGAACCATAGCAAAGATTTTACATACCTACCTGCAGAATGACTTAACTGAATAATGTGATTTTTTATGCTGAAATTGTGGACCATATTTAATATACCAGAAATAATGAAGGCCATATATAGGAGAAATTCAGAAAACTATAAAAGTACATGTAGTTTAAAAAATACTGTTTCTATGTGGAATTCCATTGTCTAAAGCATCTCTAATTTTTTCAAGTTTTAACTCATCATGAGTTCAAAAATATTTGATAAGCTACTTGTATTTTAATGGTAAATATGGTACCCATGTATAAGTATTATCTATTATAACAGCCAATAAAATAGTTCCATACTCCGGATTTTCAGAGTTGGGTGATTCTTTAAAGAGATAGGTAAGACTATTATAAATACAGACAGACAGAATCATATTTGTTACATTTCATTTTATTAATTGACATTGGCTATGATGTTATAAGAATACAAAGTAACATTTAATGTGAACTAAATGTCTAGTTATTTCCTACTAAGAGATAACAGAATGTGAAAATTTATCATGCTTGTGAACAAGAAGGATTGAATTAGATTACTGTGAGACTTTTCATCTAAGTTCCTGAGCAGACATGCTTACCTCACATTTATGTTCTGTTACTGAACTCTTCATTAAACTCAACACAGAGTTTTGAATGAATCTGTTAAAGACTCCAAGTCTGAAATGGATAGAATAGTTGTTCATGTGAGTTGTTTTTATTTATTTATTTATTATTTACTTTAGAGAGAGTGAGTGTGGGGGAGGGACAGGGAGAGTCTTAGGCAGACTCTGTTCTGAGCATGGAGCCCAATGCGGGGCTCGATATCACAACCCTGAGATCACAACCTGAGCTGAAACCAAGAATCGGACACTTAACTGACTGTACCACCCGGGTACCCCTATGAGTGATGTTTTTAAATCATGCCACTTTGTAAATGAAAAAATAGGACCCTTGTTAGGACCCTTAAAAATGCCACAGATTTTAGTTAGGAGTGGTAATTCCTTTAGTTTTCTAGAAGCTCAGAAAGGCATTTGTGTTCAAAGTTATACAACTAGTGACAGAGCTGAAACCACAGACAGGGTGTCTCCATTTTCTCTTCCTCTTTGCCTTCTACCAGATTGCATACTTACCTGAGGAAAAAACTGCAGATTGAACAAATCTGTTGCTTTCCATTTTTTTTTCCAAGCTTTGTCTTTCTAAACATTCAAATAAATGTTAGATATATATATTCTCAACAACAAAACCCAACTTTTTTTTTTTAATTTTTTAATTTTTTTATAAACATATATTATTAGCCCCGGGGAACAGGTCTTTGAATCACCAGGTTTACATACTTCACAGCACTCACCATAGCACATACCCTCCCCAATGTCCATGACCCCACCACCCTCTCCCTACACCCCTCCCCCCAGCCACCCTCAGTTTGTTTTGTGACATTAAGAGTCTCTTTTGAAAACCCAACTTTTTTCATTGAAGAGGCAAAGAGATATAATAGTACTGAATATTCTCTTTCTAAGATAACAGTATATTTATTTTTTAACATTAAACAGCCCCCCATCCCCCAAAAAAGAACAAGAATGTTTAAGTGGGTAAAATTTTAAAAATATAAGCCTCTTTGGGATGCCTGAGTAGCTCAGTGGATTAAGCCGCTGCCTTGGGCTCAGGTCGTGATCTCAGGGTCCTGGGATCGAGTCCCGCATCGGGCTTTCTCCTCAGCAGGGAGCCTGCTTCCTCCTCTCTCTCTCTCTGCCTGCCTCTCTGCCTACTTGTGATCTCTCTCTGTCAAATAAATAAATAAAATCTTTAAATATATATATATAAGCCTCTGAAATTAGAAAAAATTTAGGAAGAAACACTGTTTGATTTATTGTAGATGTTAATAAGAAGGCAGTCAGTTTTGTAGACTGTCCAACTCACGTCTAGCTTTCAGTCCTGGGAGAGTCTTTTCTTTACCTTGAAGCCATTACTGAAGTCAGGAGAGAAATCCTGCAGTCAGCTTGGTGATGTCGTACAGAAGGAGAGCCCAGGAAACTGCAGCTGTGGCCAAGATGACTTTTCTGACATGCTGATGGGGAGAGTCCTTGACCACTGACACGGTCACACTGCCGCTCAAAGCCCAAAAAAACTTGTCATAGCTGTTGAGCCCACGACTTCAGGCCAGTTGTGCCCTTCCCGGGTTCTGCCGTCACCAACAGGAAGCTCCCCAGAGGCGTCACACATTTTCTCTCTTTTGCCTTGCTTTGCCTCTATGGGACTTGTTGCTGCTTGGACGGGAAAGCGGGGTCAGGCTTTATTACAACGAGCTCAAGGCCTTGTTCTCACCACTTTTTGACTGTGGACCAGTCTTTTCCATCTGGCCTCACTCAAGTAGAGAGCAGCAAACTCAGACTCTAGCCAGGTTAGTTGTGTTGTGCAACCACCTACGAGAGAAAATTATATTCTTCCTGCTGCCTCGCATTTGTGTAAGTAATGTAAGATGAATGTTAAAAAATTTTAAGAAAATCCTTAAATCTGAATGGCACGTGAAAAAACCAAACTTAATTCTAAGACCCAGTTTCTTCCAAAGGTCTGTAGGAATATCTGTAACAGTAGTGACAAAGAAACTGTGGTTTTTTTAGGTTTCACAGTGGTGTGGCCTTTTGTAGATAGTGATTTCCCAGTTATTGCCATATTTAAACCTAAGCACACATCTCCATTCCCAAGACTAACATAGATGCTCTTTGAATCATTCACCAAATACACTAAGTGCGCCTCAAGAGTCTACTTTCTAAGCATGTATTATAGTTCATTAATGATGATAAAAACATCGCTATTATTCAGATTCTGAATATTGTGCTGTGTTCTGTAGCCTAAACTAAAGCAACTCATTAAAATTGTGACAAACATAATTATGATGCCAATGCCAGCTTTCAGAAATATACGTAAAAATCATACATCTCAACAGAATGTGAGCTTAGTATTTTAGCAGTGGGGATTGGTTTGCATTAAGTCAGAATTTGTTTAAATGGGACTATTATATTTATACAGGTATGTTACTGACTTTACAGCTTGGCATCTTACAAAGATAATGACACATTTTGGTGGATTTGAATTTCCAAAATCCTTTGCCAGGTAGGAAAGGGAGAAATTACATATAGGTTTTATGGCCTTTCATGAATAGACCATTTTCTTTTTTTGGTCAAAAATGTGAAGAAAGCATATTAGGTAGAGATGCTTTTAGATTTCTCATGCTTTGAGTTGCAAAAATACAAACTGCTGGAAAAAGTCTTTTATATAAGACCTTTTAAAGGAGAAATTCTGAGCAAATTCTGTTTTCATAGTGGGCTAAGGGAAAAAGACATTATGTGTTGTAAACCTGTTTTTTCCCTGCATACATTTATTTGTGGTGTTTAATAAAAGTAATGTTTCTGCTAGGAACGTTTGTAATGAAGATTATTCCACATGCTAAATTTTTTAATTAAATCGGTTGGACAGTGAGAAAACAGAGTACCCTGTATTATAATCTCTTATAATTCTGTCGCATGATTTATACATATTACCCCATTCATTTACATTTTGAAATACATACCGCTGTATTTGTTTTCCAGATTATAGTTCTACTTTATTCAAAATGCAATTTCTGACCAAAATAACGCCCTTTTATGTTCCGTGGTATGGCAGATTACTGTTGCATCGAAGCTTATATTTCTAAGAAATGTACTACGTGAGGCTGTTAGTAATAGCTGTGCAATAAAGGAAGTTCTGTGGTGGAAGCAGAGGGGCCATAGTGGATAAACTGGGCAAAGGCTGCTTGTTTGGAAATCAAACTTAATTTAAAAGAGCTTTCAATCACTAGTTAATATAACTGCTTTAAATTTACAGACAGTGGGAGTAGCTCACCGTTACCCAAGTACGCTTCATCTCCCAAACCAAACAACAGCTACATGTTCAAACGGGAGCCCCCAGAGGGATGTGAGCGAGTGAAGGTCTTTGAGGAACTGGCGTAAGTAATGTCTTTTCTATCAGCTGGGATCTGCAAAGCTGTAAAGCTTTTTACTGAGACCAGTTGATTATAGATGAATCAACTACTCCATCCAGCTGATAATGCGTTTTAAAACCAAATTATGAAAAGAGCATTGAATAGGCAGAAGGGATCTTAGTGGAGAATTGGAGCCTACGTGTTGGAAATACATAAGCTAATACAAAAAAGCTTGGAAACTTATCCCTACAACCTAAAAGGTCTATTTTTTAATCACTACGAATTATCCTTTCCAAAGCTCTACTAATTTGGATGGCTAACAAGAAGGTGTTCAGCGGCAAAGTTAGTATCTAAGATGGCTGGCCTTATGACAGGATCCCATAAGCCAGAAGGAAACTAACTTGTCTCCCTGTAGACACATCTAGCGTGTGTATTCGTTTAATATAGACATCTCATCCACAGATTTTTTTTCTTTTTGAAATTTCATAAATTAGAAATTAAGGGAAAAGAGGTTCATGCTGTAAATACTTGGCAGACTAGCTCAGGGGAAAAAAAAAAAAAAAAAAAAGACTGTGAGAGACTGTGTGGCTGTTGGACTCACTCATCCCTTTGTCCCAGTACAGGTGCCTGGGGGAGGCCGCTGTACTCTTGCAACCTGGAAGGGGACAGAGACCGGTCTTGCAGGAGTTGATGGCTTAGTTCCTGGGAATGGGAGGGGAGGAAAGTCTTGAGGACCCTGCTCTGTTGGGCTGACTTGCTTTTTGCGAAATTCCTGAAACTCTTTTTTTTTTACCCCCTGATTTGTTAGTAGAAGTTTGTATAGTGATGCAGAAAAAGGAGAAAGTGCTTAAAACCAAATATATGATTAGGTAATCCCTCTCCCATTATACTTTTCCTTAGCAGAAATGGTCATTCTAACGTGGCATAATCTTCAACTATAATGTAGGAGGTTTTTCCATCTTCCTAAATGATTGAAAGCAAACTAATGATCTCGGAAAAAAATTGCCCAGTCCTTTTGAAATCCTTTTGTCTCAAATATCACTTGGTGCTGTGTACATCCGTAGTCTGCCAGCTGACTTGTGCTATGGAAGATGTTTACCCCTCTGTGTACACTTAACTCATTCCCCGCCATTCACATTGTAGCTGTCGTAGAGAACTCCGGCTAATTCAGAAAGCTTGGAAGCTTTTCGTGATTGTAAATGTCATTTTCTTTTACGGTTTTAGGTCTCGTCAGCCTATCTCAGCCCCTCTCTTTTCATGTCCTGACAAAAACAAGGTTAATTTCATCCCCACCGGATCAGCTTTCTGTCCTGTAAAACTTCTAGGCCCTCTCTTACCTGCCTCCGACCTGATGCTCAAGAACTCTCCTAATTCAGGCCAGAGCTCAGCCCTGGCCACTCTGACCGTGGAGCAGCTCTCCTCCCGGGTTTCCTTTACGTCTCTTTCCGACGACACCAGCTCGGTGGGCACCATGGAGGCCTCCGTCCCACAGCCATCCCAGCAGCAGCAGCTCCTGCAGGACCTGCAGGGCTAGGAGCACATCTCTGCTCAGAACTATGTGATCATCTAAAACCGAGGGGGAGCTGGCCTCTACCCTACCTTCACGGATTAGGAACTAGACCTCAGACAGCTTATCTGCATGGAGTGACAAACTTTCAGAACACCACCACCACCAACAGAATACTTATCAGCATCAGAAAGTATCTCTTAACACTGATCTTGGCAGGGACGGAACTCCTATTCAGCAGTTTTTGTGGAAAGCAGGACTGCTTGCAAAATGTGTGTGTCATTCAGCGTTTTAAGTGGAGACTATGCATTTCATAGTATGTTTGACAGATTAGTACTGTGTCCTGTGTTTTGTTCCAAATTCTTCAGTATAAATAAGCTCTATATCAAAAAGTTGCCTGTCTAAATAGAAAATGTCTTGCTGTGTTTTGTCCTATGGAAAATACTGTACTTCAGGATTATGTTTACAATTGATCCAGGTGTTTGTTTCTAACTTCTATAATACATACAATGCAAAAAATAAATAAGTAAATGGCCACAACAGTTGCACAGTGCCCACCCTATGGCCTAGCTTCAGGTACTTCAGTTGAAGTCTAAACTCAGGTAACTTGGAATGTATATCATATTGGGATATTAAATATTTCACAGCTAAAAAGCTAAAGAGGGAACATCACTCTTTTGCCTTTCCTTATTTTATGCATTTCCCTTTCCTCATTACATTCCACATTCTTTGAATAAGAAGTGCATTCAACCCTAGGAGAACAATAATCCTGGACATGGGTGAACATGAGGAGAACCAGCAAATCTGTGGTGTCTGACATCACTTTTGTCGTGCGGTTACAAGTAAAACACAACTGTTGAATTCACTGTTTCAACATGTGTACATGTGGCTTCTTTTTTTTTTTTTTTTTTTTTTTTAAAACAAATTCAGAAATTCAGGTGTTGCTCAGTTCCTGACTGTTACAATGTTGCAAATGAAGTGGCTCCGGTACCAGGCTGTACATAAACATTCCAATTGTGTGTGCTGGAATTTAACAAGAAAGTCTAGGTTTAATTGCAAAAAAAGTGAACTCTCACAAGGGATGGGTGAGATTTTTTTGTTTATATTGGCCAGCAAAGTCACAAAGTGCTGTTGTTTTAGCTAAAGGCATTATTAATGTTCAGTTTCTCTCTCGGAGTTCTTTAACTTGAGGGTTTACAAATGTCACACTTTTTGGTTCTTGTTTTCCTCCAGCAGTTGAGGTGCATGAGTTGCATTCATGTGGAGAGAGAATGTGTGGGTCTCAGAAGCAGTGCAGCACAGAAAGCTGGGCGTTTGGTGACTTAGAAAAGCAGTAGTTTGCAGCTGTCTCTTCAAGCCTCTGCTCACAGTATCATGGATGGTTCGGTTAGTATTTCAGATGTGCAAAGTAAAGCAAAAACCCAAGTAAATCGCCTTGCACTTGCAGACTCGACCTGAATTCTCAACGAAGTTGTGTGATGAGAGCCCTAGATAATCCCAGGTGGTCAGTGGAAGAGCCCAACTCTCGGACTTTGTTTTCTGCAGCACAAAGAGAGTCTCCAAAAGCAAAGGGAAGTTTTTGTATTTTAATTGCATTGCTTTCAGTTCAGTAAAGCATAGAGTTGTTTCATCTGTACCTACAGAATATGGCACTGTTTTCTTAAGAATTAGGGGAATAAGGTGCTTACAGTCACAGGAACGTTTCAGTTCCCTTCAGTCATTCCTTGGGGTTTCTTTGTTTTATTTTTTAAGGAGGTTGAAGAAGGAAGAGGTGATAGAGAAGAAAGCAACACCATTGATTTTTTTTTTAAGAAATGATATATATATGTGTATATGTATATGTTTGCGTGTGTATGTATTCTGTGTATTATTTTGTCATGATCCCAATTATCTTCTTTCCACCAAAGTTTGCAGTAATATTCTCTCCTGAAGGTGCATTCTGGCTCCTTTAAATTAGTCAGTGTTATATTGTAGGAGACTGTCATGGAAAAGGACTCAGTTTACTTTTGCCATTTTCACAGGGGAACCTTTTAAAACAATCTCTTCAGCAGCAGACACCTTTAACCCTAATAATCTCAGGCCTTGATGAAAATACTATATTTTGTAGATTATGGTTAAAGGGAGAAAATTATTAGTTCTGTAAGATAAATATGAGCTCCATTAACTTCTGATATCTGGTTTAGCATTACATAATGTGTTGATCTTACGCTCTGCTTTTGTCCAAATATGATGCAATAGTGTATCAATATCAATTTCTGAAAGATGGACTGAATGGTTTTTTGGTGATGAAATCTGATGTACGATATTTATAGTGACATGTGCTTTTATTTTCTCATGAGAAACTAAATATTAATTGTGTTGTACATTTGTTCTTAGCCTATATTAAAGTTTTGAACCAAATGTGTTAAAGCGTATGCTTTGCCACGTAAACTTCCCAGAAGTTGTTGAGCTCAAATGTATCCTACATCCAGCTGTAGAAATTTGTCAGAAATTGTTTAAATTTTGTATATAGTTGTACTGTTTAATTCTAGCCACTGCGCTGAACAGTATTGGAGTTACCATACAATATGGCTTTACACAAGGAAATGTGTGGCTTTTGTTTTGTATTTTTTCGGTATAGAAGTTCCTGTGTCTTATTTAAATAAAGTTATTAGTAAAACTGGAATAGTTCACATATATCTTTGGAAAGACTGGGTTGTTAGCATCTTACCTTGACAGAGAGGGACTCAGATCAGGTTGATGGCGGCGGAATCCAGTGCTCACTGAATTCCTGACCTGCATCTCTGGCACTGGAGGGACTCTGACTGGATCGGATTTCCACAGCCTGATGTCTTCTGGACAGGTCATTTGCATACTTTCCATCACAAGGTAAGAAGCTGGATGACTAAAGCTCTGAGTCTTTGTACTGGTTTCCCAGCTGTGAGCCCCTTAAAGAGAGAAAACACTGTCCCCACGTCTTTATTTTATACCCAGGAATTATTTATGGAAAAAATTTGTTTGAATTCAGTGACATCACCTCAAAGGAAGCGTGGGGTATTCCCTGCAAAGGAAACTGTGGCAAAATTTTTAATTTTTTACTCTTCGTTTAGCTTTAGATTGGGATAAGAGGGAGAAAACCTTAACAGAACAAAGGAGTGTTGATGTTATGCCCAGCTATCCAAATAGGGTCATAATAGGCCCCATTTTGGTCTCAGGCCACCGCCTGAGAGCAAAAACAAACCTCTTTGAGAAATAATTTACTAGCAGACTGTTCCTTTCTGAAGCACATCTCCTCAAAGAGGTTGTTAAGATTTTACCTTTAAGATTAACTTAAAAATAACATGGCTGTGCTTTGGGCTGAAAAAAAAATAAAACGTAATTTTTTTTAATGGTGAGATTTATCAACCACCTTCTTTTTTATTTTTTTAATTAACATATAATCTATTATTAACCCCAGGGGTACAGGACTGAATCACCAGGTTTACACACTTCACAGCACTCACCGTAGCACATACCTCCCCAATGTCCATAACCCAGCCACCTTCTCCGTACCTCCCTACCCCCAGCAACCCTCAGTTTTCTCAACCACCTTCTTGAGGATGACACATAATTTAGTCAGGAAACTATCTTAGGTTAGGTTAGTTTCAGGTGACTGAAGGAAAAGTGGAATTCTCAGCTCTGTCTAGGCTTGACTCGGTCATATAAGCTTAAACAGCCCTGAGGAATAAGTTAGGAACAAGTTGCAAAATTAGACCTAAGGAACTAAAAACAAAACAAAAACCTAAAGAACATGGAGGGGGAAAATAGATCCTAAGAACGTAGATGCTTAGCCTTGTGTTAGCTAAAACTAATCACTTGAAGTTTGTGAATAGTGCAAAATTAACTTTGCCCCCACCCCTTCCAACTCTGAAGTGCCATTATTCCCATGTTCCCAGCAGCTCCTCCCTTCAACCTCATCTGTGGGACTCTCAAGTGTGTGTGTGTGTGTGTGTGTGTGAAGATGGGTCCTTTAATTCACCCCTTGAGTCACACCTGGAATGCTATCATCTAGCACCCCAGTTCTGGTTTCCTAGAGGATGTCTTCTCAGACTTCTTGTCTCATCTCCACTTCATCGATTAAATGGAATGAAGACACTGTCCTGTCCCATGTGGTACTAAATCATCTCTTTTCCTTTATATTCCAATTCTTGCTTTTTCCCAGGGGACAATTGGAATCCCATGTCCTGAAGTTTTTCTCCACCTAAACCTCTCATATTTGCCTTTCTGTCTTCCTATTATTTCACTGTTAAATTTCAAGCTGCAGATCAGACAGCTGTCTTATGGGCGAATTTCTTTTTGAAATGGAATTCCGATGGCAAGGAAACAAAATCATTTAGTATACTAGACTTCCAATAACCTTTATAGCTGTAGACCAGGTGTCAACCAACTCCTGCTTGTGGCCAAATCTGCCCCACGCCTTTTTTTTTTTGTAAATAAAATCTGACTTGAACAAAGCCACACTCAGTCATGTATAAACAAACTATGGCTATTTTGCAATAGAGACATTCTGGCCCACAATGCCTAAAATAATGTTTTACTATCTGGTCCTTTACAGAAAAAAATGTGCTGACCTTTGCCGGAGACCAAAGAGTAAACTAGATATAGACAACGTGTATCATAACATGGTGGCTTTTTAAATATATCCACAAATTCTTTGATACTCCCCTCAGAGAGGTAGAGCTTCATTTTCCTCCCCTTGAAGTGTGGGCTGGACTTACGAATGGAGTGTGGCAGGGATGGCTGTCACTTCCAAGATCAGGTTGTAAAAAGGCTTCTGTCTGGGGCGTGTACTCTCGTGGATCACTTGCTACGGGAGAAGCTCTACTGTGAGGATACTCGGGAAGTCTGTGGGGAGAGGCCCACATGGCAAGGAGCGTTGGCTGCCAGCTAACGAGGAACTGAGGGCCCCTGCCAGCAGCCATGTGGGTGAGCTTGGAAGCAGATCCTTCAGCCCCAGCGGAGCCTTGAGATGACTGCAACCCCAGCCGGCAGCTTGCCTGCAGCCTCATGACAGACCTTAAGCCAGACCTGCTAAACCACGCCTGGGTTCCCGAAACTCCGAAACCCTGTGAGATCAGCAGTTTGTTGTTTTAAGGTGCTGAATTTGGGGGTAATTTCTTACATAGGTTAGATAAATAATACAACACAGCAGTGCCCTGTGCGCCTTTTCCCCAACCACATAGACCCATTACTGCCACCGAGATCTCACCTAGGGTCTTATGCCACACTGTCCCCTCGGTCCAGAAAGTGAGGCTTGCCCTTTTAAAATAAATACTTATTGAAAAAAGCCCTGTGGGAGGACACCTGGGTGGCTCAGTCAGTTAAGCGTC